>NC_031989.1:80079607-80083704 GCF_001879085.1 Nicotiana attenuata | reverse complement strand
GCACCATCCTGTTCATAATGGCATCCTTGGTGTAAGCAATGCCTGGAATCCCTGAGGTTCCTTGAAACTTTGAAACACCCTGGATAATGAGAAGGCTTTGGAGATCTGGACCCCGGAGTTGGTTAAATATATATTAGTGGACATTAAGATTGAATTAGGCTGCTTGGATCTAGCTGTTAGTTTTTGATGTATTTTTATTATTTTAGTTGATTCATTGGGTTGTAATAACTTGTATAGAACTCGGGAATCTAGTAAAAGGGTGTGGGAGGGGTTTTACTTTCTTGCATCAATAAAGGGTAGATATCATGACTTTAGGACTTTAATTTTTTCACTAGAAATACTGCACATAAGATGGTTCGATGTTTCTGATTCAAGTCACCTAGATACCATGCCTATAGGGTTTAACGTTTAATTATGATATAAGTCATCTAGAAATCCTGCCTATAGGACCTTAACGTTCATGTAATCAGTGCATATAGAAATCATGCCTATAGGGAATGCATATGCATTAGGCAAACTGTAGGGTAATTAAATAATTACCCCTTCTTACCAGTTCTTAACAAACTTCTTAAAATCAGATATAGATATCATAGGATTCCGCATCAAGTTCGTCCGATTCTTCTTAAGCAATAACAATCTGTTAACTGGTCTCTAATGTCTTAATGTTTTCAGCCTCAATCTTTTGATGAAAACTCTTTTGAATCAATATACATTTGAGTTTTTCAAATCAGCACCTCTTCTGAAATGGTTTCTTTCTAAAATTCGGCTTAAACATTTTCCAACTAAGTTTTGGTCTTCCTGAAATTGTCTTTAAAACAGTTCTGCAGTTTACTCTTTCCTTAAGTATTTCTGACTCTGGAACTCCTTTTATGGTTTATACTCATGATTCTCTTAAAACTTATTTCTAAACTGACTGCAGTCTGTACTTTCCGGCATTAGACTACTTTTCTAGAACAAGTACTTTCTAAATCACTCGCTTAAAATACCTTAAGTTCTGACAATTGGATCCAAGTTGCCTAATGTGGGCTTCTGTCTAAACGTATGTATCGAACCAGTCCGCTCGCTGCTTAATTTTTAATTTTAAAGACCAAACCAGTATGTGTAAAGGCATGCTAAACTATATGTTATCTGATTTACGGGGTTTATGTGAGCCTTACCTGTTTGTCTGTTCATTCCCCCTACTTGTTACTTGTTTTTGAATGTCGATTAGAATTTTTGTCCTTTAAACTCCATAAAGGCCCCCATCCCTTTCTTCTCCTTTTAGGATTAGAAGTCCTAATGCCACGGTACTGATAGCTTGGGACGGGTAATAGCATGTAATAGGCAAACGATACCATTCCGCGCTCCAATACCTTAACGGGGTGGGAAAGGGTAGACATGGAGATGATGATTACACGATAACACTATGCGTACAATTGAATACCAGTGTTGTGCGAATGATCCATGTAATATATAAACCTAGGACCCCCCTCCCTCTTTATTGGTTTAACAATTTTCTGAATCTTAAAAAGCTGTTACACTTTCGACTTCTGTTTTTCACATAATTTTCAAATTGTTCGCACTAAGTACTTGACTTCTTCCTACTTGCACTTTTAACTAAATTGCTCCTTCCCTAAAATTCGGCACTTTTTTTTAACCTTTTGTGCTCCTTATTTGTAATAATTTTCTCGTATTTGCAATGCTTGCTTGTTGACTTGTTTGTTTGCATTCAAAGTCACAATTGTAGCATGGCCGGGAACCACACTAGTAGATCTGGAGGGGTGCCTAACACCTTCTCCTCGAGATAATTTCTAGCTCTTACCCAAACTCTGGTTCTTCATCTCAAATTCTTCCTTAAAGTGTCCTAATTCACTATAATCATTAGGTGGAGACTCTTCAAACTCCAAAAAACCCAATTCTTGCAAGGGAATAGAGTTTTCCTCCCGAATGTCGTGAACCCGATTCCGCGAGGAAAAAGGGGGCGTGGACAGCATGGCGACTCTGTTGGGGATTCTTTAGGCTTTTACCATTGCATGTTATATGTGACTTTGTTGCTTTCTTTTATTGCTTTTGTTTAATGCCTTTATTTGAAACTGACTTGTTTCTTTTGTTTCTTTTTCTTTAATTACTTTCATTTACCGCTTTCTATCAATACCGTTGTAATTTTTGAGCAATTATTGTAAACTTTATTGTATGAACGTGAAAATACATGTCAATTTGTTTCATTCTTGTAAACTGCATCTTCAACATCATATTCCACTCGTGCCAAACAAATACTATAGCAACGCTTATAATGAGTAGTTGCGCTCTTCCAATACTATCACCCCCTAAATTTGGTAAAGGCATATTTGCGGTAAAACCAGTCGATCAGTGGTGCAGTCGACGGTTCCGTGCCTTTCCCTCTTGAGTTGTCCGCTCAAGGGTACCTTGTCTAATACCCCAATAGAAACCTTACTCTGTTTAAGCTGTACATGCATCATGGTCAAACCTAGCCGAGTCAGTTATGTTGTCCACATAATGACTCATTAAGATAGCCTTGTCCAAAGTCCATCGGGTTTCCCTGAAACCCAAACGGACGCCTCCACGTTCTGTGCATTTATTTGGAGAACTTAAGCGCTTGCTATGCCAATTATTGATTTAAATAGTCGAGTCTAGCGGGGGTAAGGGCCTAACACTCTGTTTTGCGAAAAATGAGGCATGAGATCCCCAGATTTGGCATGGTGACCAACATTCATCCGAGGCTGCTGAGTTGGTGGAATGACCTCCATTCTAGTGATCAAACACTTGTCCGCAAATACTTGGGGAATCTACCTTCCCTCCTAGGAATTCAACCCAACAACAGAATGATAGAAGCTGCAACATTGTTCTGGGATAGTGACAAGTCTGTATTCCGCTTCGGTGACCTCGAAATGACTCCTTTACTTGAAGAGATAGGGGGTTTAGCGGGGATTCCTTGGGAGACGCCAAGTTTGCTCATGCCCAAGAATCGCAAAGGAAGGAGTTTTCTTAAGATGATGGGTTTGAAAAAGAATCTAGACCTAACATGTTTGAAAGACTCCTATATCCCATTTGACTATCTATACGAGAGGTACGGCCATAGCAAGTCATATCGCATTTATTCAGATGAATTTGCTATCACCTCTTTGGGGCATGTCCATAGAAGGGTCTTTGTCTTCATGTTCTGCTTTTTGGGGATGATCGTGTTCCTTATGAAGAAGGCTAGAATTCACACCAGACTAGCCATGGTAACCAAAACTTTGATGGAAGGGATTGGTGGGCAGACTTTCAGCATAGTACCCATGATCATTGCGGAGATATACCGCACCTTGAACATTTGTCAACAACAAGGCAGTCACTTTGAGGGTTACAACTTGTTACTTCAGCTATGGCTCACGGAACACCTCCAGAAAGGGGAATACCGACAAGAGATCTTATGTAGGGATTGGGATGACCATATCGCCTTCCACCAACCAAGGCGTATGAACTATATGCCTAAAATGTTCGCACAGCCAGAGGACGCCAGAGGATGGGCGGAATTATTTGAAAATCTAAAAGAAGACCAGGTTCAGTGGATGTTTGAATGGTTCCCCACAGATGAGTTCATTGTTCGGTCCCGAGATGCACCATTTCTCATACTGATTGGTTTGAGAGGAACTTATCCTTACATTCCTCTCCGAGCCATGAGGCAAGCGGGGAGAAAACAAATCATACCAAGGGTTGCTAAGACAAGTCACCTCAAGGCCGATTTTCAGGATGATGACAGCCCCCACAGGTTCCAAGCTCAACATTTGTGGCATAGCAAGATCGTTTTGGAGAAAGAATCCATTGAGCCAGACACGTATCACACCGGTTGTATGCCGCACTATTTGGGTTGGTTAGAAGGCAATGACATGGGTCACCCCGGGTTTGTTCAGGGTCACAGAATTATTGATGAGCACGCTGAAGCACGGGTTAAGTAAAATCAACTACGCAAAAGGATTCGAGAGTGTGAAAGTGAGCATCGGGAAATACAAGAAGCCCATCAGAAATTGATCGAGGAATGGAAAGAAATGGCTGTCAGCGCCAACAACCGGCTAGGGTATTTGGAGCAGGGTCTAGTGGAGCTGGAAGGAAAGTTC
>NC_031989.1:80075854-80076557 GCF_001879085.1 Nicotiana attenuata | reverse complement strand
ACAACAAGGCACTGCACATCACCGTGCAATGCGAAGATTACTTCATCACCAGAGTCCTAATCGATGGAGGGTCCAGCCTCAACATATGTCCACTTGTAACTCTCAGAACTCTGGGAAAAGGCCTACACGAGATCAAAGACGGGGCCATCAATGTCAAAGCCTTCGATGGATCCCAGAGATCTACTATTGGAGAAATTAGCCTGTGCTTGCAAATGGGGCCAACGTGGTTCGACGTCGATTTCCAAGTAATAGACGTCCCGGCATCCTACAACTCGTTGTTAGGACGCCCCTAGATCCACGCTGCCGGAGCTGTAGCATCGACCCTGCATCAGGCGGTAAAATTCGAATGGAATCACCAGGAAGTGATCATTCATGGCGACGGTAGTAATCCCATCTATAGTCGCCAGACCATCCCAATGATCAGGGGCAGAAGGAGAATAGGCGGAGAGGCATACCACCACATCGAAAGGGTCAACGCTGTGGACAAAGATAAATGGTGGGACGACAAGATTGAAAGCATCTTAAATTGGTGTGGGTACGAACCTGAAAAGGGACTCGGCAAGAATCTCCAGGGGATCACTGAGCCCATCACACTGAAAAAGCATGGCACTACTTTTGGCTTAGGGTACGGCTATACTTGGGAAGAATTCCAGAACTGGTCGCCACCATGGCGCGGCCCCTACTATCCATTGGAGTTTCCGAT
>NC_031989.1:80068789-80074203 GCF_001879085.1 Nicotiana attenuata | reverse complement strand
TGCATTTGGGGTTCCTGCCGGAAAACTGCTGTGTTTCATCGTAAGCCGTCGAGGAATAGAATTGGACCCATCAAAGATCAAAGCCATCCAAGAATTGCCACCGCCAAAGAACAAGAAGGACGTGATGAGTTTTCTGGGAAGACTCAACTATATCAGCCGGTTCATAGCCCAGTCCACAGTCATTTGTGAACCCATTTTTAAATTGCTAAAGAAAGACGCTGCTACTAGATGGACCGACGATTGTCAGAAAGCCTTCGACAGAATTAAGGAATGCCTGTCAACGCTACCAGTCTTGGTTCCACCCGAGCCAGGAAGGCCCCTATTGCTTTATCTTGCAGTTTTGGATGAAGCGTTCGGTTGTGTTCTAGGGCAACATGATGAAACGGGAAGAAAGGAGCAGGCCATCTACTATCTCAGTAAGAAGTTTACCCCGTACGAGGCCCGGTATTCCTTATTAGAACGCACTTGTTGTGCTCTAACTTGGGTAGCTCAGAAATTGAGGCATTATTTCTGTGCCTACACTACCTATCTCATATCCAGGATGGACCCGTTGAAGTATATCTTTCAGAAACCCATGCCCACTGGCAAGCTCGCCAAGTGGCAAATCTTGTTGAGTGAGTTCGACATTGTTTACGTGACTCAAAAAGCAGTTAAGGGCCAGGCCATAGCAGATCACCTCGCCGATAACCCTATCGGCGGAGAATACGAACCCCTGAAAACGTATTTTCCTGATGAAGAAGTGTCCTTTGTAGGAGAAGATATTGCAGAATCCTACGAGGGTTGGAGGTTGTTTTTCGACGGGACCGCCAATTTTAAAGGAGTTGGCATAGGGGCAGTCCTAGAATCAGAAACCGGCCAGCATTACCCGGTATCCGCCAAACTCAGGTTCCCTTGCACAAATAATATGGCCGAATACGAAGCTTGCATCCTGGGACTCAAGATGGCCATTGACATGAACATTCAAGAGTTACTAGTGATCGGGGACTCAGACCTGCTCATACATCAAGTCCGAGAAGAATGGGCCACCAAAAACTCTAAGATACTTCCCTATTTGCACCACATACAGGAGTTAAGGAAAAGATTCACAAAGACCAAATTTCAGCATCTCCTCAGGGTTCAGAATGAGTTCGCTGACGCACTAGCTACCCTATCATCCATGATCCAACATCCAGACACAAATTTCATTGATCCCATCCCAGTAAGGATTTATGATCAGCCAGCTTATTGTGCCCACGTTGAGGAAGAAGCGGACGGAAAGCCATGGTTCCACGACATCAAAAGGTACTTAACAACAGGGGAGTATCCAGAACTCGCCAACGCCACTCAGAAGCGCACACTTCGGAGATTATCCAACTTCTTTCATAGCGGAGGAATCATGTACAGGAGGACTCCCGATTTAGGTTTGCTATGGTGTGTCGAAGCAAAGGAAGCATCCAGTCTATTAGATGAAGTGCACGCAGGGACATGCGGACCACACATGAATGGTTTTGTCTTAGCAAAGAAGATACTCCGAGCAAGGTATTTTTGGATGACTATGGAAACAGACTGTATCCAATATGTTCGCAAATGCCATCGCTGTCAGATACATGCAGACATGATAAATGTGCCTCCAAACGAGCTTACTGCAGCTAGCTCACCGTGGCCATTTGCCGCCTGGGGAATGGATGTTATCGAACCTATCGAGCCTGCCGCATCAAACGGGCACAGATTTATCCTGGTGGCAATTGATTACTTTACTAAATGGGTTGAAGCAGCATCATACAAGGCAGTGACTAAGAAAGTTGTGGCAGATTTCGTCCGTGATCGTATTGTTTGCCGATTCGGGATTCCAGAATCAATCATCACTGATAATGGTTCCAATCTCAACAATGACTTAATGAAAGCAATGTGTGAGGCATTCAAGATTAAACACAAGAATTCTACAGCTTACAGACCTCAGATGAATGGAGTCGTAAAAGCAGCCAATAAAAACATCAAAAAGATACTAAGGAAGATGGTCGAAAGTCACAAACAGTGGCATGAGAAGTTATCATTTGCCTTACTAGGATACCGCACCACAGTCCGCACATCGACCGGAGCAACTCCCTACATGCTGGTTTATGGTACAGAGGCGGTCTCCCCGCCGAGGTAGAAATTCCCTCCCTGAGGATCATACAAGAAGCAGAGTTGGACGACGCAGAATGGGTAAAAGGTCGCTACGAGTAGCTAGCCCTTATAGATGGGAAAAGAATGAATGCAGTTTGCCACGGTCAGTTGTACCAGAACAGAATGTCCAGAGCCTTCAACAAAAGAGTTAAGCCAAGGAAGTTTACACCGGGGCAGCTAGTGTTGAAGAAGATATTCCCACATCAAGATGAAGCCAAGGGGAAATTCTCTCCCAACTGGCAGGGTCCATACATGGTTCACCGGGTTCTAACTGGAGGAGCCCTTATTCTTGCAGAAATAGATGGAGAAGTCTGGCCAAAGCCAATCAACTCAGATGCAGTGAAACGATATTATGTGTAACCACCTATGATTTCTCTATGATGTAATTTGAACTACGCCTGACCTGATTCCCGTTTAAGAGGGGATACGTAGGCAGCCCTATGGGTTCGGTCATAATTTAATAAAATTTCATTTTCCCCTACTATTGGAACTGGGGCAGAATTTTGAAGAGGGCCCTCAAAATTCCGAAGTTAGTCTTCAGCCACTCATCGCCAGGGATGCCACCTCAGTAAACTGGGGCAGAATTTTGAGGAGGACCCTCAAAATTCCGAAGTTAATGCTTCAGTCATTCAGCGCAACCGTCAGAAGTGCCAACCTAGTAAACTGGGGCAGAATTTTTAGGAGGACCCTCAAAATTCCAAAGCAAGGAAGGTTGCAATTTTTGAACCACGTTGCAGTCGTTGGTTCATCTAAACAAAACCGTTTTCTACTTATGCTATATTTACTAAATCATGCATAATTATTGTTCAAATTGATACTGTTTAGCGACGCTACCCTAACGATGCGCAATGCCGGAAGCCACGGGAAGACGAACTAACCTTCCCCCCCTTTTTACAAAACTCACTATTTTCTTTGGATGCAGGCGCTCAAGTCGCAAAATCATTAGATATGCACTCATACTTTTTCAGGAATACAACTTCTCAGAATCATCACCTATTTGCAAGTGCTATCCGCACACGGCATCCCCAGCAGCCAAAACCACACAACCAGTTATCGGCCGTCATCTATCAGCTAAGAGATTTCATTACTATTCGCCCGTTATTTTCCCGCATTGTATAAGGCTACCTTTCTGCCTTCCGAGACTAAGCGTTGTCTCCATCTGCGTTTCCTGCATTGCATAAGGCTACCTTTCTGCCTTCCGAGACTAAGCGTTGTCTCCATCTGCACTTCCTGCATTGCATAAGGCTACCCTTCTGCCTTCCGAGACTAAGCGTTGTCTCCATCTGCATTTCCTGCATTGCATAAGGCTACCTTTTTGCCTTCCGAGACTAAGCATTGTCTCCATCCTGCATTCCCTGCATTGCATAAAGCTACCTTTCTGCCTTCCGAGGTTAAGCTCTACCTCCACCTGCATGGCTGAAATACCGCCACTTTATCTTTCTTGCATGGCTGAAATATCGCCACCTCACGTCTTGCAATAGGCTGAAATATCGCCAAACTTTACTTAAATTTCTGTTGGCTGAAATATCGCCATTTTACTTTTTTGCATCGGCTGAAATATCGCCATTTTACTTTTTTGCATCGGCTGAAATATCGCCATTTTATTTCATATCGGCTGAAATACTGCCAAACCTTATTTCAATCTTCTATCGGCTGAAACATCGCCAGTTTTATTTTCACATCGGCTGAAACATCGCCTGTTTTGTTTAAATCTTCTGTCGGCTAAAACATCGCCATTTACGTTTTTGCATCGGCTGAAATACGGCCAAACCTTGCATTTCATGGGCTAAAATATCGCCAAATTGTCCAAAGGTGTCATCGTTCGGAGGCATCATCCTCATAGCCCGAGAACACCATGCCATGGCCCGAGGACCCCACTTTATATCTTGCACATCATTATTCAAAGGCATCATGGTTCGGAGGCACCATTATCATGCCCCGAGAACATCATTTCATAGCCTGCGAATCCTTAATTTTGCGCTTCATGGCCCAGGACATCATGGTCCGAGGACGTCATCCTAACCGTCCGAGGACAACATTCATGGTCCGACGGGAACTTGCATCATGTTTTAGTTTATGCACAATATACGCCTATATTGCTCACTTGCAGGTACGCCGGCTAACAATGGCCGTCTCAGCAGGAGCGGTACCGCTCCGGTTCTCGCAGCTGATCAGCTTCCCAAATACCTCTTGCCTCTCCAAAAGCATCGCGTCCGTCCTTTCGAATCTCCATCGGCATGTTTCGTCAATGGTTCCTGAACTACATACGGCCTGATTCCTGTAAAACCAGGGATATGTAGGCAGCTCAGAAACCAGAGCTCGGTCAAATTCTTTGAAAATCGCCACTTCCGGTCAAAATTGGCCATCATATCTTTACCCGACAACTCTTTCATCCTTCCCGGGTAAAGAGGGGCAGCTGTTGATACCCAATTTTTCCTATGTATTTTTATACCCAAAATATCCTCAAAATAGCATATACATGCATATATAAGCATTCCCAAGAGTTTGGTATTTTTCCTTATTTTAACAGTACAAAATCCAATAACAGTACAAAATCATATTTTTTGTGAATAACTTATTTTATTCTCATATTTACACCAAATATAATTAAGGTAATTTTTGTATATTTTACAAATTTTTTTGGTATTTTTAAAGCTAAATTGCATGTAATTGCAATTATAGCCCATCTTGTGATTTATGACATTTTACGTTTATATAATTAGTCCCGGCATTTTTTTAATTAATATTTATATAATAATTATTTATCCAGTACGTTTAATTTATTTTTAATATCAGTATTACCATTTTTATAAAAGTAAAAGGGGAAAATTGGCTATTTACAATTTGGCCTTATTGCATTTCAATTTTAGCCAATTTGGCACTCCATCTCAGCCCCAATTTAAAAACCCAATTACCCAGCCCAATCCCACTTAACCCAACCCAATAAACCATTTATCTAGCCCGCTCGGATTACCTTTTAATCCAGGCCGTTGATCATGGTCCAAATCACCCTTTTCCTTTTTTATTCGCATAACCCTACCCTAATCCCTCATTCTCTTCTGATAGCCGCCTTTGGATACTCTCCCTCTCCCAAATTCTCTCGAAGGTTCTTCGGAACCCTAATCGTCTCCGACCTTTTCTTCACCGTACTTCCACCGGAATCCATGGCGATCCTGGCCATGGATGGCCTATACCCACTCACCCTCGCCATTAGACCATGGGTGTTCGAGGTTTTGGAGGCTGACTTCGATGGTTCGCTTTTAGATCTT
>NC_031989.1:80056789-80067486 GCF_001879085.1 Nicotiana attenuata | reverse complement strand
GAAATGGTTTCTTTGTAAAATTCGGCTTAAACATTTTCCAACTAAGTTTTGGTCTTCCTGAAATTGTCTTTAAAATAGTTCTGCAGTTTACTCTTTCCTTAAGTAATTCTGACTCTGGAACTCCTTTTATGGTTTATACTCATGATTCTCTTAAAACTTATTTCTAAACTGACTGCAGTCTGTACTTTCCGGCATTAGACTACTTTTCTAGAACCAGTACTTTCTAAATCACTCGCTTAAAATACCTTAAGGTCTGACAATTGGATCCAAGTTGCCTAATGTGGGCTTCCTTTCTAAACGTATGTATCAAACCAGTCCGCTCGCTGCTTAATTTTTAATTTTAAAGACCATAACCAGTATGTGTAAAGGCATGCTAAACTAGATGTTATCTGATTTACGGGGTTTATGTGAGCCTTACCTGTTTGTCTGTTCATTCCCCCTACTTGTTACTTGTTTTTTGAATGTCGATTAGAATTTTTGTCCTTTAAACTCCATAAAGGCCCCCATCCCTTTCTTCCCCTTTTAGGATTAGAAGTCCTAATGCCCCGGGACTAATAGCTTGGGACGGGTAATAGCATGCAATAGGCAAACGATACCACTCCGCACTCCAATACCTCAACGGGGTGGGAAAGGGTAGACATGGAGATGATGATTACACGATAACACTATGCGTACAATTGAGTACCAGTGTTGTGCGAATGATCCATGTAATATATAAACCTAGGACCCCTCCTCCCTCTTTATTAGTTTAACAATTTTCTAAATCTTAAAAAGCTGTTGCACTTTCGACTTCTGTTTTTCACATAATTTTCAGATTGTTCGCACTAAGTACTTGACTTCTTCCTACTTGCACTTTTAACTAAACTGCTCCTTCCCTAAAATTCAGCACTTTTTTAAACCTTTTGTGCTCCTTATTTGTAATAATTTTCTCGTATTTGCAATGCTTGCTTGTTTACTTGTTTGTTTGCATTCAAAGTCACAATTGTAGCATGGCCGGGAACCACACTAGTGGATCTTGAGGGGTGCCTAACACCTTCCCCTCGAGATAATTTCTAGCCCTTACCCAAACTCTGGTTCTTCATCTCAAATTCTTCCTTAAAGTGTCCTAATGCACTATAATCATTAGGTGGCGACTCTTCAAACTCCAAAAAACCCAATTCTCGCAAGGGAATAGAGTTGTCCTCCCGAATGTCGTGAATCTGATTCCGCGAGGAAAAAAGGGGCGTCGACAGTGCTGCCTGGGCCTGAATAGTAGAAGACAAGGTGGACAACTTGGATGTCGCTGCTGACATCCAGTTGTTCTGGCTAGCCAAAGTGTAACTCAGCTGATGGGCAGTGAATGGATGAGTCCTGGAAGATCTCGGGCCTGCTGAAGTACTGGGACCAACAGAAGAAGAAGGTCCTGGAGGCAAGTCCTCAACTGTAGTGGCAGCAGGTGTGGCAGAAGGCTCGGCAGAAGGCTCTACTGCAACTGGCTCCTCAGACTGGCCAGTTGGGGCAGAGGAAGGTGGCTTGTAGTTCTTGGATTTAGGGTTGTCCGGACCCTGCATACTGTACCAAGAGTAAGGAGCCACAGGCTTGGTCTTGACATTATATCTCCTCTTCTCCACCTCCAGACCCCGGAAATACATTGATAGGGTGTTTGGAAAGGATAATTCCTGTCATGCTCTTGCCCCACCGCAGAAATCACACGGGACATCACATTGCCCACGCTGATCGGGTACCCAGCCATAATAGATGCAACCAGAACTGCTCGGGTAAGTGGAATCGTCTGGTCATGAGTAGAAGGGTCAAGCCGACTGCATACAAAGGTCAACCACCCTCGAGCCTCAAAACTGAATGTCTTCCTGAATATCTTCTTTCCAGCTTGCAACCACTCCGGCACAGTACCTGGGATTGCCAAGTACTGGGCCAACCACGGGCGGACTTCCTCTCCTATTGCCAACTTTGCCGAATAAAGGGACTCGTCTTCATCACGGAACCCCAAATACTCATTTAACGATCTCCCATCAAACAACACTGTTTTGTTTCTAACTTTGGTCACCTTGGTATCCTTGACTATATGAGCCACGTTGGAGTAGAACTCCCTAATCATGTGCTCGTTAGCATCGATGAAACTCTCCATGAAGAACTCCCAGCCCCATCTTGTTCTAAATTCTCTTTGCACGTTCGGGTTGTGGGGTAAAAGGTTAGTGTCAATAAAAGTCCTCTCCGGTATCAACTTCCTTAAAGGCCACCATTCCCTAAACTTATGAAAGGCCACTTGACTGACAAACCGATCCTCCCAGACTTCAGGCTTCCTAGTTCTCTCAATCCCCCAACCTGAGGTTCACCCCCCTCATCTTGACCTGCACTCTCCCCAGATAATGAAGCTGTGGGGGAGGTGGAGTATTGCTCACTACCAGCTGCGGACTCGTCAGAAGAATCCGAGACTACTGTCACTGGTCTTTTGGAGGTGGGTGATGGGGGAGGGGTATCAACTAGGTGGAGGGGGTCAGTTACATGAGTTGGGATTGAATCGGAGGAGATGTCTTTGGAGGGTACATACTCACTCCCCGGCGAATGCGAAGTAGCCCTATCAGCAGCTTTGATCAATTTTCGGGTTCTTTTTATGTTTTCCCTAGCCTGGGGAGTGAGCTTTGCTATTCTTTTTCCTTTACCCCCTCGGGAGGAACCTCCTCTCCCGGGTTGTTATGACTGTTTAGCTCCCCTTTGTTTAACCATTGTCTGCAAAGATAAGCGTCTAATATTGTTAGTTGAAGCACGTGCAGTGAATAAGGTGAATCAAATAGATTGCAGAGATAATATCAGTACACAGCAGCAGAACAGTTTGCAGAACACAGCATCGCAGACCGCACAAAAATGGAGTGCGGCCGCGATAGAGGCACCGCGGACCGCACAAACTTGACCGCGGTCCGCCCTGGGCAAAGGCCCAAAATTCACCCTCTCTGAATCTCCCACCGCGGTCCGCACAAAAATGCAAAGCGGCCGCGGTGGGCCAGCGCGGACTGCACGGTCGCGCTGGAGACTATTACCTTTCAATCACAAAAGCACCGCGGTCCGCACAATATTGTAACGCGGACCGTGTTAGGGCAGCGTGGTCGCGCAAAAATGACCGCGGACCGCGCTGAGCTAGGGTTTCCGGGTACTAAGTTAGGGGTGTATATTTGCCATTCTTGTTCAAGCTTTTACACCTACTTTGTCCCTACTCAGTTCACCCATTGATTAAGCCTATTCAATGAATTACCCTAGTTTTAAACTAACCTAAACTAACAGTTAAAGAAAAAGAAAAAGCTAAACTACTGAACAAGCCATATAAAAAAATGAAAATAAGAAATTAAATTAATCACAAATGCATGAAATGTTACCGACTTTATGAGGATTGAGTGCAAATAGTCCAAGAAGTCAGAAAAGTAGTCTTAGAAGGGGATGAACAGTGTCCTATAGCTCTGAGTGTTCGAAGTGCGAAAAGGGTAAAATGAAGCCCTAGGGCCCTATTTATAGAAAAACTGGGGGCCCCACACTCACCTACCAGCGCGGCCGCACAAAAGTGATCGCGGACCGCGCTGGGTTTCAAAATCCGAAGTTTCAGAAGGCAACCTTGCGCGGCCGCGTTGGATTGCACCATAGACGAGAAGGTTCACCACGGACCGCACAAATTTGACCGCGGCCACGGTGGAAAACTTCAGAGAGCATGCATTTTTAATCATGCCAGCGCGGACCGCACAAAAGTGCACCGCGGTCCGCACTGGCAAATTCAGAGACTACCAGTATTTTTCCTTTGTTTTGCACTGCTTCAACACAATCCCTGCAACATCTCACAAACAATTAGCTCAAAAATCCTAAGCTACAAAGAAAATCAAAGATAAAGAAAAAGACATGGGTTGCCTCCCAAGAAGCGCCTGATTTAACGTCGTGGCACGACGCATGTTACCATCACATCACTTTAAATGAACGAGTGTCACCACGTGGCTGTCATCAAATTTCCCCAAATAATGCTTGACACGATGCCCATTGACCCGGAAAACTTCACCATTCTTGTTCTTTAGATCAAGAGCACCAAACGGAGTTACACATACAACTTCAAATGGCCCACTCCACTTTGACTTGAGCTTTCCCGGAAATAACCTCAACCGGGAGTTGAAAAGAAGAACCATATCACCAACCTTGAATTCCTTTCCCCGAGCATATTTGTCATGAAGATACTTCATCTTGTCCTTATACAAGGACGAGCTGGAGTAGGCATGAAATCTAAACTCATCAAGCTCATTAAGTTGCTCAACACGGAGATTCGCCGCAACATCCCATTCCAAGTTCAACTTTCTCAAGGCCCACATAGCTTTGTGCTCCAATTCCACCGGAAGATGGCAAGATTTCCCAAACACCAACCGGTACGGGGACATACCAATTGGGGTCTTGTAAGCCGTCCGGTAAGCCCATAAAGCGTCATCCGACTTTTTCGACCAATCGGTCCTATTAGCATTTACCGTCTTGGCCAAGATACTCTTTATTTCTCGGTTGGACACTTCCACTTGACCACTAGCTTGAAGATGATAGGGGGTGGTCACTTTGTGATTTACTCCATACTTAGCAAGCAATGAGTCAAAAGCCTTGTTGCAAAAGTGAGACCCCCCATCACTAATGATAGCACGAGGGGTACCAAACCTTGTGAAGATACTCTTTTTCAAGAATGCCACAACACTACGGGCTTCATTGTTGGGTAAAGCTACGGTTTCCACCCACTTTGAGACATAGTCCACCGCCACAAGAATATAAGTGTTCCCACAAGAGCTCACGAACGGACCCATGAAATCGATGCCCCAAACGTCAAAAATATCCACCTCGAGAATCGTATTGAGAGGCATCTCATCCCTTTTTGAAATTCCGCCGGCCCTTTGGCATGCATCACATCTCTTTACCAAGTCACTAGCATCTTCAAACAAAGTCGGCCAATAGAAACCGCAACTCAAAGTCTTTGAAGCCGTCCTCACCCCTCCATGATGGCCACCATAGGGGGAGGAGTGACAAGCCTCCAATATGCTCAATTGTTCACCTTCCGGGACACATCTTCTAATCACACCATCCGTGCAAATTTTAAACAAGTACGGATCATCCCAATGAAAATCCAAACTATCCCGTTTGAGTTTCTTCTTTTGGTTGGAAGAGAGCTCACACGGGATAATTCCGGTCACAATGAAGTTGGCGATGTCCGCGAACCATGAAATGTCACACATCGACACAGAAAGAAGTTGCTCGTCGGGGAATGCATCATTTATCTCAAGACCGTCACATGGCCTCCCTTCTTCCTCTAGCCGGGACAAATGGTCCGCAACTTGGTTCTCACTTCCCCTCCGGTCCACTATTTCTAAGTCAAATTCTTGAAGAAGTAACACCCATCTCATCAATCTTGCTTTGGAATCCTTTTTGGTCATTAAATATCTAAGGGCGGCATGGTCCGTGTGCACAATCACCTTGTCCCTCATAAGATAGGGCCGAAATTTCTCCATGGTAAATACAATGGCCAATAACTCCTTCTCCGTCACCGTGTAATCCCGTTGAGCTTCATTCATAGTCTTACTTGCATAATACACGGGGTGGAACATTTTGTTAACCCGTTGACCCAACACCGCCCCCACTGCAACATCACTAGCATCACACATTAGTTCAAAGGGTAAACTCCAATTAGGTGTTGTTATGATAGGGGTAGTGGTCAACTTGTGTTTTAAGAGTTCAAAGGCCTCCATGCATTTTTCATCAAAAACGAACTTGCCATCTTTCTCTAGTAGCTTGCATAGTGGATTCACAACTTTCGAGAAATCTTTGATTAACCGCCGGTAGAATCCGGCATGCCCAAGAAAACTCCTCACCCCTTTGACAGAAGTAGGGGGAGGGAGTCTTGAAATCACCTCAATTTTTGCCTTATCTACCTCAATCCCATGTTTTGAAATCTTGTGGCCCAACACTATACCTTCTTCAACCATAAAATGGCATTTTTCCCAGTTGAGAACGAGGTTAGTTTCTTCACAACGAGCCAAGACTCTATCCAAATTTACCAAGCATTCATCAAAAGAGTCACCAACCACACTAAAGTGGTCCTCCGGGGCAATTAAAATTTGATTGTAGCCCGAGTACCCATCCAAGAAACAATAGAATGCTCTCCCCGCAAGACGATCAAGCATTTGATCGAGGAATGGCAAGGGAAAATAATCCTTGCGGGTCACCTTGTTGTGTTTCCGGTAGTCCATGCAAACTCTCCACCCGGTAATGGTTCGAGTGGGAATAAGCTCATTGTTGTCATTGGGCACCACCGTCATCCCTCCTTTCTTTGGCACACATTGGACCGGAGAAGTCCACGAACTGTTAGAGATTGGATAAACCACACCGGCGTCAAGGCACTTGATAACCTCTTTCTTTACCACTTCTTGCATCGCCTCATTGAGTCTTCTTTGATGTTCAAGTGACGGTCTTGCATCCTCCTCCAAAATGATCTTATGCATACAAAATGCGTTCCCCTAATGTCCGCCAGAGTCCATCCTATTGCCCTTTTTCGCCTTTGAAGCACCTCTAATGTGGCCTCCACCTGCAAGTTAGTAAGGCAAGAAGAAAGAATAACTGGAAGAGTTGAATTAGAGCCCAAAAATTCATACCTGAGGTGTGAAGGAAGTGGCTTCAACTCCAACACCGGTGGCTCCTCAATGGATGGCTTAGTTGGTGGAGTTTTGCGGTTTTCAAGATCCAAAGATAACTTCCTAGGCTCATATGAATATGAACCCATACCATGAAATGCATTCACGCACTTTACTTTGCTAGCATCATCATCGACATCCATGCCAAGAAGTACGGCCTCAAGAAGATCTTTAACATTTATCATGGAACTTGTGTCATCCACTATCACAGATGTGACAATGTCCACAAGTGAACACACTTTCGTGCTATTGGGTTGTCTCATTGATTTGCAAACATGGAATACCACCTTCTCATCTCCCACTCGGAATGTCAACTCACCTTCCCCAACATCAACCAAAGCCTTCCCCGTAGCTAGGAAAGGTCTCCCAAGAATAATCAGCACTTCAAAATCCACTTCACAATCCAATATGACAAAGTCGGCCGGCAATATGAATTTGTCCACCCGTACAAGAACGTCGTCAATTATACCCAAAGGTCGCTTCATCGACCGGTCCGCTATTTGAAGTCTCATCGAGGTTGGCCTAGGTTGCCCAATTCCCAAAGTCTTGAAGACTGAATACGACATCAAATTAATGCTACCCAAGTCACAAAGGGCCTTAGCAAACTCCGCACTCCCGATAGTGTAAGGAATAGTAAAAGCTCCAGGGTCTTCAAGTTTCGGGGCCATAGAATGCACTATCGCTCTAACTTGGTGCATTGTCTTTATTGTTTCACAATCCATGGAACGCTTCTTTGTGACCAAATCCTTCATGAACTTTGCATAGCCCGACATTTGTTCAAGTGCCTCCACCAAAGGAACATTGATTGTAAGGCTTTTCATCATATCTATGAATTTCTTGAACTGATTGTCATTCTTTTGCTTTGCTAACCGCTGAGGATAAGGTGGGGGTGGTCTAGGCAAAGGTGCCTTGGCTTTTGGCACCACCGGCTCTGGCATATCAATTATGTGCTCCCTAGACGGGTTCACGGCCTCTTGAGTTTCCACCTCGGCCTTATCAATATCTATTCTCACTTCCTTGTTCACATTTGTCTCAACCACATCTTCAACAATCAAAGGATCCACATCTTCTTGGAGCTCAACATCATCATTCACCACTCGATTTTCATTTGAGGCTGGCATTTCACCGCCTCTTCCACTTCTAGTTGTGACTGCCATTACATGATTGTTACCCCCTTCGGGTTCACTACCGTGTCACTTGGTAGCGCACTCTTAGGTCAGGTATTTAAAGCTTGAGAAATTTGGCCTATTTGTACTTCTAGGTTCCGGATAGATGTGTTATACGAAGCCAATTGTGCATCAGAGTCTTGGTTCTTTTTCATCATCTGCTCGAACATCATCTCTATCCGCCCCATATCACTTCCGGAAGAACTAGACCCTTGGGATTGAAAGTGGGGTGGATTGTTTGGTTGTTGGAACATGGGGGGCCTTTGAAAGCCTTGCCCCCTACCACCATTATTCCACCCTCCTTGATTGTTATTGTTGTTGCTCCAATTATTGTTGTTCCCGTTCCAATTGCCTTGATTGTTACCTTGATTACCCCAATTGTTGTTCTGGTTGTTTTTGTTCCAATTGTTACCGCCTTGTTGTTGGTTATTGTTATTCCAATTACCGCCGCCTTGTTGATTGCCCCAATTGCTTTGGGGACGCCATTGTTGATTCCCTTGATTTCCTCTATTTCCTTGGTAGTTATTGACATATTGACATTCCTCACTTTGATCATCATAGCACTCATTCGAATAACCACCACCATCATTGTTGTTGTCAAATTGATCACCATTACCTTGAGGTTGTTGTTTCCCTCTTTGCCTCCTTTTTAGCATAGAAACACTTTCCATTGCATTGACTTGGCGCGGGTTTTGAACTTGTTGCAATTGCGCCTTCGCCAACTGATTCATTGTTGTTGTAAGCTCGGCAATAGCTTGGCCATGATCATTCAATTCCTTGTGCAAATGGATGACCGTGGGGTCACCTTGGGGTACATTTGCTCGGCTTTGCCATGCTGAAGAAGTGTCGGCTATTTCATCAAGTACATCACAAGCTTCTTGGTAAGAAAGTTTCATAAAGTTCCCACCGGCTAATTTGTTCACAATGCACTGATTTGTGGTGTTAATGCCCCTATAAAAAGTTTGCTGAATTATCGCCTCGGTCATGCCGTTATTAGGGAACTCCTTCACCATTGTTCTATATCGTTCCCATATCTCGTGCAAAGGTTCCGTTGGCATTTGCTTGAAAGCTAGAATTTCATCCCGAAGAGCTGCCATATGACTTGGAGAAAAGAACTTGGCAATAAATTTGTTCGCCAATTCATCCCATGTGGTGATAGAATGATTGGGAAGCCTTTCTAACCAATCCAACGCTTTACCCCGAAGAGAGAACGGGAAAAGCCTCAATCTCAACGCATCCTCGGACACGTTTGTTTGCTTGCTCCCCCAGCAAGTATCTACGAATCTCTTCAAGTGCTTGTAGGCATTTTGGTCGGAGGCGCCCATAAAATACCCTCTTTGCTCGAGCAAGGTCAACATAACATTTGTGATTTGAAAGTTCCCCGCCCGGATTCGGGGAGGAACAATGGCACTTTCATATCCTTGATTTGGCAGCACCCGAGGGACCGCTCTTGGAGGTGGCGGAGGAGGGTCTGGAACGTTGTCATTTATATTGGCCTGGCGGCCTCTTCTTGGTCCGGGAGGTACAAGAGGCACCTCCTCATCTCCAATATCCTCTACCTCCTCCCCCGCGATCACGTTTCCAAGAGGGTCGTTTCCATTTAAAGCCATAGTACCTGAGTAATCGACACAAACAAAATTAGTAAACAAGAAGGAAAGAGAAGCAAAACACAAAACTAACCAAACAGATAGTCAACACCGTAAGCTCCCCGGCAACGGCGCCAAAAAGTGATCGCTGCCGACTCAACACTACACTAAGGTAGGAAGAGCGGGTCGCAACAGCTTTTACCCGAATAGTGGTTCGGGATCGAATTTCCACAGGGAGCTAGTAGTGGAGTTGTAATGTCTGTCTAGTCTAGAATTGCGGTTGTGCTTCTAATGTCTCTTCAAACATATTTGGTTTTGATTTCTATATCTACCTTTATAAAGCTAATGATTGAAACTAAATTATGCTACGGGAATATTGCTAAGTTGTAATTAATATAGAAAAAGGCACTAGGGTCGTGGCATTGCCTAGGTGGTTAATTAATGGGTAGATGCTACTAAGGATAGATTGACATATTTGGGGCTTATGCTATAACCGTTGCACAATTGTACCCACTCTCACACCTCTCGGTAGAGAGAGTGATTTTGCCCATTTGACTCTCTCGAGACCAATTGGGTAGGCCAATTAGACCAAGCAACTAGGGTTCAAGTAGGGTGATTACTCTCTCGAGATTTAACCCGTTAATTGGGACTACCATTACTCATGGGTCCATCCCAATTCCTTGTTGGGTCAATTTTGGGGTCATAGACTCTCTTTCTCAAGAAGAGTTAAACCCACCAAGCTAGAATCAGTGTTTGCAACCACCAATCCTTAATTAAAACCTAAATTTAACCCAAATAACAAACACCCAATATCAATCTAACCTTAGATGGCAACACCCATCAATTACCCACACTAGGGTTGAGCCACAACCCTAGCTAGTGAGTTTAGCTACTCATGCTAGATGCAAAAATTAAAGAAATAGATGAAGAAGTAAACATATTAATTAATTGCTAGGAAGAAAATACAATATTGAAGAGCAAAAGTGCCAAAAATGGCTAAACTATTCGGTCTCACGAGCTCAGCAGCTTCAGAAAAATAAAACTTAACCTAAAAATGGAAAAAGGTCCTATTTATACTGGGCTGGAAAAACTGGACAAAAATACCCCTGCGGGGTCAGCGCAGGCCGCGCAATCGTGACCGCGGCCGCACTGGCTCTTGAACTTTTGGTTTCTGGTTCTTTGAAGTTGAGAACCGCGAACCGCGTAAAAATGTAGCGCGGCCGCGGTGGAAGTTGGCGCGGCCGCACAGAAATGAACGC
>NC_031989.1:80054012-80054669 GCF_001879085.1 Nicotiana attenuata | reverse complement strand
ACAATTATACTAACGAATGACTACTAAAAACTGAACAAAGCAAAAACAGTGTTAAAAAAAAAATGAAAATTACACTAAGAACTAACAGAAACATGTATCACCGACAATCTAATCGACAACAAATCACTAATTAAATATTCAGAATTAAAACTGCACTTAGTTAAAAGATAGAACAAGAAGCGAACTAAATCAAAACTGAAAGGGGGAAAATGACTTACTGAATTAATCTTCAAGCTTATTTGATTTCTGGGAACGAATTTAATTGATATTATGGGTTTATTTTTGTCGAAATAAACTCATAATATTAATCAAAATCATCCGAGAGTGAAGCCTTCCAATGGCAGAAAACTTGAAACCCTAGATTTGAAATCCAGGTGCTTCTACTCAGATTCGAGGGGATTTGGTTGGGGATTAATGATGAGGGAGGTCAGGGGGGGGTATATGGTATGAATTTGGGGCCCTTTGGACAAAACAGGGTTTTGGCCGGAAAATTTATATTCCATATTTGAGCAGTTCCGACCAGATTTGAGGGATGGGATTTGAGGGGTTTGATGGAGGAGGTAAAGGCGGTTATGTGGTGTTAATTTGGGGTGGTTTGGACGGAGTTGCGTCATGGCCGGAAAACTTCGATCGAATATTCGAAAAGCTTTGGGGTGG
>NC_031989.1:80044461-80050900 GCF_001879085.1 Nicotiana attenuata | reverse complement strand
CATATGTATAAATCGATAATCGATAAGTAATTATTGATAAGGATCAAAATCGAATCGATAAATCGAATGCACACCCCTAGACTGTAGACACTTGTTAAATGAGTAATTACCTATTTGTGTAGATTAATATAACATACAGAATGTATATATATTCCGCTACTATTTTGAAAGCGGCTATACAATATTATTTTCCCTAATCTATACCCTTTCCTTTACCTAAGTCCCTTACCCTATTATTTCCTCTACCACATTTAAGGAATGATTATATTTAAAGATCAAGGGAATGAAGTTCAAATTAATGGAAAACAGAATTAGCCGTGATGATGTGTTTTGTTTTATTTTCTTATACCGTTGGAGTGTTGGTGGCATACATTTGATCCCTTACTTTAGTTTTGTTGCATGTGCTTGTTGACACAATTTTTATATTATAAATGGTGTTCGTCTTATTTTAGCTTCTTTTTGTCCATATTAGTTAGGCGCGTTTATAGCAATATACTTTCCGTGGAATCCCGTAAATTTTCTTATTGGTATAATCGATAACCGAATCGATAAGCCCCCAAAATCGATAAATCGAAATCGAAAAAAGCGAAACCTTATTGAAACGATAACGACAATCATATGTACAAATCGATAATCGATAATTAATTATGGATAAGGGTCAAAATCGAATCGATAAATCGAATGCACACCCCTACCTCAGGAGGCTAACCTCTCCACTGAACACGCACTGAAGGAAAACTCTTCGACCTCAACTGTCGAACCTGCCGATCTAGAATAGCCACCGGCTCCTCCTCATAAGACAGATCCTTGTCCAACTGGACAGTGCTGAAATCTAACACGTGGGCTGGATCGCCGTGATACCTCCGAAGCATGGACACATGAAAAACTGGATGCACGGCTGGCAAGCTAGGCAGCAAGGCTAGCCTATAAGCCACCTCTCCCACACGGTCGAGAATCTCAAATGGGCCAATGAACCTAGGGCTAAGCTTGCCTTTCTTTTCAAATCTCATCGCGCCCTTCATAGGCGACACTCGGAGCAATACTCGCTCACCAACCATGAAAGCCACATCTCGGACCTTGCGATCTGCATAGCTCTTCTGCCTGGACTGAGCTGTCCGAAGCCTATCTTGAATGATCTTGACCTTGTCCAACGCCTCCTGAACTAGATCTGTACCCAACAACCGAGCCTCTCCCGGCTCTGACACCAACTTGTCACGACCCGGATTTCCCACCCTCGGGAGTCGTGATGGTGCCTACTATTAGGAGCTAGGCAAGCCAATTATTTATTATCTCTTTTAGCAAACCTCGACATTAATAAAAACAACGAAACATTTAATAGAAAAGCGGAAGTCTTAAATATAAATAAACTGAAAAACAATACGGAAGTTCAATACAACTCTACCCAAGAACTGGAGTCACAAACTCACGAACGTCTAGAGAATGCTAAATACAATGTCTGAATAAAAACATAGTATCCTTTGTTCCGGTACAAAGGATAACAAACTAAAGTAAAGATAGAAGAAACTCCGGGCCTGCGAATGTCAGCAAGGCTACCTCGGTGTCTCTGGACTGAAGTCAGCTCCCAAATCTACTATTGCTGTCCAAAAGCTACTTCGGCACCGTGATCTGTGCAAAAAGATGCATAGAGCGTAGCATCAGCACAACCGACCCCATGTGCTAGTAAGTGCCTGGCCTAACCCCGGCGAAGTAGTGACGAGGCTAGACCGGACTACCAAACAAACCTGTGCAGTTCAATATATATGTATGCAATATAAAGGTATACGGAAATTAACCAGTCAAGGGGGGAGGGGGAGCATGTTGTAGGGGCTATAAAAGTTCAGGTATAAAATCAATAATTAAGGAATGAAACAGTACAACTACAATATCAACGAAAGTAGGAAATCAACAGTTGCACGGCACCGTCCTTCGTGCTTTTACTCTCATTCTCACCCAAACAATCATATAAAGTGCACGGCATCACCTTTCGTGCTTTACCTCACAAAATGATGGCACGGAATGATCCTTCGTGCATAAACACTCATATCATGGCACGGAATGTTCCTTCGTGCATTAGTAATCATATCATGGCACGGAATGTTCCTTCGTGCATTAGTATTCATATCACAATCGTGCACGGCATCACCCTTCGTGCTTTATCACTCGTCCTCACCCAAACAACAATCACAAACAATGGGGCGAGGGAATAAACAAACAAAATAGGAATCCCGGCAAGGGAACAATAACAACAATTTCAATATCCCGACAAGGGAGAAAAAGTCTACCAAACAGCAAAACATCCCAGCAAGGGAATAACCAATAACTCATTAGCTTTCTTTCATTTCTTACTTCACATCTCACTTTATCACTTGAGCCAATGCTCCCAAGAATTTTATAATCTCAGATACCTTTTCACTTCGTATCACATCCAAGCCAAAACACCACGAAAATCAAATGATTATAATGTTTTTCACATGTCCTTTACAATATATAAAAATCCTCAATTAACATGGAATTCATAACAAATCATGATAATCACCCTTTAAGGACTCACGGTCATGCTAGACACCAATGTATAGATACTCGTCACCATGCCTATAAATCGTACTCGATCAATTAGCAAATAGCAAACAAGACTCAACTCCTATTCCCTCAAGCTAGGGTTAAACCAAACACTTACCTCAACTTCCACAGCTAAATCAATCCACAACGACCGCCTTCCTTTTCGAATTCAGCTCCAACTCAATCAAATCTATGAAATAACGACTTTACAACATTAATATAAGCTAACAAATCAAACCCAATGCCTAAATATTGTTTTCTAAGCTTTCTTCCCAAAATTCCAAAAATCGACCCCGGGCCCGCTTGGTCAAAACCCGAGGTTCGAACCAATTTCATATCACCCATTCCCCCACGAGCCTAGATATACAATTTGTTTTCAAATTCGACCCCAAAACGAGGTCTAAATCAAAGGAAATTGAAAAGCCCTAATTCTACCCAATTCCCCCAATTTCCACCCTAATCTATGTGATTTAAGCTTAATAATTCACTAATTAATGAGAGAAAATTGTAACGACCCGATCGGTCGTTTTGAGCTCTAGCGCGTCGTTCAGCAGTTGGAAGTCATGAACAGCTTCATTTCAGGTATATTGACTTGTGCGTGTGGTCAGAGTTGAATTTCGGGAAATTCGGAGTCAAATTGGAAAGAAAATTTTCATTTCGGCAGCCTTAAGTTGATGAAAATGGCTAAGATTGGAATTTTGAGTAAACGACCTCGGAATCGGGATCTGAAAGTTCCAGCAGGTTCGTATGATGATTTCGGACTCGGGCGTATGTCCGGATTTGGTTATGATAACCCGTGAGCATTTCGGCGTATATTGTTGAAGTTAGTATTTTAGAAGAATTTCATAAATTTGGGTTGGAAGGCATTTCAGTGTTATCGATGTCCGTTTGGGATTCCGAGTCTGGGTATAGCTCCGTATGGTGATTCTGAAGTTGGGAGCGCGATCGGAAGTGAATTCGGATGTCTGGAGGTCATTTTGAAGTCATTTGGCTAAATATAGAAATTTGAAGGTTTTCTTGACAAAATTCGACCGGAAGTGGAAATTTTGATATCGGAGTCGGAATGCGATTCCGAAAGTTGGGGCAAGTCCGTAATGTCGAATGTGACTTGTGTGCAAAATTTGAAGTCATTCCGGAATGATTTTGGTAAGGTTTGAGACACTTAGTCTCTTTTAAGGAAGCTTAAGTTGGAAAAGTCAACCAGATATTGACTTATGTGTTAGAGGGCTCGAAATGTGAATTTTATGGTTCGGATAGCTTCGTTAGGTGATTTGGGACTTAGGAGTGTGTCCGGAATATTTTTGTGATGACCGGTGTAGAATTAAGCTTGAATTGCAAAGTTAGTATTTTGACGAATTCCGGTTGATAGGTGAGATTTTGATCCGAGGGTCGGAATGGAATTCCGAGAGTTGTTGTAGCTTCGTTATGTCATTTTGGACTTGTCTGCAAAATTTGAGGTCATTCAGACGTGGTTTGGTTGAGTTTTTGATCAAAAATGGAATTTGGAAGTTCTTGAGATTCATAGGCTTGAATCCGTTGATGATTTAATGTTTTGATGTTATTTTGGGTGTTCCGAAGGTTGGGAAAAGTTTGAATGATATTGTGGGACATGTTGATATAATTGGTTAAGGTCCCGAGGGCCTCGGGTGGATTTCGGAAGGTTAACGGAATGGAATTCGGACCCAAAAGAAAAGAAAAAGCTGCTGCAATTTCTGCTGCTAAGCTGTCTTTGGACAGCAAATATGCAGTCGTGGAGCGTACTTCGGAGGCCTATATCTGTTGATCTACAATGAATTTTGAGATGATTCAAAAACGAAAGTTGTAGTCCTTCGTGTCTAGTTTCCAGAAAGATAATAAATCGTAATTTGGACATCTGTAGAGGAAGTTATAATCGATTGAAGATGACTGGTGGAGCAGTTTCTCCAGAATTTTCTGATTTCATGGAGCCGACTTTAGAAGCTCATATCTCGGGATATATAAAGATTTATATGGTGTACAACCTATCAAATTAAAGATCTTCGAGTCTAGTTTCTAAATCTTCAAACCGTTTGTCATTTGGATATTCATACAAGACGTTATGGGTGTTTAAACAGAAGGTGTCCGACAAGGGAAAATTTTAATAGGATGTACAACTTGTATAGCACAAGTGCAAGGTACAACTCGACGAAGCACGGGCAGATTCTTTAAACACGGATTTGGCTTATTTCTTTCATTTGGCTTGGATGATTTTGGAGAGAATTTCAAGGGGGATTTCATCAAGCATCAAAGGTGAGTTGTTTCTACTTATTTCCAAGTTAAATACATGATTATTATGTGAAATTAACCTAGAAATTCATGGAATTAAGCCTAAAATTGATGAACTAGGGCTTGAGATTTTGAGATTTAAATATGGAATTTGGAGGGTCAAATGGACTTCGATTTTGGTAAATTTGATATGTACGGACTCGTGGCGAGACGAGGAATCCGGTAATGTGAATTTTGTAATTTTTCGAGAAGTAGGCCCGGGGCTCGGGTTTTGCTAGTTTCGAGATTTCTACTATTTCTCGATTGTTTTCGATTGGGTATTGTTCCCTTAGCATATTGTGATGTATTCGCTCTGATTTTGGTTAGATTCGACGCGCGTGGAGGCCAGTTTGAGGGGCAAAGGCGCGCGAGCTAGGGATTTCGCCGGTTCGAGGTGAGTAATACTTGTAAATGATATCCTGAGGGTTTGAAACCCCGGGTTTGCACATCATAGTGCTGTATTGAGGTGACTTGCACGCCGGATAGCGAGCGTGGGGTAGAGCACCGTTGGGGATTGTGACTTGGTCCGTCCCGATTGATGAAATTACTACGTATTTGACTGAAACTACTTGTTATCATCATGATTTGGGCTGATTGCCATGTTTTGGGCTTCGTGCCGATTATTTGAATCCTTCGGGGATTGATATCACTGATTTTGCATTACTTGGCATGTTATTTGACCTCGGTCCAGGGTTTTAATACTGTTTTGCAAATTCAGCCATTTTTCATGATTTGAAAACTTAAATGATATTTTACTGACGTTTTGAGCTGTGAACTGCTATTTTATTATTGCCCAAGGGGCTTATGTGCATTTCTGGACTGAGCATGGATCGGGCTGCGCGCCGCAGCAGTGTTATAGTGATTTCTAGATATATGGATGGCTCGGGCTGCACGCCGCAGCGGGTGTTATATTGATATTGCGCTTGGGCTGTAGAAGCCCCTCCGGAGTCTGAACCCCCACAGGGAGGGCGGGTACCCAAATGGATCGGGCTGTACGCCGCAGTGGTCATATGCATTGCATTGCATTCATGCATTGGTTCCTGTTTGTAATACGTGTCATGACATTCAGCGCTCTCATTTCATTGGCATTCATGCTACTTCTTGCACTGTTTACCAGACGCCCTGGTGTTAATTGTTAGTGGAGTATTGTGCCCGAGGGGCTGACTTATGTGCTGACTTACACTATCTGATTACGCATTCATTTGCTTAAGTGTTGGAAAGGATATTTTCAAAAGAAATTTTAACTGAGTCCAGATATTTTCTAAAGGATTTTCACGATTTTACTATTTTCTCAAAGATTTGCACTGTCTTATATAGCATGATGGAGTGCTTGTACGTGATTTCTTACCGCTCAGTTACTATTTACTTTTATTGCTCACTGAGTTGGAGTACTCACTTTACTCCTTGCACCTCGCGTGCAGTTGCAGGTATTGTTCACCCGGTAGCGGGTTATTAGCTGATTGAAGGTATTACTATTGTAGCTGAGTAAGGTGATCGCCAGCGTTCGCGGCACCGGACGTTGTCTTTGCATTCCAGAATTTATTTTGTATAATATTGGCCTGTGTTGTGTTCTGGTTCTTTAGATGCTCGTGCTTGT
>NC_031989.1:80040904-80041942 GCF_001879085.1 Nicotiana attenuata | reverse complement strand
CCTAACGAAGCTATCCGAACCATAAAATTCACATTTCGAGCCCTCTAACACATAAGTCAATATCTGGTTGACTTTTCCAACTTAAGCTTCCTTAAAAGAGACTAAGTGTCTCAAACCTTACCAAAATCATTCCGGAATGATTTTGGTAAGGTTTGAGACACTTAGTCTCTTTTAAGGAAGCTTAAGTTGGAAAAGTCAACCAGATATTGACTTATGTGTTAGAGGGCTCGAAATGTGAATTTTATGGTTCGGATAGCTTCGTTAGGTGATTTGGGACTTAGGAGTGTGTCCGGAATATTTTTGTGATGACCGGTGTAGAATTAAGCTTGAATTGGCAAAGTTAGTATTTTGACGAATTCCGGTTGATAGGTGAGATTTTGATCCGAGGGTCGGAATGGAATTCCGAGAGTTGCTGTAGCTTCGTTATGTCATTTTGGACTTGTCTGCAAAATTTGAGGTCATTCGGACGTGGTTTGGTTGGGTTTTTGATCAAAAATGGAATTTGGAAGTTCTTGAGATTCATAGGCTTGAATCCGATGATGATTTGATGTTTTGATGTTATTTTGGGTGTTCCAAAGGTTGGGACAAGTTTGAATGATATTGTGGGACATGTTGATATAATTGGTTAAGGTCCCGAGGGCCTCAGGTGGATTTCGGAAGGTTAACGGAATGAAATTCGGACCCAAAAGAAAAGAAAAAGCTGCTGCAATTTCTGCTGCTAAGCTGTCTTTGGACAGCAAATGTGCAGTCCTGGAGCGTACTTCAGAGGCCTATATCTTTTGATCTACAAGGAATTTTGAGATGATTCAAAAACGCAAGTTGTAGTCCTTCGTGTCTAGTTTCCAGAAAGCTAAAGAAAACGTAATTTGGACATCTGTAGAGGAAGTTATGATCGATTGAAGATGACTGGTGGAGCAGTTTCTCCAGAATTTTCTGATTTCATGGAGCCGACTTTAGAAGCTCATATCTCGGGATATATAAAGATTTATATGGTGTACAACCTATCAAATTAAAGATCTTCGAGTCTAGTTTCTAAAT
>NC_031989.1:80037645-80040804 GCF_001879085.1 Nicotiana attenuata | reverse complement strand
CAACTACCCCAGTTTTGCTGAGGAGTCCTAGGGGCAGAAAAATTATGATCTATTCCATTTTCATCACAAAATTTAGCAAATTGTGCATTTTCAAATTCAGTTCCATGATCAGATCTAATGGATGCAAGTTGATTTCCTAATTGTTTCTGGGTTTTTCTAATAAAAGCAGTGAACATTTCAAATGCTTCATCTTTAGAAGTTAGAAACAATACCCAGGTAAATCTAGAATAATCATCAACAAGCACCATTACATATCTTTTACCACCTCTGCTCATGGTTCTCATTGGACCACAAAGATCCATATGAACCAGTTCCAACGTCTTGGACGTACTTACCATTTTCTTAGGTTTGAAGGATGACCTTACTTGCTTCCCCCTTGCACATGCCTCACAAACTTTGTCTTCCTTGAACTTGATATTAGGTAACCCTATAACCAAGTCCTTGGAGACTAATTTGTTCAATTGATTTAGACTGGCATGGCCAAGTCTTTTGTGCCAAAGGAGGGGATCATTAATTAACACACTCAAGCAAGTGAGTTCATTTTCAGAGAGAGTTGACAGATCTACAATGTAAATATTGTTAACTCTCCTTCCCTGCAAAACAATCTTGTCAGTAGTAAGGCTAATCACAAAACATTTTGTGGAAGTGAAAGCCACAAGGTTACCTCTGTCACACAGTTGTGACACACTTATCAGGCTATATTTTAAGCCATCTATCAAATAGACATTCTCAATGGAATGAGAGTCTGTCTTTCCTACCTTTCCAACACCAATGATCTCACCTTTCTTTCCATTTCCAAAGGAGACATTACCTCCTTTTAGGTTCTCAAGTGAAAGGAACTGGTTCTTGTTACCAGTCATATGTTTTGAGCAGCCACTATCCATGTACCATATTTGGCTACTTCCCTTCACTTGGTCCTGCAAAAAGAAATCATGGGTTAGTCTTAGGAACCCAAACTAGTTTGGGTCCCTTTCTATGGGCAAAAGGATGAATTAAATTTTTCTTTGCCCAACCAGGCAGTTTGTGCTTTTCTTGAACAAAGGCTTTGTTCTTTTGACTGGCCTTTTCTCTTGCATTACATTCATTTTTGTAATGGCCAGTATTACCACAGTGTGTGCAGATCTTATTCTCAGGAAGTGTGAGATACTTGTTTTTGGGATCCCATTTTGGAGCTTGTGTCCCAAATCCAAGTCCTCTCTTGTTGCTACTATGATGTTCTTGCAGCCAGGAGAGTGCATCAGAAGCCTTGTTCCATTTGCATGTTCTGTCTAGTTCATGCTTTACCTTTCCTAAATCTTCTTTTAGGACTTTAATCAATTCATCTTTCTTGTACAGTTCATCTTTCATTTTTCCTAGATTTTCTTCTAGGGTGAGAAATGATTGATCAGCCCTTTTCTTTCCTGTCCCTAATTTCAGTTTAATATTTTCAGATCTAAGTTCTAGAATCTTATTTTCAAGTTGATGAACCTGGTTCTTCAACTCAGTATTTGTGTTGTCCCTCTCATCAGCCCTAGACTCTAACCTTTTACATTTTTCTTCTAGGATAACACATTCCTTAGACAGAACATCCTTCTCACTGTTTATTATTTCAGACTCATCTATGAAGTCCATCAGCAGATCAGCCAGTTTTTCTTTAGACAAGAACTTAATCTTTTCTTTAAGGTGTAGAATACTTACCTCCTGTTCATCTTCTGATTCTCCGATGGCCATAAGAGCTTGCTCATCTTCAGCTTCATTTTCTGAGTCCTCATCTGATGTTTCTCCCCATGCAGCAACCATAGCTTTAGTTGATCCCTTGTTCCTTTTTGGTTGAACCTGTTCCTTCTTCCTGTTTCTTCTCTCTGCTCTTTCTTTCTTCCATTCAATCTCCCATTGAGGGCAGTTTCTGATGTGGTGATCAGTCTTCCCACACTTATAACACCCCTCATTGGTTTGTTTCTCAGAAGCCCTAGGTTTGCTGAATGTTGTTCCTTTTGAAGCACCCTTTCCTCTCATAAGATATTTCTTGAAATCTCTGGTTATCATAGCCATTTCATCATCTTCAAGATTTTATCCTTCTGAAATTCTGAGAGCCAGACTTCTTTCTTTCTTTGGAGCATCCATCTTCATTGTTTGCCTTCTCAATTCATAGGCAGTGAGATTTCCAATCAGTTCATCCAACTTTAAAGTAGCAATGTTCTTGGATTCCTGAATGGCAGTGATTTTGCTTTCCCAGGAGATTGGCAGAACTCTAGTTAGAATCTTCTCCACCTTGTCTTCTTCCAGGATAATCCTTCCAAGAGACTCAAGTTCATTTGTCAGTGTAGTGAACCTGGTATACATTTCTTGGATAGTTTCTCCATCCTTCATAGTAAAATTCTCATATTGAGAATACAGCAGTGTTCCTCTTGACCTCTTCACCTGAGGTGTTCCTTCATGAGCCACTTGTAAAGTGTCCCAAATCTCCTTGGCAGTAGTACAGCCTTGAATCCTGCTGTACTCATCAGGACCAAGTCCACACACTAACCATTTCTTGGCTTTTGCATTTTTCTCCCATTTCCTTAGATCTTCAGTAGTACAATCTACTCTTGTCTTTGGAACATCCACTCCTTCAGCATTCTTCTTGGTTGTGGCTAAAGGACCATCAGTGATGATATCCCAAAGCTCATAGTCTTCGCCCATTATATGGTCCCTCATTCTGTTTTTCCACCAGGAGTAGTAGAGGCCATTGAAGAGAGGAGGCCTGGCAGTGGATTGCCCTTCCCAGTTCCCAGGTGGTGCACTCATGTTGATCTTTTCCTAAGGTGTTAACCTCTTCAAGGATCACCCGCTCTGATAACAATTGATGTTATAAACGTCAATACCACACAAGAGGGGGGGGGGTGATTTGTGTGGTACCTAATTTTCGCGTTAGAAGAACCTGGTTCTTCTAAGTGTTCTAACTACAACAGTTTGCGGAATAATAAATACTGAAAGTAAAGTGCACAGAGATTTTTACGTGGAAAACACCTGGCTCAAAAGGTGAAAAAACCACGACCTACTACTCAGTAGGATTTTCCCAAACTCCACTAAAATCACTGAGCCAAAAACTGCATTTACAAACTCTTGTAAACCTAAGGATTAACTCTAATCCCAGTGTAGCACACAGCCTCAACTGTTGCGACACTTTCAAGTTAACTC
>NC_031989.1:79950444-80036752 GCF_001879085.1 Nicotiana attenuata | reverse complement strand
AACGGTGGAGATCGGATTTGGAGGATCTTAGCATCTGATTTCGAGCCTCGAACAGCAGCTTCGTTTTGTGGATTATACTCTTTCTTCAATTGATTAGTTGTTGCTCTTGTTGCTATTGTTGCTCCGTGTTTGGCCCTTGTTGTGTAGCCAATTTGGAGAACTTTTGTAATCCTCTTATTGTTATAGTGGAGCTTTTTGGATCTTTGTGATCACGTGGTTTTTACCTTCGATTTGAAGGGTTTTCCACGTTAAAATTTGGTGTTCTTTATCTTCTTTATTTTCGGGTTTGCCTCTTCCTCGACATATCAGTGGTATCAGAGCCTTGGTTATTTATCCAGGTAATTACGGAATGGAGGCGAATATGAGCAAGATGGTATGTTTAAATGGGAGAAATTATAATGTTTGGAGAAGCAAGATGAAATACTTGTTGTTCGTGAAGAAGATGCATCTACCCGTTTTTTCAGCTCATAAACCCGAGTCTATATCCGATGAAGATTGGGATTTCGAGCACCAACAAGTATGTGGATATATACGGCAATGGGTTGAAGATAATGTTCGCAACCATATTGTGAACGAGATACATGCGAGATCATTGTGGTAAAAGCTAGAGACTCTCTATGCTTCAAAAACCGGGAACAACAAATTGTTTCTGCTAAAGCAATTGATGACCTTTAAATACAAGGAAGGCAACCCTATCCTTGATCACATAAATGATTTTTAGGGCGTCCTTGATCAGCTATCTGGAATGGGGGTTAATTTTGATGATGAGATACAAGGACTTTGGCTTCTTAATACTCTTCCAGACTCTTGGGAAACTCTTCGTGTTTCTTTGACAAATTCAGCTCCTGGAGGTAAGGTGAACATGGAATATGCCAAGAGTGGTGTGTTGAACGAGGAAGTAAGGAGAAAATCGCAGGGTTCATCCTCACAAGCAGATATCTTGGTTACAGAAGACCGGGGGAGAGATAGAACAAGAGGCTCAAGGAATAGAGGTAAAAGTAGAAGTAAGTCAAGGTCCAAATACTATAATGTTACATGCAACCACTGTGGCAAGAAAGGACACATCAAAAGGTTTTGCCGCAAGTTGAATCAAGACACTAGAGAAGGAAAGAAAGTTGAAAATAACGAGAACAATGTTGCTGCTATTGTTCAAGATGACCTTCTTTTTGCTTATGATGAAAACGTCATCAATTTGGTATCCCATGAGACGAGCTGGATAGTAGATTCTGGAGCTACCTCACATGTCACACCAAGAAAAGATTTTTTCTCATCTTATACTCATGTTGATTCTGGAGTGTTAAAGATGGGCAATGCCAGTGAAGTTAAGGTGTTTGGTGTTGGCACAGTTTGTTTGAAAACTAATAATGGTTCAACGTTAGTTCTTCAAGATGTGAAGCATGCTCCAGACTTTCCTTTCAATTTGATCTCCGCAGGAAGATTAGACGATGAAGGTTACCATAATGCTCTCTTTAACGGCCAATGGAAGCTCACCAAGGGCTCGTTAGTAGTGGCTCGAGGAGTCAAGTCTGGTCAATTATATGTGACACAAGGCTCTATTCTTAATGACTCAATAAATCTGGTGGAAAGTGATAGTTTGTCAGAATTGTGGCATCGAAGATTGAGTCATATGAGTGAGAGAGGGATTACGTGTTTGGCTAAGAAAAGTTTGCTTTCTGGAGTAAAACAAGCAAAGCTGCAAAGGTGCATACATTGTTTAGCTGGCAAACAGAAAAGGGTTTCCTTTCATAGCCATCCTCCCTCAAGAAAGCCCGATTTATTAGAGCTAGTACACTCTGATTTGTGTGGTCCTTTTAAAGTAAAGTCAAAAGGTGGTGCACTTTACTTTGTGACCTTCATTGATGATCATTCTCGTAAGCTCTGGGTGTATCCTTTGAAATCTAAAGATCAAGCACTTGGCGTGTTTAAGGAATTTCAGGCCTTAGCTGAGAGACAGACGGGGAAGAAATTAAAATGTATTCGCACTGACAATGGTGGTGAATATTGTGGTCCCTTTGATAACTATTGCAAGGAACAAGGAATTCGTCATCAGAAAACTCCGCCCAAGACGCCTCAATTGAACGGTTTGGCAGAGAGGATGAATAGAACTCTAGTTGAGAGAGTTAGATGCTTACTTTCAGAGGCTAAACTTCCAAATACATTTTGGGCGGAAGCACTTAACACTGTTGCCTATGTTATCAATTTGTCTCCTGCTGTTGCTTTGGATGGTGATGTCCCAGACAGAGTTTGGTTTGCCAAAGATGTTTCTTATGATCACCTGAGAGTTTTTGGGTGTAAAGCTTGTGTGCATATTCCTAAAGATGAGAGATCGAAACTGGATGTCAAAACTAAGCAGTGCATCTTTATCGGTTATGGTCAAGATGAGTTTGGGTATCGTTTTTATGATCCAATTGATAATAAACTTATTAGAAGTCGTGATGCAATATTCTTTGAAGACCAAACTATTGAAGATATTGACAAAGCTGAGAAGATAGATTCTCAGAGTAATGAGAGCTTAGTTGATATTGATCCAGTTTCAATTGCTAAGGCACCTATTGCACATGAAGGAACCCAAGACAATGATGGAGATAGTGATCAAGATCAAAATGATCATCATGGTGTAGATGTTATGGATGCTCCAGTTGATGAAGTTGTGGTTGATCAGCAACCAATTCCTGCACAGGTAACTACTACGAATGCTCCTGAAACCTCTCTTAGAAGATCTACAAGGGAGAAGCAAAAATCCATGCGCTATCCTCCTGATGAGTATGTACTTTTGACTGACATGGGAGAACCTGAGAATTATGATGAAGCCATGCAAGATAATCACAAAGATCATTGGATCGAAGCGATGGAAGATGAGATGAAGTCACTCCATGAGAATGGCACATATGAGTTAGTGAAATTGCCGAAAGGTAAGAGAGCTTTATCTAACAAATGGATATTCAGAATAAAGCAAGATAACCATACCTCTGCGCCTAGATACAAGGCGAGGTTAGTTGTTAAAGGTTTTGGCCAGAAGAAGGGAGTTGACTTTGATGAAATTTTCTCCCCTGTTGTGAAGATGTCTTCTATTCGTGTGGTTCTAGGCTTAGCCGCAAGTCTAGATTTAGAGGTTGAGCAGATGGATGTCAAGACTGCTTTTCTTCATGGTGATTTAGATGAGGAGATTTATATGGAGCAACCTGAGGGTTTTGTAACTAAGGGAAAAGAAAATTATGTCTGCAAATTGAAAAAGAGCCTGTATGGATTGAAACAAGCTCCAAGGCAATGGTATTTGAAGTTTGAATCTGTCATTGAAGAACAAGGGTACAAGAAAACTTCTTCAGACCACTGTGTATTTTTCCAGAAGTTCTCTGATGATGATTTTATTATTTTATTGCTTTATGTGGATGACATGCTTATTGTTGGAAAGAATAAATCCAGAATTGCAGTCCTTAAGAAGCAGTTGAGCAAATCGTTTGCGATGAAGGACTTGGGGCCAGCAAAGAAAATCTTGGGCATTCAAATCCACCGACACAGAGATAGAAATGAGTTATTTCTGTCCCAAAAGCAATACATTGAGAAGGTACTCAAGAGGTTCAATATGACAGATGCAAAAGTGGTTAGTACTCCTCTTGCTAAACACTTCAAATTGAGTATTAGTCAGAGTCCATCTACTGATGAAGAGAAAAAGGAGATGTCTCGTATTCCTTACTCTTCTGCCGTTGGTAGCTTGATGTATGCTATGGTTTGCACTAGACCAGATATTGCACATGCCGTTGGCACTGTTAGCAGATTCATTTCCAATCCTGGAAAAGAACATTGGGATGCAGTAAAATGGATATTAAGGTATTTAAAAGGTACTGCAGATTTGAAGCTGTGCTTTGGCAATGGCAAGCCTGAACTTGTTTGTTACACAGACTCTGATTTAGGAGGCAATCTTGATAATTTAAGATCCACTTCCGGTTATTTGATCACTTTTGCAAGGGGAGCTGTTTCTTGGCAATCTAGACTACAGAAGTGCATAGCTCTATCCACCACAGAAGCCGAATATATTGCTGTCACAGAAGGTGCCAAAGAACTATTATGGATGAAGGAGTTTATTAATGATCTTGGCTTTGAGCAGCCACGGTACATCTTATTTTGTGATAATCAGAGTGTTATCTGTCTCACCAAGCACTCCACTTTTCATTCTAAGACCAAACATATAAATAGAAAGTATCGTTGGATAAGAATGGCCGTGGAAGAGAAATTATTTGAGGTTGAGAAGATACACACTGATGAAAATCCTTCGGATATGCTGACAAAGGCGGTGGTTGCAGATAAACATGAATTTTGTAGAAAATTGGCAGGCATGAAGCCTGTCAATAGTTCCTCTACTTGAAGATACATTTGGCCCCTTGGCTGGAGGGGGAGTTTGTTGGGCACATGCCCATGTTGTCCAGCCAAAGGCCCAATGGCCTAATCCTATTCTCTTTTGGTTTCCAATCCTATTTGGAATTGGATTCAGTTTATTCCTATTTTGAGTGGGTTTTGGCTTTAAGAGAAAGCACCACTCATGATCTATAAATAGGACAACCTTGGAGAATTATTCTATGCTCATTGATACAAGTCTTTGAAAGACTTAAGCACATAAGAGTGGGTTTTGAGAGAGCTTTCATCAAGAGAGAAGAGAGAAAAAAAGTATTTGTTTTGATGCAGATTTTTATTCCGACCAGCCAACTTCAAATCACGTTTTCTGATTCGTTAACCGTTGGATCGGGCTGAAATTTTGACTGAGTGTTCGTAATATCTTGGTCTTGAATTTGAACGGTGGAGATCGGATTTGAAGGCTCTTAGCATCTGATTTCGAGCCTCGAACAGCAGCTTCGTTTTGTGGATTATACTCTTTCTTCAATTGATTAGTTGTTGCTCTTGTTGCTATTGTTGCTCCGTGTTTGGCCCTTGTTGTGTAGCCAATTTGGAGAACTTTTATAACCCTCTTATTGTTATAGTGGAGATTTTTGGATCTTTGTGATCCCGTAGTTTTTACCTTCGATTTGAAGGGTTTTCCACGTTAAAATTTGGTGTTCTTTATCTTCTTTATTTTCGGGTTTGCCTCTTCCTCGACATATCATTTTTTCCCATGTCTTTTACATCTTTTTGCACGTGCACGCATTTTTCCTGACATCACATGAATAAAATATTGAAGGTGCAGTGAATTACGTTAACTACCCAAATGTTATTTAAACCAAGGTCAGAGTATTGCTGCTACAAGGATGCGAAAACAATGAATATGTGAACAAGGATGGTGAGCTTTTATTACTTTTGTCCAACTTCATTGGAGATAATTATGTGAAAAAAAATTGTTTATATTGGCTTAATATTTTTCTGTTTAAAAATCTTACCCATCTTTTTTGCTCTTGTACTTCCATTATTTTTCTTTATGTATATTGAAGTGTCTTCAACTAAAATAATTGCTCTGCAATTGCTTTAGGACTTTCATACCAAATCCATGCTTTACTCTTTCAACCCTGTTAGCAATCACAAGAATCAGTGAAACAACACATTAGGTTATTAGAAAATATAATTAAAACTATACAATTTTCTCAAAGATAATATGCAAACAGAATATGCAAAAGGTTACCATGCTGAAAATTTGTGAGAGATTTAGGAGGTATTTTTTCCTAAATAAATTTTAACTGAATTATATAGCACCTAAGAATTTCTCATGCATTTGTAGAAAAAGAGATGATATTGAGGCATAATTGTACTCTTCCCAATAAAGTGGTTGAGACGCTTTGGATACACATGCTTTCTTTTGGCTAATTTGAGCAAGTTCATCCCTTCAATTCGGATCTATATATGTTTGTTTGTTCGTTAGGCCTATGAGAAACTCTAATAAGAAAAACTTATTTATGTTCTCTATTGAGAGGGTAAATTGAGAAAGTTCCTTCAAGGTATGCAGATAATAATTAAGTGGATTTGATATTTATTATAGCATTACCAACTGTTTCTCCCTGTCAGTTCTATTATGCTTCACTGCAGCATTGGCGCTAGGATGACAAGTATAAATGGTTAAGTGTGATACCTAAAAATATCAGTGTTCAAATTTATTTTAAATGTAGGGCTAAATTTTCCAATTCCAGAGATAAACATTGGTTATGATGTAAATATATGATGTGTCTCGATTATACCTCTCTCTATCTTTAATCATTAATTGTTTGGTATGTCTTGGAAAGTTATACTTCAAAAAAAAAAATTGTTTGGTATGTCCATGAAAGTGTTAAATACTAAATTATTTCTAAAATGTGTTATGCGTTCTATATGTCTTTATGTTATGTTCTCATTCGATCAGCTTAAAAATCGAACAAATCTCTCTAAGAAAAAAAATGCTTCAAATGAGATTCAGTCTTTTATTTTTCCTCAAGTTTAAACGATTGGGATGCTCCACTTTTCATGTCATACTTATCATCACTAGATTAAAAGAAGTATTGCTATCATTTAAAGCGAGAGAAGTATTTGTTCTCTTTGAATTTCTGAAGTATATCGTGCTACTCTCTAGGTGACATGCACCCTAAAGTGTTTTTGCCCTTGCCTAGGTGCTGCTATCATTCACAGCGAGAGAAAGATGTATCTGTTCTCTTTGAACTTGTGAAGAAAATCTTGCTACTCTCTAGATGACATGCACCCTAAAGTATTTTTGCCCTTGCCTTTGATTTAATTGATAGCTGTTGTAGAGCATGTGCTTTTAATGAGTTGATATTGTTTTTCATTCTCCATGGTTCCAATTCACAATTTACTATGAATATAATCAACATCCATGTTTTTGACAAAGAATCAACTGAGGACAAGTGTGACAGAGTTGATTAATTTAGTACATTTCTTAACGTCTCAGAGTGAATATGAGTGTATTCCCCTTGGATCGCTACACTAACTGACAAAATTTTGAGATGCTATGTTAATCAATGTGCATGATGGTTGGTAAAGTTGGTTGTCTACTAAGAAGTGTCTTTTACTGTTCCTGTAACCTACTTTATCTTAACCTTAAGGTGCTTGCAAGTCCGTGTTTTGATAAATCGAGATCGAGGGAGAGAGATATAAACCTGCCTTTTACTTAACTTGCCTTCTTATACATAGACATCCACTATATATGAATGTGGAATCCATTCCAAGTAGAGATGGAATATATAGTTTAACTATATGTTATTTTAGGCAGAGTGAAGAGTGTACTGTTATGTTTATTTATGATAATTCATGGTTGAATTTAGTACGTATTTTATGCTTAAAATAGCGCACTCATAAATTTTTTCACAGATACCAAATGCAGGTTCTTCAAGAAAATCGTTCTTCTAAGTAACGATCGAGCAACCAAAACTCGATGGAGTGCATTTGGTGATGAAGTGGTTTGCTTAATTAAGAAAGTTGAGATCATTTTTATTGTACTTTCAGGGATGATTTACTTTCTTGTAAATGAAAATGGGATGAGCACCAATAGAGTTAAAAATGTTTGCTGCATTTTTTGTCAAGCTTTGCTCCTTGTAAAAAAAAAATTCATATGCATTTTTTAGAAGACAATTGACTTCGCTGATTTGTGTTTTTTCAAGCAATAGAAAAGATCATGGTTACAAGAACAAATATTCTTAAGAGTTGTGTGGGCCTCTACTAAATACTTGGTCATCCAACTGAGCTGCAATATATTAATCAGGTGTAATAAATAAGTAAACATTTAGTAAAAATTCACAAACATGAGAGATGTTCTTATGATTTGAGGTAATGCTCATAGCTATTGATGCATATAGAAATAAGCACGGCCCCAGTATGCTCTCAGCCCAAGCACGAGCCCCAGTATGCTCTCGGGCCTGTGCAGAGCACGGGAGCCTACATCTAGTTTAATATGCATAATGGTATTCCCGCTGATCAAATTGTTGATTCTGATTGGGATGAGATCAAAGAGCTTACTAAATTTTTAGAAAAATTTTATTATGCTACAAAACAATTTTCTGGTATATATTATTCTACTGTTGCACAAATATTATGGTATATTTGTGGAATTTCTGTTGTATTTGGTAAGTATAAAACAAATCCGACTTATACACCGACCATTAATGAAATAATTTTAAAATTTAAAAAGTATTTTTTCCCTATTCCTGAAGTTTATTTAATTTCTACTCTACTTAACCCATCGTTAAAATTGAGAGGTGCAAAGGGACTTGTTCGTAAAATTTATGAGAATTTAGAAATTCAAGAAAATGAACAACCATCTCTCGAAGACTGCCAAGCTAGCATATATTCTTATGCTAGATCAATGTTTGATAAATATAAATCTATGGATACAACAAGTTGTGAAACTGCTCCTTCTACTTCTAAATCTAGAGCAGAAGTTTTATGGGAAGATATGGATGATATAACAGGTTTTGATTCCTCTATTGATGATGAACTTGATTCTTATCTTAATCAAGGATTGAAAAGTATTAAAGACGAAGAAAGCAAGGAACAACTTTTGTTATGGTGGAGGGAGCGTGGCAAAGCTTTTCCAACACTTTCAATAATGGCCCGAGATATCCTGGCTATTCAAGAATCAAGCATCATCATCAGTAGTATCAGAGAGTGCTTTTAGCGCGACAAGATTTTAAATTGGAGATCATAGACATGCATTAGCGGAGGACACTCTAGAGATTTCCGTATTATTCAGAGATTGGATTAATTCAGAAAGAAGAAATCTTGGTTTTGAAAAATTAACCACTAGGGAAGAAGAAGAATACAATGAGATACTTACCACTGGGAGCGATGACGGCATGGAGCTCATGGAACATCAATCAACATTGCCAATTCCATTAGAATGTCCGAGAGATATTATTGATAAGTTACAAAGAAGCTATATAGGAGCTTACAAATATTAGTATGATAATTTGTAATTGGCTACTAAGAGGCCTAGTGCAAACAGAACCCTTCCTAGAAGGTGGCTGCGTAGATTAGGTGCTCTTCAAAAGAATTATATTTGTATTTGAGATTTGAAAGTTCTATTAATAAAATAAAAGGCTCTAAGCGTTGACTTTTTTTTTTTTATGAATTGTCTTAGTTACTTAATACTTTGAAATTATATTAAACAAATTATAACTCTATTATAAATTTATAATTTCTATAATATTTTATTACAAGTCTTTTATTTTAATATTTTATAATTCTTTACTTAGTTTTCTAATTTTTGTTTTAACATTTAATTTTATTAAATAAGTCAAAGATCTAGCCGCTGCAAACTTTAAAAACATAGTAATTTTCAAAAAACTAGACGTTTTTCTTTTAAAATTAAAAAAATACACTTAAGGCCCACGAACCCGTCCCGTCCCGTTCCGTCCCGTCCCATCCCGTTTGTTAGCGGGACGGGATGGGCCGACCGTTTCGTCCCGTTTGTCCCGTCCCGTCCTGCCACCGTCCCGCTTAAATGTCGTCCCATCCCATCCCGTCCCGTCCCGTCCCGTTAATTTTGTCCTCTCCCGTCCCATTGGACAACCCTAATTACGATAAGTAGCAACAGGATATTCAAGTCCAAAGAAAATAACACTTTGATGCAGAGATGCTAAAGAAGAATGTCACGTAGTCAAGTTATCGGATGGCAAAGGCCTTCAATCGGGTAGGAATGACACCAGGTAGCCACTCTAAAGGGTTTCTATTTAGAAATTAGTTAGTGTGTCCTGAATTTTAATTTATCAATCCAATTTTTCAGGACAAAAATATCCTGAATTGCCCTAAAGTTAAAAATTTTAGTTTATAATTTCAGGACAAAATAAATACTATATTGACTAATCTCTAAATAGCATCCCTGAGAATAGCTATCTGCGCACTTGCCCCTTTAATCTTTGATTGTGTACCTCGCCGGCCCATGTCTAAACTAAAATGATGGGTAGACTCTCATCCGATAAAGTGGGCTAACATATTGGGCCACAGTATGCAGATCTGAGCATTATCGAAATAGAAACATGAAGAATATCCAGCCACCCACTTTCGTGAAGAATTAAGACATGGCCATCCATTAAAACATGGGCCAATTATGGGGCGGATCATTTGCACAAAATTTTAAGCCCAACTGCCGCTGCCTCCTCCCTCCCAGCTCCTTATTTTTCAAATAAAAACATCAGTTCTAATTTTGCATTAACAAAATGCTCCATCTAGTTCTAGTTCTACAACGAAATCTATAGGTTAAGGGGTAATATTACGCAATAAAAGAATTAGGACTGAAAGATAGTCGGTAGATAAGTTAGGGGTGGAAAAGAAAGAGACTTTTTATGACAAGTTATTATTCTATTTTCTAGGTTATTTATGGCAGGTTATTAGTCTATTTTTTCATATTACCATATAAGACTTGGTATAAAAGTAATTTGTAACTCAACTTATTCTGATGGTGCAAAGTATAATGTTATTGTTGGTGCACAAAACTTAAACACATTATACATTTGTTTATACTAGTCTTAGGGTACGCGCGATGTGCGTGAATCCTGTCTTAATGAGTATAAAAAATTTTAAAAATAATTTTGAGTTATAAAATAAAAGTGTAAGTTCCTAAAGATGATCATGAATATTGGTTGTGTATAACTAACTCATTAATTAAAGAAACTATCTCATAAGTCCTCAATCATCAATAATGTAACTTAAGATTTGTTCCAAGTTTGTAATTTCATAATTCCAATTTCCAATTTCACAGCCAAGAACCTTGGAAATGTAAATAATTTTGAAGGATACAACTTATAACATATAAGTAGAGAACTAATAATTTACGAACTTTAGATAACACAAAATCAAAGTGCAATAATAAACAAAAAAAAGATATTTAAAAAAAATAAATAAAGCAAGCTAGTAAGAGAATCTATAATTGAAAGCTAGCTGATAAACCGGCTCATATTTAGCTAAATATATCATGGATTAATAATTAAGGAATCTTATAAATTATCTTGTTAATTTGTGCATTTAAAACTTTTGAAAGTTAAAGTATAATATTGAATAAAATTATCGGTGCATTAGTCCTGTATATTTTTATAAAGTGAAACTATTTACGTTATTGTCCAAGAACCTGTACTTCTTCTTTCTTAAATCTTTTTATTCTTCTTTTATCTATTTTTAAAAATTATTTATATCTAATTTACGTGCAAGACCTATACGAAGTGATATTTTAATAATCTCTATATATTATAATTTATAACTTTCTATATGGTTCGAATAAGAAAATAAATTGATACGCAAAATTTTAATTAATTTTAAGCTCTTAAATATTAAAATAATAATTAAATAACTATTAAATCAACAAAAGTAAATTGTAGAAATTTTCAACAAACGTAACCCACGAGCACGTTTTCTTATTTAATAAACATATTATGGTGAAAGCTAAAAATTAAGACTTTCTTACTTAGTTCAATAAGAAAATATTTAATAACCAAAATTTTAGGTGATTTAAATGTCCTAAACTTAAATTACAATTGTGTCCAATGTGAAATTTATTTTTAAAGAGTAAAAAGGCGAACGATATTTCGCTAAGGGGATTCGTGCTTTTAATATAGTATAGATATAGATAATATAAATCATGTATTAGTCCATGCAAAGAGTTAATCAAAAAGCCCTAAAAAGAACACCAAAACAAGTTCAACAACAATGGTTGGTGCCCATGAAGAGGTCCCCCATGTAGGGGAGCAATCAGGACAGCAATTTTACATCAGTTTTCTTCCCTTAGCTAGCCATCCTTTTTGACAAAGATATTCAAACCCCGTTTGACCATATATTTTGGCACAGTTTTTTTAAATCTTTTTTGAAAACATTGTTTGTTCATAGATTAATGATTTATTTTTGAAAAATTTTTGAAATTATTTTTCAAGTTCCCAAAATCTAGTTTAGGGTAGATTTTGGGTGAAACTTGTTCTCCCACTCACAAAACTTCAAATTTTTTTCAAATAAAATGCATGTCCAAACATAATTTGAACTTTCAAAAATTATTTTTTAAAACTACTTCAAAAATTATTTTTTTCAAGTTTCAACTAAATCTAAGTCCAAACGTTAGCTTAACACACTATCCTAGCTCAACCCTTTCTGTTGAGAGAGAGAGCGCGCTAGAGTATAACATAACATTTCTTACTTTAGTGCTTTCCACCCCTTTTTTCACATTAGAGTTTAGTGCAAGGTGCAAGTAACCTTGTTAATTTACATATCTAAATATCCCATTTTCATAAACTAAATCACAAAAAAATAAGATATTTTTTATCGTCAAAGAGAAGGAAAAAGGATCACATGGGAGCATGTGTGAATAATGACAAGGTCGTTGGTGAACTTTGTTGTACGGTGGATATAGTACGGTTGTGACCCACAAAGTCACACGTTCAATCTTTTTTTTTTTCTCTTTGTTTTAAACAATACAAATATTTTATAGGTACATGATTAGTAGGCACATCATGAAATTAAAGTCCATTATATGTGCACGGAGTCAATAACGTATCTGAGTTGCCCAATAAAATACTCCAACTTTGAGACTACTTTTCGTACTCAATTGATTTTGTTTTCTTAGGTATAAAACTTTTACTCAATATTGCAGCCATCCACGAACTTCTGTTTATCACATTATGCACGCACTTTCAAGTTACAGCAGTTGACTACAAACAATTTTCAAGGGAAAAGGTTGATAGTATAATTATCCGAAAAGGGTTCAAAATGCCTCAGCCTAAACTATTGGAAAAGGTTTAAAAATGCCCTTTATCCACCTATTGGATTAAAAATATCCCTTCATCCACCTTTTTGGTTTACTTATGCCCTTTGACCATTAGGTCAATGCTGAATTAAAAATAATTATTATTCTTTTTGTAAAACTTAAAAAATATATTTTACTAAATATTTTCGTTTTTCTAAATTAATGCACCAGTAGTCCACTAATTTAGTAATGTTCTTTTTTTCAGTTTTTACAAAAACTAATTCAGTTTTTACAAAAAAATAATTTTTTTCATTTTTTTCAGTTTTTTAAAGCATTTTTTTTTTGTAAAAATAGAAGAAAAAAAAGTTTTTAATAGAATATTTTCGTTTTTTGAAAACTGAAAAAAATATTTTCAACAAAATATTATCGTTTTTGAAGAATATTTTTTTTCATTTTTTTCTATTTTTTAAAAAAAAAACAAAAATATTTTTTTTTAAAAAAAAACTGAAAAACGAAAATAAAACGAAATGCTTTAAAAAAACTGAAAAAAAAGAAGGTCAAAAACGAAAATATTTTGTTGAAAATATTTTTTTCTGTTTTTAAAAAACGAAAATATTTTATTCAAACAAATTTTTTTTTCAGTTTTTACAAAAAAAATGTTTTGGAAAAACTGAAAGAAATATTAAAAAAATAATTTTTTTTGTAAAAACTGAAAAAATAAATTAGAAGGCTTTACTAAATTAGTGGACTATTGGTAGTTTAAAAAAACGGAAATATTTTGCAAAATATTTTTTTTAAGTTTTACAAAAAAGAACAATAATTATTTTTAATTTAGCATTGACCTAACGGTCAATTGGCATAAGTGAACCAAAAAATTGGATGGAGGGGTATTTTTAGACCAATAGGTGGATGAAGGGTATTTTTAAACCTTTTCCAATAGTTTAGGGGCATTTTGAACCTCTTTCCGTATAATTATTCGAAATAGAAAGGTGTCGAAAATTAGGGTGGTAGATTGATAGATAGTTGTCTTGTCTTACCGGTAGTTGTAGTACTAGTCGGGTATTTTTCTATTGCTAGTCCCTTGTTTTTATATGGTGTGACATTATTATCAATAGGATTGGCACTATTCTTGTAGTTTCGTACCCCTGGATCTCTATTATTACTCGTGGTATTATTTCTTTTCATTGTCTTATTACCTTGTTGTTGCTATTGTTTCTCTGTTGCTTCACTTTTACTGTTCTTGAGCCGAGGGTCTTTCGGAAATAGCCTCTCTACCTTCATAAGGTAGGGTAAGTCTGCGTACGCACTACCCTCCCCAGATCACACTTGTGAAATTTCATCGGTTTTATTGTTGTTGCAGTTATATTTGTATTCTTGTCAATTGCAAATCTCTGAATTTAAATTGTCTTCTATGAATGAAGCTTAAGAGCGATATACGTGGACTTACCGTATCCAAATTCTTCAACAAAAAAAAAATTAAAGTTGTCACTTAATGTTTAACTATAATATAAAATTATTCTCAAATTAAAGCTCCCTAAGGAGTCGACCAAAAAAATGAGATTTTTTACCAATGGCAGGGTACTGTTATGTCCAACATATAATAGAGGGCAAAACTGCTAAATTTTGAATTACACATGAACAGTTTTGACCCATTAGCCTATTTTTAAAGTGCCTCCATTCTGGTGCTCACATCTAGGATCATGCTTTGGATATTCAACTATTCGTTATGTAAATTTATTCCGTTTACTAATCTTGTGGAGGTGTGATAACCACATCATTTTATTTAATTCTTATCCCTTAAAAAAATAAAATCTCATCCCTGCTGTTCATTTTGACCTACAAAAGTTTATAAATTCAGTTCCACAATGACCATTATATTAAAAACAAATTTTATAGTCAGCCAATGTTGTTGCTACGAAGGAGGCATTTCCTTTGCTGCATATTCTTTTTAAAAAAAGAAAAAAATATCTAATAAAGTATTTTAACACTATTGGCCCATAGCTAGCTGTTATACCATCATTTTGTGAGAGTCCTACTGTTGACAAAAGAGAGTGAACTCTTCATAACAATAATGACAAAAAATAAATACTTAATTAAACAGTGGGATAGGAGACAGAAACCATCTCGAAGGAGGTGAAGTCAAATGAGGACGTCCTTGTACTAATGAATCAAATCCATATGTTATTTTAAAAGTTCTTTTGGTTACTTCACAAAATCTCCGGACATGAATGCGTCGAGATCTTGGAGGACAAAAAGGATTTGACCCAAAGTCCCAAACAAAGAAAAATGAAAGAAAAAGATATTGGGATAGCTTTAACTAGCACTGCCTTCATTTACCATATACTTGTAAGATGTTCAATTGACAAATGATTTACTTGTATATATTGACGGTGTAAAGAATTTTATGATTTAGGTTTGCAACAAAGACACTATTTTCTTAGAATTTATAGTTACACAATGCGATATAAAAGGACAGTTCGGTGCGCTAAGCTCCCGCTATGTGCGGTTCGGGGAAGGGACGAACCACAAGGATCTACAGTACGCAGCCTTACCCTGCATTTCTGCAAGAGACTGTTTCCACGACTTGAGCCCGTGACCTCCTGGTCACATGGCAACAACTTTACCAGTTACGCCAGGCTCCCCTTCGTTGCACAATGCGATAGTGGTAAAAGAAAACCAGTCTATTTAATTTAACTAGCTGTATCATGTCGTTTTATCTATTTTCAGGTTACCAATTGCCATATCAAGTTTGTTATGAAGATTTACATGATGTGAAGTGTAATCGGTCAAGTTAATATAATCGTGTAAAAAAAAATTATAGATCGTGAGTGCGCAAAAAAATTAATATTTTTTAAACTTTATCAAACATGTTCCAACTTCATTTATCTAACATAAGTTTGTAATTAACATGAGGGAATTATCGGTATTATTTCTTAGGTAGTGGAGATTGAATAACATGATGAATGACCAGAGAATCAAAAAGAAGTTGCCTTGAAGTTTCTACAGAGTTGATGATTTCAAACTTTTCAAGCCTATCCAAATGGAACATGCTTTACGTGTCAAACAATTAGAGCCTGATTTTATTGACTACTCCCCAAGTATATAACTTTCTGACGTTTGATTATTCTTTTCTTCTTTTTGGATCTTGCCTAACATTTTAAATCTTATTTTTGTTTTGTTTTGTTTTCTTTTTCAACTTATGAAAGAGCAGAAGAAAATGAAAAGAAAAATAACAACGGCATTCACATAGAGACAATTAATAAGTTTAACATCCAAATTCAAGTAAAAGAAATAGAAGATGGTATGATTAAGCAACTACGTACATTGCCTTTGTTTTTGTGTGTATACCCAAAGTCCAAAATCAGAATGAAAGAATGAAAATAACTTAATTAAAGTTTCCCTTCCTCCCCCGGATAATAATACAAGCAAAAAGATATGAACATGTAAATTCTTTCCAAGTTTCATCCCCTAACGTCCTAAGAAAGGGATAATAAAATTAAAAAAAAATGGATAAAGAAGACTAATGGTAATTGACAGCAAGTTTACAAAAGAAAATAATATGCGATATTATTTCCTTTATTAGTTCCCTGAGAAACTGCTAGTCTTGTTGCTATTGCTTGTGGGACCGGACGTGGGGTTGTTGCCATTGTTAGGATGAGAGCCACCGATGATGGAGGAGATGGCGGCGGCAAGGGCGGCAGTGAAGTTGGGGTCGGCAGTGATGGCGGCCGTGGCGGCGGAAAGTGTATCAGAAAATGAGGGGTGGTGAATATTGTCTTGAGAGACTTGTAAACCTGAAAATCTTGATTGGTTATACAAAGCCTGGCCCAAAACCTGAGGCATTTGTGGAGCTGACATTGAACCAACAAAATTCGGATGATTAAGGCCAGCTGGTAAAGGAACTTGGAATTGTGGAGCTTGGGTTCTTTGATGATAATTAGACATTGCATTTGGATTTTGAGTAAGGTCCAAAGTTACAGTAGGAAATGGAGCTGATGCTGAAATAGTTGCCATATTTGATGAACATGGAAGAATAGTCCTTGCTAGGAAATTTGTATTCATTAAACCATCAGCACTTGGCATTGAACCAGACAGCAACATGCTTGCTGCTGCTGAAGTGGTGGATGCCATAGCCATGGCTGCTGGTGGTAGTGGGTGGTTATGTGTACCTTCGTATGTTGTTATTAAGATTGTCCTGTCCTCAGCACACCTTTGCACCTGAACATTTATGTCAGTGCTCCACGTTAGACTTACTTCAATTTTATCAAATGACAGATAAAGGTGATCTTATAGCGTAAAAATTCATAAAACAGATAGTATATATTACTTAAACTCGTAAATTAAACATAGATGAATGTACCTGTTTGCGCACTGGACAACCCACAGCCATGGTGCAGCGATAATAAGCACGTGGACATGGATTACCTTTTGCCATCTTCTGACCATATTTTCTCCACTGGCAACCATCACTAATCTACAAAATTTTCAGACACATGACTTAGTTTGATACAGAAATAATTAACATGTTACTACATAACAGTACATAAAAGCCTCTGCTTAATTAATTAATAGTAACAAGTTATGTACCATGGGAGCTTCTGATCGGGCACGGACAGAGACACGAGCTTTCCTCATCGTTGCTTCTGCTGTTTGTTCAACAGGTTTTGAGGAATTCATCAATTTAGGAACCTTGTTGGGAACCCAACTCTCAGATTCTGGGCTTTCTTCCCTACCAATTGCCTTATCTCTTGACATTTCCATGTGGTTACGAGGTGATCCAGAAAGTGTTCTCTCTTCTGATGTTGAATGGGATTGAGATGGTTCGTCCATTGGATCAGCTTTGGCACTACTTGGACCTAGCTCCATGAATTGTCTTGGAACTATGTTCCCATCTTTTTCTTGATTCTTCTCTTCAGACTTCACTTCAATAACCTAAAGAAATAATAGATGATTATCTGATTGTGGAAATATCTATTAACGTCGATCAAAATTTAAACTTTAGAATTTACTGTTTTACTAAAGGAAGATTTTTTGGAAAGTACCTCATGGTTATGTGTACTTTCAGTTCTTGAAATCAGCTGCTGTTGCTGTTGCATGAGGGTAACAAGATGCATCTGAAGTGCAGAATAACTGTTGGTAACTTGAGTAAGCATCCCTTTTAGACGTTGATTTTCAGTATTCATCCTTTCCAGCTCAACTTGCAATTGTGCCAACTGCTATACGTAAATTAAGACAATAGAAGATACATTTGAATTAATTCCCTAATAAGAATACATGTATGTGACATAAAAGACATAGTATCAAAGTTTCATTAATGGAAACTTGAAGTTGACAACTATAGTTTTTTTTCCTTTTGCGTTAAACTAATAAGTTATCATCAAATTACCTCATTTTTAGTTCTTTTTTCTTCAACTTCTGATGAAATCCCATCATCTACTGTTGATTGATCACTAATTCCAGTATTTGCAGTCACAAGTTGCAAACCAGTCTACATAAAATTAAATAACAAACAATTATTATATGATCACTTGAAATTATTCAAGAAATGATGGATCTAGAATTTAAAGATGGTAGATTATGAGCTTAGAGGGTGACCTCTAATATTTATATATGAATCAATCTATATACTTGTTTTTCATACATATATGTAAAGTCTAACCCAAAATGAATAAGATGAAAAAAAAAATCCAATAAAGGAATCACTTACATTTACAAACAAATCAGTCCTCATAGTATTATTACCCTCAGAATTCTCCTTCTTTACAACGACATCATGAATAGATTTCTTTTCAGAGAAGAAGTCAACTTCATTAACCATGCCCCGCCGTTTCTCGTCAGCCGGAAATTCAGCTCCGGAAAACATTTCACCACCCTTGATATTATTCAATCTTGGGCTTAAATTAAAACCAAAAAAAGGCTTGTTCTTGAAAAAACCAACTTTATCAGAAGAATTTTCAAGGGTAAGACCCCATCCTTTGTCCATAAAATCAGTACTATATCAAAGAATAAATATGCTGGAGAATTAATATAGAGCAGTAGAAGATCAAAAGCCAAAGAAGAAGCAAACTAGAGAAATGAAAAAAGTAGGAAAATGTGGAGATAGAAAGATGATAATGAAGAGTCTAAGAAGTTTTTAGCAGATGCAATGGACGCAGCTATAAAAAGACTTGAGGTGGTGACTTCTGCGAAGGTTACGTAGACCAAGAAAACTACGTTTATTAAGTACACAAAAATAAAAATAAAATAAAATAAAATAAATACTTTACCTTCCAAAAAATGTCACTGTTACTGTTTGGACACTCAAACAATTTTTTACTTAACTGTGCAACTTTTTTCAAGCAACTCCAAATACGTCTACCATAAAGTTATTACTACTATAAGTTATACAAATAAAGTTTTACGAAAATTTATACTAATTTGCTTATTTAAAAGATTTAGAATTTAATATCTGAATTTATCCAAAATATAAATGAGTTAATCCTTTGTAACAAGTAGAAACCATTTTTTCATCTGCTTGAAATTTTGAAGAAGAGTTTTCAGAAAAACTATTTTCAGCAATAAAAAACAAAAAAAAAAGTTTTTCCAAAAAATTGAATAATCATTTTAAGTAACTTTAGTTTTTAAGGAAATTAAATAAAATTCTTTCTTGGTTTTGATAGAAAATTTATTTTTGCAAAAAGTTGAATTCTTACTCTTCTAGTACTATATAATTTTTTAAGCAAACACATAAAGTTATTTGATCTTGTGGAGGGAAAATATGGATGTGGTCAAAAGTGAGAAATGAGAAAAAGAAAAGGGTGTTATGGTGAAAATAACGCAACGTAAGATGGTGCGTCATTTTATCTTGACAGGTGGCAGAAGGTGGGACCCAAAAGGTGAGGAAAAAGCGGAGAGGGGTTTCCGTCTCAAATGGTCAAGACTGAGTTTGACTCGTTCCATTAAAGTAAAGAGAAGAGAAGAAGAAATCCACCCGCCCGAGCGGTGCGGCGCGTCCCACGTGATTAGAAAAGAAAAACTATGAGAATAAAGTCAACGCATTTGATGGACATACTTTTCGGGTCACATTGACGACTGGTAGGGGTGTTCATGATTCGGTCTGGATCGATTTTTCCCTAAAAAACAATCAAACCAAGTAAGTTGGTTTTTCAAATATTAGAACCAAACCAAACCAATTAAGTCGGTTTTTCTCGATTCGGTTTATGTCGGTTTTTCGGTTTTTTCGGTTATTTGTCGGGTTTTTTTTAAATATAAGACATACACTACCAAACACATATTTCGGCGACCATATTTTCAATGTAACACTATCAAATCAATTGCACTTTGAGAAATCTATTATTTACCAAGATATATTGATGATAATTGAATCAAATAGTGATGAATAATTTAAGGACTCAATTAAAAATATGTTATTTTTAACACGAAATGGATTCTTACACTAAACTAAAGAAAACTACCAATCAAACTAGAATGTAAAGGTAAAGAACTATATTAAAAGTGCAAACTATTAACATTTACCATAATTTTTTTGAAACTTTGTATAACAATATACATATTTATAGGTGTAATATTAAATTTGAAATAGCTACTCCTATAGTCGGTTTGGTTCGGTTTTTTTCTGATTAATACCAAAACCAAACCAAATTTGTTCGGTTTTTAAAATTCAAAACCAAAACCAAACCAAACCAAAAAGTATCGGTTTTTTTGGTCGGTTTGATTTGGTTTTCGGTTTGGTTCGGTTTTGCGGGTTTTTATGAACACCCCTAACGACTGGGTATTCTGCTAATTTTCGAAAAACATTTGCTTACTTCAAAACATATTAAAGTTATCAACTTATTACGATTAAATAATTTTATGAGGTAAAATACAAATTAGGAGTACTTAATTATGATAAGTGAAAATGATATATGCAGACATATATCATGCATATATTAATTCGATATAAAAATTTTGCCAGTAAATTTCATATTATTTTATTATTTATTGAATTAAATTTTATCCACGTGGTAAGACAAAATATATAGTAACTACTCAAGTAATATTTCCTTATCAAACCTAGATGTATATAACTTAGAGGATGTGAAGTAATACTTCATGTCTTTGTCTACGGCCAACACACATATAAAAACACATATGTATATATGTATGTAGTAAATGGATTGTGACAAATTAAGAGCCAGTTTGGAAAGCCATATAGGAATTGAATTTGGGTGTAATTAGTATAATTACACAGTTTGGCATGTTTGTTTGGCCAAGTAATTATTTGGTCACCATGGAATTGGGTGTAATTACACTCTCCAATTCTCAAGGGGAGGTGAGAATTGGTGGTAATTACTCCGTGTAATAACAATATTGCTTTTTAGTTTCTTTCCTTTTTGTTGTTATTTTAATTTATTTTCTTTATAACTTTTTATTTCTATTTTTTAAATTTTATTTTTACCTTTTAATTTCTTTTGAAATTTAAAGATATATTTTTCTTTGTACATTATTTATCTTTTATTTCTCTACATTTACTTCTTGTGATTCCAAGTAATTGCTTATATTTTAATTTTTATTTATTTTATTATTCTATTTTTTGAATCTACACCTCCTAATATTAGAAATAATGAGTCATTAACAAACTTAGCATATAATGACTGATGCAATTAAAGTAGAATTTCGTTGTTGAATGTGGTTATAAACTAATTATGTTTCCTAATCTTAAGTTGTAGTGGAGTTTACTATTATTATGTTGGAATTTGACATATGTTAAACTTTTTTTTTTTGAATTTTAGAAATTATGTTATATTCATGGTTCCAATTTACTTGTTTTAGTAGTATTGCTCACGTTGCATGTTCTTCATTTTTTTAGTTAGAATTGATAGATTGATTTTGTCAAACATTTGAATAATGTTATGACGTTATATTTATAAATATTAATTTATTTTATCAAACATGAATTCCATGATGTTCTTACAAAACGTATGTTTTTAGTTTTTGTAAGTATCTAAATTAAATATTATTAATCATGAATATATATATATATATTATTTTTACAAAATTAGTTATAAATATATAATTACTAATTAATGTATATGTACGAAAAAATATACATCTTAAATACCAAATATAATATTATTTATACTTGAAAATTTTTATAGGCATATATTGATTATAAATTTTAAGTTTTGATAATTACTTCATTTAAAATTTAATTTAATTGTGTAATTACACTTGTGCAATCAAACAGTAAACTTGTAATTACGCTATAACAAACAAACAGGTCGTCGTAATTACACAACTGTGTAAGTACTAGGTTGTGTAATTGCTACTCTAGTAATTACACATATTCCAATTACATGGTGACTTTCCAAAAAGACCCTAAAAAAGATTAAAAGAAAAAGAACATAGAAGCGTGAAAACTGCAAAGCGCGGGCCAATGTCCTAAAGTCCATATTAAAAGCCAATCTCTTAAATTGAATAGTACTAATCGATTTGGATTCCCACATTTCCATACCACTTTGTCCCCAGTAATTCTCAGCTAGAACCACATGATGGAAAAAGCTTCTTCCTTTCGCCCTTTTGACTCACGAAAATAAATGTCCTTTCCCTCTTACCAAACACGTATTTAATTTCAAATACTATTCACATTTAAAACTTTTTTCTAATTTTCTAATAAGGAAAAGCAATTTTAAAAATTCACATTTCAAACTTTAAAATGGTATCAACTACAACTTTAAAATGATTTTTCTCTGTCAAGCTATTTTTTTTTTTGTATTTTAATATTTTCTTTCGCAGTTACTAGTAAAATATACGTAAGTGAAATTATGATTTGTCATCATTGGAAATATTGGTAAAATAGTGAAGTTTTATTTGAAGAGTACTTCAAGTGAATAATGATTTTTACACACAAATAAGATTTTTTTTCAAGTAAAATTTATTTACTAGCTTCTAAATATTCCTTTTCAACTTCAACGTGATCATTCTGGTCCAATTTTGATGAGTAAAATCACTCAATAACATATATGCTTTAAACACTTATGACTTAAAATATACGAATAATAAATTATTTTATTTTGCATAAGTTGATTCAGTCCAATCCCTTAAGAAGTAATTTCATTGTCCCAATTCATTTGAAGGTCAAAGGAAATATTCATCTACGACGGTCAAAGCATTATATGTTCACATAGTTAATATAATTTTAAAAAATTAAAAAGAGTATTAAAAATGTAATAAAATTACTAACTTGACTTTCTAGATGGAGTAATGCTTTCACATAAAATAAAATGAGATGAAATGAGTAATATTAAAAAAATAGAGTGTAACATGTAAGTAATGTGCCGCGAAGCAGGGGAAAAAAATGCTAAATCAATGAAAAATATCTGCGTATAGGTCATAGCCACCCAATATATACTCATTCTCTGTTCTCCCTTCAAAACCCTCTAGCTCCTCGTTCTTCTCCCATCTCCATTTCCTCTTTCGACTTCCAAGGCGAGTGGAACGCAGGTAACTTTAACTTTCTCTCTCTTAAGCATCTCACTCTCTGTCTACAACATGTATTTGGATGGTCTAAAAATCGGAGATTCTCACCGTAAATTTCACTTTTTTTTTTGCTTAGTCCTAAATTCGTTTCACTTTGTTCTTCTTAGATCTGTGAAATTGTAGAGATTTTTCACTTGTTTGACTTCTTGCACTGTCATTTCATTTTGATTTATCTATTTTGTGTAGATTTTGAGTTTTTAATGTATGTGTGTGTTTGTTGGAAATGGATCGTAGGTTTATGGATCTACGCTTTTATCGATCTGATTTTTGTGTTAAAGTGTTGTTGCCGTGTTTTTAGACGCTCTTATAGATGTGGATTATAGATCTGGTCAACGAGTAATGTGTTTCTGATTGTTTTTTTGTTCTATGTAATTTAACATTATGTTGTGTGGTATGAGAATCTAGAATTCTGTTAGTGAAGCATGTATAATAGCTAGTTGTATCTGTTAAAAGTAAGAGACGGAGCTTTTGGCATTTGTTTGTCCCTGAACAAAGTATGTACATACTCTGCAGATCTGGTCAATGCCTAGTGTGGTTCTGATTTCCGTGTTCTATGTAAGGATTTAAATTATATGCACTGATGGTGTAAAGATTCTTTTATACTATCAATGTTTTTTAACTCGTTATATCAGGTTAGTTATCATTTTTACTGGATTATTATTAATATTAGTTCTTTTCAAGAGATTTGCATGTTATTACCTTATAAGTGACCTAATAGTGTAATTGTTTGCACGGTATGTTGTTAACAATATTTACATTATCAAGTTACTTATTAAGTAATTACAGGTAATTGTTTTGATAAACATTAATTGGCAATCTAGTAAAATGGTAACTAACCTGCTATAACATGTTAACATTCATTGATAGCGTAAAAAAATCTCTACACTGACAATATATATGTTTTAAATCATTTATAATCTTGTTGTCTAGTATAAGAATCTAGAATTTTGTTAGTGAAGTATGTACTATAGGCTATAGCTAGGGGCATTTGGTAAAGTAAGAGAACTAGCTTTGGTGTTTTTGTTTTGAACTGTAGACATATATCATCCGGATGTTTTGCTGTTTTCTAGAGTAAAAAAAAGATTATGTATTGACTAAATAATTTGATTTTGTGTTTCACAAACTGTGTTGTAGACTTGTGATTTGTTTCTTGTATTGTAAGCACAAGTTTAGAAGTATGTAGATTTGATTCTATCATTCTAGTATCATTGTCAGCCTTCCTTACTCTATGTCTGTATCCGTGGATGAGCTTTACTACTGACCTTCGTATAGGTTTGGTCAGTTGCTGTCTAGTGTGAGCTAAAAGAACATATGTCCTTTGCTGTTGTAAATCAACCATTTGTTATTTTGCTATAAAAGAGAAACTATTTTCTCCATCCCATTTTTGTTTGAGGTTATTTGAAAGGATAGAGAGTTTAAGGTGCTATAGTACAAGAAAAAATTAAAATAATATTTGTAAAGCTAGTTTCATAATAGCTTAAGAATTTGAATTCTCGAAAGTTGTATAAAAATGGAATAGTGTCAAGTATTTTCAACATCCCGAAATGGAGAGTGCCATATAAATTGGGATGGACTTTTGGAGGGAGTAATGATTATTCCGAACAATAGTCCAATGATAAGTTACCTTCATGTTGTGTTCAAATTATTTGCATTATGCATTGTGCCAGCCATTGCACAGGTTATCGTTTAGTGTTACATCATTATTTTCCTATGGTTGGAGAATTAAACGTAAGCATCATTGATTTACTTGGCTGATTGCTGTTGAGAATTGAGAAAAATGGTATTCATTGACAATTTCCGTATAAAGGAAAAGTACCATCTTGAACATGCTGAAAGGCATGAATTTTGGTCTGTTGATATAGTGTACTAATTTTCTATGTTGCTACGCAATATATTATTAGTGAATTCTGCTCCGTTGAGCTCCCATTGTGAGTAATGAGAATAAAAATTTGCTGAAATCACCCGGGGGATTGGTTAGTGGCTTGCATTTCTTTAGTAGTTTAGATGGAGGTTAAAGTTCTCTATTATGAATCTTTGTCAAAAGAAAATTTGAGCTTAAGAGAAAGACCTAAGTCTATTGCTTCATCCTTGCAGGAGTTTATTTAGCAATGGCGGATAACCAGCACCCAACTGTTTTTCAGAAGGTAGCTAACCAGATGCATCTGAGCTCCAGTCTTTCCCAGGATGTCCATGCTCGCTACGGTGGCATTCAAAGGCCTGCTCTCTATCAGAGGCGTTTTGCATATGGCAATTACTCTAATGCAGGACTGCAAACCTGCCAAGCCACACAGGATCTCTCATTGATTGCAGCAAACGCTTCACCAGTGTTTGTGCAAGCTCCCCAAGAGAAAGGACTTGCAGCTTTTGCCACTGACTTCCTTATGGGTGGTGTTTCTGCTGCTGTGTCAAAGACTGCTGCTGCCCCTATTGAGCGTGTGAAACTTTTGATCCAAAACCAAGATGAGATGATTAAGGCTGGTAGACTGTCAGAACCATACAAGGGAATTGGAGATTGTTTCGGGAGGACAATTAAAGAGGAAGGATTTGGTTCTTTGTGGAGAGGAAACACTGCTAATGTCATCCGTTACTTCCCTACTCAGGTATGCCATTTACTTGCATTGGATACTGCAATTTATGACATGGGCACTGAATCTGTTGATTTTTGGTAATACGGAATACTGACTGATATTGTGTTCCACAGGCCTTGAACTTTGCATTTAAGGACTACTTCAAGAGGCTCTTCAACTTCAAGAAGGACCGTGATGGCTACTGGAAGTGGTTTGCAGGCAACCTTGCATCTGGTGGTGCTGCTGGTGCTTCCTCTTTGCTCTTTGTTTACTCCCTTGACTATGCTCGTACTCGTCTTGCAAATGATGCCAAGGCTGCAAAGAAGGGAGGTGGGAGACAGTTTAATGGTTTGGTCGATGTCTACAAGAAGACACTTGCATCTGATGGAATTGCTGGATTGTACCGTGGGTTCAACATTTCATGTGTCGGTATCATCGTGTACCGTGGTTTGTACTTCGGAATGTACGACTCCTTGAAGCCAGTGCTGTTGACTGGAAACATGCAGGTTAGTGATCTGCTCCTTGGGTATTTTCTCTGATGATATCATATGTTGACAGTTATGTTCAGATGCTTACATTACTTAAATTTTGTTGCCTGCTACTTTGGTAGTTTGGAGTTTAAGATATTATGGTGTGTTTATGACTTCATTTTGTTAGGAGTTATTATTGACCTTGGTTAATCTCTTGATGCTTACAGGATAGTTTCTTTGCTAGCTTTGCTCTTGGATGGCTTATTACCAATGGTGCTGGTCTTGCATCCTACCCAATTGACACTGTTAGAAGAAGAATGATGATGACATCTGGTGAGGCTGTGAAGTACAAGAGCTCATTCGACGCCTTCTCCCAGATCCTTAAGAATGAGGGTGCCAAATCTCTGTTCAAGGGTGCTGGTGCTAACATCCTCCGAGCCGTTGCTGGTGCTGGTGTGTTGGCAGGTTATGACAAGCTTCAGGTGATCGTTTTTGGAAAGAAATATGGCTCCGGTGGTGCCTAAGTCCGACCTTAACAACTTGTTTTTTTAGAATTAGAATATGGTGATGAAAATCCTTCTGAAGTTAAATTCGAAGAACTGTTTTGGGGCAGATCTTTTTCGTTTTTCCCTGTCCCTTTTGAATAATTCAAAATCTAGAGGGTTAGAACTTGAAACCCACAATTAATTATTCCCTTGTGTAAGGGGTGGTTTTGTTATGCAGACCTTTATCACAGCAGAGTTTACAGATTATCATAATCAATTTTGATTGAATTAAATTCAAATCAGTTTCATCTGATGTTCAAGTATCTTTCTTGAATCCTTGCATTCTTTCATATTCGTCCTTTTTATTAGGCTTTTGGCAAGTATCATTTCAAAGTAAACTTCAATAACGATATTAGTTCTCTGTCTCTTTCAAGTTGCTTACTCCTGTAGTACTTACAGTTAATGTTGTGCAGTATTTTTGAATTCTAGTACTCTTGTCTCTGGAAAGAGCATGATTGCCTCCTATTTGCAGCCAGGAAGTTACAAATTACTATTAAGGGCTAATTTTTTTTTTTTTTTGCTCATACTTGATTATGTTTGTAAGAATGCAAAGTTATTGATTAATATTGTATATATCTACGAATCAAAGGAGAGGAGAATATATATATATATATATATATATATATATATGAACGTGCGTTGCACATTAATGATAATATGTGATGATTTAAATATTTATTTATATGAAGGAACAAAAAATTAATTAATGAGAGATTTTATGTATAATAATACAACAATCATTTAAATGTCGAAAAATATTATTACATTAGCATAATACATGAATTTCAAATAAAAGGACATCATCAAAACTTATATAAATGATCAATTTGTCATGTTAGTTAGATAATTGTGTATTATAGTTTAAAAGTATTTAATGTTATGGTATCTTAACGAACATTTCTTTGTGGACAATATTTTTTGTGTATGTTTCGTCCTAATGTTTTGGTTGCTCTACCTTAACCAAACACTTGTTGTCGATCTTGATATCCCCTTTGAAAGTGCAACATACAGTTGTTCGTGCAACAAAACATATTGCGGTAAATATAGTTCATATTTAGGATGTTTGTCCTTGTGCTTTATATGTTATATCTACAAAACATAAACATACTAAATATTATTTTCACATAAATTTAAAAGGATATTCCTTAGTTTCGGAAGACGAAAGTTCAATTCAGGGATAAGAATATACTTAGAAGTACATTGACCAGTATCATAATTTTTGCATGTATGACGTTATTGTCAAAACTTCTATATACCATTTGTGTGCTACTCCCTCTGTTTCAAATTAGATGACGTACTTTTCTTTTTAGTTTGTTCCAAAATAAATGACACATTTCTAAATTTAAAAATAATTCAACTTTAAACTCTTCGTTTTACCTATTTTACCCTTAATGAGAAGCTTTTATAACCATACAAATGTCATGGCCCCACAAAGTTTTTACCCCTTAAGCTTTTAAGACCACAAGTTTTAAAAGTCTTTTTTTCTTCTTAAACTCCGTGCTGAATCAAACTACCTCATCTAAATTGAAATGGAGGGAGTATTACATAAGCTATTCGGCGTATCTAAGTTTTTGATCAGTAGTATGACAGGCATATATTTTTTTAAAATTAACCTATATACAATGGAAGATCAATTTTAATTTAGTCTATTATATATACGGTGACACTAACATATGTAAGAAATAATAAACTTGACAACAAACATGTATGGTAGAAGGCCATTTGGTATTAAAGTATTTAAGTATTCTTCTTGGTAGTAATTATTGGCACTATTTTCTGCTGATCAAAAACTGAAAAATATTTTATTTTTATTATAAAATTTTGTAACCAGCCTTTTATTTAGTTGATCAATATATTCATTTCTGCTAGCTAAGATATCTTTTTAATTCTATCATGCGATTTGCACAAATTGTGTTTAATCTAATGATAGAAATATTTCTCTTATTAAATGTACTACTATTACTATTGGGATTGATAACCAAGTGTTCATAAATCAAATCATCTTTTATTGGATGGTCTTCTTCGTTTCCGACACGAAGCAAGAAGATACTAAATATTGGATATGTTCTTACTTTATATTTCTTGTCAGTTGAATCTTTTCCATTTGAGGTCAGAAGCATAACTTTGGCATGCTAGCTTTTACGGTCTCTACTTTTGTCGATTTTGGAACTACTGGTAGTACTTGACAGAAATCACCTCCCAAACCAATAATTTTCACCAAATGGTTCAATAATAAAAAATTTGAACAACTATTTCGTTCATTTGACACTTTGCCATAAGTGCTTCATTCCATATTATCAATTTTGCTTTCCTTATAAATTTAGCACCATTGCACTGCTTTGATATATTTGTGATGGTTATTTAAGTTGTTTGAAGAGGTATGTCAAATCTAAAGTGGATGGCATCACAATAAAATCATTGTTGGTACCACTTGCTATTATTGCTAACCGTGTCATGCCTCTTGATATGATAATTGCAAGTAATGCATGACATAGAAATATTATTCCGATTCCGCCGGAGGCATTTACAAAGAATAATTTCATTATACCAGAGTCGACTCTTTATATTATAGTCTTGAAAGCTTGTTTTTTTATTAGGATTTAGCTTTGATTGTGCTTTTTCAGTCACTTGTATAGCATTTTGATTCTTAATAATATACTAACCTTTTTACTTTCTGTTCTAACGCTCTTTTTATGGAAAAAATTTATGCATCCTAAGATTTTTCTTTTTTAACTTGAATAAGAATTTTACTCAAATAATAAATTTAAAAAATAAATGAAATGGATTCTCTTGCTAAATAATTAATTAAAAGATTTAATTATTTGGTTTTAACATAAAAATAATTTATTGTATGTTGATTCAAATCTTAATATTGGTTCATCTCTTGTTTTGAATATTTAATCTTAATTATAATTTTATCCACCATAAATTTTATTTTCAAAGAGTAAAAGATTGATATGACATTTCACTTTTGGATCTTTATGTTTGTAAAGACATTAGTGGTATTAACTCCTACCAATTATTATTTTTCTCTTTCTCACACATGTATATTCTTAAATATTTTCTTAGTTGTTGTTTAATAATTGGGTATTTTCAATATTACACAAAAAATTGATAAAAAAATATTATTTCAGTAGGAAAATAGTTCAAATATAATATAAAAATATATTATTTTGGGGTTTTTTCTCAATTTCAACTCTTTATGTAGTCCATTTAATATATTTTTATTTTTTATTTGGTATTGGAAATTATGGAGTGGTAATGTATTGTCAATACGGAGGATTCTTATGAAATTGAGTTTATTAAACCTTCCTACATATTTTTAATAAGAATTTAATAGATAAAATTTTATTAAATTTAAAATCTTAAATATTAAAAATTAGCAAAGATTGTAGTCCAAAAAATAAGTTATTGCAGTTATGTTCTTTCCTTATGAGTTCTTCCGCTTAATATTTTAGAGCTATTTTGGTATATTAATATTGTATTTATGCTTTTATAATAAAATTATCTCTCCCTTTTCTAAATAGATTTGGACAATATAATACATTCTTAAATTAAATTAGTAATAGGACGTTATAATACGTTTTCGAATTAAATTAGTAATAGAGATTTTTAAGAAGATGTCCTAAAAGTAATAGGATTACATAACTAAAGATATTTACTTGTTCAATTTTACATGAATTAGACCGCTCGAAAATAATTATACTAATAGCAATACGAAATGACCGGAAGCTTTGAAATTTTGGAAAATGATATTCACTATCTCACTTTGACTGTTGTAATCTTTATTCTAAGTGTAGATTGTAGTAAAAGTTTTTTGATTGTTTTGAAGTTCTTTTATCAAATTATCTTGTTTGAGAATATGCTTAATATTATATCCCTTTATGCTTAGTGTGACAGCAGCTATTTGGAACTTCTATGCGAATTTGAGATGCACTGTGGCTCTAAAAAATGATGATATATAATTGTGAACTCCCTTTTGTGCGACAGAAACACCATGCTGTTGTAGAGTTAACTGCTACACAGTATCAAACTTTTTATTGCAAATATCTTCCCTGTGTGCATTTTGTGTTGACAGATAGTGTTGTGAGTGAGATTTTAAACGCTTTCTTAGTTAAGTATGGAAAGCAATGAGATGGGAGAGAATCTCCACTACTAGAAATACAGACTTTTCCCACGGAAGAATCGGTGAGAAATCGCTGGGAAATTTCAATATTCCCACGATATTCCCAGGGAAGACGCTCGGTGGGAAAATGGCTGGTGGGAAAATAGTTTCCCACGACATTCGTGGGTAATTCCCAGAGAGTTTCCCACTGAGGGTTTGGTGGGTTCACCTAGTGTAATTTCCCACTAACGTCGTGGGAAAAGTAATAAAATAAAATAATTTAATTTTCTTATGTTTCCCACCGAATCCGTGGGAAGTATTAAAAATAATCTAAATATTCTTTTTATTTTACCCATGGAAGCAGTGGGAAATATTCTTAATTTGAAAATAAACATATGAACATTCCCATGAAAATCAGTGGGAAATATTGAAATACTGGGAAAAAAATGCATAAAATTCCCCCATAGTCTGTGGGAAATCTGAAATATATTTTCATGGACAAATCTGTTTTTAGAACTACACCACCTGCCAAACAGAAAGTACAACCAACAATACAATACTAAATACAATTAAGCATTCAAATACCAAATTTAACATGCAATCCAATTCATTTCACAAACAACAACTAATCAATCCATTTCATAGTTAATTCAACTAATCCAAAAGTAGAACAAAAACTCAAAAAATCCAACATTCAATATTCAACATCTAAGTACCATCCAAGACAAGCTAATAAAAGAAACTACCTTAGTTATCATCAGATGCTAGAGAACCGGGCACAGGAAATGCACCAGATGCTAAGAGGGAGTTTATAGTGACAAGTCTCAATGCATCGTCCTTTTGCCTCATTTCTTCCTCCCTTCGCCTTTCCTCTTCCTCTCTTCGCCTATCTTCTTCCTCCCTTCGCTTTGCCTCTTCTTTCCTCGCAACCCTTTCTTGAAGATACAACTCAGTGATCTTCGCTACCTTCCTATTCAATTCCTCAAACTCATCCGGATCAACCGAGCAATGTGAGGAAGAATAAGAACCAGACAATCCAGAAGTACGATGACCGAGACTAAACTCTGATCCAAGGCCGTAGACTCTCCTCCTATGCACGCCACCAGCTGCCTTAATCAACATGTCCATGATTTCCTCTTGGGATGGTTGGATTAGCCTACCTTGATCATCAATCGGCTAACTTTGGATGAACTCCTCCAAGCTTCGTTTGAAAGCATCCTATAAAAAAAAATTACAATTATTATAAACAGAATGAATATGTATTGCGTATTCAAATTTGTTGGAATGAGAGGAGAAAAGAAATAGAAACCAATTCTTTTAGATACCTTATCCAACAAACTTTACCAATCAAGAACATAGATGGAATATATCTCGCCAAACTAGATAAAACTATTATTGTAATCTAGACTTCAAAAGAACATGCATGTTGATTCATACTAATTAATTTCTCCGAGAAAAGCAATGGAAATAATTGACGGAGAACACTCTGGTGCTAATCAAGCAGAAGAAAGAAAAATTACAGCATGCACATGAAGCAGCCTTTACATTTAAAAAGAATTAACAACTTTCAGGATAACTTGATACATAAAAAACAAAAAACAAACAAATAGTACTCGGTAATAAAGAATGGCAGCTTTGAGGAGTGTGGTTCATGAATAACTTCTGAGATTATGAGGAATTGCAGCTTGATCAGTTAATTATAATGAAGTCCCAACAATATAAGCCATTTCAAATACAAAAGTACCTGTTGTTCTTTCCCCTCCCTTAAACCACAAACAAGAAACATTTACTAACTCCATTTGATTGGCTGCTACCACTGTGGTTCATGTTCATGGAAATAGATTAAATAAATAACAAGAGTACATCAATATAATCTCATTGGTATTGAAGGAAATGTATTCTTCTCATTGAACAAGTTACTAAGATTAAAATTTCTCAAAGAAAAAGTGCAATGATTCAATTCCTCCGTGAAATCAAAACACGCTCCAGAAAGAAGGAACAATTCAAATCCAACCAATAAAGAAAGAAAAATGGTGATTTCCAATTTAAAATTTTAAAATGAGTTAATTCAACAAAAAAGTATGTTTCGGTTGCATACAAAAAAGTAAAGAAAACAGAAGTTAGACAAAAATGGGTATCTGCATATCCACTGCATCTTTTGAGTTTCATGCATATCCAAAATGTGCTTACTCTTACTAACACTAAGTTAAAAATAGTTTGATGCAGCTGAAGCAAAAAAAATAAGGAATTGCGGTGGAAGAGTGCTAACACTAGAAAAAGAAGCGCCTAAACAAAAAGAAGAGCGTATTAACAAAAAAGTATATACCTTGTAGTCCACACACGAGGCGATGATAGTTGCCCTCAGAGGAAAGGTCGTATGCTCTAGATAAGTCTTAATCATCCCCTTATTTTGGCTAAATAACTTAGCATGATTAATAAACTACCCTTGTATATCTCTTAAACCCCGCCGATTAGGAAGATTCCTATCGTCTATCCACATAGGATGTTCCATCTACATATACAAACAATAAATTTATTATTCTTACTCATTTAATATTATAACAATTACAACAGAAAACAAAATTTGAATGTATTCTACCCTATTTCAATCATGAACACAAACTCCTATATGAGACAAACCAATATCACATGATATGTATCATACACAGCATACTAAAATGGCACCAGCATCATAATCCTAAGTCCAAACAAGCAATAATATCACAAACAAATCTCAAGAGTAAGGTCCATAGAGTGTAATTAGTGAATCAAAAGGTGGTATACTGCTATATTTCCAGTCTTTGTAAACTCATTTCTAATTGTACAGTGTGATACTTCGAGGCATATACTGTATTTTTTATGCAATATCAGCACCCCATACAATGCCTTCATGAGTACTTTAAAATGAAGCCTACTATGCACTTTGTAATTTGTATACTTGTCTTATTAAGAAATATTTCCACTTAGCAGGTGATTGATGCTAAGAATTTACCAACTATTGTGTATGTGCTAGATTACAATTTACCAACTATCTTCTCAACATTAACAACGCGGATGAATCTATAGGGGAATCATCACAATTGCATAAAAGATGCGCTCATTTGATTTTGCCATTCTAATTTACTCTAAGGATAGGTATCTATACGTTATACCACTTTTTCATAGTTTTATTCATGAAACAGAGTATATACAATTCCACAATGGTTAAGGTCAATGCATTTTAACTAATTGAGTATTCATAATCGTACCTATTCTTGGACACCTTCTGTTTCGATGGCTGGTTGGAAGGAGGAAGAGAGAGATGATCTGCACTCCACGAAAGAAAACTGGAAAATTAGAAAGAAAAAAAAATTAAAAACGAGAGAACACAAATGTGCACTCCACGAATCTAACCAAGATTTCTAATGTTCTCCACGAATCTTTTCCCCTTACTAGTACTACTACTTCAATTCAAAGCAAGATTTCTAACCAACACTTGAGCTCTCAGTATTTTAAATTCCTCTAAATAATTCAGAAAATAATAGAGAAAAAGGCAAATAACATGCAACCATTGAAAGAAGCAGCAACAACCTAAACAAAATTGGGACGAAAATCTAAAAGAAGCAGCAACAATCGAAACGAAATTGGGAGATAAAAGAAAAATTACCTGTCCCTCGGGCTGGTCGTCACTGGGGAGCGGAGGAAGAGAGAGACGATGGCTGGTCGGAAGGAGGAAGAGAGACGATGGCTGAGGGTTGGTCGCCGTTAGAGGGAGGAAAAGAGAAAGAAGAGTGAGAAAAAGAAAAAAATGACTAAAGCTAGGGTTTCTTCTACCCGACATTACATAAAGGTATCGAGTGGTACAAGCTAATATATCAATGACATAAGTATTATTATTATAAAGTATTAAATGGCGGGGAGTAGGGTTCTTTTGGGATATTTTCGGAGGGAAGTTTTGCAAAATATATTTTTCTTTCTTTTTGAAATTTGAAAGTAGTAATTTTCTTTTTACCAAGAAAAAAAAGTATTAATTTGTTTACATTTATTATAAATAGCACTAACTAAATATCATTTTATTACTGATTATGTGTGTGACGACCCGACCTGTCGTCACATGAGTTACCACTCCGTTTTCCCCATTTTATGCTTCTTCATGTTTCATTATCAGTATTTGGTGTGTTATAGTTGATTCGGATTGGTTTTGGTAGAAATGAGGCACTTAGTCTCTTTTAAGAAGGCTTAAGTTGGAAAAGTCAACCGGACGTTGACTTATGAGTTAGAAGGCTCGGATGTGATTTCCGGTGATTCGGTTAGCTTTCGGGGATGATTTGTGACTTAGGAGTGCGATCGGAATTGATTTTGGAGGTCCGGTGTACAATTAGGCTTGAATTGGCGAAGTTAGTATTTTGGCGAATTCCGGTTGGTAGGTGAGATTTTGATCCGGGAGTCGGAATGGGATTCTGAGAATTTTGGTAGCTTCGTTAGGTGATTTTGGATGTGTGTGCAAAATTTCAGATCATTCGGAGGTGTTTTGGTCGGGTTTTTGATCAAATGCGTGTTTCGGAAGTTATGAAGAAACTTAGGCTTGAATCCGATGTGATTTAATGGTTTTAGCATTGTTTGATGTGTTTTGATGATTGGAGCAAGTTTGAATAATGTTTTAGGATGGGTTGGTGCTTTTGGTTGAGGTCCCGGGGGCCTCGGGGTGGTTTCGGAGGGTCAATCGGACCATTTTTGGACTTAAGATTGCAGGTTTCAGCTGTTGGTGTTGCAGAAAAATATTGTTCATCGTGTTCGCATGGGTGTGTCGCGAACGCGTAGAGGAAACTTGAGGGCAAGGAATTTTGGCCTACGCATTCGCGTCAGGGGGGCCTTCGCGATCGCGTAGTGGAAGTTGGTCAGCCATCGCGTTCGCGTGAGGGAGGTTCGCGTTCGCGTAAGATGAAGGACCCAGGCCTTCGCGTTCCCGTGGATGCAACCGCGTTCGCGAAGGGCATTCTTGGCAGAATTAAAATTTGGTCATCGCGAACGCGGGAGGACCCTCGCGTTCGCATAGAGTAAAATACCTGGGCAGAAAGGTTTTTATTGAATATTTCATCCGCGAGTTTTAGTCATTTTTCCTCCATTGTTGATATTTTTGAGAGCTTTTTGAAAGAAATTGAAGAGGGATTCAAGGAGAATGATTTGGAGGTAAGATTTTTGAACTCCATACTCATTTTTATTGTGAAATCCACCTAGAAATCCATGGAATTAAGCCTAAAATTGATGAACTGGGGCTTGGAATTTTGAGATTTAAATTTGGGATTTGAGGGAGCATTTGAGCTCGAATTTTGGTAAATTTGATATGTATAGACTCGCGGCGAGATAAGGAATCCATTGATGTGAATTTTCTGATTTTTCGAGAAGTGGGCCCGGGGCTCGGGTTTTGCTAGTTTCGAGATTTTTGCTATTTTTTGATTGTTTTCGATTGGGTATTGTTCCCTTAGTATATTGTGATGTATTCGCTCTGATTTTGGATGTTCGACGCGCGTGGAGTCCGATTTGAGGGGCAAAGGCGGCGCGAGCTAGAGATTTCATCGGTTCGAGGTGAGTAATGATTGTAAATGATAGTCTGAGGGTTTGAAACCCCGGATTTGCACATCATAGTGCTGTATTGAGGTGACTTGCACGCCGGATAGCGAGCGTGGGGTAGAGCACCGTTGGGGATTGTGACTTGGTCCGTCCCGATTGATGAAATTACTACGTATTTGACTGAAACTACTTGTTATCATCTTAATTTGGGCTGATTGTCATGTTTGGGCTTCGTGCCAACTATGTGAATCCTTCAGGGATCGATATCACTGTTTTAGCATTACTTTGCATATTATTTGATCTCGGTCCAGGGTTTTAATACTGTTTTGCAAACTCAGTCATTTTTCTAAGATTTGAAAATTTAAACAATATTTTATTGACATTTTGAGCCGAGAACCATTATTTTGATATTGCCCAAGTGGCTTATGTGCATTTTTGGAGTGAGCATGGATCGGGCTGCGCGCCGCAGCAGTGTTATAGTGATTTCTGGACTATGGATGGCTCGGGCTGCACGCCGCAGCGTTATTGTATTGATATTGAGGCCGAGGGCCTGGTTGGTGCCACGAGATGGCTTGATTATTTACGCTTGGGCTGTAGGAGCCCCTTCGGAGTCTGTACACACCCCCAGTGAGCGCCGTCGACGTTAAATATATGGATGGCTCGGGCTACACGCCGCAGTGGGTACCAGTGTGTACCGTCATATCAATTGCATTGCACTCATGCATTTGTTCCTATTTGTATTATTGTCATGACATTCCAGCACTCGCATTTCATTGGCTTCTATGCTACTTCTTGCACTGCTTACCTATACCCTGGTGTTATTTGTTAATGGAGTGCTGTGCCCGAGGGTCTGACTTTTGTGCTGACTTGCACTATCTGTTTCGCATTCATTTGCTTAACTGTTGGAAAGAGATATTTTCAAAAGAGGTTTTAAACTGAGTCCAGATATTTCTAAAAAATTTCACGGTTTCACTGTTTTTCTCAAAGGGTTACACTGTTCTATATAGCATTATGGCTTGCTTTACGTGGTTTCTTGCTGCTCAGTTATTATTTACCTTTATTACTCACTGAGTTGGAGTACTCACTTTACTCCCTGCACCTCGCGTGCAGATGCAGGTACTTGTTTACCCTGTAGCGGGTTTGAGCTGGTTGAGGATTTTGCTATCGTAGCTGAGCAAGGTGACCGCCAGCGTTCGCGGCACTGGATTTCTTCCTTTTTGATTCTAAATTTTTATCCATGTATCACAGTCCTTGTAGTTGTATTAAAAGTCCTTCTAGATGCTCGTGACTTGTGACACCCCGGTCGGGCTGTGTTGGGTTGGTTCCTTATTTTTATCACTTTTCTTCCGCACTTATGGAAATTTTATTAATGGTTTAGACTTATTCATGCTAAGTAATTATTAAAGAGTTATTGGTGTTCTGTTGGCTGGCCTTGTCTCCACGAGAGGCGCCATCACGACCGGGTTTGGAAATTGGGTCATGACAATGTGACATTTAAATCAAATGTCACAATATTGTTGTCATTTTTAATTAAATATCAGTATTTTGTGACATTTTCTAACAAATGTCAATAAATTATCTTTTTTCTAACATTTATTATAAAGGTCACTAATTAAATGTCGTCGTGGCTCATATTTATTGTACTGGATAAAACACAAAATAGACTGATAAAAAATTAAAAGGTTATGTGAATAATAATAAAATTTTCCCACTTCTTTCGTGGGAAATCTTCGCCAAAAACATTTTCATAACGCACAAAAATTCAAAATTCAAAATTTTTTGTTCATACGGAATCTGTGGGAATATTTTAAAAAAATTATTTTTTATTTTCCCTCTACTTTCCCTGGGAATTTTTTTAGTTTTATATAATTAATTTTTTAATGACTTTTCCCACTGAATCTGAGGGAAGTAAGAAATTTCACTTTTCCCATTGAATTTCGGTGGAATTCCACTAACAATTTTTCAGTGGGAAATTTCCGTGGGAAACTGTTGTGTTTCCTAAAATAGTCGAAAAAACTCCTACAACAGCCGTTGTTGTCAAAGATTATGGACTCCCATTATCAACGGATGAATTTCTTTCACAATTTTAGCCTGATAGGATTTCTAAAGATAATTATGTAGGATTTCTAACGTGTAGTATTATGTCCTAAAATTAATAGGATTATAAGGCTAATATCTAGAATTCCGGTTATACCCTTTTATTATGAGTTATTATGCTTAATATTATAAGATTATTTTTTGTAAATCGACATTATATTCATGCTTTTATAATAATATAGAAGATATAGATATATAAAAGAGAGATTTCAACTTTATCTTTTCTCTCAATTTGTCACCCTTCCTCTATTATTTTACCTTTTTCCTATTTGTTAAAAATATTTTTTATCCTTTCGTTTACTAAAAAGTTGTGTCCTTTCATTAACCCTTTCCATTAAATCTCACTCAATTAATCATCTTAATTATGTATCTTCCGTTACTTTTTTCACAACCCAAACGTCTATACAAACAAACAACGCCGGTTGAAAAACACAATTGTTTCTTTTGTCAGCAACTTTTTGGCCTTTCATGATTAATTTTCACTCTCAGGTTCTACCCACCGAATCTACGAAACAGGGTAGGATGCACAATATAACGAGCCCTGTATATGGAAAATTTTTTGGTAGGGAGCGTTTCCCCCCGAATGTGGTCTTATGCGGCGCGAATCCGAATATAGTCAGGCTTCAATGCGGGTACCGGACATCGCATAGGAAACCAAAAAAAAAAAACAATATAACTCGAAATGGTATTCATGATTAATTTTCACTCTCGCTCTCTCTGTTGTTGTTTCCATCTAATTTGTCTTTCACTTTTCACCGCTATATATATATTGAGAATGAGAACTAGGGGTGTACAAAGAAAATTGATAAACCGCATAATCCGAGTCAAATCGGAAAAGAAAAATCCGATTGTGGTTTGGTATTGGAAAAAAACCCGACTATAATTGGTTTGGTTTGGTTTTAATTGAAAAGAGTCAAAGCGAAACCAAACCAACCCGATAATACATTCATACAATTTTTAAAAAAATATTTTATACATATAAATATTTACTGTAATGTAATTTATAAATATTTTCTAAACTTTTTTTCATAATTTTTTCTTTTAACGTATTATTTCAAGTTTGGACTTAACATTCTTAAATGGTAAATAAATATTATAGCCCATAAATGGAGTAACTCAAACAAAGTTCAAATCAATACTAATGCTAACAAAAGAAACTCAATTCAACACTAGGAATGACAATAGTATTGGATATCTATTTATAGTTTTACATTGGTTAAAAAAAAGTTTTACATTGGTTTATAGTAAAAATGCGTAACTTAGTTTATCTTCTTCTTTAGTGCTTAGTTATGTAATTAATAGTACTTATTAGCTATGCTTATTTTAGAATGACCTATATAGTATTTCTAGATGACATTAATTTTCACTATGGCTTATTAATTAGCAATATTTGCTTTAAGAAATTTTATTATCTTTGTTATTGAATATTTTAGTATAATGCTATGACTTATCTCATATTATCGTGTTATTTTCTTGAAAAATAAATTGTATAATTTTATCTTATTAGGACTAAAGAAATATATGGAGCACAAGTTACATACTTTGTGCTATGAAGACTTTATTGGAAAAAACCCGAAAATTTGAAAAAACCGAAAAATCCGAGAAAAATCAAGATTGAAAAATCCGACTTTGTTGGTTTGGTTTGGTTTATAGATTTAAAAACCCGACATCGTTGGTTGATTTGATAATTGAAAAATCTAAATCAACCCAACCTATGTACACCCCTAATGAGAACATTAGAGCCCCTAAGTGACAGTGCTATGCCACGTAATTAATATGGTAGAAATAAACTTGTAACGATCCGACCGGTCGTTTTGAGCCTAGCGCGTCGTTCAGCAGTCTGAGGCCATGAGCAGCTTCATTTCAGGTATTGTGACTTGTTCGCATGGTCGGAATTTAAATTCAGGAAGATCAAAGTTAAATTTAAATGAAAAATTCTCATTTGAGAAGCTTAAAGTTGAAAGAATGAACTAGGATTGAAATTTTGGGTAACTCGGGCGTATGCCCGGATTGGGTTTTGGATAACCCGGGAGCGTTTTGGCGCCTATTATGGAAGTTAGCATTTTGGAAGAAATTTCTTAAGTTTGGCTTGGAGTGCATTTCAGCGTTATCAATGTCCGTTTGGGATTCCGAGTCAGGGAATAGCTCCGTATGGTGATTCTGGAGTTGGGAGCGCGATCGGAAGTGAATTCGGAGGTCCGTAGGTCATTTTGAAGCCATTTGGCTAAAGATGGAAATTTGAAGGTTTTTGAGAAGTTTGACCGGGAGTGGACTTTTTTATATCGGGGTGGGAATCCGATTCCGGAAGTTGGAGTAGGTCCGTAATGTCAAATATAGCTTGTGCGCAAAATTTGAGGTCAATCGGGCATGATTTGATAGGTTTAAACATCGGAAGTGGAAGTTGGAAAGTTCAAAGTTCATAAAGCTTGGATTGGGGGTCGATTGATGATTTTAGCGTTGTTTGATGTGATTTGAGACCCCGAGAAGGTCCGTAATGTGTTTTGGGATTGGTTGGGGTCCCGGGGGCCTCGGGTTGATTCCTGGTGGCTAACGGATCAAATTTGGAAGTTGAAGAATAGCTGAAGGGATCTGGTATATGGTATTTCCGCTTCTGCGGAAATGGGACCGCAGAAGCGGCCCCGCAGAAGCGAAGAAGAAGCCGCAGAAGCGGACGAGGGCGAGGGCAGCCAGGACCGCAGAAGCGGCCCTTGATCCGCTGATGCGGAACCGCAGAAGCGGAAGGCCTGGAGTGGATGGGAGCCGCAGAAGCGGCAAGCGGTCCGCAGAAGCGGGACCGCGGAAGCGAATAGGGTTCCGCTGAAGCGAAAATGCTGGCCAGTAGGCATGTCTTAAAATCGTGACTGGGAGTTCATTTCTCTCATTTTTCATGGCTTGGGGCGATTTTGGAGAGCTTCAAGGAGGGGATTTTCGTCGTCAATGTCAAGGTAAGTTATCCCCATCACTTTTGTGTTAAATATATCAATTATGCATGGTTTTAAGTATGAAGATTAGTGTAAATTTGGGGTTTTGGTTGAAAACCTAGGAAATTAGAAATCTTCGATTTTGATTACGATTTTGAGTATGGAATTAAGAGAAAATCATATATTTGAGTTTGTGAGTTCATGGGTAAACTTTATCTTCGAGAAATTTCGGATTTCGGGCACGTGGGCCCGAGGGCATTTTTGTCAACTTTTCGTTCGGGGTTAGGAATTGTTATAAATTGGGTTGTAAAGTATAATTGAGCATGTATTAATGGATTTATACGATCGTTGGCTAGTTTTGGAGCATTGTGCGTTGGTGCAAGTCTTCGGAAGAATGTAGAATGTCGGTTGTGGATCTTTGGAGCGAGGTGAGTCTCCTTTCTAATCTTGTGAGGGGGAATTTACCCCATAGGTGAGTTAAATTGGTTATGTGCTCCTATTTGTGGGAGCTACGTACGCACGAGGTGACGAGAGTCCGTGCGTAGCTACTATTATGCTATTGTCCGGGTAGTCTAGGACGCAAAAGCATGTTATACTTGGATTAACTGTGAACCCATTGATAGTTTGAATTGCTTAAATCACCTTGAATTGGTAAAGGAATTTTAAAAAAAAAAGAGATTTAATGTTAATTTTCCCTGAAATGTTAAAAAGAGAAATTTGTCTATTTGGATGATTATCCTCGATAAACTCTTAGTTTCCTACTTGAGCAAGTACTTTATGTGTGCCTGCGTCGCATGGACGATTCGCGAGCAGGATATGTGTTTATTTATGGAAGAGGCCGAACGCCTCGGTGAGAATAGATGCATCTATGGTTCGTGCCGCTCGACCCTCGGCAGTGCACAGTTTACATTCCTGCTGGAGCGGGCCGTCGCCTTGGTGTGATTTGCGCATGTTTATCTGTTGTTTGAAAATTGTAAATGTGCAATTGGCCCTACGTGGCTTGATATAAACTGATAAGATAATGAAGAATAAACCTTGGAGGCCCTTGAATTGTTGTTGAAGGTGTTTATCTGTTTTATGGCTTCACAATTAGAACTTCTATATAAATCCATGATTATCCTCGCACTTATAGAATATTGTTAATTGACCTCTAGTGAGTGTCGAAGTTGGCCATCTCGTCTCTACCATTTCGGGATTAGGCGGTACACTCACTGAGTACACGTTGATTACGTACTCATACTACACTTCTTTGCATTTTTGTTGCACAGGTATATTTTACATTAGATGGCAGCACAGATGATTTGGGGACTAGGTGAGTTGCATTGTTCGAGACGACCCGCAGCTAGTGTAGTTCCCTTCCAGTACTTTATTTATTCTTGTCTGTTGTATTTCGGATAGACATTGTATTTTGTTTTCCTTATCAGTAGATGCTCATGCACTTGTGACACCGGGTTCTGGGATGGTTTTGAAATGTTTTATATTGATTGCCATTATTTAATTCAAGATGAAGCAGCTACTTTTGTACTTATGAAATTTAAAGGAAAATCTTGGACTTTTCAAAAATTGTTAAAATTGGAGCTTAATTAAGTATTTAGTTGGCTTGCCTGACAACGGTGTCCGGCGCCATCACGACCCGTAGTGGATTTTGGGTCGTGACAACATGGTATCAGAGCACTAGGTTTCCGTCGGTCTCACGAGTCATGAGCAAGTCTAGTAGAGTCTCGCGGATCGGTACGGAGACGTCTGTACTTATCCTCGGGAGGTTGCAGGACTGTTAGGAGTACTTCCCTTCTTGATTTCCTTATCGTGCGGTTCGATTCTTTTGAGGCTTATGCCTTTGATTCCTTTCCACTGAATCTTACGCGACGCGAGCGCTTGTTATAAATCGATAATTGAAGGATTCTAATGGCACTACAAATGTGGTGCGGGATGATTTTTCCCGGTATAGTTGATTGGACTATTATAGTCGCATTATGGAGGAATATTTCATTGTTTCAGCTCAATAACAGAACTTCTAAGAGCCTTGAGGCTAGGCACAGGTTGCCATAATGCTTATGAGTTTTATTCCGCGGTATTATTGTGATGATGGGACGTTTGCCCACGTGTCGGGCAGTGAATGAATTGAAGGGAGGTTTACTCAGTGTGTAATCAAGGGATTCAGTATTTTATTCCCGGCAGGGGAAAGTCAAACGAACGAAGGGTGGTCAGAAGTGGACTGGTGGAAGTAATAAAACGTGGTAATTGCAAGCGTGGTGGAGCTCTCCTCTACATTGGGGTGCTGTTGTCCTAATTGGACGTTCTAAGTTTGTCGGTGTTATAATCTGCTACAATCCGCCTTTATGGCAGGATATTGTGAAATAATATTGGAGTTACAACTGTCAGATATCGCATGATGCGGTGGTTTAAGATCGAATAAAAATTTCTAATGTTGCCGGCTCGATTAAGATGACCTTTGGGAAGGTTTAAAGTTAGTAGCAATGGTGGGTTCAAGTGCCACGAAGATAGATTTTATTTAGGGCAACAATTGAGCAGCAAGGTATGAGGTAGGACATATGGGAAGTGCCAGGCGGTGTTTAAAATTTCTAGAAGGCCAAGTATGAGGAGCAAGGTCGAGTGACCGATTTAGGAGATGAGTTCCGCCAAAGTGGGAGAGTGGCGAGGGTTGCATATGGGCTTTGTAGTAGGATGACTACGCGCCTTAAAGAGAGTTTGGATCGAATTGGGGATTTTAATGATTGGTGATTGAAGCCTGCGGGTATGATGTGAAGTATGGGCTATTATGCGGCAGAAGATTTGGTATGATGGAAAGGAGCTTCTTGAAATGAAGAAGGATGCAGCATAACTCGGAATTTGAAAGGGTGTTGCCGCACATTTAATTGATGTCCACAAGGAATAAATGGACCGGCGCAGCTAGAAAGTGAGCTTGGACTCAGGATTTGGTTATTGATATCATGGTGATTGTACCCCGTGCAGCAGCATTGGAAGGTGTCGGGAGGTAATTTTTACAGGCGGGTTATTCCCCGCGAGCAGGTTAGCGGTCGCGTGGTTGGCGAAGCTTCTGCAAAGAATTATATTGGTTGTTCAACAAAGGGATCGGTCGTGCGAATGTGGTTGATGATTCAGAATATGAAAGATGGGGATTTACAGGAAGATTCCGAGAAATTTTGATAACTTATGACGGGAGGTTATGTCAATAAAGGGTAAAAAGGTCGGGCGAACTCAAGAATGGTGAAATGATGGCTTCAAGCTAAGTGGGAGAGTCCCACCGCTTATGATTGGGCTGTATGATTAACTACTTGCGTGATTTCTAGTTATTAGCATAGTGATGGATTAATTCAGCTACGAGAAAAGACCATAAGTAGTAAATTGAGCGGAGGAATTATTAAGGATGTGCTATGGTTAGCCTTCTTGGCTCATGTTCGAACTTGGGAAAAGATTCAAGATTTATGCCTTGTATAGAAGCGGGTTAAAAGGGGAGTGACTCTGTCAGGTGCTTCATTGAGAGGGTATTAATGTGCTAGAAGATTTAGGGAGCTGATTATATTCGGGATCACGTCAGAGCGGGTGGCTCTCAGTAACGGTCCTAGTGGAACTCAAAAGATAAAGTGTGGTACCTGATGATTTCAAGCCTATAAGTACAACTAAGAGTCAAGCTTTGCAGCAGCTTATGAGAAGGTGCCCAGAATGTTCTATGATGTGTTACCTTGTGGTGTAGCATTTGAGAAATGTGAAATAATACGTGAGATTTGAGACAGCATGGTCTCGCAATTCAAGGCCACTCGGGGGAGTGTAGAGGGAGTATGTTATGTGTTGAAGAGAATTAGTATTATTTCCAAAGCGATCAAGGATAAATTGAAAGGAAGGGGATTGATTAGCCATAGTTGAATTTGGCATGTTGGGGGCTGTGATCAGTTCATTCAGCGTGATCGAGTTATGTGTATGATTTGTGGCGGTATGTGTGAGTCCTGTCGGCTGCTGTGATTGATGATTTATCAGGGGCATTCTTCTGTTATGGCTTGTTAAGTGGAAGCGGATTCCGGAAGGGCTATGGTGGCTTGGACCACTACTTGCAGGTTTGCATATTCTACGGTTATGGGAAATTACCTGTGTATTGCTATGATTCTCCTGAAGTGAGTTAAGTGCAAGGTTCTTATATGATGAAATGTGAAAACATTAATGAATTCGGATTTATGATGAAAATCGTGTCCTATCGTATATTGGCACGTTGGGTGCGTTGAGAGGTACCGAAATACGAAGTGAGGATCAAGGTTGCAGTTCAGCGTTGACAAGGATGTCACGGGCTCGGATGAGCAAGGAAAGGGTTGAATGATTAGAGTAAATTGGTATTGTCCTCAGCGTCACCTGAGACCGATGTATTGTGGAAGAGGTTTTGCATCCTGGTTAAGGATTCTGGATCGCTTTTTAGCGTTAGTGCGTCCGATGGTTTAGATGTGCGAACCCGTTATTTATTTCGGAAGATTGTGGGAGCGTGTCCCACGGAAAGATTGTATAAGTGTGGCATGTTGTCACTTGATTGGTTAAGATTTAAACCAAGTATGAGGGTTGTGGTAATATCATTAATTTGAGAACTTATGCCTGGAGGGAACTTTGTATATTGGGTTATGAACTGAGGAGGTTGCTCCGGTTACGATGGTTGTTCTTACGTGTTATGAGGCAAAGGGGAGTTACTATGGACCTTTGAAAGGTTATTAGCCAAGCTGGTGCAATCAAAAATCGGCTTGGGATCAGTGGATTGATTTATATGTGAATATGGGCTTTATGTCAGGCCAGTTGTGTTCATTTCAGTAATGCGCTCCTTATGGAGTAGTCAGGGTGTTATTTCGTGGTCGGATATTTCATGTAGTGATATGTTGCGCCGTGGGAGTTGTGAGACGGCTTGAGAAATTGTTTATGTGTTGAGGATCCGCGTGGAAATGACATATTATGAGCAAAATGTCTCTTGAGGTTCAGATTGTATGTCGCACCTCAGTTGTGCTTGAGTTTTGTAGCTTATAGCGCTATATGTCCCCTCAGGGATGGTATTATGCACTTAGCGTGCTTGTGACCAAATTCGATATCTTGTTGTAATGAGCAATTTAGCTCGATGTATATCTCCTTATGTGAGTTCTACGTGTGGATCGGTTGGCACACCGCCATGGGTAGGTTATTTGGATCGGGTGGCACGCCGCCATGGTTATGTTGTTTGGATCGGGTTGCGCGCCGCAACGGTGTACAGTTCCCCATATCTGTTTATTGCGTTCGGTTTCCTATCTTCTGGAGGTAGCTCATATTAGTTGTGCGCCCGCGTCGCATGTATGATTCGCGAGCGGGGTAGTTAAAGTTCTTTTCAGAGTTCATTTTCCTTTTTGTATCGCATTCTAATTGGTAGCCTATTGGCACATTGTGGCATCATATGAGACTTTTGGTCATGTCGGGGTGGCTTATTGCCTGAGCAGTTCGTACTGGGTGAGACGAGATTGTTGGATTTAGGATCAGTGCAACCTGATTATGTGAAATATATTAAGGAGCAAATATCATTATTTGGTATGGAATGAGGTAATGTTTCTTGTCAGAAGTATAGACTCAATGATTGGTTGACTCGGCAGTTGATTATGATTTTTCTGCACATCTCTTCCGTTGTGGCGGCATTGTAAGAGTTAGAGTAAGACATGTGTATGTTATGGGGTGCAATAGGAGCATCAGATTCGTGGAATTTTGACTAAGTTGATCAAAAAATGTTATTGTGGTCCGGTGAGTAAAGTGATGCTAGGTGTGAATTCAGCAGAGTTATGTAGCCATGTTTGGGTACAGCGTGTAGTGATTGATATGATAATCTTATGTTGGAAACGGGTCGGGCATAGAATTCCGGATGTTGGAATTGGGATCTAAGGCTTATTTACTCGAATAAAAGAGAATATCTTCAGAATTGATCGAGCTGATGTACCCAACTGAGTTGTGGTAGCACGGGAAGGTGCATGAGAAGTTAAACAGTGATTTCAGACTACTCCAGCATAGTTCTCAGCACGTTCGAGGACGAACATTTGTTTAAGTGGGAGAGAATGTAACGACCCAACCGGTCGTTTTGAGCCCTAGCGCGTCGTTTAGCAGTCTGAGGCCATGAACAGCTTCATTTCAGGTATTGTGACTTGTTCGCATGGTCGAAATTTAAATTCAGGAAGATCGAAGTTAAATTTAAATGAAAAATTCTCATTTGAGAAGCTTAAAGTTGAAAGAATGGACTAGGATTGGAATTTTGGGTAAACGACCTCGGAATCAGGATCTGAAGGTTCCTGCAGGTTCGTATGATGATTTCGGACTCGGGCGTATGCCCGGATTGGGTTTTGGATAACCCGGGAGCGTTTTGGCGCCTATTATGGAAGTTAGCATTTTGGAAGAAATTTCTTAAGTTTGGCTTGGAGTGCATTTTAGCGTTATCAATGTCCGTTTGGGATTCCGAGTTTGGGAATAGCTCCGTGTGGTGATTCTGGAGTTGGGAGCGCGATCGGAAGTGAATTCGGATGTCCGTAGGTCATTTTGAAGCCATTTGGCTAAAGATGGAAATTTGAAGGTTTTTGAGAAGTTTGACCGGGAGTGGACTTTTTTATATCGGGTTGGGAATCCGATTCCGGAAGTTGGAGTAGGTCCGTAATGTCAAATATGGCTTGTGCGCAAAATTTGAGGTCAATCGGGCATGATTTGATAGGTTTAAACATCGGAAGTGGAAGTTGGAAAGTTCAAAGTTCATAAAGCTTGGATTGGGGGTCGATTGATGATTTTAGCGTTGTTTGATGTGATTTGAGACCCCGAGCAAGTCCGTAATGTGTTTTGGGATTGGTTGGTATGATTGATTGGGGTCCCGGGGGCCTCGGGTGGATTTCGGGTGGCTAACGGATCAAATTTGGAAGTTGAAGAATAGGTGAAGGGATCTGGTATCTGGTATTTCCGCTTCTGCGGAAATGGGACCGCAGAAGCGGCCCCGCAGAAGCGAAGAAGAAGCCGCAGAAGCGGACGAGGGCGAGGGCAGCCAGGACCGCAGAAGCGGCCCTTGATCCGCTGATGCGGAACCGCAGAAGCGGTAGGCTGACCGCAGAAGCGGAAGGCCTGGAGTGGATGGGAGCCGCAGAAGCGGCAAGCGGTCCGCAGAAGCGGGACCGCGGAAGCGAATAGGGTTCCGCTGAAGCGAAAATGCTGGGCAGTAGGCATGTCATAAAATCGTGATTGGGAGTTCATTTCTCTGATTTTTCATGGCTTGGGGCGATTTTGGAGAGCTTCAAGGAGGGGATTTTCGTCGTCAATGTCAAGGTAAGTTATCCCCATCACTTTTGTGTTAAATATATCAATTATGTATGGATTTAAGTATGAAGATTAGTGTAAATTTGGGGTTTGGGTTGAAAACCTAGGAAATTAGAAATCTTCGATTTTGATTACGATTTTGAGTATGGAATTAAGAGAAAATTATATATTTGAGTTTGTGAGTTCATGGGTAAACTTTATCTTCGAGAAATTTCGGATTTCGGGCACGTGGGCCCGAGGGCATTTTTGTCAACTTTTCGTTCGGGGTTAGGAATTGTTATAAATTGGGTTGTAAAGTATAATTGAGCATGTATTAATGGATTTATACGATCGTTGGCTAGTTTTGGAGCATTGTTCGTTGGTGCAAGTCTTCGGAAGAATGTAGAATGTCGGTTGTGGATCTTCGGAGCGAGGTGAGTCTGCTTTCTAATCTTGTGAGGGGGAATTTACCCCATAGGTGAGTTGAATTGGTTATGTGCTCCTATTTGTGGGGGCTACGTACGCACGAGGTGACGAGAGTCCGTGCGTAGCTACTATTATGCTATTGTCCGGGTAGTCTAGGACCCAAAAATATGTTATACTTGGATTAACTGTGAACCCATTGATAGTTTGAATTGTTTAAATCACCTTGAATTGGTAAAGGAGTTTTTAAAAAAAAAGAGATTTAATGCTAATTTTCCCTGAAATGTTAAAAAGAGAAATTTGTCTATTTGGATGATTATCCTCGATAAACTCTTAGTTTCCTACTTGAGCAAGTACTTTATGTGTGCCTGCGTCGCATGGACGATTCGCGAGAAGGATATGTGTTTATTTATGGAACGAGCCGAACGCCTCAGTGAGAATAGATGCATCTATGGTTCGTGCCGCTCGACCCTCGGCAGTGCACAGTTTACATTCCTGTTGGAGCGGGCCGTCGCCTCGGTGTGATTTGCGCATGTTTATCTGTTGTTTGAAAATTGTAAATGTGCAATTGGCCCTACGTGGTTTGATATAAACTGATAAGATAATAAAGAATAAACCTTGGAGGCCCTTGAATTGTTGTTGAAGGTGTTTACCTGTTTTATGGCTTCACAATTGGAACTTCTATATAAATCCATGATTATCCTCGCACTTATAGAATATTGTTAATTGACCTCTAGTGAGTGTCGAAGTTGGCCATCTCGTCTCTACCCCTTCGGGATTAGGCGGGACACTCACTGAGTACACGTTGATTACGTACTCATACTACACTTTTGTGCATTTTTGTTGCACGGGTATATTTTACATTAGATGGCAGCACGGATGATTTGGGGACTATGTGAGCTGCATTGTTCGAGACGACCCGCAGCTAGTGTAGTTCCCTTCCAGTACTTTATTTATTCCCTGTCCACTGTATTTCGGACAGACATTGTATTTTATTTTCCTTATCAGTAGTTGGTCATGCACTTGTGACACCGGGTTCTGGGATGGTTTTGAAATGTTTTGTATTGATTGCCATTATTTAATTCAAGATGAAGCAGCTACTTTTGTACTTATGAAATTTAAAGGAAAATCTTGGACTTTTCAAAAATTGTTAAAATTGGAGCTTAATTAAGTATTTAGTTGGCTTGCCTGGCAACGGTGTCCAGTGCCATCACGACCCCTAGTGGATTTTGGATCGTGACAAAACTACTGTCAGAAATAGGCTTTTCATAAGCTAATAGTTTTACAGAGATGAATCATGTATAAAATACATTTAAAAGATGAAGGAGGTCATAAAATGGGGGATTTGCATTTATATCCGGTTTTTGGGTCACCTTATAATTTATACCCCCTTTGCAAAAAAAATTGTAAGTTTACCCACTTTTCGGGTAACTTCAGACATACGGGCCTGAAGTAGCAAAGGCAATCACACAAACTTCAGTTCATAGTGCAATCGCAAACTTCAACTCAATTAAACTACATCTTGTTTTGGCTGAAGTTTTTGTTTTGTAATTGTTGAACTTCAGCATTCTAGGAGCTGAAAGTTTGTTCAGTATTTGCTGAACTTCAGCATTCTAGGAGCTGAAGTTTGTTTTGTATTTGCTGAACTTCAGAATCTAGGAGCTGAAGTTTTGTTTATATTTGCTGAACTTCAGCTCGATTATTTTGTAACTGAAAACAAAAACATGTATACTGTGATATAAATTTACGAGTATCTTGTGCTAATTCATTGCGTAGCAAAAAATGCATCCACCTAACTAGAATAAATGAGACAAAGTGCAAAGACATGCATCAGCAGTTTAACATCCACCTACACCACAAAACAATCAAATAATCTCCCTCTTTCTTGCTCTGTTCACACAATACCTCTTCTATTGAAAGCTTGGAGGTGAGCGGCAGTTGAGTGAAAAATCTTGAGAAGAAGAAAACGAAGGAGGAGAAAGAGTCTTGAAGTTGTTTAAAATGTGGGTACAAGTTAAATTTTTTTTAAAAAGTGGGTATAGATTAAATGGGGGCGACCAAATAGGGCGCCCCGTACAATTTTTACTCATAAAACTTGCTTGGACAGGGCCAGCCCAGGACAAGGGCCTATAACATCCACTCAAGCCTCGTGGGCTTTTAAATTTGGTGGGCTAGGACGGGCTAGCCTGCCATATGAATGGACATTAAAATAGCCAGCCCAATCCAGCCCTAAGAGAGCCGCGAGCTAGGGCGGGCTTGCCTTTTAATTTTTTTTTTAAGAAAAAAGATTTCTTTAAATCCTTAAGTATTTTTTTGGTGACGTAGTGGATTAATCATATAAACAACTAGTCAACTTGTCTGCGCTTCGCGCGGTCATTAAAAAAATAACGAACTTACGTTTTGATCATGTTATAATCGAGATATAAGAAATAAAATTTTCATGCATATACATAAAAATATAAATATTTTCTCCAATTAACTCCAAAACTCCATATAACCATTAACCTTCAAATGAATTTCGTTTAGATAATTAACGTAGGAAATGATTATGACTCCTATTTGATAGTTTATCATGCACTTCTCACTAATTCCCAAACCCGATATGTGAAGTTATAGTAAGATTATGGGTTAATAGACATTAAATAATTAGGCTTAAAACAGTTGTGATTAAAATTTAGACATTATCCAGAATGAAATAGGGTCAAATTGATGTTATTCTTGTTTCAACGTTTCAAAAGGAATTACTGAATATGAAATTAATCACATAATAGCTGTCTTTATAACGTATGCAAAAACAAATATCAAAATTTACGAACTCAGAGTATATATGTTGCAGTAATGGGAGTGTGAAGAAAAAAAGAGCAACGTTTAGAGTATCCAATACTTTTGCCTACCTAAGGACAAATGAAGCTGATAAACAAAAAAACTGGGCGAAAGAACCAAAACTAATTTCGTTAAAATATTAAAAATACAATAATGATTATCATCTAATCTACACCTTGTCCAAAAAGGTAAAAGAAAAAGATAAGAGAAGTTTTATGCTAAAAAGGCGTATAGTGGTAATATATTCCTCCTCGCACATATTATATTGCTTTCAAGTTCCATAACATCCTCCCTCCCAACTGTTCAAGAAAATACTATTAACTCTCAATAAACTTTCTTTTTCTTTTCTTTTGTAAATCATTGTTATTTCTTATTACAAGTAAGCTTCACGTGAACTCAAACCATATAATAATTCAACAGATATAAGTTTGTTATACAGTTGACTGTGTCATCTTCGTCCATCATTTCTTTGCGGTGTACTATGCAAAGAGCAAAGCGAAATGTCTGGATTTTAAGAAACGCAAAAGAAATGGAAATATAAGAAGAATGGAGCATGAACTGTTTTTGTCAAATAAGGTCCCGTCTTTCAATATATTTTGGTCGAATGTCTCCTTATTTAATTCAGTAACGTCCAAGGATAAAAGAAATTTAGTAACGTAAGCGACTTGTGAGTTATTTGGATGAAGCAACTTTTAAGAAGTGACTTTTGGTGTTTTAAGATAGCACATAAATGGGAAAAATTTGGAGAAATGTCAAAAATTTGAGAAAAAAGATAAATATGATTCTTGAACAAAGAGATATGCCACATCACTCTTTCTTTTCCTTCCTTTAAATAAATTAATAATAAATTTAATTTATTAATATTTCATATAAATAATTGACAACGTGCAACGCACGTGTGTGTATATATATATATATATGTATTATCATTGCATCAATATAGTACTTGAATTCAAAATGATTAGATATCGCCAGAATATACTATTAGGAGAGTCAAAATTTACCTGAGTATGGGCAGTGGTTGTTTCCGTATTCAAGCGAGTGTTTCTTATCACTCATTAAAATTTCATATGAATGTGTATCAAGTTAACGATAGAAAAGAAAAAGAAAGCCAGTTTGAAGTTGGTGATTGATTCATTAAACTAATATCGCTTAATCCCATTGAAAAACCCACCTTACAACTATGAACACTATAATAATAATAATAATAACGATACCGATGATGAAACTCGGTAACTTCCTGCAAAAAAGGAAAACGCACACTCTCTCTATATACACACACGCAAAGAAGTATTAGATATGATATGATCACAATACACATTTTTATATTATGAATACTATTTTACCTCCTTTTTATTCTAACACTTTGGCTTAACTCTAGATGAAGATTGAGAGAACAGTTGAAAGCGTAAATTCTTTAGTGTTTAGAAAAGCTTGTAAAAACCCAACACATATATTTCTTTAGAAGTTTCCAACAAATGCGGGGGCAAAGTCGGCAAATTTCTTTTTCTTTAAAACGCATCATAAGTATATTTGTACTTTATGGTTCCGGTTAAAAGAAGCCACTAATCTACGGATAATTTAAATTCTTTAAATATTTTCGTAAGATCATTGTTAAAAGATCTCCACCGGATATTTCTTTTCATATTTTGTCAAAGTTTGCTATTGATATGTATAAAAAGGAACGTTCTAGGCTTATTGGAGCCAAAATATAACTACCTTATGTTTCAAATTAACCAATGTTATTCTTTGATTGAATCCCGTTCCATCTCTAAAGAACTCTTTTGTATGTAAAAAAAAGTAATATGATTGCCAAACTTTTCCCCAAGATTTCTAATGTAGATAAAAAAGAATTCCTAAAACTATCTTGGTCAAATCTTGTTCCTTCTCCCTAAAATAGGAATAGATTTTTTATTAGCGTACGATCGGAATCACAATTTCCTAATGATTCCAAATTTCAATAGCAAAAACTTCTAGTAATTACCAAAGAAAATTAAAAAAGAAATAAATATTTGAATTTCATAACTTAAATAAGCTATATATTCTCGAACATATGTATACACAGCCACATAATAAACACATTAACATTATAAAATCAATAATCAAGAAAATAATATGCATAACATGAGAAAAATAACATATAACTTCAAATCTCAGACCAATCCAAAGCTTTAATCATACTTCGTTGTCTCTACATAATATTAGAAGACAAATAAAGATTAGTGCAAATACAATTCTTCTACAATTGCACCAAGTTATTGGATTCTGTAGTGTAAAAATCGATGTCATGTGATTTATTAATTTGTTATTCATCTAATATTTTATAAATAATGAGATTGTATAACTCCCCCAACAACGTACTAATGCCATAAAAAATTTAAATCTAGAGGCTGAGCCTCATCATCAAGTACAAACAAATGGCCCTAGATAATCCATATCAAATCTTCTATTGATCGTACTTTCTATCCAAGTATCATTCATCTTAATCTTTCACATTCACGTACATAGTTGAGGTAGCAATAATGATTTAATAGTTAATATATCTGGGGCTAAAAGATTTTCGTCAATAAGAAGCCTCAACATTCATCATAGGAAGTGACATTTTTAGTCACCCGAGTGATTGAAAACTTAGAGAGAGAACCATCAACATGGAGATCAAAATGGCAAAAAAGAATGGAAGTGATTGCAAATAAGCTGCTGGTTCTATTTCACATGACAAACTTGTAAAGAAAAAAGAACATGCTAGTAATTATCTACTCACAATCCCACAAAATTTTTGGCTCTAATAACTTCAACTGGGAAGAGAAACAACATCTTTTGAATGTGATCCCACAAACGATTGCATATACTTAATGTGAAAATTTTTTACCTTGCTAGATGTATTGGAAGATGGAGTCTCACACTTTTTCAGTTCTAACCAAATATGCCAAAGCCGATTTCTTTTCTACTTATCGTCCATGAGTTGAATGTGATCACCGGAATTGTCGATCACGGCGGATTGCTTGTATTACGTTGAAGTTTTTGATGTTACAATTTTAGTTTAGATTGGAAAAGAATTTCAGACTAATTTACAATTACATCCTTAAATTTTATAAATATTTAAGGGTATAAAAGCCTATCAATATTCAAGGATATTTTAGTCGTTCAACATTTAACATAAATTATTCGTGCTTTTATAATAATAATATAGATATAGATATATAGGCTCTCCTTTTTCTAAACGGATTTGGACAATATAATACATTCTCAAATTAAATTAGTAATAGGACAATACAATATTTTCAAATTAAATTAGTAATAGGAATTTTTAAGAAGCATATCCTAAAAGTAATAGGATTACACGGCTAAAAATATGTCTCAATCGCGAAAGTAATTATACTAATAGGAATGTAACGTGTTCCTAAAGATATTGGGTTTACATGCTAACATATAGTATTATATGTCTTGTTCGAAAGTAATTATATGCTTTCTGCATCTGGGTATTTCGAAGAGTTTATGGGAATAGTGTTTTATAAAATATAGAAAAAGAATAAAAAATAATGATATGAACTCCTATTCAAATTGAGACATTAGAGAACGATTTCCTGTGCAAACGATAGTTCTCAACCACACTTTATTTTAGACTTGATATCTCAGTTAATTTTAAATTTTAAAATTTTAACTTTTTGACATTTTATCCAACGTAGAGTTAATTAGCGAAAGATATCTTAAGGATATTTTGGTTCACCAATGTTATATTCGTAAATATTGTATTGGAACCTTGTCATGTAGGATTCTTAAAGTGTAGTATTATGTCCTAAAACTAATAGGATTATAAGGCTAATATCTGGAATTCCGGTTATGTCCTTTTATTATGACTTATTATACTTAATATTATAAGGTTATTTTTTTAATCCGACATTGTATTCATGCTTTTATAATAATATAGATAGATAGATAGATATAAAATATAAGATTTCTGTTTGCTTAGCGTACGAAAGCTTAATATTTGACGAGGAATCTCGTAATTGAAATGCAAATTCTTTATATCTCCAGCTCTTCTTTTTTAAAGTTACATGAAAATTTTCTCAATACTTTTCTTTCATTTTCCTCAGATTCAGAGATTGCTTCAATAAGTTTATATGCTGAGATTTTTTAATTTAGGATTAACATCATTTGCTGATTTCATCATTATAGTCCATAAATTTTTTAGAACTCCTGAATTTTGCTAGTAGTCAATATTTATTGTGTGTGTATTTAAATTTGATCTTTTTCTATACTGAAGAGCACTTTAAATATTAATAATATATTAAAGTAATCTAAACCGATCATTGGCCACTTAAAGTAATATTTTCTTTTGAAAAAATATTATTATTGGCCACCTAAAAATTTTTGAGTTCGTTATTAATTAAGCAAAAGAAAAACTAATTTTGTCATATTACATGCATAGCAAAAATCTAACTTATCAACACCCTTAGGGGTCGTTTGGTTTGAATATGGCTTATACCGAGAAAAGTTAATTATGCTGGGATTAGTTATGCTCAGATTAGTTATCCTGGTATTGTTATTTATCAACTGTTTGGTATGTTGTATTAAAAATGACAATCGCATAATTTCTAAGAAGAAGGTATAAGTTATCCCGGCACTAATTACCCCACCCTCTACAAGGTATTAGTTATCTCGGTGTTAATTTTAATCCTAAGATAACTTATACCAGGTTTTCTAAGTATTAAGGCGTTATTATATTTTTATACCAGCATTATGCCTTCTTATACCTCATACCAAACGACCCCTTAATAGGAAGGGTCTACGGTCGAAAAATATAACTAAACCTCAACTAGTCTATATCTATATCTATATCTATCTATCTATCTATCTATCTATCTATCTATCTATCTATATTATTATAAAAGCACGAATGTTTCATGCTAAATGTTGGTAGACCAAAATATCCTTGAAATATTGATCGACTTTTATATCCTTAATTATTTATATTAATTTTCACAAAAAATCATAAGAAAAGGATACAATTGGAAATACTGTCCATTACGATTAACAATTGTAATAGGGTGGAGATTTAATCATGAAGAAATAGAGCAATAAATAAAATAAGAATCCATTTCGGAGAAGATAGTATTTATCACGTAAGAAAAGTGATATGCTATAAGGAATCAAATTGGTAATGTTTCTCAATTTTTGTTATATCTTTTTTCGTTAAGTTTTTTGTTTTAAAATTTGGTGGCATGTTTCCCTGGAAGCCATGCTTTATTTACAACAATTATTTTTATTTTTATATAATTTGTTTTAATAGATATAATTATTATATCTTTTAGGACATCAAACTCTTGTAAGATTTATCAAAGATAGAGAAAATTGAGGGATTATAACATGATATTGGACCAAATTTTTGTGTCAAATGGAATTACAAGTTGTTATTTATGTAATCATCTAATCGGTAAACTTAAGATTTTTCCTTTTAGTTAAATATTTTTGCGATTTAACTTTATTGTTTTTTTTAGAGGTATTCCTATTATGTTACAAAAATATGCATAATTTAACTCTTAGGACCATAAGTGCTCCATGTATCTACTTATCTACTTATCTACTTATCTAATTATCTTTGGGTTTGTTTAAATATACGTTTGTTTTTATTTTAATTTTTAAAACTAGAATGAAAAGATGTTTCAGAGCACAATTAGTTGACATAAAATACAAAAAAATGTATCATCAATATAAGCTAAAGTAAAAAATAAAAATAAATATTTATATTTATATATATACTCCAACGGTTGATTTTATTCAAGTAAGTGAGGTTTAAGGGGCACTAAAATATACATGATTCACCTAGAATAATTGGGAGTAAATTTTAATTTTGTGAAAAGAAAAAAAAAAACGTGAGAGAGGGAAATATTAGACTATAGAGAATTGCAAGAACTTATTATAAAATTAATTTTAACATGTTTGATGCTGATCATCTTTTTTTAATTTTAATCAATTAACTTAAACAGACTCTTATTCTTTTACAATCATTCTATATGTAGACCTGGATTAGTAACTTAATTATTTCGTATATTGCTTGTCGTAATATATTTTCTCAAAAAATCTAATATTGGATTGTATTTGTTGCACTCTATTTTCTTAAAATATTTTAATATTGGACTGTATTTGTCGCAAAGATTTCTAGACATTAAAAATTAGACGAATAGAACATACACCAAAAATATCGTGTACAAGGTTGTCAAAAACATTAAATAAAATACTATCATATTGCATAGTTTCACATTATAGATACAATTGTATCGAACTAACTTAACTAAATAGATTACTTTTGCAGGTTTAGACTATATCTAACCATTTTGAATTCATAATAGCACATTTCAACATTCCAAAGATTTTGCAATTTTTCCACGTCAATTGCTTTAATATGATTCTTTCTTATGTATAATTTTTTTTACAAATTTAATTTATTGTTTGTTCATAAGTAATTTATTGAAGATATACGTGCAAAGCACGTATATAGAAACTAGTACTATATTAAAAGTACGAAGACCCTTAGCGAAATGTCGTTCGCCTTTTTTACCCTTAAAATTTGATTTTATATTGGACAAGATTGTCATTTAAATTATCTCCTAACATTTAGAAGTTTTAAATCAAGTAAAATTTTACTTATTAAAGTTTTCCTTATTTAAGTTACATATAAGTCTAAAATTTAGGACATTAAGTCAATTAAATTTGACCTTGTATAGATCGAACAATTCATTTATAGTAATTTGTTCCTACTTTTTTAAACCTACAAACTAGGAACGTGTATTTATAAATTTGATTAAGCATGTTAAGATTCCATCAATGTACAATTTTCTTCCAAATTAAATATTTAAACTTTTTGTTATATATCAAATTTATAAAATTATTTTCTTAAAAAGATACTTTACATTAAAGTTTATTTCATATTTTGACTATCTATAACTTTAATCCATTATATAAATTTGGGTGAGAAGTAAATGAATAAAAAAAGTAAATTAAGGACTAATGTCTCCTTTATTGACATGTTTTGAGCGGCAAACAAGTTAAGAATTAAATCAATTAGAAAACAACATTTCCTCTTAGAGGAATAATTCACAATTTACATATTATATTTTATCATCGTGTGCTTCTAATAAGCTACTAATAATTTGACAAACAATTTAATACGCTAATTCATTACTAAAAAACATTAATGAATATTCATAAATTTTTACTCACTAATACTAACTAATAAATAATTACTTTCATAAGCCACAAATAAAATAATTTATTGTCAAATGAAATAACATAAATAATAAAATTTGAATAAAGATATAAATAATCAAGAACCGACAAAAATAAGAACTTTGGATGAAAGGTTTTATCAAATTCACTTTTGTGACGCGATATTATATTCTCAAATCTTGAAATGCGATTAATAAAGAAAGTTTTTGACTGCTCAAAGGATTGTTAATGAATTTTTGATGATCTACATACAAATCTAATTACAAACGATTGCAAAAGAGCTTTTGGACGAGCTTATGCACAAGGCGTTGGGTGCATACCAGGCGTACGTCTGGGGCATTGAGGTGAAAAGATCAAGATTTATTATTTTTAGAAATTTATATTTATATTTTTATTCTTTCATACAAATATAATATTTAATAATATTTATACGTCTGTTTAAAAAGTTCTATACTCATTGACATGGGTACACGCGCAAAGCGCGTATCATAAGACTAGTTATTAAAATCTGGTTATAGTTTAAACCGCATCTGAAATGACATAGATTTTGACTTTTTTTTTCCAAAAAAATTTAAAAACATTTTTATTCATAGAATTTGATCAGTTTTTTTTATAAAAAATATTAAAGTTATTTTTCAAGTTCCCAAAAACTAGTTTAGTATAGTATTTGGATGAATTTTTTTTCTTCCACTCATAATTCATCATTTTTTTCCGAATAAAATGTATGTCCAAATGTAATTTTAACAACTATTTTTTGACACAATTTCAAAAGTTCTTTTTTCATATATTAACTAAATCTATATCCAAACCTAGCTAAATCAGCTCATTTTCTTAGTATGCACCTGATGTAGTACGATAAGAAATTATTTAGGCACGTGCAGAAAACCGATTCTTATATAAGCTTTCAAGTTCCAATAAAATACAATCGAATCACTCTTCATAGACGATTACCATTTTCCTCTATGTAGCATCAGCATCTTCTGTCTTACGCAAAAATCTAGGGTCAGGGTTTTATAGAAGTTCAGTTTCCATGGCGGACGACGATCAAAAGAACGTAAATAAACCCTTGCTGGAGGATAACGTTAACGAACAACCCCTAATTGATAAGAAATCATTGAAAAAATGCGATACCGTTACGGATTTCAATGCCGTTAACAGTGCGGTTACAGACGAAAATGATGAAAAAGCTGTTGTGTTGGGTTCGGTGGTGACGGAGGTGGTTATGTCGTTTGTGGAATCGAAGGTGGAGGCGGAAGAAGAAAATGTTACCGCCGGGGCAGAGTCTGTAGTTTTGAGTAAAACTGAGGGCAATGATGAAGCCGTGGCAGAGGAAAATGTTTCAGTTGATAGTTAAAGAAAGAAGAGTTGATGGAGGTGATGAAGCACGAAGTAGGGAGTTGTGAGCGTAGTTGTGCTGATGATGTGGCAATTTTTGCGCCTGCAAAATGTAGAAAATGGTGGAGCAGTGACAGAGGGAGATGTTTCAATTGCTGAGGTGGCAAAAGATGATTCACAGGTTCTTCATGAAGCAATGGGTGCTGAGGTGGAGAATAAAACTGATGCTGATACTGAGTTGAAGCACGAAGTAGACAATTCTCAGAGCGTTGGCGCTGATGCTGTGGCAAGAGTTGCAACCAGAAATGAAGAGAATGGTGAAGCAGTGAGACAGGGAGTTTTTTCAACTGTGGAAGCTACAATAGAGGGGGCACTAGATGGGGCAAATTTAAAGAAGCAAGAAGAAGTACAATGTAGGTTTGAAGGAGTGGATGTTGAGGGGGAGACTTCTACTATTGATAATGATGCTGAGAAATTGATTTTGAATAAAGTTGAGGAGAATGATGAGATGGTTGTAGAGACAGATGTATCAACAATTGAAGCTAAAGCTGTGGAAATGGATGTAACAAAACATGAAGAAGTGGAACATGTTTCGACGTTAGATGATTCACAGGGTGCCCTTGTAGACAAGGAAGATGAAGCAATAGGTGTTGAGGAAGAGACTACTAATGTGGATACTGAAGTGGAGACTGAAACTGATACAGTCGAGTCAGGGGAATCCTTGGGAGGAAAGAGGAAGAGGAGGGAGTCTAAGAGTCCTGGAAATTCAAAGGCTGCAGCTAGAGCTTCAAGTAGGAAGATTACAGAAGAGGACGTTTGCTTCGTTTGCTTTGACGGCGGGGATTTGGTGCTATGTGACCATAGGTGAGTTTGATTACATATGAAATTTTATCCATTTTAAGTAGTACTTTCTGTGTTTCAAGTTATGTGACATAGTTTGGTTCGGCATGGAGTTTAGCAAAGAAAGGAAGACCTTTGAAATTTGCAATCTTAAAAATGCCATAACGTTTTGCGTCTTTCTTTTTCAGCAATAGTGTAATATAAGTTGGACCAAAGGGATTCATAATTTTGCTTTGCATTCTCTGTTTTGTGGATTTTCTCATGTGTTGCTTTTTTATGTGGTCTTTAATTTCTAGGGGTTGTCCTAAAGCATATCATCCCTCTTGCGTTAACCGGGATGAAGAATTTTTCCGTGCCAAAGGTCGATGGAATTGTGGTAAGTGCATATATGTACGTCTTTTTCCTCATAAGACTTCATTTAGTGGATAAAATTTATGTATCACCGATTTACTCATGTTGGTTCTTTTTCTTTCCAACTTTTTAAAGTTGGAATACACATTGATATCTTCCACCTTTTGAATTCCTTCAAGAGTCTCCTTAGACTTAAAGCTGTAGAGTAGTGAAATTCATCATCTGAAACAACTACTACATATTTGTGGGATCATGAGGAAAAGGATTTCATTTATGCCGAGCTAGAACAATATGTCAATTCTCTAGTAAATCAAAGTCATCATTTAATAGCAGTTTGCTTCAATTTCTTCTTTACAAATAACAAATTGAAGATTTAGTACCAATAATTAGAGAAGGTAAAGTAGAAAGGGTGTGTGTGTGTTTCTGGGGGGGGGGGGGGGGGGTAGGGGGGATTTTCAGTTATCCCAAAGAAAAAAGCAAAATAAAGGTGGGGAGGGGGCAGAGGCGGAACCAGGATTTAAGAATAAGGGGGGCACCATTAAAAAAATTGAAGCAGACAGGTTTCAAACCCGTGTCGTGCGACAAGGAGCAAGGCTTATGCTTGGAAGCGTATCACTGCTCCAGGCGTAATTTTGTTAATATGGGGGCCAAGAAAAATATTTAAGGGGTCCAACGTATATACAACTATGTATATAAAGAGTTTTTGCCAAAGTTAACGGGTTCATGTGACCCCTCAAGGACTGCTGTAGGTCCGCCTCTGAGGGGGGGAGGGGGGGGGGAGTAAGGGTAGTCATATTGTATTGATGTCTGTAGTAAACCAAAGTCATGTTATTTTTGATAAGTTTAACCAAAGTATTGTTTGATACTATTTTGCTTTAATATCTTCTTTACAAATAATTACTTGAAAATTTAACGAAAAATAAAAGAAGGTAAAGTAGAAAAGGAGTGCTAATTGCCCTCGGAGATTTCTCTACTAACAACCCCTCCCCCCCCCACCAAAACAAAAAGGGGTGGGGTCCGTAAGGGTAGGGGTAATTATGTTATTCTGATACAAAGTGATAGAGAAAGGGAAGTGGAGAGGGACACAATTCCCTGTGTTGATCTTCAACCCCTTTTGAAATAGGAAGCAGGAACTAAATATGTTTCAATCCATTTGCCTCGATTCACATGGCTCTTTCTCGAAGAAGATAACACCGAGTAATAAATATAGTTGGTGAAACAGTATAACTATAATTAAGGAACATCAGTGGATAGGATTGTAGGATTTTGAAATTAAAATTCTAGTATATGAAAACTACTCGCTAATTTGGAGAACCATGAGGTCTCCTGTTCAAATTCCAACGGAGGCAAAAAACACTAGGTAATTTCTTCCCATCTGCCTAAATTTGAGTTGGCAGAGTTACCCAACACCTGTGCTGGCGGGAGGTAGAAGGTATCTAATGAGCTAGTTCGGACATCACCATCATGAAAAAAATCATATGTCTGCGTATGAATTTAGTTTTAAAATGGTTGAACTTGATTAACATGATTTTTACTTCATATTTCACTTAACTGCAGTTTGTTTAATTTTTTCTCCAAGATTTAAAATGGTTGAAATTGATTGACTTGAAATTTTACTTCATATTCACTTAATTGCAATCTGGTTAATTTTTTTATCCATACAAACTATTGTTTATGCTTATAGTTTGGGCGCGCACGCGCGCGCATACACACATATCTATATATATATATATATATATATATATATATATATATATATATATATATATATATGTTCTTTTTTCCATCTATTCCTCTCTAGTTCCGCTTTGAGCTTAAAGCCTTAGCTGACTCTTGACACACTTACACTTTTGTTTTGACAAACACTATTCCCACCTAGAAGTAGGAACTGACAGATCATTAATGAAGCAGGTAATGTCATTAGGATTGAAGGGCTGCACCATTGGCATTAATGGGAAGCCACATTATGCTTATACTGATGGTTACCACTGCGCAAAGGCTCTTGTACGATGACCACAGATTGTGATAAGTTGTGTATGAGGGATTCTGTGGCCGAAATTGGAAAAAATGAGAGGGTGGAAACTAGCAAGAAGCATGGAAAAACTTGGTAAGGATGAAGAAAATGAGAGAGGCATGAACAGAATGCAAACAAAAGAAGGGAGGCAGGTAAACAAGGTGGACGGAAAAAAAAGGATTCACACAGGAGAATTAGGAGGAAGATGAGGGTAAGGGAAGGATTTTGGTTACAAGGATTTGAAAGAAAGACATATACACACATCCGCCAGCATGGGTTATGCAGTAAAGGGGTGAAGTACCAGTTTAGTGTGTGGAATGTATTTTGTTTTCTTGTGGGAAAAGTGCTATACTTGTCTGTACTAGGTAACGTGTAGGTTTCTGTAATTCGGTGATTTTGTACTTGTATAGCATTAGCTTGTCACGTTTTGGGAATTAAATATCTTCTTTACTTATTCAAAAAATAAGGAAAGAAAAAAGGATAACAAATACAGTTTAATATATCGAGCACAAAGACTTGAGTACCAAAAGGATAGCAGTAAATATGATACAATCTAGCTATAATCAGTTTAAAGGGCACAAGTTCAAGAGTGCAGGATCTTTGTGCTAGTGCCATAGAGGGAGAAGTGGACCACTTGAACTGATTAATCAGTTGACTGAGTCGCACCGGTTTATGGTCCGCGTCAATGGATGGATTTTATAGATCCCAAAGGTAGAAACTGCTAGAGCAGATTTGGAATGGCAAGGATAGGTGGACTTTTGGTGTTGACTAATATTAGAGGGGGAGAGAGAAGAAAGAAGACCAGCTGGGAGGAGAGGAACTGGCTGGGAAAGAAACAAAAGTAGGTGGGTATAGTCATTTGAGAAATGGTTTTTCAGATTTTTTATATGGTATTGTTAAGAAATGTACCTTGGGTCTAACTCAACCTTAAAAGTTAGCTAAAGAGATGATGATTGCCCATAAGCATATGAGAGACAATAACCCATTAGTCAAAACCAATGTGGGGCATTCTAACAACCTTCCGAATAGCCAGGACTGGATCAGAGTGAGGACGATATAACATGAGCACCGAACATTGGGTAAACCAAGAATAGGAACGAGTGTAACTCTGATAAGTGATACCATTTGAAGAAAATCGACCTTGGACCTAACTCAATCTCAAAAGCTATCTCATGAGGTGGGGATTGCGTAGGTCCATAGAAGGAAACAACAACCTAATCCTTCAACCAATGTGGGACATCTTAACTGATATAAAGTGTATGGATAAACCTAATTTGTTAGAGCCCCTTGGGTGCTACTTAATATCCTATCTCTTATAGGGAGATTATTTCAATAATATTAAGCTGAGCTAGAGTTCTCTTAAATTAACTAAACTAGAGGTATCGATGTATTACTGTTATTGGAGCAGTTTATTTTTGCTTACAGTAGTCAATCAATGATTTAATTTGAGTTCTTGATTAGAAAGATGATAAGTTTTGGGAATATTAAATGCCGCTCTAGATGCATTACTTTCTTCTTCCTTCTGCTTCATGGTTTTTCATTTTTCTTGACTTTATTGAAGTCTCAACTCTCAAGCTTTTGGGTGTAGGGATTAAACACGCTGCCAGAACCCAGAACTGAAAAGCTTTTATCATGTGAAACCATCTTAATATCAATACTTCCTAATTTCAATAGTTCCCCATTTGTATTTTTGTGGATTTTACTGCTTTTATATTCTTGATTTACTGTAGCTTTTGATAATGCTGGATTTACTTGCTTTTCTATTGCTTTATCTTGCTCATTGTTTATTTTCGGTTCAGGTTGGCATCAATGTAGCAATTGTGAGAAAAAGGCTTACTACATGTGCTATACATGTCCATTTTCGTTATGCAAGGGGTGTATAAAAAATGCTGTTATCCTGTGTGTTAAGGGAAACAAAGGCTTTTGTGAGACCTGCATGAGAACTGTCAAGCTAATAGAAAGCAATGGGCTGGGAGACAAGGATGTATGTACTCCTGTACCTAGCTCTCTTCCCGGGATATATGGTTATAATATATTCACCATCTACATTGAGCTGCTCTAAATAGCTAAAAGTAAAATGCAAACTCTACTAAACAGATGAAATCCTTTTGTACAATTTATTTTTACTATTTCTATACTTTCCGGGCTATGTTAAAAATTTTGCTGTTTGCTAGCCCAGGCACCAGTAGATTTTGATGACAAGAATTCCTGGGAGTATCTGTTTAAGGATTACCTTGTTGATCTAAAAATGAGGTTATCTTTATCTTCAGAAGAAATTGCCAATGCGAAAAGTCCTTGGAAGGGCTCTGATGAATCTGCTAATAAACATGATTTGGCTGATCCTCAGTATGACGACAATGATGATGGAGCTTCAGGTTCAGATGATTCTATTGAAACTTTGGAAGCCAGTAAAACTAAAAGAAGAAGCTTAAAAAGACGATCAAAATCACTCAGAATTGAAGAGGATTCAACCAGTGCAGCTGCTGTTAGTGGAAGTGAAGGCTTCTCTACAGCTGGCACCACTGAATGGGTATCAAAAGAGCGGCTTGAATTTGTTAAGCACATGAACAATGGTGACGCTTCTGTTATTTCTCAATTTGACGTGCAAGCTCTGTTGCTTGAATACATCAAAACAAAAAAACTTCGTGATCCTCGTCGGAAAAGTCAAATTATATGTGATTCAAGACTTGAAAGACTATTTGGAAAACTGCGGGTTGGGCATTTTGAAATGTTAAAACTGCTCGAGTCTCATTTTCTTGTGAAAGAGGAATCTCAGATAGATGATGTTCAAGGCAGTATAGTTGATACGGATGTCAATCACTTTGAAACTGATAGAAATGCTGACACTCTTAGTAGTGGAGTCAAAGATAGGAAACGTAAACGTAAGAAAGGCGAAAGAAGGGGACCTCAATCAAATTGTGGAGACTGTGCAGCTATTAATGCGCACAACATCAGCTTAATTTACTTACGACGGAAGTTGATAGAGAGACCTACTTGAAGAGATTGACAATTTTCATGAAAAAGTTTTTGGGACGTTTGTAAGAATACGAATTTCTGGTAGTGCACAGAAGCAAGACCTCTATAGGCTGGTGCAAGTCGTTGGTAATTATTTATAGTTCTTCTGATATTGCTAGTTTGGACATTTTGTTTTCTCTGTTGTCACTATGTGTCTGAAATTGTACTTGAACCTCTTCCTATCATAAACAAGAGTCTTCTTGTTCCAGGTACAAGCAAAGCTGCTGAACCCTACAAACTTGGCAAGAGGACAACTGATATTGTTTTGGATATCTTAAATCTGAACAAGACAGAGGTTGTATCAATTGATACTGTCTCAAATCAAGATTTTACTGAGGTGATTGAATTGCAATTCATGAGCTACTTAATTAAATAGAATTTACTGAAACAATTCTTGTGGTAACGGAAAAGACAAGAAAAGTGCATGGGATTTTATTGCAGCCAGCAAGCTTTTGCCAACTGCATTTAGGTGTTGGTTGGCTTTTGAGTATGAGTATCAGATCCAAGGGTTTATATAGTCCATATTTGGCGTGCTCATGTTACCCGATGGGATTTTATCCTACAATGAGTGCCATTGCATCATCAATAATGCTCATCTGAAACATCATTAATATGTTCACTTATCTCGCTTGATGAAAAGGCTAAATTGATGTCTTCTGATCTAGCTGTTCACATGCATCCACTTTCAATTGTCAGGAAGAATGCAGGCGTTTACGCCAGAGTATAAGGTGTGGACTGATCAATAGACTAACGGTGGTAAGACTGGAATTGATTGTGACAATATATGGTTACTATAACTTTGTCCTTATTCTCGTATTGCTGATAAATCGTCACATTTACAGGGTGATGTTCTTGACAAAGCCGTGGAAATACAGGCTGCTAGAGTTGATGATGTAAGCTGACCTGCTTTCTTTTTATTACTTTTCCCAGTATGCATTTATTTTTAGATTTAAGGTGGTACCAGTATCATAAATGGGTTATATTGTAACTAAATGGGCTGAAGCCTGAAGGTAAGTTATTGCAGAGTTATAAGCAGTCCCCTTTGGCACATGATAGTGGACATTTTCACTTCTCGCGTTTTTTTCTATAGCTTTTATCATACCTTGAACGATGGCTTTCTCTCTCTTTTTCTCGTGGGCTTGCCATCTCTCTCTATCCCTCCCTCCCTCTGCAAATGCATATATATCTTTGTGAGTCACCTTGAAGGAAAGTTTTGCAGTAGTCCTCAAGTATGCTCTTTGTTTTGACTTCCGGTGCCTGATCAATTTACACGAAACAGAGTTTCTGTAACCGTAATTATGCCAAAGGACCTAATAGTGTTGGCAGTCAGCACTTTGCTGATTGAGTGTTGAAGATGCTTATGTAGTGAAACAAGGACTTTGTAAAAACGATATTATGAGTTAAAAAGGGAATTTATAATAGCTTCTTTGAAGTTTAGTGTTTGAAACATTAACGTCATGAGGTTTTGGAGAGGTTTCTTCTTGTTAAGCCTCATCGGCATATAGCTGTTGTTATTACACTCTCCTGATGTTCAATGGTGCCATTTAAACATATGGAGTTAAGTTCTCTAGGCTCTAACAATGATTAGGAAATTTAGCAACACAAGAGTGACCAGTCTTCTTAGAATTTCTCTTGTTGATCTTCTGGGTATGAGGTGTTTCTCCTTTATTTATTTATTTTTTTTTTTTTGGGGGTATGTACAAGTCTAGTTAAATTGCATGGGGAGATGAAGACTCTTTTTTAGGATAGCTATTCCCTCTCCTCTATGTGTGAACGTAATCATTCTAGTTAGCAGTTCTGTTCCATAGATTGCTACTGTTAGCTAAATTTAGATTGTTCGGCAGCAATATATTGATTGCTAATATGTACATAGAGTAATGGGCCTATATAAGTGTAAGACATTTATATCACGTTTTCTCTCAATTCTTTGGGAAACAGCCTCTCTACCCCTTCGGGGTATGGGTAAGGTCTGCGTACACACTACCCTCCCCAGACCCCACTCATGAGATTTTACTGGGTTGTTGTTGTTGTTGTTTCTCTCAATTCTCTCTCCTGTCTCTTATTTCTCAGAGCCGTCATTATCTATATGGTTTTCAAAATTATTCTAATATATCATGCCTGATTATTTGTGCTGAATTGCAGTGGCTGGAATCGGAAATCCTTCGGCTTAGTCATCTTCGTGATCGAGCTAGCGAGAAAGGGCGTAAAATGGAATATCCATTATCATCAATATTTTCTCTCTCTCTCTCTTTAAGTGTTCACTTATGTAAAGTCTATTATGTTCTCCTATTTATCAAATGAATAGATAATTATGCTCTTCAATTTGACATAACTTAACAAATATGGATGCTTCCTGTACGACTGCTGTTTCGTTTTTGATTCCCTTTCTTGCAGGGCAGGATTGTTAGGTCCAAAGTGCACTAATGTGGCCAGTTGACCCTATTTCCTTTGTCTTGTTATGACAAACTCTGCATTATGATTCAGACACTGAATCACGTGGTTCCAGAAACCTTGCATTAATTCAGGCCGTTCTTTTTTACCCTTTTAATTATTATTTGCATTGGATGGGTGTTTACTGCTAGAGCCGAGGGTCTATCGGAAACAACCTCTCTACCTTCACAAGGTATGGGTAAGGTCTGCGTAAACATTACCCTCCCTAGACCCCACTTGTGGGATTACACTGGGTTTGTTGTTGTTAGGTGTTTACTGCTACTCATTCCGTTTATCTCTGCTCGGTTTGACCTAGAGTTTTAGACTTTGCACATTGTTTTCTTCTTCCCAGATAAAGTGTCGAGGGACCATCCTAGACAACTGAAGATGAAACCCCTAGAAGCTCACCTACCCTCCCAACTTGTTCTCTTTTTTGAAATCACCATTTGCATGTAATAATGATTATGATGGGGATGTTATTCATGCAAGTTCAGCTGAATTAATTGATATCTTCTTAAGTTCTACCTGGTGCTATATGCCTTAACTATGATTACGCTTAGAGAATGTGTGGAGAAACTGCAGCTTTAAAGACTCCTGATGAACGTCGTCGTAGACTTGACGAAGTCCCAGAAATACATGCAGATCCAAAAATGGATCCGAGCTATGAGTCAGAGGATGATGATGGGGAAAATGAGAGTAGACGAGGTTTATGATTTCCGTTTCTTCTTCTCTATCTATTTCATATTATGGAGTATTGGTTTAAAATTTTGCTACTGCTGCTACGCGCAGATGTTTATACAGGGTCACGAGATTCCAGTTTCAGCAGGAGAGGAAACAGGCCAGTTTCCCCTGGAAGCAACTTTTCTCCAAAAGATTCTTGGGGGAGTGCAGGGAAACTTCAGTCTAAAAATTGGGAATTAGACAGAACCTTGTCCAGTAAAAACATTTTTAGCAAAAGCAAAGATGCTGCACATGTTGGTGACATTGTAAATGAGAATGCATGGAGTCAAGGAAAAGATTGGGAGACAGAATCGCAGAATCTGGAGAAGCTCGTTTCTGCTACCAATTCTGAAACAATTGGATGGAATAGCGATGCTGTGTCGAGTTCTTCAGGTATTGCATCTATACCCTCTCCAGCTACACTCCCAGTTAAGGCTGCAGAAACTGCTGTTAAGATCAATGAAACAGAAAAGATGTGGCATTACAAGGATCCTTCTGGAAAAGCACAGGGGCCATTTTCTATGGTTAGGTTACGTAAATGGAGCAATACAGGATACTTCCCTGCTGATCTGAAAATATGGAGTATTACAGAGAAGGAAGGCGAATCTATTCTTTTGACTGATGCATTAGAAGGAAGGCTTGAAAAAGCTTCACCAGCAGTAGACAGTATACATTCAAGAGCTGTCGTGCAAAATCGAGATGGAGAGAGACCTCATTTGAATCATAGTCGTGGTTCTGAGAATTCTCCTAGTCTTTCTGTTTCCACTAGAGGTGGAATTTCTTCTTCTATTGAAGTAAGGGAATCAGAAAATAATGTGAGTTCTGATAATGGTTTTGGTCCTGTGCTCAACTCTGGAGAGGGTATCCCAGCAGGCCCAACAAATCCAATGCAACATACTCAGTCGATTACTAGTAATGAACAACATGCAGCAGTTATGAATAGCCAACCTGGCTTACAAAATGCAACTGTAAAGTCCATTCAGTCTCTTAATATTCAGAACCCTAATGTGGGTGCTCATACTTCTGCTGCTGCTTCATTGTATGGAGAATCAAATGGTTCTGTTGCTGCACTTGGGATTCCCCAGGGATATGGTAATTGGGTTACATCTTCTGTTCAAAATTCTGCCGTAAGTTTCACAAGCGCAGGTGCCTCAGTTGTGCCTCAACCTCATTATTGGGGAGCTCAAACTCAAGGTGGCCAACCCAATGAGCAACCTCCATCTGTGCCTACTGCACCCTGGGGGGTGGCGCAGCCGGAGAGTATCAGTTCTGCATCAGCATTCAGACCTGAAAATCCAAATCCTGGCTGGGGCATGATGCCAGGAAATGCAAACATGACCTGGATTGGACAGGTACCGGCGGCCATGAATATGAACTGGGGAGCCACTGTTCAAGCAATGCCTGCGGGAAATGCAAATCCTGGTATGGTTGTGCCTACCATGCCATTTCTTGGGAATTTGAACCAAGGATGGGTTGCACCATTGGGTAATCCTATGGTCCAGGGATTGGCGCCCGGTAATGCACATCAAGGTTGGGTTGCTCCAACGGAGAATATGGGATCAACTGTTCCCGGGCCTACGCCTAGTAACGGATGGGTTACTGGAATAGGAAATCCTGGAACTCTTGTCCAAGGACCATCACAACCACCAGGATATGCAAATGCAAATCAAGGTTGGCGTCCATCTACTGGAAGTCCGGGCACGAGAAATAATGAACATCGGCGTCATGGGGGTAACTTCTCACGTCAGAAGGACGAGGGTTCTCGTGGCGGTAACTCAGGTTACAATGGTGGACGCTGGAATAGGCAGTCATCTTTTGGCAGTAGAGGGCCTGGCGGTTCCTCTGGAGGTTTCTTCAGAAGGAATAAGCCCTGTCCATATAATACGAATGGTCGATGTGTAAAGGGTTCCGAGTGTAATTATCTTCATAGCTAATCAGAGTTAAGGCTGTATGTGGGCCCGGGCCCGGGCCTAAATGGGCTAAACGGGCCCGGGCTTAGCGGTCCCGGGCTCTGGCGGTCCCGGGCTTCGCGGTCCCGGGCTTCGTGGGCTCAACGGGTAGGACCAGCCCGTGACGGGCCTAAGCCCATATGGTCCTGGGCTAAATGGGCCGGGCTCGTGGGCTTAGCGGGCCTAACGGGCTTTTTTTATTTCCGGGCTTTTTTTTTAATTTTTTTTATTTAGGGCAATTTCTTGTAAACCGTATTTGTATGTATATATATAAATTGCTCTTATGCATGGCTATATAAATATATGTGGTATATATAATATAGAAATCTAATTATTAAAGTGTTTGACGAAAATGTAAAATAACAAATCAATAGTAAAACTAAATTGGCATGCATAATAAATTAATAACAAAGTACAACATGAAGCATAAATACGTCTAATAATTTTAAAATAACACAAATTGTTGAAAAATCTTAAAGACGAATTTGCGGATAAATACCCTCAACACAATACTTTATATGCCTCCTTAAAATGCCTGTGGTACACCCTGAACGAAAATTTAAGACTCTTCCACAATTCTTGCACTTTAATATTTGGCCTTCTTCATTTTCTTCAAGCACTTCATAGTATTGCGACACAATAGCGCACTCTTTCCGAACGAGGCATGATTTAACTTGAAAATTGAGATTGAGACTTGAAGTCTTGAAAATTGGAGATTGAGAGATTGAGAGAAATTTAGATTGAGAAATGAGTATTGAGTATTGAAATGAAGAAGAGGGAGGGGGGTACTTATAGTGTTAGAGAAGGTTAGTTTTGTAAATTTTTTTTAAAAAAAACGGCTATTTGTGCAATTAATATGACCGTTGGTGGTCATTGGGGGTGGGGCCCTCATTTTGAAAAATCTTGTTTTGTAGTATATATAGTACTACTTCTTCATGTAAATATAATATATATAGTATACTAGTATAGTATACTAATATAGTGTACTATATATTGTATGTTATGTATATATATTCCCTTATATATTTTCTTGTAGTATATATTGTATGTTATGTATATATATTCCATTATATAATTTGTTGTAGTATATATTGTATGTTATGTATATATATTCTCTATTATTTTCTTTAGTATTGTTGTAGTATATATTGTATGTTATGTATATATATTCCCTTATGTATTTTCTTGTAGTATATATTGTATGTTATGTATATATATTCCATTATATAATTTGTTGTAGTATATATTGTATGTTATGTATATATATTCCCTTATATATGTATATATATTCCATTATATAATTTGTTGTAGTATATATTGTATGTTATGTATATATATTCCCTTATGTATTTTCTTGTAGTATATATTGTATGTTATGTATATATATTATAGCTTATAAATAATTGCAAGTTAAAGACAAAAAAATATTGCGAAGAGATATTCAAGGCCAAGGGTATGTTTTATAATTTTTATTACCAAAAATGGCATATCTTTCTTAGTCTTCTTCCCCCCAATGGAATGAGCACAACAAGGTACTAATACCACCATTAAAAGGAAAAAAAACTAAAGAAGATATGCCAAAGTACAAGTTACACCATAATCTACATTGTATCTCTAACAAATCTCATAAATCCTTCAAGGTTCGGAGGAGGTTCCGTTGGTGGTGGCGGAAAAGAAGCTTGTTCATCACCGCTTCCGGGCGAAGCAGCATCCTCCGCAAGTTCCGCTATCATTTCTTCATAAGCTTCGTCTATCTCCGGTTGTGATTCTGCAAGTCCAAAGTTTCTTCTTTCCGAGCGGATCCAATCTCTGAATAGTACTGATTTTTCCAAGCTCTCCCTCATAGACGCTCTATGATCACCTATTTGAAGTCTTGCTTGACTGAAAGCGCTCTCTGATGCAACTGTTGAAGCTTGAATAGATAAAATATCCCGAGCCATCCTTGCAAGAACCGGAAAATGTTTTTCCCTTGCCTTCCACCATTCCAAAAGATCAAAGGTGCCGTCTGGATTCTCCTTTTCAAGTCCCTGCGACAAATAAACTTGAAGCTCATTTAGATGTGAAGTCTCATCAAAATTATCACCTTGAGAACCCCTAAACTCCGTCCAAGATTTAAGTGCTTGTAGGCCCGCGGCTCTTTTAGATGATTGTGAACTAGACGAAGTAGGGGTTGGAACATTTGGCCTAGCATGATCTAACGCAAGTTGGTAAGCATTATAAATTGTTTGCGCATTTATTTTAATTGAGGCTTTTGCCTCTGCAAGTGTAGAAAATTCCTCAACCGAAAGATCTAAAGCCTTATAAATATTTGTGTAGCAAAAGTGAGGACCTCCTAATTTCATTGTAGGATTTAACAATGCAGCAACACCATAAAGCCAATTAAGAGCCATTCTAACCTTTTCAATTTCTAAATTTAAAATTCTCATACCATCACCGACGATTAAATGGTAAATGTGACAAATACATCTCACATGGAAACAATTACTAAATGCAGGATTTAGTGTTGTTGTAAGTATGCCTATAGCACTAGTGTTACTAGAAGCATTATCCATAGAAATTGTCATTATTTTATCTCTAATGCAAAAATATCTACAAATATCTGCAACGGTGTTAGCAATAAACTTACCTGTGTGACGTGAATTAATTATTCTATACGCAATAATGCATTTTTGCATTATCCACTCCTCGTCTATCCAATGACTTGTAACAGTTAGATAATCACAGTCATTATTACTTCTACCAATATCAGTAGTAATAGAAATCCGATTAGTTATATGAGTAAATAAATACCGCAAATATTGTTCATATTCATGTTTATATTTATAAATATCGCTCTTAACTGTTGCGCGAGGCCAACCTTTATAAGTAGGATTAAAAACTTTTCTAATATAATGCACAAAATTAGGATTAGAAGGAAAAGTATATGGTAAGCACATAACAGTAACCATCTTTGCTAATTCTTCACGATCTTTATTAGGATCGTAATATAAAATACCACCGATCACAGTGTTAATTCCTGGTTGAACTAGATTTGAACCTGTACTAGGGTTAACCGCAGTATCTACACTTGTCCCCTCTTGCTGCGCTTTCATTTGTAAATATTTAACTTTATCTCTAGGGTGTGTTTGTATGTGCCTAGCCAAACTACCCGTACCGCTACGGTCTCCAGTATATTTATGCGCCAGCAATTTCCCACAAGTTTTACACCTAGCCTTATTTTGTTCTCTTACTTGAGTAAAAAAATTCCAAACTAATGATGTTTCTAGGCGTTTAGAAGGTTGTCTATTAAAAGTAGGGGTTTCTACAGGTGGGTCGGGCGGGGCATCAGTTGGGTTATTAACAGGACTAGTAGGTGAATCATCTAAATCCGGTTGGGTTTCATCTACATCCTCATTTTCCTCATCATTTTCTAAGATAGTTTGATTAGGATAAAGAGCATTCATAACTTCTTCATTTAATTGTTCACCTTGTGCAACATTATGGCAAAATTCACTATCGGAAAATTGAAAACAAGGGTTATCACTATCAAGAATAATAGGAGCAGCAGGACGGGTAATAGGTCTGGGTCGGGGAGCCGGGGGAAGGGTAGTAGGTTGGAGACTACTTTCACCAATTTTAGCTTTTCCCTTACCACCAAACATTTTTTTCAAAGAAAATGCCATATTAATTACAATTATGCAAACTAAACACACAAAAATATATTCTTAAAAGTTAAGAGTTGGAACGAGTTTACCGAATTGCCGAACAACTTCTTGAAAATTGAAAATCGTTGAAGACTTGAAGACTTGAATACTTCAATTCACCAACTTCACAATTTTTCACGAAATTGCAATAATAAAATAAGCAATTATAGAAGAGAAATTAGATATAGATTGAGAGAGATTGAGATAGATTGATGAATTGGTGAGTAAAAATGAAAGAATGAGGGGGTATTTATAGTTGAGAATTGGGGAAAAGTGTAATTATATAAAGTTTGGGGTTAAAATAAAGTTTGGGGGCCAAATGGCTATTTTTTAAAGTTCCAAACGGTTGAAAATTAAAGGCCAACGGCTAGATTTTAAATCTGACCGTTGGACTTATTTTTAAAAAAAAAATTTTTTTTTTTTTAAAAATTAGCCGTTGGAGCCCGTTAGGACCGCTAGGCCCGGTTGAACCGGCCCAGGACCGCCTGCCGGTCCCGGGCTTAGCGGTCCCGGTCTCGTGGGCCTCGTGTACAAGACCGGCCCGTCACGGGCTTCTTACCCATTAAGGGACCGGCCCACCAGGACCGGCCCGCCGGGACCGTTTAGCCCGTTAGGACCGCGGGCCCGGTCCGGTCTCGGTCCCAGACCGGCCCACCAACAGCCTTAATCAGAGTTGTAGGAGATGCATGATTTTGTACAGCAATATCAATCGCAGTTTTTCCTTGTTTTAGGTTAGTGTCCTTTGATTGTAAACGTTTGCAGGTTTAGTACCTCGGCTCTTACCTGATCTCTTGCAATTTTCCCTGCAGCAAGATCTCAATCTACCTATGTTACTTTTTGTTATAAGGAAGCCACAAGCGGTCGTTATGGTATATCAATCTGCCTCTAGTATATTTCTCCTCTTATTTTTATTTGGCAGAAAAGCCTGGTAAACACTTGTACCGTTTTGACATCCCGGTCCCTTTACTTTGTGAAGTTTCATTTAAGCACTTGTACTTGTCGAAATATAGTATTTTAAACGCCTCTGACCATTGACTGAGCTTATGTGGTGTTTATATGGGTGAGGTGAACAAAGCGCGTGATTTATATGCACATATGGTACGTGAATTCACTGAATTGGTGATTTTACTTCAGTAGAAATAAAAAAAAAAAAGACAACCAAAAAATAAACAAAAGAGAAAAGAAAAAATATAACAGAACTCCCCTCCCTTACCCTCCTTCTCTGGTTCTCCCCCTCCCTTTCTCTTTTCTCCATCAGATCCCTCCCTTCCCCCTTTCTCTTCCATAAAATTTTCTCCTTTGTGCATCCCTTCTTCCATCAATTCGTCTCCAACCATCTTCTTCCATTTTCCCCTTTTTATGGTTCCACCATTTTTTCCGGTGGTTAAAGCTTTTAAATCAAAACTTTTCTTCCACAAATATTCTTCAAAAATAAAATATATTAAAATAAATATGGCCCTGCCGCTACACATTTTAATATTTATGCCCCTGCATCTAACATACCCATTTTAAGGACACCTGACATGATTTTACACGGCCTAACCATCTACCCTTTTACTCTACCCACTCAGCCCCCACCTAATAGCCTCCAATTCGCCCACAAAAAGGCCTAATCTTGTTTTCTTCTCCAAAACTAGCATTTGCCTCATCTGTTGCGATTTTCCTCTGTTTTCTCTCTTCACCTCCATTTCTTTCAATTAGCTAACTGTTTGCACAGCTTTAAAAAATCCAATGCAAGTCCTCTGCTGCATTTTATTTACTCCTTAAATCCTTTCACGTTCTGAACAGAAATATCACTTTTGTTCGAAATGCAGCTTAGATTTTTCTCTGTTACCCTACTATACCCCTTACTCAACTTTATGTTGGTCGACAAATTGTTCCTTCCCTAAATTATCAAGAGGTGCCTGATATTATAGCTTTGAATACGTTGTTAATGCACATATTTTTTCTTTTACCAAATATCTGTAGTGTCTCATATTTTTCGTTCAAATGAATTTATTAAGATATTATTTTACTATACGCATTATTCAATACTCAAATAGTTGCACAATGTGCTTTATATCTATTTTTAATTATGAAATTTATGGTGTAAGAAATCCCTTTTCCATCAATGGTAAGTTTAGTAAGAAAAATATGAATTATCCCAAATTAATCACAATATTTCATCGAACTTGACACTTGTTGACAATTTTTTTGTATTAACCATTGAAATCAAAAGAAACGAACACTATACTATACCAACGTCATCCTAACCTTTCTAACCAAACAAAGCAGTGTTACTTTCCTATCTTCAAAGCTATGGCAATGTTCACCGACACTAATGGAGCCTTGACTTGACGATTATCACCGCAAAATGAAAGAACTCAAATTATGATTTGGAGTAAGTGATTTAAAAAAAGAATTGAAATAAGTGTAAAGAAAAATCAGTTTCATCTATGAGTATAAAAAAGAAATTGAAATAAGTCTAAAGAAAAATCAGTTTCATCTATCACTGAGAAAAATCATTTCCCTCTTGTGCTAATCAAATACCAGTAAAGTTTTCTTTTATAAAAATGATGGGGTAAAACCTAAGTTTTGGAGAAGAAAACAAGATTAGGTGTGTATAGGGGTGAATGGGAGGCTATTGGGTCGGGCTGAACGGGTAGGGTAAAAGGATAGATGGCTAGGCTGTTTAAAATCGTTCCATGTGTCCTTAAAATTGTGTTCGTTAGATGCAGGGGCAATATCATGTAATGGCAGGGGTAGATAATGAAGACTAGTATAATGAATGGTACTTATAACAAATTTCTGATGGTATAGGGACACATCTAACCCTTTTCCTAAATAAATAAAGAAATTTTGTTTGAGTTTCAATACTTCTAAAGTAGTAAGTGTGAACATGTGATTTTTGCCGCGCTTAAATTACTCCTATAGAATTTAGTAAAATTAGAATTTTTCTTTCAGTATTTGAATCTTTAGGAATTAACTGCATGACCTTGTGTTTTGTTTGCATTTTTGTGTGCATTTTTAGGTGTCATAAAATGAAAAATTACAAAATAGCATACTTGCATTTAGGACCTAATTCTAGATTTTTAGATTAATTAAACATCATTGAAAATAAGAAAAAATAACAAAAATAATCCTTTTACATTTTTTTTTGTCCCTTTAATTTCACTTTTGTTTAATTTTCCTCTTGAAATTAGGATCTAGTTAATTTTAGGAAATTTAATTAGTCTCATTTTAGAATTAAATCAGGTTTTGGCTACTTCTAATTTTGCATTTAATAAAATCCAAATTTTAATAAATAAAAAAAGAAAAAGAAGAAAACAAATAAAGAAATTGAGATAAAGAAGCAAAGGGCCAGCCAGCTTTGGGCTTTTTTTTTTTTTTAAAATTGGCTAGCCCAAGTCAAAATATGCCCAACCGGACCAAACCAAACCCAAAGCACCCGGTCCAAACGCCTATGCCCTTGAGACCAACGAAACGACGTAGTATAGGAAGCATACTACGTCGTTTTGAGTCATTAAATAGAAATTAATCCAAGCCATCCATCCCTTCCTAATCCAACGGCCTTGAATTAATCTCGGATTTTTAATAAAACTGTCCTAAGATTTTGAAAACCCTAGAGACCAAACCCCTCCTTCCTCGTACCCCTATTCAACCGCCGCCCCTCCGCCGCCGGCCGGAAATCGTCTCCGCCGGCGGCGAAACTCTAACAACCCCCAAAATCACACCATAGTATCACCTTCTTCTCCTCATCATGGATCCCTAATTAGTTTTTTTCAACTCCCAACCAAAATCCTCAAATCTCCAAAATAGTGTCGCCGCCTCCGCCGCCCACGGCGGCGCCACCCCCCCCTTTCGCCACCAAATTCACGCCATATACTCTCCTTACCCTCCTCTACCTAAATCCTAAACCAATTCTCCCTAAATCCAACTCAAACCTTACGAATTTTAGATCTAGGGTTTGAAGAACTTTACCTAATTTTGGATTTTCAAGTATTTGATTGACTTTCAATTAATGTTATTCGTTTATTTTTGGGGAACTAAACACATAACATTAGTTGGAAGTCAATTTCGAAGATTCAATCAAATAGAAGACCAAAATCAGTGAGTTTCTGCTTGATTCGATTATTTCATTTTTTTTAATTCTGTTTTGATTTTATTTTTCTTTGTTCTGATTCTGCTCTTGTGTTTGTTTTGATTTGTTTTAGTTTAATTGTCTGTTTTGTTAATCCTGTTTTGTGATTTCTGATTTTTCGTTTAATTGTTGTTCGATTCTGTTCTATCAGGCTTGAATTTCTATTTTATTTTTTAGGGCAATCCTGTTAGTCAATCCTGTTTAGTCATGGCTTGATTTTTATTTGTTATTATTTCAGTGTTTGGTTTTGTAATTTCTTATTGTTGCCTTAAAACTTTCATGGTCTGAGTTTTATAAAAAGAAAAAAAAAGAGTTAGTTTACTCAATTCCCAATCTGCCGAACTACGCTGGTTTAATTCTCACCGGACGTGAGATACGTAGGCAACCCTCATCGGGTCCAACCACCCTTTTGCAAAAATAGCCAAAAATACCAAAATTTTAATTTTTGTCAAAAATAAGTTGGGTGATGCCATTCTTGTTTTAAAATAAGCCGAATGTCCCCAAAAGGACGCCGAAAGGCTGTTTTTGCAAGAACAACCACTCTGAGTCATTTTAAATAGTTTGCGGGCACAGCCTTAAAATCTTCCTCCCAGAAGTGCTGAAAGGCCGTATCTGCAAAACCAAGTCCTTATTTTTCTAGATAAAGAAAAGTTTGCAAAAATAGCCACTTTTCCTTTTAGGCCAAAATAAGTCATTAAAATACTCCTTAGATGTCTTTCTTTCATAAATAAAAAAATATAAATAAAAAAATACAAATTTTGAAAAAATTGAGTCCGAATAATATGTTTGCTCAAAAATCCGAACATTTTCGTAAAAGTCCCTCTTCCGAAAATTAAGAGGCAAATCCCAAAATCCAAAAATATTTTCTTTCTTATTTAGAAAAAGAGAAGATAAACTTACACAAAAATATTTTTCTTTTACTTCTAAAATCCCAAAGTTCCAATAAAAAGAAAAGAAATTTTAGAAGTCTTTCTTTCAAAAAAATCAAAAGAAAAATCAAAATCAAAAATCAAAAATCAAAAATGATGTATTTCCCTTTTTCTTTTAAAGCATTTCTTTCAAAATTCAAAAATAAAAGAGTTAGCTTATTTACCTTATTTGCAAGAACTACGCTTGGTCTGATTCATGCGGGGTCATGATACGTAGGCAATCTCCATAAGATTCGACCGTAACCCTAAGAAAAAAAAATACAGGGGAAGGAAATAAAAGAAAAACAAGAGTGGAAAAGAAACACAAAAAGAGAAAAACCATGAAAGAAAAGAAAATGGAGAGAAAAATCAAAATGAGAGAAAACAAGAAAGCAAAAGCAAGGAAGTAGAAATCAAAAGAAAAGAAACGGGAAGAAAAGACGGGATGACGCATGCAACCGTGGCAAACATGTAGACACTCATTGAACTGTATAGGTGCATCACATCCCAATGTGAAGTTACCTATCTGTTACTTGTCTCAAACTAACCGTTTGTTGCTTTTACTTCCAGCGTAGGTTTTTAGGAACGGTGGTTGGTTTTTGGTAAACTGGCATCGCATCGATATTTTACCAGATCAAAGGGAAGTACAGAAATGTCATCTGAAATGACTTTGCCACCAGTTCTCATCACCGAAGACAACCCCATCTCAGGGATCCCGGCCTCCGAGTCTGCCACAGCTGAAGAAAATCGGATATTACGTCTCCGAATGATGGAGATGTGGGACGCATGGACTAATGGCAGGGAGCCTCCAAGTGCTATCCCTGGCTTTCCTGAATTGTTCCCGAGAACCGGGGGTACTTCTAACATCCCCATCAGTCACCCGAATACCCCGTCTGCTCACTTTATAGGAACACATTCTGAGGTACGCCCCCAGGTGTTCACATTAGGAGCAGTCCCCAATATTTTCACCGCTCCACCATGCTCCACCATGCTCCGCCACCACACAACCTTCACTACCTAGGCCCGCTTTTGATCCCTCGCCCTTCATTTTCCAAAATCCCATCTTTCAAGCAGATCCTCCTCAATATCCCACATACACTTACCCTCAGCCACTGCCATTTGAGTTTACACCAGGGCAAGATAAAACTCCCAAAGCTCCTGAACAAGATGAGATGGCAAAGAGAATGAGGAGCCTTGAGCAGAGCTTAAAGAACATGCAAGGTTTAAGCGGGCAGAAAAGTGTTTCTTATACTGATCTGTGCATGTTCCCTCACGTGCACCTGCCCATGGGATTTAAAACGCCAATGTTCGAAAAGTATGATGGGCATGGCGATCCCATTGCTCACTTGAAAAACGTATTGCAATCAGTTGCACGGGGCCGGCGGAAAAGAGAGTTGTTGATGGCATATTTCGGAGAAAGCTTAGTAGGCATTGCCTCAGAAATGGTATATGGATCAAAGACGTCTCCCGATGGCACANTGAATTGGCCGTAAACCTTCGAGGTAAGTGTTTGGTTTAACCCTAGCTTGAGGGAATAGGAGTCGAGTCTTGTTTGCTAATTGCTAAATGATCGAGTACGATGTATAGGCATGGTGACAAGTTCCTATACATTGGGGTCTAGCATGACCGTGAGTCCTTATATGTGAGTTGTTTGGATATTGTTATGCCTTCCATGTCATTGATGGCTTCTATACGTGGTAAATACCTTGTGAAAGATATTGTGATTGTAGGACTTCGTGGAGCATTGGCTCGGTCTGAAATACAAATGGTGAGGGTATGTGAAATGAGAAATGCCTTAGAGCTTGACACGAGTGCTAATGAGAGTTAGGATATGGAAATGAAAGAAAAAGAGAAATAACGATTTACTCTCGCATGGTTGTTATTGGTTGTTTGTGTACCCTTGTTGGGATTTCCTTCCAATTACTTGTTCACTCCTTTGCCCTTTATTTGTGACTGTTGCTTGGGCAAGGTTGAGAGGTATACATTACGGATCGGGTCGCGCGCCGCAACAATGTTATATGAGGATCAGGTTGCACGCCGCAACAGTGATAATTGTGGATCGGGTTGCACGCCGCAACAGTGATAATTGTGGATCGGGTTGCACGCCGCAACAGTGTTGAAATGTATTAGGGTCGGGTTGCGGGCCGCAACAGTTATTGAAGCAAATGTGTTTAGTGTTGGTATTAGTTTCTTGTTCGCCTTAAATTTTAAATTGCACCTAGATTGATTACTTTGGATTTACTGTTAATGTTGTTAGCTCCCCACAGCATGTTTCCCCTCCCATACTGTTAGTTGCTTTGTACTTCGATTTCTGCGGTATATTTATAATTGCACAGGTTTATGTGAGGTCCAGTCTAGCCTCGTCACTACTTCGCCGGGGTTAGGCTGGGCACTTACCAGCACATGGGGTCGGTTGTGTTGATACTACACTCTGTGCATTTTTGCACAAGTCCAGGTTTTGAGCAGTAGCAGCAGCTTTAGCACGGGGGCGAACCTTCAGACCAGAGAGACCTGAGGTAGCTTGCAGGCGTCCGCAGTCCCGTCGTCTCCCTTCTATCCTTACATTTAGCTGTCATCTCATTGTACCCGAGATAAACAGATTATGTTTCTTTCAGACATTGTATGTAGTACTCCTTAGATGTTCGTGAGTATGTGACTCCAGTCCCGGGGTAGAGATATTTGAGTTGGAACTTCTGTATTATCGATCTTTTATCTACATCTAAGTCTTCCGCTTATGATTTAATTCGTCGCCTTTATTTTAATGCAGTTTATTGTTAAAAAGGAACAGGTGTTTAATTAAAATGGTTAATTAAGTTGGCTTGCCTAGCTCCTATTAGTAGGTGCCATCACGACCCCCGAGGGTGGGGATTTCGGGTCGTGATACCCAATCTCGGGCATCCCGGCCTCGGAGTCTGCAGCGGCTGAAGAGAACAGGATCTTACGTCTTAGGGTCATGGAGATATGGGATGCGTGGACTAGTGGAAGGGAGCCTCCAAGTGCCATCCCCGGATTCCCCGAGTTGTTTCCTAGAACAGGGGGTACCTCCAACGTCCCCATTAGCCACTCAAATACTCCATTGGGACACCCTACCATACCCGCTCACTTTGTAGGAACACCTTCTGAGGTCTGCCCCCAGGTGTTCACATCAGGAGCAGCGCCCAATATTTTTACTGCTCCACCATGCTCCGCCACCACACAACCTTTACTACCTAGGCCCGCTTTTGATCCCTCGGCCTTCACTTTCCAAAATCCCATCTTTCAAGCAGATCCTCCTCAATATCCCACATACACTTACCCTCAGCCACTGCCATTCGAGCTCACACCCGGACAGGATAAAACTCCTAAAGCTCCCGAACAGGATGAAATGGCAAAAAAGATGAGAAGCCTGGAGCAGAGCCTAAGAAGCATGCAGGGTTTGAGTGGGCAGAAGAGTGTGTCATATACTGATCTGTGCATGTTCCCTCACGTGCATATGCCTATGGGATTCAAAACTCCGAAGTTTGAGAAATACGATGGGCATGGCGACCCCATTGCTCACCTTAAGAAGTACTGCAATCAATTACGCGGTGCTGGCGGAAAAGAGGAATTGCTAATGGCTTACTTTGGAGAAAGTTTGGTCGGTATCGCCTCGGAATGGTATACGGATCAGGACATATCTCGATGGCACATTTGGGACGATCTTGCTAGAGAGTTTGTTCGACAATTTCAGTACAACATCGACATTGCGCCAGACAGGAACTCTTTGGCGAATTTGAAAAAGAAGCCCTGGAAAGTTTCAGGGAATATGCTATTAAGTGGCGTAACCAAGCGTCGAGGGTGAAACCTCCAATGGATGAGGTAGAAATGGTCACCGTATTTCTTCAGGCCCAGGAAGCAGATTATTTCTAGAACATGATGTTAGCCATGGGCAAACCTTTCGCAGAAGCGATTAGGATCGGGGAAATGGTAGAGAATGGTTTGAAAACGAGCAGAATTTTGAGTCAGTTGGCCCCCAGAGCAACCTCCCAAGCCATCCAAGGCGGGTCTGGAGGAATGGCCAAAAGTAAAAAGAGAGAGGAAACAGTTATGGTAGCTTCAGGGGGAAGAAGATACTGGGCTCCTAGACCTGTGTTTTTTGAAAGAACCCCTCAACATTACTACCCTCATCATGATATGGCTTATGCTCCTCCACCTTATGCAGTCATGAACGCTCAACCCTTTGCCCGACCGCAGCCACATGCCAATAGAAATCCAGCTCCATTCCCAAGAAATCAGCCTCCCCACCAAAACCATTATAATCCTCATCCTCCACAGAATAACTTTCCTCCCCGTGAGCCACCCAGAAGACAAAATTTTACCCCAATTGGTGAACCATATTCCAGTTTGTTCCCGAAGCTTGTTCAAATGAATTTGCTGCAGCCGGTCCCTCAGAACAGACAAAACCTGGCATCGCCTGCCTACAGAGCTGGTGTCAGGTGTGCATACCATTCGGGGACAGAAGGCCATCATACAAATGACTGTTGGACCCTTAAACAAGCGGTGGAAAACTTAATAGAGCAAGGAAAAATAATACTGAGGGATGAGGATATCCCAAATGTGACCAATAACCCACTGCCAACCCACAACAACGGGCCGGTGATCGGGATGATCTGTGAAGACAGAGAATTTGATCCAGCATTAAAAGCTATAATTGCTATCGCTGATGTGGAAAGAAAGCCAAAGGTGGCCCTGAAGCAAGAGGAAGGGGAAAAGAAGAGCAAAATCAACAAGACAGAACCAGAAAAGAAAACTGATTTGAAAAAAGGAACACAAATGTACGTACCCAAGCAAGCCTATGTGGTGCGGGGGACAATCAAACCACCTCGGCTGAGTGAGCCAGTGGTTAACGCGTACCACAGAAGCCCATGACGAACCCTGCTGCGGTACCATGGAATTATCATCAGACGGTTGTTACGTACAAGGATAAAGAGATCTTGGGAGAGTTGCTAGAAAACCCCCCTGTTGAGAAATATTCAAATGTAGAGGAGGTAAACAATGCTACCAAAAGGCGTTTCCCGACTAAGAAACCCGTCAGTGCTGATGAAGCGAAAGGCTTCTTTCAAAAGATCAAAATGGCTGACTACGAGGTTGTACATTTGTATGAAACTTTTGTCAAGCCTAAGTACAGTAAAGAGGAAGATGATGAGGTTTTCACGGCTGAAGAAAGCGAGGAAATACGTGGGGCAATGAGGAAAATGCTCTACGAAACCCATATGGTCCAGCCGGGAGAGGGCACTAGCACCGCTGAGGTGCTATACATGGACCAAGCGCCAAGCTTCAAAACTGGAAGGCTACGCCATTCCTGATCAGGCGGGAGTCCCGGTAGACCCGTCCTACTACTTTTTCTGCATCCCGAGTTATTCCAGGGTGTAACTCGGATGTTTCCTGTAGTTTCTTGTCTTTAAATTCCCGAATGTGAACCCTGTTATCTTCAAAATTCCAAGAAATGAAATCAATATTTCATCGTTCATTTTTCTTTATCCTTTCTAATTTTGCTATTTTTTCCCCTTCATTTCTTCTCTTTAGCTCTAATAATGCAGCTTTAGATAACATGACATGCTTGCGGACTTCATGCCTAGATCCCAAAACGCTGTCAGATTTCGAAATAATGAATCAAGAAGGTAACCTTGAGGAAATAAAATAAAGAATTGGAACAATTGAAGGAAAATTGGTTCACGGGTTGAAAAGGTCCATACATTACAACAAAAGAGTGTGCTGTACTTAGGGCACATCCGGGCAGTTGTACCAACAAAGAATGGCCCGCGCTTACAACAGAAGGTGC
>NC_031989.1:79942354-79950344 GCF_001879085.1 Nicotiana attenuata | reverse complement strand
TTTTCATATAGAAATTTAAAATGACAACAAAATAAAAATAGACAACAATTTTTCCAAAAAAAAAATGACCACAAAATTACACGAAAAAATTACAAAATACTAAAGAATTGTTTGTTGAATTTGGATTATGCATATAGGGCAAAAATCACGTGCTCACAGCTGCCCCTCTTTGCTCGGAAACACAAAGAGTTTTCGTGCAAAGACAAGTGAGCGGAAATGAGCGATTTTTGCCCGTTCGCATATTCCGTGTGAAGCATTTTTTGAAAGAGTTGACCGCACCCTGCTTCAAAGGCTGCCTACATATCCTGGGCTAAACAGGAATCAGGTCAGTGTAGTTCGGGAATGTCTGGTAGCTGGGACTACCAAGAGCTGCGACTTTCTGCTGTTGCTGTTGCTACTGCTCGCTGACCTCCTTATTACACCATGTTAAAATGAAAAGAAGCTAGCCTAAGCTATGATCTACGAATTACAAGAGAGTCCTATCTATGTCTTCTAACTTGTTCTTGTGTTGCCTTGAACTTGTATTCTTCCGCTGGTATTCTTGCGTTTTTGCCTTGCATTGTGATTGGAGATGTTTCGCCATTCCTCCGAGTGATGCTTGACCGCTGACATTTGAAATGTATTCCCTACTCTCCAGGCAGGCTCCTGACTGCAACGCTTGAAAAAGTATTCCCTTATTCTCCAGGTGGGCTCCTGACTGCAACAAAACAAACAAAGAAAATTTTCTGCCCCAGTTTGGTGGCTGGGCGCATTATGTTAACAAATATTAAAAGCTAAAATGTAAATTGTACTTCCCTTGTTCTCCAGGTGGGCGCCTGACTGCTGAAACTTGAAAAGTATTCCCTTGTTCTCCAGGTGGGCTCCTGATTGCTGAACTTGAAAAGTATTCCCTTGTTCTCCAGGTGGGCTCCTGACTGCAACAAAATAAACAACAAAGAAAATTTCTGCCCCAGTTTGGTAACTGGGTACAGCATGTTATCAAATATTAACAATTAAAAGCTAAAATTGAAATGCACTTCCCTTGTTCTCCAGGTGGGCGCCTGACTGCTGAAACTTGAAAAGTATTCCCTTGTTCTCCAGGTGGGCTCCTGACTGCAACAAAATAAACAACAAAGAAAATTTCTGCCCCAGTTTGGTAACTGGGTACAGCATGTTATCAAATATTAAAAATTAAAAGCTAAAATTGAATTGCACTTCCCTTGTTCTCCAGCTGGGCGCCTGACTGCTGAAACTTGAAAAGTATTCCCTTGTTCTCCAGGTGGGCTCCTGATTGCTGAACTTGAAAAGTATTCCCTTGTTCTCCAGGTGGGCTCCTGACTGCAACAAAATAAACAACAAAGAAAATTTCTGCCCCAGTTTGGTAACTGGGTACAGCATGTTATCAAATATTAAAAATTAAAAGCTAAAATTTCTGCCCCAGTTTGCACTAGGAAGATTTGGGAGTTGTTAGCAAGATATAGATCACCTAAGCTATTGATGCAATGATAAGAGTAAAACAAAAGACTTGATTGGAATGCACGATCCTGCGAGTAAAACCAAAGACATTTGACTAGCAAATTCATCAGACTAGGCCTTCTATCTTAGGAGAAAGATTCCTCAGACTAAGATTTGATCCTAGGAGAAATTTCATCAAACTAAGATTTTTTATCTTAGGAGAAAAATTCATCAGACTAAGATTTTGATCCTAGGAGAAAATTCATCAGACTAGGTCTATTTTAGTTATCTTAGGAGAAAGTTTCATCAGACTAAGATGTAGATCCCAGGAGAAGGTTCATCAGACTAGGTTTACTATCTCAGGAGAAAGATTCATCAGACTAAGATGTGATCCTAGGAGAAAATTCATCAGACTAGGTTCATTTTGTTATCTTAGGAGAAAGGTTCATCAGACTAAGATGTTGACTCTAGGAGAGGATTCATCAGACTAGGTCCACTTTTGTTATCTTATGAGAAAAATTCGTCAGACTAAGATTTAGATCTTAGGAGAAAAGTCATCAGACTAGGTCCACTTTTGTTATCTTAGGAGAAAGGTTCATCAGACTAAGATTTTGACTCTAGGAGAAGATTCATCAGACTAGGTCTCTTGTTATCTTAGGAGAAAGATTCATCAGACTAAGATGTGATCCTAGGAGAAAATTCATCAGACTAGGCCTTTTATCCAAGGAGGAAACATTGTGAAAAGTAATGGCAAAGGTCAATGATTTGAGAAACTTCCCTTTTGTCGGTTCTCCTCTTGTTCCTTTTCTTTTCTTTCCTTTCTTGTTCCCTTACTGTTGAACCAACTTTCTTGCACTGCTTTGTTCCTGTTTCAAACAACGAAAACTTGTGAGTTTAAAATGTGGTGGTTGGTTTGTGGCCTTGAACTTCGAAGGTGGCCCATCACCCTCCATTTGTTGCATTGCATGAACGGTCATCTCCCCAATCCTCATGTCTCATATGAATCCCGCAGCATGTCTATTGTCCCTGCTTTGTATATATGATGTTCTTTCTTGACCACTGGCTTTAGCCTTGAGTTTATTGTTCTTTCACTTGTCACGATAACTGATTCCCCCTCGAAGATCTTGCTTGTTTATTGACTAACCACTTTCTTTGCTACCCTTGACACGGAGACTACCTCTGATCCGTTCACCAAAACACCCTCCATCTGTTGCGTGGTTCCTAAATCAGACCCTTGTATTTTGCACGAATCCCGAAGCATGTTGATTGTGGCCAACTCAGTGTGCCTGCGGTTTTCTCCTGGCTTGACGCCTTTATGTGCTCACCAGGTCCCGTGTTGTTTAATTGGAAAGCTTGGTGACAGATTTTGATATCATTTCTCACTTGTTTTGAACAACCGACCTAGGACGAAGGAGTAAAACAAAGTGGGAGGATTGGAGTAAAGGGTAATGGAGAGAGACGATTCCTAACAAGAAACCTACAGAGTAGCAATCCATCAGATGTGGATACCGACTCTAACGACCTTGACATGCACCTGCAGCCTACTTTGTTTAGCAAATCTGATGTTCAGCTCTTGTTGTACCTTTTGCCGTGAAACTGGGCTTCAATGCTCCGCTTGCCCGATCCGATTCACAATCCTTATTCGACTTGTAGTGCCCGAAGGGTTTTCACCATCAAGCCTCTCTCATTTTGATTTTTCTCAGCTTTCATCACCTTGGGGGTACCCGTGAGGGTTCTCATCAACAAGACTTTCTCATTCTTCATTTCCTTCGTTTGGACCGGAGTGTTGCCCCTGATATGATTCACCTCTGCTCACTTGACTCGGCATTTCTTGAAGACTGATCGGAAGGTCTTTCTTTGGACCGTAATGTGGGCTTTTGGATAGGGTTAGAAAGGAAGGGTATCAAAGGCTCAAAACAATTCAATCATGGGTTCAAAGTTACAACTTTCGGAATCAGATTCCTCACAGCAAACACAACTTCTGCCCCAGTTTCTTTCTTGGGGGACTTTGGATTTTTGTTTTGGTGTGACTGAGCCTCAGAGAGAGGCTGCCTACGTACCCTTTCGAGATTAAGTCAAACGTAGTTCAGGCGACTACTTTGATTGTTGCGATCTTTCTTCCGCTTTTCTTTTCCTTTCTTTTCATTCTTTTCTTTTCCTTCTCTTCTATTTTCTCTTTTTACTTTTTCTTTTCTTTTCTCTTCTTTTCTTTTCTTTCCCCTTTTTCTCTTTTTGCTTTTCTTTTCTTTTCCCTTCTTTTGTTTTCTTTCTTTTTTTTTTCATTGTTTTTCTCTTGTTTCTCCATTTACCTCCCCATTCGAACTTGCGAGTCTGATTAATGATTCCGAAAGAGGGGTGTGCAAGAAAATAATCGAGGCTCAAAGGGGTAACAAAGGACAAAGTGTTTGGATAGCAGAATAAAAATGTCTTCGTCATTCCAATCTTCAAAATATACCAGGTACAAACTGCGCAGTTAAACAAGCTGAGAAAAACACACAACATCTTGATTGCACCAGAATTACTAACCATATTCACATATTTGCCTTCTGTATTTGTCAATTACCTAGCACCATTGGGCAACAATCTCGGTACCACGAGCGGCCCTCGTAGACTTGAGGCAAACTTGCCTTTGGTTTCAAGCCGATGTGGCATGATGCATCTCCCCAGTATTTCATTATGTTCCGTCTGACCCAGTTTCACACAATTTGGGCCCGAAGAGATTTCAAAATCTCTCGACTGTCCTTTAACATTGTTTTATTGCTTCATTACCAAACTGACTTATAAAACCAGGCTGAGAATTATGCGTGCATGTCATGTCACCAGAACCAACATGAAGAGAATTGCAAAAGGAGAAAGGGACCAGATAAAATGACTAGAAATGGCGGGAAACGGAGAATTGCATTAGACTAACGGTGAAAGACTTTAAACAACGAAACAAGCAAACTAGACTAGAGTTACAACCCTTGAACAAACCTAAACAGCACTACACAAGCTACTACGACGAGACAAACAAGACAAAGTGAAAGATAGAAGGGTTTGAGTAACAAGACAATATCCGGATTACAACCCTGAAATAACCCGGACAATAGAAATGACAACAAAATAAACCACCAAAACTCCAAGAGATGGAGCGTCTTTCCAATTACCAAGCATGACGTCTTAGCCACTGAATTTCACACCAAGATTGCTGGAATTTTCACAAGTCTTCATCACGTTGTTCTGAGCAAACTGCTTCTGGGTTTCTTCTACCGGCTCATTCTCACGATCAATCATACCCACAATATGCGTCTCATTGTGCACAGGAGATGGATCTTGGCCAGTGTTTGTTGCATCTGGATTTTGCACGACGATGTCGCCTGCATCAATAAGCTTTTGAATTGGATTCTTCAGATTCCAACATTTCTCTATGTTGTGCGCCAAGGCACCTGAGCAGTATGCGCACTGTTGAGAAGGATCGAACTTCTTTGGAGAAGGGTTCGGCACTTTTATCTGAATCGGCTTCAACATGTCCAGTGTCCTTAACCGCTGAAACAAACTGGCGTATGATTCTCCCAACGGAGTGAAGTCTTTCTTCTTTCGTAACCTCTCATTCTTAAATGCCTGATTGGGCCGGAAACCTGAGCCGGGGTGTTTTTAGGAAGCTCGCGGAGGTAGATGGGCATTTTGAGGAGCTGGGTACTGAGAGTGTGATGTGCGACTTTGGGATTTCTGTGGAGAGAAGTAGCATCGAAGAAAGTCATCTAATGCACAAGGATAACCACAGGGACGATGTCGAGGCCGGAAGTGTTGATCAGGAAAACTTATCGGATCGTCCTTTCTATTCCTCTTTCTTCCACCCAAGCTTACTGGTACGTTCTGACTGGCTTCCGAACGACTCACAATTTTGCCTGACTTGATTCCTTCTTCCACCTGCTCCCCCATTTTTAACACATCATTAAAAGGCTTACCCAAGGCCGGAATTAAATGACTGTAGTAGGTGGGTCCCTGGGCTTGTAGAAACAGCTTAACCATTTCTTCTACGCTGATCGGGGGACTGACTCGAGCAACCTGCTCCCTCCATCTGAGCCCAAATTCATTAAAGCTTTCCTCCGGCCTCTTTTCCATCTTAGATAGCAAGGTGCGGGCTGGGGTAACACTTGATTTGCGTTGAAAGTATCGGACAAAGTCTTGAGCCATGTCGCCCAATGTAAGCCACCCATCGATATTTTGACGACCATGCCAATCCAAAGCTGCCCCAGTTAGGCTTTTACTGAAATATGCCATCATCACGTCATCTTTCTTTCCAACAATCCTCATTTCGTTGCAATAGGTTCTCAGGTGGGCTACCGGATCTCCACGCCCATCGTACAAGTTAAAGTCTGGTACTTTGAATCCTGCGGGCAGGCGGGTGTCATGTGGCACAATCGGTCCTTTGCAAGTCATGCTACCCTGGCCTTCCACTCTTCGCTTGTCCCTTAAGGACAGCTCTGTGCTTGTCAATTTCCTGAGTACCCCTTCTCGCCCTGTTCTTCCCGTAACCCTTTCATTTCTACCATGAGTCTGCTCATCCTGGGAGCTCTTCTTGTATGGATCAAGGACCTTGTGGGCAACCTCTGAGGGGTGAAATTGGGCATTACGTGCGTTGGGTGGATGTTCGTTGTCTGGGGTAACGGATATGACAGGAGGGCAATATTAGGGAGAAGTGATTGAAGGATGAGCGATGGAGCTACTAGGGTAGTTGGGGCGAGCGTGATAAGCGGGTGTATCTGGAGAATATGGAGGATCATCCGGCATTGTGTTGGGAGTTTGGNATATGATGTTCTTTCTTGACCACTGGCTTTAGCCTTGAGTTTATTGTTCTTTCACTTGTCACGATAACTGATTCCCCCTCGAAGATCTTGCTTGTTTATTGACTAACCACTTTCTTTGCTACCCTTGACACGGAGACTACCTCTGATCTGTTCACCAAAACACCCTCCGTCTGCTGCGTGGTTCCTAAATTGATATGTGCCAAACTTTTGTGTTTCACATGAAGTCCCAAGCATATTTGATTGTTACCAACTCAGCGCACATGTTGTTCTTTCCTGATTTAAATCAACAGCTTTGGCCTCAAGATCTATTGTTCCTTCACTCGCCCTGATAACTTTGATTTCCACTTGAAGACCCTGCTTGTCACTGTTCAACCACCTTCTGTCAGTCTTACCACAGAAAATATCTCTGAGCTGTTCACCCAACCCTTCATCTGTTGCATTGTTCATGAATTAACATATACCGAGCCTTTGTGTAATTGATGCTAAACTTTGTGTTATACCAACCCTTCATCTGTTGCGTGGTTCCTAAATCAGACCCTTGTATTTCGCACGAATCCCAAAGCATGTTGATTGTGGCCAACTCAGTGTGCCTGCGGTTTCTTCCTGGCTTGACGCCTTTATGTGAACACTAGGCGCCGTGTTGTTTTAATTGGAAAGCTTGGTGGCAAATTTTGATGTCATTTCTCACTTGTTTTGCGCCCCGACTTAAGACGAAGGAGTAAAACAAAATGGGAGGATTGGATTAAAGGGTAATGGAGAGAGACGATTCCTAACAAGAAACCTACAGAGTAACAATCCATCAGATGTGGATACCGACTCTAACGACCTTGACATGCACCTGCAGCCTACTCTGTTTAGCAAATCTGATGTTCAGCTCTTGTTGTACCTTTTGCCGTGAAACTGGGCTTCAATGCTCCGCTTGCCCGATCCGATTCACAATCCTTATTCGACTTGTAGTGCCCGAAGGGTTTTCACCATCAAGCCTCTCTCATTTTGATTGTTCTCTCAACTCATCGTCGCCTTATGGTGCCCGTGAAGGTTTTCACCAATAAGACTCTCTCATTTTTGATTTCTCTCAGCTTGCATCGCCATCGCGGTACCCGTGAGGGCATTTCTCATCAAGACTCTCTCGTTCTTCGTTTCCCTTATTTGGACCGGCGTGTTGCCCCTGATATGGTTCACCTCTACTCACTTTACTCGGCGTCTCTCGAAGATTGATCAGAAGGTCTTTCTTTGGACCATAATGCAGGCTTTTGGACAGGGTTAGGAAGAAAGGGTATCAAAGGCTCAAAACAATTCAACATGGGTTCAAAATTACAACTTTCGGAATCAGATTTCTTACAACAACCACAACTTCTGCCCCAGTTTCTTTCTTGGGGACTTTTGAATTTTATTTTGGTGTGACTGAAGCTCAGAGAGAGGCTGCCTACGTACCCTTTCGGGATCAAGTCAAACGTAGTTCAGGCGACTACTTTGATTGTTGCGATCTTTCTTCCGCCTTTTCCTTTCTTTTCATTCTTTTCTTTTCCTTCTCCTTACTTTTCTTTTCTTCTCTTTTCTCGTTTTACTTTTTCTTTTCTTTTCTCTTCTTTTTTCTGTTTTTCTTTTCTATGCTTTTTTTTCTCTTTTTGCTTTTCTTTTCTTTTCCCCTTCTTTTCCTTTTCTCTTCCTTTCTCTTCTTTTTTTCTTTTCTTTTCTTTTCTTTTCTCTTTTCCTTTTACTACTATTTTCTCTCGTGTCTGATTAATGTATCGTAACGTAGGGGT
>NC_031989.1:79937444-79942278 GCF_001879085.1 Nicotiana attenuata | reverse complement strand
CAGTTAAACAAGCTGAGGAAAACACACAACATCTTTTGATTGCACCAGAATTACTAACCATATTCACATATTTGCCTTCTGTATTTGTCAATTACCTAGCACCATTGGACAACAATCTTGGTACCACGAGCGGTCCCTGTAGACCTGGGGCACTCTTGCCTTGGCTTCAAACCGATGCGACATGATGCATTTTAACAGTATTTATGTTCTATCTGCCCCCCAGTTTCACTTGATTTGGGCTTGAAGTGATCTCAAAATGCCTTTACTCATTTCCCTCGAATGTCCTTACGTCTTCAACATTGTTTCATTGCTTCATTACCAAAAAAAAAAACAGGTTGAGAATTATGCGTGCATGTCGTGTCGCTAGAATCAGCATGAAAGAATTGTAACAGGAGAAGGGAACGAAATAAAATGACTAGAAATGGCAGGAAACAGAGAATTGCATTAGACTGATGGTGAAAGGGTTTACACAACAAAACAAACAAACTAGACTAGAGGTACAAACTTTGAATAAACCTAGACAGCACTACACAAGCTACTACGACTAGACAAACAAAGCAAAGTGAGAGGATAGAAGGGTTTGGATCACAAGACAATACCCGGATTACAACCCTGAAAATAACCCGGACAACAGAAATGACAACAAAATAAACCACCAAAACTCCACTCTAGCTAACCAGGAGATGGAGCGTCTTTCCAATCACCGAACTCGACATCTTAGCCACTGGATTGCCTATCAAAGTTGCTGGGACCTTCACCAATTTCAATATCATTGACTTCATTCAACGAGTTTCCGAGAGGATTCTCATACTCCCTGTCGCCATGGATCTTCCCCACAACATGTGCACCATCATGTGCAGGTAAAAGATTCTGTGCAATATTCTGGGTGCCACTGCCCTGGACCGCAATTATCCCTTCCTGAATCATTCTTTCTATCTCTCTTTTCAAATCTCGGCAACCTTCGACATCGTGCCCTTGGGCATTGGAATGGTATTCACACCTCTTAGAAGGATCAAAGCTTCTTGCACGCTTGTCCACATGATTCGGAGGAACCGGTGTAATCAAGTTATAATGCTTTAGTTTCTCAAACAAGTCAGCATAGGACTCTCCGATAGGGGTGAAAGTTTCCTGCTTCTGTGCCCTTTCTTGCCTGAAATTTTGGTTAGCCCGCAAACTTGCTCCAGGGGGAGTCTTGTAAGCTCTTGGAGATGGGTATGTGTTTTGAGTTGGGTAGGCATTTTGTGGAGTGGGTGCGTGCCATTGCGCCTGGGTAGGATGCTGGGGATATGTATGGGCATGGTGGACAGAGAAGTGGGAACTACGTGGTGGGTAATAATGCTATGGGGTGTAGGGACGGGGACGAGGTTGGTGGTAATATGGGGATGGCCCCCCTGACCAAGCTCTCGAGTCAACTACCGCCACATCTTCTTTCTTTTTCTTTCCAAGTACCCCTCCGCTCTGGATGGCCTAAGTGGTTGACTTGATTGCTGAATAGCTCATGATTTTGTCGGATTTGAGCCCTTCTTCAACCATACTTCCCATTTTCACTACCTCGTTAAAAGATTTTCCCACTGCTGACACCAGGTGACCATAATAAGTAGGCTCCAAAGCCTACAGAAAATAATCGACCATTTCGCCTTCCTTCATTGGAGGATCGACCCTTGCAGCTTGCTCTCTCCACCGGAAACCGTACTCCCTGAAGCTTTCCCCGGGCTTCTTCTTAATTTTAGTCAGTGACAGACGATCCGGGACAATTTCGAGATTATACTGAAAGTGGCACGCAAATGCTTGGGCCAAACCATGCCACGTGTACCATCGGGCATGATCTTGTCGTGTGTACCATTCCAAGGCCGTACCGCTGAGGCTTTGACTAAAGTATGCCATCAATAACTCATCCTTTCCCCCAGCTCCTCTCATTTTACTGCAAAATCCCCTTAGATGAGCTACCGGATCGCCGTGTCCATCGTACAAATCAAACTTGGGTAGCTTGAACCCTGCTGGCAACTGTACATCAGGAAACAAGCACAAATCTTTATAGGCCACACTGACTTGGCCACCCAACCCTTTCATGTCCCTGAAGGACTGCTCCAGGCTTTTTACTTTTCGAATCATCTCTTCCTGCTCCGGGTTTTTAAGCGGCTTTTCAGTTTCCGCCGGGAACTCGAAGTGAGGGGTGTAAGAATACGGCTCAGGAACTTTAAAGGTAGGCTCAGGAGGATAGTACTGACTGTCGTGAGCTTGAAACATGGGGGAGGGTTTTGTTTGGGTGGTGGAGCTTGGGGAAGATAGGAGGTGGTGCCATAACTCTGTTGGTAGAAAGGGAAAGGTGAAGATGAACTCGCAGGAGGAAGCTCTTGAGACTGAGCCAAAGGTGGGATATATGCTGGATTGGCGGGATAAACTGGCGCCGGCTGACCCTTAGCCCAAGCCTGATGTATCTCTGTCATCTGGTGCCTCAACTTGTACATCTCTTCCTTCATCGCTTTGATATCTACCATTTCTACCTCTTTCGATGGGTCCACGATACGGGCGTCTGACTCTTGCCCTGTCATGTTCATTTTGGTTTTTGCTCGGGTGTTGCAGGGATGGGTTGCCAGGATACCGACTGCCTTTTGTCCTCGTGTTGTGAAGAGGAGTTACCACTTTAAAACCACAAACCAACCACCTTTCTGGTATGACATGACAAAATGAAACCATCACGTTAGCGTTAGGGCATGTAACATATTGGTAACAGCTTTTGATCGGGCGCATGCGTCATCCCGGCTTTTCCTTATTTCCAATTGCAAACTTTTTCTTCCTTTGTTTTTCTTCTTTTTCCTTCTTTTTTCTTCACTCTTGCCTTTGTCCTCTCTCGTTCCTATTTCCTTCCTTTCTTGAGTTTTGTTTTTCCGCTCTTTTCTTTTCTTTTTGCCTTTTGTGGTTTTTCCTCTCTTTTCTCGTTTTTTTTTTCTTTTTCTTTTGGTTATGGTCGAATCCTATGGAGATTGCCTACGTATCACGACCCCGCGTGAATCAGACCGAGCGTAGTTCTTGCAGAATAAATTTAAAGTAGAAGCAAAATATTTTTTGGGATTTTCAATTTTATTGATAGAAAATACGTCTATTACAAAGACTCAAAACTGACAGATTAAACAACTAACAGACTCTAATGCAGAAAAGAACTACAGACTCCATCATCCCTATTCTACTTTAAACGAAAATACAGACTTAATCAACTGACTGACTTTTACAGACTCCAGTAGAAAAGGAAATACAGACTCAGAAGACAATCATGAATACATTAAAGCTCCTGGCGCCCGCGGGACATCATTCGGTCTCGCCGCGGGCCTATATGCAAGTTCCCCTTATTTTGAATCGTGCTCATCCTGCACATTTATTAAGGTGATTTGGTCACTTATTTTGACCTAAAAGGAAAAAAAATGACACTATTTTTGTTCAAATTTCCAATTTTAAAACAAACGGCCGGTTTTGCAGTTACGGCCTTTCAGCACTTCGGGGAGAAGATTTTAAGGCTGTGTCTGTTAACCGTTGAACTGACTCGGGGTGGCTGTTCTTGCAAAAACAGCCTTCCGGCGCCCTTTTGGGGACATTCGGCTTAGTTTAAACAAGAATGGCGGCACCCGACTTATTCATGACGAAATTAAAAAAATTGGCATTTTTGGCTGTTTTTGCAAAGGGGAGGTTGGACCCGATGAGGGTTGCCTACGTATCTCACATCCGGTGAGAATCAAACCACCGTAGTTCGGCAGATAAATCTAACTATTTTTGAAAACAAGACCTTTTTTTTTTATTGGCAAATTCACTATGAAAACAAGATTCTTTTTTGTATTTTCTTTTCAGTGGCAAATAAACTAATTGGAAAATAAAACTCTTTTTTTTTGTTTTTCTTTTCCATTGGCAAACTAAAAAGAACTTTTCTTTTTTTTTCATTTTTTCAAAATTCGGCAGCATTTCGGCACTACTTGGTCATTGGTTTTTCTAATATAGGTAATTAACTCTCCACACTACTATTTTCTCTTTTGGTTTTTCCAATTTTTCCCAGATATTCAAAGCCGGTCAGCATGCGGGTCCCAAACAGATAAATGCACAAGTAGGATGCAGCAGGATGGTCCATTATTCCGGGTACACCTGTCCTAGACGGACCCAACCCCTGTGTTGAGTCCCCTAAGTCAAAATGCACGTGATGCAGATAAGCGTTCCTACTAGGGATCCGGCATGGGGTCAAGTTATTCTAGGTTCAAAACCTGGGTATAGGTTCTAGACTGTGTACCCGAGCGGACAACTCGAGTCGAGGAGGGGGCTACGTACCTGGAACCAAAAGGCCATCCGGCTTAGTAACTTGTCCGACCTCTTTCTTATTTTAAGGTATGACACTAACAGAATAGGGAGTCTCCACCAGTGAGCACATCCCCGGAGGTGAGAAGAGAAGGGTTTCGCCACAGTTTATATACAATCCAGATAATGTTAAAGCGGTAAGAAGCAACATTTTGCACATTTAGCATGAAACATGTAGGAAAATCAGATAAAGCCAAATACAACAATATATCTAAGCTCAAATTCTGAACCCTGAACCAAAGTTCTGGGTTCTTTTCCCCAGCAGAGTCGCCAGAGCTGTCACACCTCCTTTTTCATCACACCCGCAAGGGTGTAAAGGAGTTTTTCCAATTAAAGGACAATCGGAACGGGGTTTATTATTAATATTCAGAGTCGCCACTTGGGAGATTAATGGTGTCCCAAGTCACCGGTTGAATCCCGATCCGAGGAAATTATGACTCTGTTAACAGTCCGCGAACCAGAACTCCGAGTAAGGAATTCTGTTAACCCGGGAGAAGGT
>NC_031989.1:79849528-79935244 GCF_001879085.1 Nicotiana attenuata | reverse complement strand
TAAATCCTAAAATGCAAAAATGCATATTTTTGTATTTTTATATGAATTAAAATGCACAAATAAAAATGCAACAATTACCAAAAAATGCCACAAAATTCACGAAAAATTACAAAAATACTAAAGAAATTGTTTTGTTTGAAATTTTGGGAATTATTGCTTAGGGCAAAAATCACATGCTCACAGGAGACAATGCTTAGTCTCGGAAGGCAGAATGGTAGCCTTATGTAGAAAATGCAGATGGAGGTAGAGCTTAACCTCGGAAGGCAGAAAGGTAGCCTTATGCAAAATGCAGATAAATGTGAGTAGTAACGAAAGCTCTTAGCTGATAGATGATAGCTGATAGTTGATGGCGTCGTTGTCGCTGCTGGGGATGTCATGTGCAGACAGCACTTGTAAGTGAGCGATGATTCTGAGAGTTGTACTCCTGCAAAACTATGAATATGTAACCGTATCTGATGGTTCTATGTTTTGGGGTGCCTGCATTCAAAGAAAGATCGTGAGTTTTGTAAAAGGGGAAGGTTAGTTCGTCTTCCCGTGGACCTCGCTCGTCCTACTCGGCTCTTGTTTTCATTGGGGGGTAGCGTCGCTAAACAAAGCAATTTGATAGTAGCCATGCATAACTTTCAAAAGCATGATGTAAACACATAAATAATAATAAAAACGATTTTCTTTTAGATGAACCGACGACTGCGATGCGGTTTAAGATATTGCGACCTCTTTTGCTCCGGAATTTTGAGGGTCCTCCTCAAAATTCTGTCCCAGTTTACTGGGCTGGTGCTTCTGAGGGCTGTGTGTTGGTGAATGGCTGAAGATCAACTTCGGAATTTTGAGGGTCCTCCTCAAAATTCTGCCCCAGTTTCCAATAGTGGGGGAAATGAAATTTTTATTGAAGTGTGATCGAACCCATAGGGCTGCCTACGTATCCCCTCTTAAACGGGAATCAGGTCAAGCTTAGTTCAAATTACATCATACAGAAATCATAATGATTACACATAATATCGTTTGACTGCATCTGAATTAATTGGCTTTGGCCAGACTTCTCCATCCATCTCTGCGAGTATGAGGGCCCCTCATGTTAGGACCCAATGAACCATGTACTGGCCTTGCCAGTTAGGAGAGAACTTTCCTTTGCTTCATCCTTATGCGAAAAAAATTTTCTTCAGTACTAGCTGTCCTGGCGTGAATTGTCTCGGTCTGACCCTTTTGTTGAAGGCTCTGGACATCCTATTCTGATACAATTGACCATGACAAATTGCGTTCAGTCTTTTCCCGTCTAAGAGGGCTAATTGCTCATAGCGACTTTTTACCCATTCTGCATCTTCAAGTCCCGCTTCCTGTATAATCCTCAGGGAGGGAATCTCTACTTCGGCTGGGATGACTGCCTCGGTACCATAAACCAGCATATAAGGAGTTGCCCCAGTTGATGTGCGGATTGTGGTACGGTATCCCAACAGAGCAAATGATAGCTTTTCGTGCCACTGCTTGTGTTTTTCTATCGTTTTCCTTAGTATTTTCTTGATGTTCTTATTGGCTGCTTCTACAGCTCCATTCATCTGAGGTCTGTAGGCTGTAGAATTCCGGTGCTTAATCTTGAACGTCTCACACATTGCCCTCATCAGATCACTGTTGAGATTTGAACCATTATCAGTGATGATTGACTCTGGGATGCCGAACCGGCAAATGATACGGTCGCGGACAAAGTCTGCCACAACCTTCTTGGTTACTGCCTTATACGATGCTGCTTCAACCCATTTGGTGAAATAATCAATTGCCACTAGAATGAACCTGTGACCGTTTGATGCGGCAGGCTCGATAGGCCCGATGACATCCATACCCCAAGCGGCGAACGGCCAGGGCGAGCTTGTTGCATTAAGCTCATTTGGAGGCACCTTTATCATGTCTGCATGGATCTGACAGCGGTGGCACCTTCGGACATACTGGATGCAGTCCGTCTCCATAGTCATCCAAAAATAACCAGCTTGGAGTATTTTCTTGGCTAAGACGAAGCCATTCATATGCGGGCCATAGGTCCCTGCATGAACCTCTTCCAACAACCTGGATGCTTCCTTTGCTTCGACACATCTTAGTAATCCCAAATCGGGAGTCCTCCTATACAGGATTCCTCTCTGCTGTGAAAGAAGTGATTGGATAACCTTCGCAGTATGCGCTTCTGAGTAGCGTTTGCAAGTTCTGGATATTCCCCTGCTGTCAAATACCTTTTGATATCATGGAACCAAGGTTTTACCGAGGACCTTGGCTTTGACCTGCTTGGTGACTTCTTCCTTGATTTTCAAACTCATGTCAAGCTTGAACTTCGTGAGCTTCTGTTTTACTGGCGGACATGCTGGATCCATTGACAGTTTGTGAGCTACAATAGATGTGCTGAGACTAGTTATATCATCATACGACCAGGCGAATATGTCTTCATACCTTTTAGAAATTTCGTGTACTTTTCCTTTTCTGATGGTGACAGATGAACACTGATGCGCGTTTCTTTGACATTCTCTGTGTCCCCCAAGTTGATAACCTCAGTTTCGTCCAAGTTAGACTTAGGCCTATTCTCAAAGTTCTCAACTTCTTTAACAACCTCTTCTGGTTATCATCCTCTTCTGAGTCTATATCCGTTTGTTGCGTTGTCTTGTCGTATGTCACACTCGTCGGTTCATCAAGATAAGTAATAGTAATGCTGTGTAAAATAAAATAAATGATAGAGAAAAATAATAAGAGCTTTGATAAATTCCAAAATCATTTTGAACATCAGAGCTCTTTTCAAAATTTTAAAGATAATACTGAAGGGAAATCAACTAGCAAAAAAGTAAAAGATAATGCATAGTGCTTTGTTCAGCCTTGCTACCCCGAAGCTTTTCGGGCCTTGGTGGTTCTGATGGACCAATTGTTGAGATGTGCCCTTTTGCCTAAGATGATCATGCCTGAGTGCGCGAACTAACCTTTGGGGAAGGGGAATAAAACAAAAAGTAAAAACAAAAAAGGTAACAAGTTAGTGTGGATCATGAGGAGAAAAACATTGCAGTATTTAAACACATAGTACAAGAATATAAATCGTGTCCTAATTTGGGAGTCTCGTTGTGCTCGAGGTAGGCCTAGCGAAAAGTTAATTTGGAGAACTTATAATGCTAAATGCCTCATTTTATTGATAAAAATAAGACGAATTCCAAAACGACACTAAAATTGCAGGAAATAAAAAAATGTCACTAATGGTCATTGGCCTTATTACATTTAATGCAAAAGAAAAGAATCCTATCTATTTGGTCCCAGAAGGACCTTCCCTATGTTGAATGTTCTCGTTGATCAGATCCTCCAGCTTTTCGCTAGCCTTGATGACCCTCTCTTTCCATTCAGTGATTTGGTCACTTGATGGGAGATTCCTCCACCAGGTCAGCAAGAGTGAGGGCGTGCTTACCATACCGAAGTTAGGGACTTCGTCATTCATTTCCTGCAAAACAAAATGGTTAGACCCTTACCCCCACTGGACTCGACTATTTAAACCAATAATTAGCATAGCAGCATTTAGTTCTCCAAATAAATGCACAGAACGTGGTGTTGTCCGTTTGGGTTCCAAGGAAACCCAGTGGACTTTGGACAAGGCTATCTTAAAGAGTCATTGCGTGGAAAGCATAACTGACTCGACTAGGTTTGACAGTGATGCATGAACAATTAAATAGAATAAGGTTTCTATGAGGTGCTAGACCGGTACCCTTGAGCGGACAACTCAAAAGGGAAAGGCACGGAACCGTCGACTGCACCGCTGATCGACTGGTTTTACCGCAAATATGCCTTTGCCAAATTTAGGGGTAATAATATCGGAAGAGCGCAACAATTCATCAAGCGTTGCTATGGTATTTGTTTGGCACGAGTGGAATATGATGTTGAAGATGCAATTACAAAAAATGAAACAAATTGTCACGTATTTTCACGTTCATAATGATTACAATAATTGCTCGAAAATTACAACGGTATTGGAGGAAAACAGTAAATGAAAGTGCTAAAGAAAGAAAAAGAAACAAAAAAGCCAAGTCAGTTTTGAAGTAGAAGAGAGATAAAGACATTAAATAAAAGCAATAAAGAAGCAATAAAGTCACGAATAACATGTAATGGTAAAAGCCTAAAGGAATCCCCAGCAGTGTCGCCATGCTGTCGACGCCCCCTTTTTCTCCCGAAATTGGGTTTACGACATTTGAGAAGACAACTCTATTCCCGTGTGGGAATTGGATTTTTGGAATTGAAGAGTCGCCACCTAATGATTAAGTGCATTAGGACACTAAGAGTTTGAATTTTTGAAAACCAGAGTTCGGGTAAGGGCTAGAAATTATCTCGAGGGGAAGGTGTTAGGCACCCCTCAAGATCCACTAGTGTGGTTCCCGGCATGCTATGTTGTGACTTTAATGCAAATAAGTATACAAATAACTTCACACATAAGGGTTACAAATAGATACGTAACAAGCATGTTGGAATCAAGGTCTAGATGATCTACAATTTGTTTGAGGGAGGGTCTAAATGCAGAAAATTAATCAAGACATTGGAAATAAACGAAGGAAAGAAAAATTTAAGGGGAAAAAGGAAATAATTTAAGTAAAATTAAAGAGGGGTTTTAGGGTAGTTGAAAAGACAGAATTTTATTGATATTAAACAAAGTCACATAAAGGAAAGGGGGTCCTAGGTTTGTAAAACACATGGATCATTCGCACAACACCGGTAATCAATCGTACGCATAGCGTTATCATGTGATCATCATCTCCATGTCTACCCTTCCCACCCCGTTAAGGTATTTAAGCGCGGAATGGTATCGTTACCTACTGCATGCTATTACCTGTCCCACCTATCAGTCCCGGAGGCGTTTAGGACTACTAATCCTAAAAGGGAGGGAGCTTGGCTTTTCAGGGGTTTTAAAAGGATAAAATTCTAGGGCGACAAACAAAACACATAAAGCAGTTAATGGGGAAATAAGGACAATTAAAGGCTCAAGTAGGCCTCCTCACTTAAAGAAACGAATTGTTTAGCACGTCTTACGCATACTGTTTAGGTCATTAATTAAAATTAGCATAGGAAGAATTGATTTACCACATATTTCCCAGATAGGGAGTCCAAATTAGTCCTGCTTAGATGTAGTTGTCGAAAACTGACAGTCGATTAATTATCTAACTATTTGTATGTTAAACGGGGCCTATAGGCATGATATCTATTAATCCAGGGACGGAGGAATAACTGATTGCAAAAAGTCATTAGTTATAAGCTCTACGAGTGTTAAACAAATTGCCACTGATTTTAAACTTAGGAACGATTGGCGATTCTGATTAAGTTGATAGTTCCTATAGGCATGCTTTCTAGGTGTAACTTATTTTGAGCAGAGATCCTATAGGCAGGTCATCTATATGTAATGAGTTATTTTAACTCCTATAAGCAGGCTTGCCTAATGACAAATGTATATGCAAAGTGCAGGAAGTCCTATAGGCATATTATCTATACAATATGCAGAGCTTCATTATCGATTTATTGCCATGGTATTATTACAAAGTGCAGAAAACCTATGGGCATGGTATCTATGTGAAAAATGCAGGCTTTGAAAGTGATAACCCTATGAACATGGTTTCTAGGCGAGATGCAGAATTTTAAAGAGTAAATATCCTATAAACATGGTATCTACGTGAAAATGCAGAGTTTGAAAGTAATGATCCTATGAACATGATTTCTATGTGAGATGCATAATTTTAAAGGGTAAATATCCTATACACATGATTTCTATGTGAAAATGCAGAATTTTAAAGAGTAAATATCTTATAGACATGATTTCTACCCCTTTGGCATGCATTCAGTCCCATTCCCTTTCACTATACCCCAGTAGTTATTACAAAGTTATTTACAAAGCTTATTACAGACCAAGCGAATCAGAAGGAATAATAAAATTACATCAGTGATTACATCTACATCTAATCAGCCTAATCTAGACTCAAAGTCTAATAATATGAGATAAACCAACTTCCAGGATCGAATTTTCAAAGCCTTTCTCTTATTTGGGATGTGTCAAAGTTCCAAGGAACTTCAAGAATTCCAGGCAATGCTTACACCCCAAATATCATTGCAGAGTAAAGAACATAGTGCAGTGTGGAAGGGCCAACCCTCAAATGTCCAAGTTCAGAGGGAACTCAAGGTCCCAAGGCAAGGCTCATAGGAGGGGGGCAGAACTTAGAGACTAGGAGTAAGTGTAAGTGCAATGAAAGGGAATTAGGGGGAGCCAGGGCAGGCTGGTGGTCATGCCCAGCAACTGGAATGCTGGCACACCCCTGACCAGCCGGTCAGCTTAAAAATTAAAGAGTTAGGACCCTTTGAAGGTCAGGTTCATCCCTGGACAACAACTTGGATGCTGCCAGGCTATACCTTAACTCAATACACATAAGGGAATGGGAGTATGGGAAATTGAAAGAGGCTAGGATCCAAAGGATCCAGTTTTAATCCATGAATAACTTTGTATATTGCCATGTCTTAAACTACAGCCCAAGCACATAAAAGGGGGATGGGGATAGGGATTCATTGCAGCAACAGATAGCAAGACATAAGTATTACTTTAAAGTTGAACTCTACAAAGCAGTAAAGTAGGCATGGGCATAAAAGCTTGTAAATAAACACATTGGAGTTGATGCTAGAATCAAAAGTAGGACATACCAGTTTCAGAAAAATAAATGAAAAGCAGAAGCTTCGGTAAGCCAAATTGCGAGTAACCAATGCAAAAGATCTCAGAAGAGAGTAAAGAGTGCAAGAGAGTTTGTGATTCGAAAATCAGTGAATGAGGATTGTTGAAAGTATAGAAGGGAAGGCCCTTTTTATAGTGCAGCAAGTAAGTACGAAAAGGTAAGGAAAATAACCTTCAAAATCAATTTCCCTTCAATTAAGGGGTTCTGATTTCCAACGGGTAAAGATAATTAAGGAAAGGGTTAATCAGAATATTTTCCCAAGCAGTACAATAAAGGGTAAATACATAAAAACTATTTAAGGTAAAAGTCTAGTGGTACTTGATTTGTGAAAAACAAGGAAAGGGAATCAGTAAAACAGCCAGTAACAGAACCAAGTTGAAAGCCTTGTTCGATTGAACCGAGTCAGAAAAGAGGTAAAGGAAAGTTTAATTTAGGGGAAAATCAGTAACAATCAAGTAAGCAACATTAAAGGGATTCAGAATCAATTAACAGTTGGCAAAACCTTTGAAAGAGAAGCTCTCATATATAAAACACATAGACATGTCAAGCAAGAAGGATGTCATGCTAATTACGAAAGACTAGCAAGAAAGTTTCAAAATCACAAACGCAGAAAAAGTTCAAATTCAGTTCATAAACTCGGAGTGAGTCTGAGAGTTCAAGGTTTCAAAGTAGAACCCCTATCCAAACACAAAATCAAATTTGCCAAAGAAACCCCCAAATCTTAGGGTTTTTAAACTCGAATTCGACACAGAGATGAGAAGGCAAGCTATTGAAACAGACTCAGAGACCTCTTTCAGAGTCTCATGAGAAAACATACAAGCACAATAGCAGGTCCAGGGCAAATAGAACATAGAAACTAATTTGAAGTACATGGAACAAGTTTCAAGAAAAGCTTGGAATTTAAACGAGTTCAGGAGATAGAGGGGTAGTGTAAACTTAAGGAAATAGTCGATGAAACACATCTAGAAAGAACAAAGTCTGGTAAAGGCAAACAAAGGACTAAAACTCAGTAGGAAAATACAGTAAAGGAACACATAAGATAGGCATGTGAGAGCATGATATTGAAACCAGTAGGAGACAAAACGGAGCACAACAGAAAAACTTCATAATACAGCAAATATAGGAACACACGAAAAAGCATACGAGTCAGAAAATAGCAAATAAGAACATAGCAGGGATCGATTCACACCAAGAAAAGAAGAAGAAGAAGAGTCAGAAACATTTTCAAGAACCTTTTCCAGAAACCCTAATCGAAAAGAGAAGTAACTTTTTGAAAGAAAATCGGAGAAAACGTTTAAGAAACATAAGCAATATTGCAAACATATAACAGATCTAAAAATAATCGGAGAGAACCTCGATAGTTAGGGTTTCAGATGAACCCTAGAATGAGAAATGCTTCGAAAATGTCCGATCTAAGTCGGATGAGGTCAGAATCTGGCTCAGAAGACCAAGAGCCACCGGAGCAAGGCCGGAGATGGCCGGAATCCTCGAATCGGTGAAGTTCTAAGTGAAGACCCTTGAGGTCTGGCTTCGAACCTTCGAGCAACAGGCATGTAGGAGCCGTTGGAGGTGAGTATAGGCTGTCCATGGCCTGAGAAGCCATGGACTCCGGTGAAAACACGGTGGAACAAGGTAGGGGGAGGCTAGGGTTCCGAAGAACCTTGAGAGAATTTGGGGATTCAAGGGCGGCTGAAGGGTGGAAATGAATTAGGGTTGGGGGTAGTCGGTGAATTAAAAAAGAAAGGTTTTAGATCAACGACTGTGATTAAAGGGGGGATCCGGTCCGGTATTATGAACTGGGTCAGGGTTGGGTCAATTTTAGGATTTGGGCCGGTAAAATTGAGTTTAAATTGGGGGTTTAATATGGCTATAATTGAAACGCAATGGGCTATGTATTAAATAGCCAATTTCTCCTCTTTTAATTTGATTAAAATAGTTAAAACGATTTTTATAAATAAATTAAAAGCACTGAATTAATTAATAATATATAAATGTTAATTTAAAAATATTAGGAGTAATTTTATAATTGTAAGATGCTATTAATCGTAATATAGGCTATAATTGCAATTTTATGCAATTTTAGCTTAAAATATCAAATAGATTTATAAAATAAAAAAAAATATGCAAAAAATTACCTTAATTATATTGTGATGTAAATAGGAGGAAATAAATTATTCACCAAAATGATAGTTTTGAGAATAATTATTGGGTTTTGTACTGTTAAAACAAAATAATAAAAATGATTTTTAAGGGCTTTAAAAATTAGAAAAATGTCAAAAATTCTTGGGCATACTTATATATGCATGTACATGCTATTTTGAGAATATTTTGAGTATAAAAATAGATAGGGGAAAAATTGGGTATCAACAAGGTGCCACAAATTCTTCGGCGTACTCAAAAAGGATAACGACCTCCAATTGACCTCTGAGTACGCCCAAGCCATGAAGGAGTTGAAATCTTACTTTTCATCGCCACCATTGCTTTCAAAACCAAAACCAGGGGAGCGCCTCCTCGCCTACCTCGTTGTATCCGAAGTAGCCGTGAGCGCGGTCCTGGTCCGAGAAAATAAAGGTACGCAGTCTCCCATATATTACATTAGCAAAACACTAGTCGACGCCGAGACGAGGTACCCTCACCTCGAAAAATTGGCCCTGGTCTTGGTCGTAGCTTCACGAAAGCTTAGACCATATTTCCAGTGCCACCCCGTCTCGGTAGTCACGACTTTCTCCTTAAGGAGTATTTTGCATACACCCGAGCTATCAGGCAAGTTGGCCAAATGGGCCATAGAATTAAGCGAGCATGATATCACATATCAACCGCGAACAGCGATAAAGTCACAAGTTCTTGCTGACTTCGTCGCTGATTCCAGCGCAAAAATAATGCCCGAAGTCAAAAAAGAAGCCGCCGACGCTTCTCCCAAACATAGGACCTCTGGGTCCTGTACACCGACGGCGTCTGTAACGCGTCAGGATTCAGACTAGGACTCGTACTCGAGGTTCCGACCGGCGAAGTGATTCGCCAGTCCAAAAGGTGCCCGGACATGACTAAGAACGAGGCCGAGTATGAGGCCGTAATTGCAGGATTGAGGCCCAAATCAGACGTGGTGCGTCCTTGAGGAAGTCCACGAAGGCCATTGCGGAGCTCATTCCGGCAATCGAGCTTTGGTCAGATGCCTCATACCGGCTGGATATTACTGGCCCACCATGAAAAAAGAGGCCGCAGATTTCGTAAAAAAATACGAGCAACGCCAAAAGTACGCCCCAATGATCCACCAACCTGGCGAGCACCTTTATTCAGTCACTTCCCCTTGGTCGTTCATCAAATGGGGAATGGACATAGTGGGCCCACTCCCGGCGGGGCGAGGTAATGTACGATTTCTTTTGGTTTTAACTGACTATTTTTCTAAATGGGTAGAAGCAGGAGCATTCGCCCAAATACGCGAATAGAAAGTGATCGCCTTCATATGGAAAAATATCTTATGCCGTTTCGGCCTCCCCAAAGAGATCAGTTGCGACAACGGACCCCAATTTACAGGAAAGAAGGTCGCCGAATTTTTCGAGAAATGGCATATCAAAAGAACAATCTCAACACCGTATCACCCCGCGGGTAACAGGCAAGAAGAATCCTCCATCAAATCAATACTGAACATCATGAAGAAAAAACTCGAAGACGCCAAGGGGCTATGGCCGGAATTACTACCAGAAGTACTTTGGGCCTACTGAACTACGTCGAAGACGAGCACAGGAGAGACGCCTTACTCATTAGTCTATGAGACTGATGCTGTAATACCGGTCGAAGTCGGAGAGCCCAGTCTGAGATACTCCCACGAGAGCGGGCTGAGGAATGACAAAAGCAGAAGGCATGAGCTCGACGAAGCCGAAGAACGAAAGGATATGGTCTACATAAGAATGATCGCCCAAAAACAATAGGCAGAACATTATTACAACAAAAAGGAAAAAGTCAAACCACTCAAAGTCGAAGACTACGTGCTCAAAGCTAAAACACAAGCAAGCAAAAACCCACAGGAAGGCAAACTGGGAACAAATTGGGATGGCCCATACAAAATCACAGCATCAGCAGACAAAGGGTCATTCCAACTAGAAACAATGGATGGAAAACTACTACCAAACAACTGGAATATCACCTACCTAAAGTACTTCAACTTTTAAGAAAAAGCGTCCTCCTAGTCGTACTCTTTTTTGCCTCACTTGAGTTTTGTCCCAATCGGGTTTTCTCAAGGAGGTTTTTAGCGAGGGGACGAGGGGGATACTTCAAGTGGAAGTGCAAATGGATGGAGGCACAAGAAGGCTAGCTCATTGCTCAACCTCTTAATATACTTCTCCAGATCGACCAATGAAGGGACTAGATAGACTGGAGCTAGAATGCCAGCCAACACTAGATAGATTGGGACTGGAATGTCCCCGGAAAATATGTAAATTTCTCCAAGTGTATGAACAAATAATACATGAAGTTCACCCATATTTTTGCCAAACACACAACCAAGGAAACATCGCCTCAACACCTAAGTGGCCCTCGGCCATAACAAAATACAGGTTACATTCGACCTTGTTCGAATTAACACCTAAGTGGCTCTCGGCCATAACTAAATATAGGTTACATTCGACCTCGTTCGAATTGACACCTAAGTGGCCCTCAGCCATAACTTAATATAGGTTATATTCGAGCTCGTTCGAATTAACACCTATCCGGCCCTCGACAATAACTAAGTATAGGTTATACTCGACCTCGTTCGAATTAACACCTATTTGGCCCTCGACCATAACTAAGTATAGGCTATACTCGACCTCATTTGAATTAAAACCTATTCGTCCCTCGGCCATAACTAAGTATAGTTTACACTTGACCTCGTTCGAATTAAAACCTATTCGTCCCTCGGCCATAACTAAGTATAGTTTATCCTCGACCTCGTTCGAATTAACACCTATTCGGACCTCTATCATAACTATGTATAGGTTATACCCGACCACGTTCGAATTAACACCTATTCGGCCCTCGGGCATAAACAAACATGCAATATGTTCGACCTCATTCGAACCAACACTTACTGGCCCTTGTCCATGATCAAACCTAGGTTTTGTTTCAACCTCGTTCAACCTACTTGAACTAAGTTCTTATGACAGGCAACCAAGCAACAAAAGAAAAGAGGCATACAAACTCGAACAGAAGAAAAAGAATCAGGTACGGGTAATAGAACTAGCATTTCATACTTAGAATATTCTTTTTACAAAGGCTCGAAAAGATGCCCACAAAAAATGTACACAAGTCTGCGGCTAAAAGGGAAGAAAAAACAACTAATTGCCGCCTGACCCAGCAACGCCATCAACTTGATCGCCTAGGCCATCGCCATCGCCATCGGGATACTCATCCTCATACCAGGCATCCTGTTCAATCTGATCCACGCCCGTATCCTCCTTGTCATCACCGGCCTCCGGTGTAGCGGGATCATAGCCACAAGCAACCCGAGCTGTACGTGCCTTAGCACGAGCATCCTCGAAGTCGGCCTCCAAAACTTTCTCCACCCCCATCAGATCTCTAGATATATCTAGTTGGTCCTCGGCATAGATCCAAATCTCATACATATCCCGCGAAATAGCAGGAAAAGCAGAAGTGCGGGAAGAAGACGGGTGAGCCAATAACTGTGCCTTCTCGGCCTCGAGAGCAACAACTCGGTCACCAAGGCCTGAAGACTCTTTTTCCAGATCCCCTATCCGTTCATGAAGCCGCTCCTCTCTGAGCCTTGCCGTCTCCAAAGCACTCTCCCGATAAGAACGAAGAATGCGGACCATGATCTCCAAAGCCTTCATTTTCCTCGCAGCTCCCGATCGGGCCAACTCCACCTTCTCCAACTCCGCTGCCTTCTCAGCGACGTCGCTACTCAGAGTGTCCACTTTGATTTGACACTCCTCGAGCTCGGCGTGCAACGAGACCACTTGGGCTTAATGATCGGCACATTGGGCCTCGACCCCCTTGCTCACCTCAAGTTCTTCTTCCTTATCCCTTAACGCCCCCTCGAGAATGCTGCATTTTCTGATGACTCTTACCAACTTGTCATCCTTTTCCTTTAGTTCAGCTCAGAGAGCCTAGAAATTGCCGCTCTCACCAAACCGTCTGCAGATCTCGCAGTGCTTGTTACGTTACTCGCGATACTTCCGCTCCATCTTCTAGAAAATAGCATTATTCCTCACCTTTCATCAGGAACTTTCAATCTCCAAAACCACAGTCTAAAAGAAAAGAGAACAGAAAGTGAGAATGAAGCAGAAAGCATTGAACTTGAAAAATAAAGGTCGAAAAACTTACCCTGAGTGCGAGGCCGGCTATACTCCTTGATAGGGTAGCATCATCCAGTTTCTCAAGAGTTTCACCCTTCATGTCGGAGTAGAGGGGACCCAGGGAAGGGACCACGTTCTCTGTGTTTACCAGTAAGTCTCGATCCATGGGGATCACAATGGTCTGCGTGGAGCCCTCCAATCTCACCTCAAGTTGGGTAACCCCTCTCTCATCATCCCCACCTCGTCTGCGTCGATGTCAGAGCCCGTTTATAACAATCCTCGATGACACCCTTACCTCTCCCATCGGCCGATGGAGCAGGAACATCAGCCAGTCGCGAGGACGAGGGCTCATCTCACTGTAAAGGATCCGAAACTTCCATAGATGGCCCTCTAGCCCCAGTCTCAGCATTGTGAAAGGATACGCCCTCAACGGCCTTAGTTGATGGCGGGATATCAAATAGAAACTCGTCATCTTCAAGCACTACGGTCGCCGTTTCATGATCACCCCTTACTGAATCTACAGCCTGCACGGTCTCATCACCAACCTCCACTGATTTCTTTTTGCGGAAAATTGAACCCTCGTCACTCACCGATGACTCCTCTTCATCATCTATTAGATGATACAAGGGGAAGTCGGAAGTGCTGCTGCAGATGCAGTCGCCGATCGAGCTGACCTATCCATCACAGAAGAGGGAATAAAAGCAGACAACAGGAACTGATTCCGAAGAAGCAGTCCTCCTCTTATGAAATGCAGAGGGAGGAGCCCTCGGTCTTCTCGAAGGTCCTCAGGCTGAAAAAGGAAGATTAAAAGATTCACTTCCTACACAATACTATAACAAGAAAGCGGGCACGAGGTCAAAACAGTATAAGCAAAAACAAATGAACGCACCGGTCGCGAAAGATGCAGGCCCGAATTTCTTGAGAAAGGCCGTCCATTCACGAATTCCCACTGTGTGAGGCAGAACCTGGTTAACCCAGTCATGAATGTCCCTGACCAAAGGAGGGGGTGCAGTCTCGGCTGCACGAAGAAGGAACGGAATGTCAAAACATGACTAAAATTGGCAAAACAAACGCTTGATAAGGAAAAAAGATAGAGATACTTACAGGCATAATTCTAAGCCTCAGGGAACCCACTCGCGTTGGCCACCACGTCTTCGGTTTTGATGAAAAAGTAGTTGAGCCAAATCTAACGATTTGCCTTATCGTCCATCTTCACCACCAAACATTTACTTCCTCGGTAGCGAAGGTGCAACATCGTCCCCCTATGGAACTAGGGGCGAAGAGATGCATCAAGTGGCAAAGTGATACCCGACCCCGGCCAACTCCGCATATTTCATAAGCATACGGATAAGCTTGTAGATGTATGGAGAAAGTTAGGCCAGGCCAATACCGTAATTGCGGCAGAATTCCTCCGCCAATGGAATAATAGGAAAAAAATAGTCGACATAGAAAGAAAATGCATTAAAAGCACAATACCTGGGGCGGTGTATTTGTACCACATCGCTCTGTTGTGATCAGATCGATATGGGCAAGAATTTTGAACTTTGCCCTAAGCTCAGCGAGATCGACCTCTTTCATCACCGACTCCGAGCTCTCAGGTTCGTCCTCAGGCGCCTTCGAAATGTCGGACCTAACTTTTTCACTACGAGGGATTATCTCCTCTACCGTAGGAGAACTCCCGTCTTCAATGGCAACAGAAACACTATCATCATGAGGAGGCATATGCACCACCAAAGGTATAGAGTCAGTTTCCATGCCGGAACCAAAGGATACGTTAACCATTTTTTTTACAGAGAATGTTCTAAGTGCAGAACGGCTGTAAGCAGCTGGTATCACCAAAATCAGGGAAGTAGATACACAATAATGAAGCAAAGAGAAGACAAGAACTCTATGTGAAGAATAGAGAAGAAGATAGAGATTCGATATTAAGAGTATGCAAAACATAAACGAATGGTTTCATATCCTAACTTATAAGTAATCCAGCATCAGGATCGAGAAATAAAACCCTCATTACCCAGCACAGGTATCAAAATGGCAGAGGCACGGGAAACGACGCAAGGCATCGAGAAAATGCGCCATAATGACCCATGATGTCATGAGGTTATTCTGAATCGATGTGATCCCAAAGTTTGCGGCTCATGAAAGGTCACGTTGTCACCTCATCAGAAACACCACTACTCGACTTGCTCGTCCAAGTTTCCCGACCTTGACAAATAGAGTCCGCTCATCAAAGCCGTCCGGAGTCGTCCTTAATAAGCGGAGGGGCTAACTCTATAGGCCAAAATATGCCCTAAGGAAATTAGCGTAAAATGGTATTGAGGAAAGAGTCAGTCGAGGTCGACCAGGAAGAAGTGAGATTCACGGTCGGGCTATCAATAACGACCGAGGCCGAGCACCAAGAATAGAATAATAACGGCTTATTTTTGTAATAGGATATTAAAGAGAATATTCTACTAAATATTCTCTACACCTGTACTATTAGGGTTTGTTAGGGACATGTCCCATATAAAGAGAAAAGAGACAATGGTGTAAGGCATGTAATATTCACTTGACAAGAATACTTTTTGAGAAGAAGATTTTCTCTCTCTCTCTCTAGCATAAATACAAGCTTTACCTTTTCATCAATATTCTTACTCACATTATTCCATATTTTTCCATCAGATCCGAGAATAGTCCAAACATTTCTAGGATTTGTCTGTCATTTATCATTGTCAGGAGGAATAATCATCTACCTCATTCATTATTGGGTGAATCATTCTCCTTATTTACATTAATGCCATTTATTGCTAGTTATTCATCCATTATTGCTCACACCTTTTGGAATATTACATGTGAATTACTTTCAATCTCGCACTGACATTATCTTATGTTATCCATGATGTTAAGTTCTATATCTAGAGATATTATCATTAACTAAGTTTAACCCCTAATTACATAAAATTTAGTAGTTTAACCGAAAGTTTATATTTTTCGGTCAAACAACGCTGCCACATCACCCTGACTAACTACCGCCAACTAACTATTAACTAACAGACTAACAACACAAGTACAAACTAACAATACAAGTCATAATACTCCTCCTCAAGCTGGAGGATGCAAAATGTTCAGCATACCAAGCTTGCCTAGAAGAAACAGGTGTTGGGCTTGACCCAACCCTTTTGTAAGTAAATCAGCTAATTGGTCTCGAGTGTTTACATAGATTGTCTTGACAACACCATCTTTAATCTTATCTCGAATGAAGTGGCAGTCAATTTCTATATGCTTCGTACGCTCATGGAAAATGGGATTAGCTGGTATTTGCATAGCAGACTTGCAGTCAGTGAAGACTGTAACAGGGACTTGAATGGCCACTCCCAGCTCCTTGAACAAACCTAGCAACCAAGTTACTTCCGCTACAACTGAAGCCATGTTTCTTTAATTAACTTCAGCAGAACTTCTGGACACTGTCTGTTGCTTCTTGGACTTCCAACATATCAAGGATTCTCCAAATTTGATTGCAACCTGTGACTAATCTACGTGTATTTGGGCATGCAAATCACACCAGCAACTCAACTCAGTTGCAGCCCCAGCTTTCAGACACACACCTTGACCTAGAGCATTCTTTAGGTATCTCACCACTCGAAGTGCAGCTTCCCAATGTGACCTCTTAGGATGATGCTTGAATTGACTCAAGGTTTGGATAGCATAACTGATATCTGGCCTTGTAATTGTAAAATACATAAGCTTGCCAATCAGCTTCTGGTACAAAGTAGGATCCTGCAATGCCACATCTCCCATAATGCCAGTGGCCTTGTCATGCTCTACGTGGTCAACCTCTGATTGGTTTCCATAGGAGTGATTGCAGGTTTGGCTCTACTGAGGCCCATGTCAGAGATTAGCTCAAGTACATATTTCCTTTGATTCAATATAATGCCAGATTTTGACCTAAGAACCTCAATGCCCAAGAAGTATTTGAGTCCCCCTAAATATTTCAGCTTGAATTTTTGATGGAGCACGTGCTTGGCTTCAATGATTAAATCTGCATTACTACCTGTAATGAGCAGATCATCTACATAGACCAAGATAACCACTATGCCACCCTACTTCTTCAAGGTGAACAAGGAATAGTCATGACTACTCTGAGTAAATCCTGCTTCAAGTAATGCCTCTATCAATTTGATGTTCTATTGCCTAGAGGCTTGCTTAAGCCCATATAGGAATTAAGTAACTTGCAAACCTTCTGCTCCCTCTGTCTTCTAAAACCTTCAGGCAGTTCCATGTACACTTCCTCACAAAGATCACCTTACAAGAAAGCAATGTATACATCCATTTGGTATATATACCAACCTTTGGATACTGCTAGTTCTATCACAGACCTTACTACGACCATCTTGGCCACGGGGGAGAAAGTGTCATGATAATCAAGACCCTCTTGCTGACTGTACCCCTTGGCAACCAACCTAGCCTTGAATCTTTCAACTTCTCCATTGGCATGATACTTGATCTTATATACCCACTTTAAGCTCACAGTGCTCTTTCCTGTAGGTAGATCAACAACTTCCAGGTGTGATTGTCCTCCAGAGCTTGGATTTCATGCTGCATAGCTTGAATCCATCTAGTGTCTTTGATTGCTTGCCTGAAAGTCTGTGGTTCCACCAAGCTGGAAAATTTGGACAAGTAACTGTAGTAAGTTGGAGTGACATTATTATAGGAGAGATAGTTTGCCAAAGGATATTTGCTGGAAGCTTTTCTTGGTGCTATGTAATCTTTCATCCAAATAGGCTCCTTGGACTCCCTAGAAGACCTTCTGACATGTGCTGGTGGTGCTAGTGTTTCTGCTACTTGTGAGGTCATATCTTATTATAGGAGAGATAGTTTGCCAAAGGATATTTGCTGGAAGCTTTTCTTGGTGCTATGTAATCTTTCATCCAAATAGGCTCCTTGGACTCCCTAGAAGAACTTCTGACATGTGCTGGTGGTGCTAGTGTTTCTGCTACTTGTGAGGTCATATCTTATGTTATCTCTTCCTATGATGTTGTAACTTGTTCGTGCTCAGCACCTTCAGTGATTGATTCCTCAAGCTCAATGTCATCAACTGTATCAGGTGTGTGAGTTGATGTGTTAGGCGTCTGTACTTCTTGCACTTCATGACCTTGTACATTATCAGGCATGTCAGGGAACCAAGATTGATCTGTGTCTAAATTTGTAGCAAAAGGAAATTCTGATTCCTTGAAAACCACATCTCTACTCAACAAAAGTTGTTTGCTATCCAATTCCAGCAATAGATAGCCCTTCTGTCTTTCAGAATAACCCGTAAGAACTGCATGTCTAGCTCTTGCAGCAAACTTATCACCTCTAGGTACAGTGGTTGCATAACATAAGCATCCTATTACTCTCAAGTGTTTCAGAGATGGAGATTTAGAGTGTAGCATTTCATAGGGACTCTTTCCTTTGATGGCTACAGATGGTAGCCTATTGTTCAAGTACACAACAGTTGTAACACAGATGCCGCAGTACTTAATAAGCATTTTGGACTGAAATTTTAAAGCATTTGCTACCTCTATATGCATAAGTTTCCTCTCCTAAACACCATTCTGTTGTGGAGTGCGTGTGTAACTACTCTGATGTATCACACCTAGATCTTTTAAGAGTGATCTACACTTAGAATTTAAAAATTCTATTCCATTATCAGATCTTATTATCTTCACCATAGTCCCAAATTGATTATTTATCATCAAGAGAAAGTTCTTAATAGCAACATTGACTTCTGATTTAAGCTGTAGTATATGAATCCATGTATAACGAATGAAATCATCCACAATAGTCAAGAAGTAGAATTTCTTATCAAAGGTGGCCCCAAAGGTCCATATGAACAAGAGCAAAAGGAAAATTAGTTCTGGAATTGCTAGTAGGAAACACTAGTCTAGTTTGCTTAGCTAGTGGGAAAATAGGACATTTATTCAACATTTCAATATTTACAGCACTCTCTAAATTCATACTCTTCATAGTAGTTGGTGAGGGATGTCCAAGCCTCATATGCCATAGTCTGCAGTCTTCTCCATTCACTACAGCAGCTAGCCTCTGTGTCATGATCTTATTCTGTCAATTGCTTCAATCAAAAATGTACAGCCCAACATTCTCCTTACCAATTCCTTTCATCCTGCCACTGTAAAGGTCCTGAAATAAAACAAAGTCAGGAAAAAAATAGACTAAGCATGAGAGTTCCCTGGTTAACTTGGACACTGACAACAAATTGAATTTGAAGTCAGGTATGAACAGCACATCACTAATGGACTCAGCTCCAAATAGGCAGGATTCACCAACACATGAGACTGTAACCTTATCTCCTGTAGGCAGATGTACACTATCCTTAGAAGCCTCCTAGTATGAGCTCCATCTTTCAATAAGTTTTTAGTTGCTGTCATGTGATGTGTAGCACCTGAATCGACAATCCATTCATTTCAGAACTACTAGTCATTAAGCAAGTAGCAATACCTACCATATTAGCTTGGGCATCAGTGTTGTCTTTGCTCAACAGTCCTAGGATCTGTTTGTATTGCTCCTCAGAAAAGTATGGTCCTTTTCCAGCCAGAGTAGTCTGTAAACCAATAGTTACTGAAGAACTTTGGGACTGAACATCAACACTTTCAGCATTTCCTCGGACATTATTCACAGCATTGATAGATTGTTTATTTCTAAACTGTCCTCCAAAATTTCCATTACCTCTACGAGGCTGTCCACCAGAGTTGCTATTGTTAAACTTCTTTTTTCTTTTAAAATCTTCAGGATATCCTATGATTTTATAGCAGTTTTCCTTTGTGTGACCTTTAAGTCCACAATGTTCACATTGCATAAGAGGTTTCTTTCCCTTGTAACCTTGACCCCTGCCAACTTGCATGGCTATTGGATCACCCTTTTCACTCAAAGAGCTCAAGCCAGAAGAGGAATGCTGAGACTCATCTTCAATTACCATAGCATGTGCCTGATTAAGAGATGGCTCATTGGATTTTAGCAAAATTTGTCTCCTAACTTGATCATAAGAGTCATTTAGGCCACTTAGAAATTATAGTAACCTTTGTTGTTGTAGGTGTTCAGCATACTCTCTCGAATTAGAAGCAAGCGCCATGACATCATACTCATTCCACAAACCTTTCAACTTAGTGAAGCAAGTAGAGACAGAATATGTACCTTGAGATAAAGTAGCAATAGCTTTGTGAATTTGAAAGATCCTAATGCGATTGACCTTCTAAAATCGTTCTCTTAGATCTTCCTAGACCAAATGAGCATTTGAAGCATATGCAATTCCACTACGGAGTTCTGTTGACACTGTATTCTTGAGCCACGAGTGAACAATTGCATTACACGTTTCCCACTGTTCATGCAACTCTATCTCACATGAATTCTTTGTGCAAGTGCCAATCACTAACCCTAGCTTTCTCGTCTCCAATAATGTGATCTTCATCGTCTTGCTCCAAAGACTATAGTTCTCAGATCATGTTAGCTTCACAGGTATTAGAACAACGCTAGAAGTGTCGGATGGACCAAGGTATAATGGATGAGTGTAGGAAATTGTTGTTTCTGCCATTGAAGAATTCAATTTCGAAAAAATCACTCAGTAAATGAAGGATCGATAAACTCGAGGATGTTGTAGATCACACTGATGAATTTGCGCGGATTATCAGTAGCTCCCGCTCTGATACCATATCAAAAACAGTGCTAATCTGCACTTGAAGCCTCAAGCTTCACGAGTCCTTTAATGAAGGAAGCTTCTAGAGAGGAGAAGAAGAGAGCATTTTCAGACAAAATGAATGCATCTGATTCATTAGGGACTGTGCAGGAGGTTATATACAGAACTCCACTAACCGACTCACTAATTAACTTAAACAATGAGACGCTGCCACATCATACTGACTAACTAGTGCTAACCAACTATTAACTAACAGACTAACAACACAAATAGAAACTAGCAAACTAAAAATACAAGTCATAATACATTTTTTGTCCCATTTGTTGAGCATGTGTAATAGAGACATCCGTTTTCATGTTTCAACTTTCAACTGGGCATCAATTTTTCATTCCGGCATATTGCATGCAGGGGCGGATTTAGGGGGCGGAAGGGGGTTCATCCGAACCCCCTTCGCCGAAAAATTACACTGTATATATAATGCAAAATTTAGTTTTTACGTCTATATATTAAGTTTTGAACCCCCTTAACACAACCCAAAAGTGTAGCTTAGTGGTCAAGGGGGTTCAAAATCTTCCTAAGATCATTGGTTCAATTCCCACTAGCTACAAGTTTTTTTTGAACCTCCTTCGTGGAGATCCTGCCTCCGCCACTGATTGCGTGGTTTGGAAGTACAACATATTCCTCTCCTAGTATCTATGGATTGTAAATGAGGGCAGATGCAGAATGTAGGTAAACGGGTAATAATTAATGTATCAATTTATTTATGATGTATCGAGGTGACTGATTTTGTAGATATTGCAATAAACCCAAGGATATGGTTTAATTCGAGAAAATGACATAAATTGTCCCTTATGTTTAGCGAATATATGTGTCTAAAATCGTCCTTTAAGCCTTGCCATAGTTATAGTCGTTTAAATTTATCATATGTAAGTATTTTTTCGTTGTTCCAGTTGACTTTAGCCCTAATCCGATGATTAAAATTAACGGATGGAATCAGTGAGAGAAAATTCCATGGCAGCTACACTTCAACGCTTCAGCAACAACTTTGTAGTAAATGAAAAAAGGTTTACATTCCTGGTGGCTTATGCTTGGAAGTTTTGACAATCAAATGGCTTGGTGTTCTTAATCGTTATTATTGCACAAGCAATGACAATGAGTAATCTGATGCTTGTAATTGTATTTGAGGCAAAAGCTCTACCAAACTGGCTTAACTGGATAAATGATTCAATGTATATGTATATATCGTAAATTATATATCTTGCAGCTCTCAAAGGACACATGGTTGGTTTGAACTTGCTTTCAAAATTAAAGATAATTTTTAATCTCATCTTATATTCAAAACGAATATACATGAGGTTCTTTGTAAAATAAACATTGACAAATACCTTTTGGCATTTTTGTGGCTTATGGGATTGGTTCTGGCAAAGTTAGGAGAATCGGGTGTTTACACCAAATTAACAAATAAAAATATGTGCCTTTCATACGTACATATTGTATTAGTAAAAATAAATATTACACGTGGATTTATATATATGGTTGATGTGGCAAGACACGTGGATCACTAAGAAATCGACAGCTGGAGAGATGCATTAAAAGAGGCACGAGTTGTAATAAGTACGAGCAAATCACCCACGAGATAAAAGGGGTATGGTCGCTCGAGTCTGAATTGCTATATGAAGAGATACCGGCAGAATAAATCAAAACAGTAAAGAAGGAAGATTCATGAATCGTCAATTAATGTGCATGAATGATCATAGACGTTACAGACTCTTCATGAACAGTTAGGATTACCAATTATAACATCTCATTAATATCATTAATGTTCATAATAATTCGGTCATAAAAGGGAAGAAACGTTGTACTTATAGATTCCTATATAAGGGAAGGGGATTTCACTTGTAAAGGGACGTTCTGATTATTATTGGAATACAATTACTTTCTTTTACTTTCTATCGATTACTTTGCTATTTTATATTCTAATTTCCTTCCTTATCACTGAGAGAATATAGAATTTCTTGATTATCAGTGGCCCCAATACTTTTAAAAATAGGCTTTGACCGAAATACATATTTTTTGGTTAAATAAATTGGTTCCATTACCGGGAACCTGATAATCTTCACATTCCAAATTTATTTTTTTGTCAAACAATCATGTCGACTGCCAACGACAACAACCAACAAAACCAGCAAAACCAACTGAACCAACAGAATCAACAAGGGGATGAAACTCCAATTCCTTCACCCCAAAATTCTCCTCAACATCCCGAGAAGGGTCACCTGACAGATCAACATCACATGTGAATGACCAATAAGGGGAAGATCAAACTGTTGAAGATGCATTGAAGCAACTAATTGCAGAACACGTCAACAATGCTTTTCAAGATTTTCTTAGTGGATTACCAACTGTACCACCAACTCCACCTCCAAACAACACCGCAACCATAGAGAACCCACGCTCAGGGCTTGCCAATTCGGGCAGTAGAGGAACTCCTAGCGAATCTCGCGATGGAAGGTCAGGTATTCCAAATAATTCTGATTTGCAAAGTTTAGTACTAACTTTGCAGAAACAGCTCAAGGACCATAAAGATCTCATAGAGCAGATACCTGGTGTGCTACCCATAATTAAAGGGGTAGATATTAATAAATATTCTCAACAACCCTGAAAGCCAAGTGCCGCTCCCTTGCCAATTTCAAAAAAGTTTAAGATGCCCGATATCCCGAAGTATGATGGGACAACCAACCCACGAGATCATGTAACTGCATTTACAACTGGCGTGCAAGGAAACGATTTGACCAACCAAGAGATTAAGTTAGTGCTAGTCAAAAAAATTGGTGAAACACTTATAAAAGGAGCACTAACATCTTTTACCAGAAAATTCTATTAATTCTTTTGCTAAGCTTGCAGATTCATTTATAAAGCACACTCGGGAGCTCAAAAAGTTGAAAAGAGGATGGAAGACATCTTCAAAATAAAACAAGGAGATATAGAGCTACTCAGGGAATTTGTGGATAGATTCCAGCGTAAAAGAATGATGTTACCACGTGTACCTGATAATTGGGCGGCTATGGCGTTTGTAAGTAACCTAAATGAAAAAAGCTCAGAAGCCACGAGAGACTCAAAGAAAGTTTACGAGAATTCTCTACAACAGCTTGGAATGATGTTTACAACAGGTATAGCACGAAGTTGCGGATAGAAGAAGATACTATCACCCAGTCGCGGGGAGATGAAAGAACAAGTTCGAGGCGACCAGAAACTGAAAAAAGGTCTGGTAAGAACAGGTACGAACCTTACATGGGACCAGCAGGAAGAGATTCACGTTAAAAACAAGAGAACCCGAGGTACGGTTCCAGATCAAGGGACAGAGATGCGGGTTCGTCATCCAAGTTTAGAAAGGAGCGAGATACGCGAGACAACGACATTAGTACAAAATCAAAGATTGGTGATTACAGTTTCAACGTTAGCACATTTGAATTGGTAGCTGTTTTAAGAAGTATGGGAGATAAGGTGCGGTGGCCAAAAGAAATGAGATCTAACCCTAGCAGAAGAAACCCAGATTTCTGGTGTGAGTTTCATAATGATCATTGTCATAAAATAGTAGAGTGTAGATTGCTACAAGGTGAAGTAGAGCACTTGTTAAAATAAGTTTTAACCGATTTGTTTAGTTAGAAGGGTAAGCAAGCATATATGAAGAATAGACAGGAGCCACCAAAACCTCTATCACCGAAAAGAACGATTAACATGATAAGAGGAGGAGAGGAGGTCAACGATGTGACATATACAGCTGCAAAAAAGGTGTCAAAAGTCACGGTTACCCATGGAAAGCGCGTTCACCAAGTTTTGGAAGAAGACAATATAACATTTGATGATGCAGACGCAGATGGCGTGATGATCCCACACGATGATGCACTGGTAATATCTTTACTTGTACATGATACTAATGTGAGACGAGTTCTGATTGATCCAGGTAGCTCTATAAATATCATTCTTTTAAGAGTGGTAAATGAGATGCAAGCTGATGACAAATTGGTACCCAAAGCACGTACCTTATCTAGATTTGACAATTCAAGCGTTGTTACGAAAGGGGAGATAGTGCTCACCACATTCGCAGAAGGAGTAGTCAAAGATACAAAATTTCAAATGATAGATATGGACATGGCGTACAATATGATCCTCGGCAGACCTTGGATTCATGAGATGTATGATGTTCCATCTACTTTACATCAGGTTATTAAGTTCCCTTTGCAATGGGGAATTAGACAAATCCGTGGTAATCAACAGGCTTCTAGAAGTATCAATTCAGTGACAGATTCAAGCATAAAAAATGACGTTATAGACGAAAAATAGCAATTACAGAATTCAGTTGAGGATTTAACAACACAAACCTCAACTGGAGATGAACAAATAGATGTAGACTCAAGGCCTGATATTATTCAAGAGCCAGAAGAGAACGAAAACATCAAAACAACAATTGAGGAACTCAAAGCTGTGGTGCTATTTATACATTGGTCGGACAAAAAAGTTTACATCGGAACCAACCTGAGCCCAGAGATGAAAGGTAAGTTAATTGAATTCTTAAAAGCTAACACAGATTGTTTTGCTTGGTCGCATTTAGATATGACAGGTATACCACTGGAGGTGATGACCCATAAGCTGAATGATGATCCAACATATCCACCTGTCAAACAGAAGAAAAGGAAGCAAGGATTCTTCAAAAACCAGGTGATTCAGGATGAGGTACAAAAGCTTTTAAAAATCGGGTCTATCCGAGAGGTAAAATATCCCAATTGGCTAGCTAATACTGTAGTGGTACCCAAAAAGAATGGTAAGTGGCGAGTTTGTGTAGACTATACTGACTTGAATAAAGCTTGCCCTGAAGATTCTTTTCCTTTACCACACATAGATCAACTAATTGATGCTACTGCAGGACATGGGGACTTACTGTTATAAAGTCATACCTTTCGGCTTAAAGAATGCTAGAGCCACATACCAGAGGTTAGTAACTAAGATGTTTCAAGAACATCTGGGAAAAACCATGAAAATCTATAGCGATGACATGCTAGTCAAGTCAACACAGGCGGTGGATCACATCCAACATTTGTCAGATACATTTCAGATTCTCCGTAAATTTAATATGAAGTTAAATCCCGAAAGTGCATTCGGCGTGTCTTCAGGTAAGTTTTTAGGTTTCTTTGTTTCTAACCGAGGAATTGAAGTAAATCTAGCACAAATTAAAGCCATTGAAGAAATACCGGATATACTCACGAGCAAAAAAGAAGTGCAGAGGTTGACAAGTAGGATAGCAGCATTGGGAAGGTTTATTTCTAAATCTTCGGAGAAAAGTTTTAAGTTCTTTTTAGTGCTGAAAAAGCAAAACCTATTTGAGTTGACTGAGGAATGCCAACAAGCACTTAAAAATCTAAAAATATACTTGTCAAACCCACCCTTGCTGGCTAAATCGAAGGATGGAGAAAGGCTACTCATCTATCTCGCTGTGCCAGAAATGGCGGTAAGTGCAGTATTAGTTCGTGAAGACAAAGGTAAATAATCTCCAATTTATTATGTTAGCAAGTCCTTATTGGATGCTGAAACTCGATATCCTCATCTAGAAAAACTTGCTTTAACACTAATAATGACATCTAGAAAGTTGAGGCCTTATTTTTAATGTCACCCTATCTATGTAGTGACCGCTTACCCCTTACGAAATATATTGCATAAGCAAGAATTATCAGGTAGATTAGCCAAGTGGGATATAGAACTAAGTGAATATAATATCACATATCAACCTAGAACTGCGATAAAATCACAGGTTGTAGTAGATTTTGTGGCAGACTTCAGCCCAGGAATAGTAACAGAAGCAGAAATGGAACTGCAGGTATTCAACGGGTCTAATCTGGGTACTTGGACCCTATTTACTGATGGCTCCTCAAATATTAAAGGGGCGAGTTTAGGCATTGTTCTAATCCCACCTTCGGGAGAAACTATAAGGCAAGCCATAAAGTACCATCCCGTTACTAACAATGAAGCAAAATATGAAGCTGTAATTGGAGGTCTAGAATTGGCACGAGAGCTTGAAATAGAGTAGGTTGTAATCAAGAGCGACTTGCAGCTTGTAGTTTATCAAATTCAGGGGACTTATATAGCTAGAGAGGCGAGGATGCAGCAATATTTGGAAGAGGCACGAGATTTAATCAGACAATACCAATCTTGGAAAATCGTGCAAATACCTAGGAAAGAAAATGCTAAAGCAGATGCGCTGGCTAATCTCGCATCTGCTGCAAAAGTAACAAATGAAGAAAACGCTTCCGTAATACATTTGTTTCGTTCGGCACTCGATCAGGACAAAAACGAGGTAAATTTCAATAATTTATATTGGGATTGGAGAAACGAGATCGTTAATTTTTTGCAGTATGGGATTTTACCCGAAGATAAGAAAAAGGCTCAGGCACTTCGACGAAAAGTTACTCGTTATTGCTTGGATCGTGGCTACCTGTATCGAAAAATGTTCGGTGGACCCTTAGCAAGGTGTCTCGGACCTTCTCAAACAGAATATGTAATGAGAGGAGTACATGAGGGACACTGTGGAAATCACACAGGAGGAAGATCATTGGTAAAAACTCTAATTAGAGCAGGATATTATTGGAGAAAAATGGAAGAAGATGCGGGAAGCTTTGTCGCCAAATGTGACAAATGCCAACGATATGCTAACAACATGCATCGCCCAGCAGAGTTATTACATCTGATTATTGCACCGTGGCCTTTTATGAAGTAGGGGATGGATATTGTGGGTCAACTACCAAAAGCCAAAGGAAAGGTACGAGTTTAATTAGTACTAATCGATTATTTTACCAAGTGAGTAGAAGAAGCTGCCTCCAAACAGGTATGGCAAAAAGAAGTCAGGGACTTCATTTGGCGAAACATCATATGCTGGTTTGGAGTTCCAAAAGAAATCGTGTGTGTTAACGGCCCGTAATTCATAGGTGCAAAAATCACAGAATTCTTTCAGAGTTGGCAGATTAAAAGGATAACTTCAACACCTTATCATCATGTGGCCAATGGACAAGCTGAATCAACAAACATGTTTATTATTAATAACCTAAAGAAAAGATTAGAGGAGTCAAAACGAAAATGTCCAGAAGTGTTACCAGGAGTCTTAAGGGCTTACCCCACGACAACAAAAACAGGTACAGGAGAGACTCCATTCTCACTTCTATATGGTGGTGAAGCCTTAGTTCCAATTAAAATAGGAGAACCAAGTACGAAGTACATCAAAGCAATCGAAGAATCAAATGAGGAAGAGATGCGAGTAAATCTCGATTTTCTTGAAGAAAGGAGAGAAACAACTCTAATAAGGATGGCAGCGCAGAAGCAAATTATTGAGCGATATTACAATCAGAAAGCTCATTTTAGGTACTTCAAGATTGGAGACTTCGTACTCAAAAAAAATTCAATCATCAAAAGCGGCTAATGCAGGAAAATTGAGTCCAAATTGGGAAGGATTTTACAAGATTCGAGGTATTGCTGAAAATGGCGCATATGAATTGGAAACAATGGACGGCAAAGTACTCCCATCAAATTAGAATGTTGTTCATTTGAAGAAGTTTACTTCTGAAAGTGAAAACCCCCGGTCAGGTATCGTTTATGCAAGTTTGAGATTTATTAGTTTTTAATTAACATTTTAGATAATAGGCACAAAGCTAGCCCACACCAAATGATGATTTTAGACCTAAAAGACATGCGGGATGCAAAATCATTCCCGATCTGGGTTACAACCTTTCTGATGCAAATAAAAGGGTTAAGCAATCATCATCAAAAAAAATATATATATACCTCCGAGTCCCGTATATTTTTCCTTTTCAGGAAATGGACCACATGGAAGGAATAATCAAGTGCTCGGGTTTTCTTACTTCAAAGCTCTAACACTTGGGGGACTATATATATGGAAGGCAAAGAAGACTAGAAAAGTCAGAATTCAAGTCAAACCTGAGACAATCTACCCAACAAATCGAAAGTTAAGTCACACCTCCTTTTTCCGAAGGAATAGGGAGTTTTTCCAATTTAAGTGACATAATTCGAAAATGAGATTATTTATTTAATTTAGAGTCGCCACTTGGAATAATTTTATGGTGTCCCAAGTCACCGATTTGTTTTAAAATCCCAAATCGAGGAAATTGACTCTGTTTTAAAGTTCGCGAAAACTAAAAGACCGAGTAAGGAACTCTGTTAACCCGGGAGAAGGTGTTAGACGTTCTCGGATTCAGTGATTTTATAACGGCCGCTTTAATCATACCTGGCTTAATTAAATTAAATTATTACGTACTTTTAAACCTACGTGCGTTTTACCTTTGACCGCTTTTAATTATTGAATTATGGATCTATCCTTGAAACGGATCACATGTGCGTGAGTCTGTATTATTTGGGGCGCTAAAATCATGTCACGCGTACGTGTATTAATCGCGCATTATTAATTATTAAAGATTGTTTGGCCAAAGTCGCGCGAACGCGTACCTTAACTTCTTTTTGGGAATCGTAATTATGTCACACGAACGTATACATAATCACGATAGTAAATTAAAATCGTGCCTAGAGCAAACTACGGTGTTCATAAATTATTTAACTACTTCCTAACATTTGAGGTAATTTGCAACTCATTTATGGAAGGGGAAAATGTTGAGTAATAGTTAATATACAAGTTGACTTAACTCCATGATAATGGAATTGAATTATTATTATATTTTTAATTTATGTTTATAATGCCTAACAGATTAGTTGCGTCCCCTTTATCTTCTTTAGGCAGAACTGTTTGATGTTTGGATGGTAACATTTGTTGGATTTCAAGGCATTGGGCTGGTACAAATTGAAAGGTTTGGCATCATATCGACTCCAAACCTATGCTCAGGCCCAACTGAGCCCATTGCCAGGCCAAGTGTATTAAGTAGGCAGAGACCCGTTAAACCTACGCCACACAAATTCAACCGGAATATGATAGACGCCAGTAAAGTAGCTACTCACAGATTTGATAATAGCAGAATCATACCATCAATAAAATTTCATCTTTCTATTCAATTAAATTATGAAGCACATAGCCACTTTATCAATATTTATGGATTTGATCACCAGTTCATTGTATCAAAATTACATATGGGCCAAGGTCATGATTGGTTACAGTCAGGATATCTCAATTTCCATTTCCTTACTCTTGTTTTATCTTACATGGATAACTATTCATTTATAGTATTAAAATACATAGACATGAGATGAGGTTCATCTATTTGATCAAAATATGATTTTCTCCCACAGCGTACTTCACCAAACACAACAATTACACAAATATTCAGATTCGGAATTCACAAAATTTCATTACTCAATCAAAGTGAGGTGCAAAGGTTTCATGACTTACCTAATTTTGCACAAATAAACTAAAATTTTGACCAAATGAAAGCTGAAAGGGACGGATGGAATCCAGCAAAAATAACAGTCAACAAATTCGGCAATACAACAGCAAATCCTCACCAATTATTTTAAAATCCAGAACGTGAAAGAATACCAAAAGTCATTTGAGTAGTCACATAAATTTCTCTTCTATTTTGTTTTCGTAGCGCTGTATTTCAGATCTAAATTTCAAATTTTCAGAGTTCTTTTTAAAAGTTATTTTGGACTGTAAGATGTGTAGATGAGCGAGATGAGAGAGAGAGAAAGAGAGAGAGAGAGAGAGAGAGTGATTTTTTGGTAAGAACTGCGTGTATGGACGCAAATGGTAGGGTGAAGAAGCAGAGGGCGGTGGCTAGGTTTTAGTTTTTTATCAGAGAGGAGGTCTCAGCATTCTGTGTGTATATCCTTTGAGAGTAAGGATCTATAGGCGTATATGGGGAATGAGTGTCGGTTTGGATAGGGTAAAAGAGGGGTTCTGGGGGCGGATCTAATAGCAACTGGGCCAATATTTTAGTCCATTTGGCCCAGTTTCAATAAAGGACCAAACAACCTCTCTCTTGCCTTTTGTTTAATTTCGGATATAGCCACTTGACCAAACTCTAATTTCATGCCTGATTAATTGCTAAATTAACCTACTTACACTTCCTTTTTTTTCTTTCAAATTAATGATTAGGGAACTAAACTTAGCTAATTAGTTGAAGCTAAAATATTGAAAAAAAGGATGATTACATATATTTTTTGTGATTTTTATATTTTAGAAATGAAATTAACATGCAACTAGATGCTAAGAATGCAATTAAAGGTTAAAAATGTAAAAAATGAAAGATAAAATATTTTTGACTTTTTTCATGATTTAAAGACATTTCTAATTATGAAATTGCAACTAAATGCCAAACAATCAAAAAATATTTTGGGCTATTTTTAGGAGTAATTTTCTATGTGGGGCAAAAATTAGGTGCTCAGAGCTGCCCCTCTTTGCTCGGAAACATGAAGACTTTTTGGATAAAGTTTAAGTGAGCAATGATGAGTAATTTTTACCCGTTTGACACTCCATGAGATGCATTTTTTCGAAAAAGTTTGTGTGAACCTTGCTTCAGAAGTTGCCTACATATCCTTGGCTATAAAGGAATCATGTTAGTGTAGTTCTGGAAATTTTGGTAGATGGGACTACCGAAAAGCTGTGATCTCACTGTTGTTGCTGCTGTTACTGCTTGCCGAACTCTTTATTACACCAAAATCAAAATGAAAAGAAACTAAACAAGCCTATCATCTATGAGTTATAAGATTTCTATTTATAAGTCTTTTGAAGCTTGATCTTGAGTCTTGGCTGGTTCTTCACGCAGGCTCTGATCTAAATCTTGATGATTGCTAGCTGCAGATGCAAGCTCCTTCTTCTGTGGCTTCTTTGGATCAAAACGGGACATGCAGAACTCGTGACTTCAATCGTGTCTTGAGCAGTCCATATCTTTTCCGCCGCTTCTGCATTTTGGATTTATTTCTTTTCTTTTCTTTTCTTTAGTTTAGATTGAGACTTCTTCGTTTGGTAATCTCAAACCCTGTGCCTCGAGGTAAAACCTGCTCAGACACCAAAATAAACAAACGAACAAAACTTTCCTGCCCTAGTTTTCACTAGAAAATTTTCGTGAGTTATTTGTAACAACACTCTATACTACTTCATTAATGAAAGCAATAAAAGGTTGGGATTGGTGCACCCTGTGTTAGCAATGGTATCAGGGAGTGGTGTACCCTGCATTTAAAATCAAATCAACTAGGGAATGGAGGACTTGTGTTGGAAAAGAGACTAGGGAGTGGAGACCCTATGTATAAAATAAGATCAATCAGAGAGCGGAGACCCTATGTATAAAATAAAATCAACTAGGGAGTGGAGACCCTATGTTGGAAAAACAGACCAGGGAGTGGAGACCCTATGTCTGAATAAACTCAACTAGGGTGTGGAGACCCTATGTTGGAAAAAGAGACCGGGGAGTGGAGACCTTATGTCTGAAAAAAAGTCAATTAGGGAGTAGACTAGGGAGTGGAGACCTTATGTATTAAAATAACTTCAACTAGGGAGTGAAGACCCTATGTTGGAAAAAGAGACTAGGGAGTGGAGATCCCATGTCTAAAAATAACTTCAACTAGGGAGTGGAGACCCTATATTGGAAAAAGAGACTAGGGAGCGGAGACCATATGTCTAAAAATAACTTCAACTAGGGAGTGAAGATCCTATGTTGGAAAAAGAGACTAGGGAGTGGAGACCCTATGTCAGAAAATAACTTCAACTAGGGAGTGGACACCCTATGTTAGAAAAGAAGACTAGGGAGTGGATACCCTATGTCTAAAATAAAATCAACTAGGGAGTGGAGACCCTATGTTAGAAAAGAGACTAGGGAGTGGAGACCCTATGTCTAAAATAATGCCAACTAGGGAGTGGAGACCCTATGTTAGAAAAGAGACTAGGGAGGGGAGACCCTATGTCTAAAATAAATTCAACTAAGGAGTGGAGACCCTATGTCGGAAAAGAGACTAGGGAGTGGAGATTCTATGTCTAAACTAAAACCAACTAGGGAGTGGAGACCCTATGTTGGAAAAGAGACTAGGGAGTGGATACCCTATGTCTAAAATAAACATCAACTAGGGAGTAGAGACCCTATGTTGGAAAAGAGACTAGGGAGTGGATACTATATATCTAAGATAAACATAAACTAGGGAGTGGAGACCCTATGTTGGAAAAGAGTCTAGGGAGTGGAGACCCTACGTCTAAAATAAAATCAACTAGGGAGTGGAGACCCTACGTCTAAAATAAAATCAACTAGGGAGTGGAGACCCTATGTTGGAAAAGCGACTAGGGAGTGGAGACCCTATGTCTAAAATAAAATCAACTAGGGAGTGTAGACCCTATGTTGGAAAAGCAGACTAGGGAGTGGAGACCCTATGTCTAAAATAAACTCAACTAGGGAGTGGAGACCCTACATTGGAAAAACGACTAGGGAGTGGAGACCCTATGTATAAAATAAACTCAACTAGGGAGTGGACACCCTATGTTGGAAAAGCGACTAGAGAGTGGAGACCCTATGTCTAAAATAAAATCAACTAGGGAGTGGAGACCCTATGTTGGAAAAGAGACTAGGGAGTGGAGACCCTATTATCAACTAGGGAGTGGAGACCCTATGTTGGAAAAGAAGACTAGGGAGTGGAGACCCTATGTCTAAAATAACATGAACTAGGGAGTGTAGACCCTATGTTGGAAAAGAGACTAGGGAGTGGAGACCCTATGTCTAAAATAAATATCAACTAGGGAGTGGAGACCCTATGTTGGAAAAGAAGACTAGGGAGTGGAGACCCTATACTACCATGATTTTGAACATTCTACCTTTTCTTTATTCTTTACATTAAGAGAATGAGTAAAATTCTGGAAAGAATTTGGAGAAAACTTTCCTTTTTGGAGTTGTTGCTGCAGAGTTATTTTAGTCTCCGCGCAGTTTCTTTTTTGGTTGCACTTGCTTCTTGCAATGTTGTTTTGGATTGCACCTGTTTCCTGTTTTTCAAAAAAAGAACATTTTGTCAGTTTGAAACGGTGGTTTGTTTTGCGGCCTTGAATGTTTCTCTCACTTGATCTCGTCCCGGCTTCTTTGATGATGATTTCAACTGCAACTGGTTGTTTCCTGAATACTGATTTCACTTCTGGCACCAGAGAACCTTTGGCTTTTCAAAACTTTTCCATAACGGTCAGTCACGTGGGACTTAACCTTTTTTAACTTTATTTTACCTTTGTAGGCACTTCAATTTGATTTTCTCCTTCCAAGGTTTCGATGTATCAACCGCCAGGGCTAGCCGGGGTCAACTTGATTCCCCCGCTGAGGCTGGGTGCCTTTTTTCATATTAACTTGTAGCAAACGAAAGCCCTGTAAATTAGCCTTGCCGTCCCTTATTTGCCTTAGTTTTTGGAATAAAGTTAGATCGAAATGGATTCAAGGAAAAACAAACAATGAAATGGACAATGAATTTAGGCAAGAGGCATCCATTTTGGAGAAAGGAAAGAAGGACTTATTTGGAGTACATGCGGACTACAACGAATATGGCATGCCTTTTGGAACTGGATGCGTGATCTGTGTAAACCGTCTGGCTCTCAGAAATTCATCACAACTTTTTCCTCGAAACCAAGAAACCTTGCCCAGGACTGTGTCGATGCTGATGGTTGTGAGGATCCTCTTTTCGATCAGTGGCGCCCTTTTGTTAGTTTTCACCAGCTGACCTCTCTCATTTCTCTTCTCACCATTGCCTTATAGTGCTCTTTTGCGAGTTTTCACTGACAAGACTCTCTCATTTTTGAATTTCTCTACTAACCATCGCTTTACGGTCCCCGAGAGGATTTTCACCAACAAGACTCTCTTCTTTTATTTCTCTCATTTTGATTGTAACAACTCCAAGCGGTTGTATCATCTAATTCTTGAACATTCTCGTCGATTGATCGGAAGGACTTGAAAAGGATTTGGGTTAAAAAAAAATTGGATTGAATTACAACTTTGGAACCTTTCAAGTGAAACCATCGCCGAAACATTATAACATCTGCCCCAGTTTCAACTTTTGGGGGAACGTGGATTTTTGTTTTGGTGTGATTGAATTCCAGAGAGAAGCTGCCTACATATCCTTTCGGAATCATGTCGAATATAGTTCAGGGGAACTTTGTTTTTGATTTTCTTTTGTTTCTTTTTCTTCTTTTTCTTCTTCTTTTTTCTTTGTTTTGTTTTTTCTTCTCTTTTTCTTTCTTGTTTCTTTTTTTTAATAATATCTTCAGGTTCCAAAGTGGGTAATCAAAAAAAGGTAACCAGCTCAAAGGGTTGGCAAAAGGGTTAATTGTGTTTAGGTAATGAGAATGAAGGCCTTCTTCATCCCAACCGGAGAACATTGATGCTACGTAGAGATCCAACATAGTATCTTTTGACTGCACCCGTGTTGACAGTTGTTTCAGGGACATTTCCTTTGATGTTTCCCAGGTACAACGCTCTCTTTTGGCATTACTCTTGTTACAGTGTATGGACCTTTCCAATAGAGCCAATTTTCCTTTAACTTCTTCTTGAGGTGGGAGGATACGTCTCAGAATGAGTTGTCCTATTTCAAATTTCCCGGGCCACACTTTCTTGTTGTAGGCACTGGCCATTCTTTGTTGGTACAACTGCATGTGACAGACTACGGCCAATCGTTATCCATCAATCAGTATCAATTGTTCCAATTGGTTCTTGACCCAATCTTTATTCTCAATCTCGGGTTCAACAAAGATCCGAAGAGAGGGAATCTCAACTTCGTTCCAATTTTCTATTTATTTTCTTACAACTCTTATCTTCAAAGCATTCTGTTTCTTGATTCATTATTTCAGGGTTTGACAAACGTTTTAGGATCTGTGCATGAAATCCACAAGCATGTCATGTCATTAAAAACTGCATTCAGCAGAACTGAAAAAAGAATAAGAGATGTGACAAAGTCAAGAAAAGAGACATGGACGATGAAATATTGATTTCATTTATTTGAATTTTAAAGATAGAAGGGTTTACATTCAAAAGTAAGACAATAAAAGTAAAATATCCGGATTACACCCTGAAATAATCTGGATGCGGAAAGGATAGCAAGACCGGCTACCGAGATTCCTGTCCGACAGGGAACTTTTCATGTTTTTGCGACCGTTTCAGGTTTCTCTTTAGTCGCGGCAATGGCTTTTAGTGCTGGATAAAATTTCCCATCATCAAAAATCATTCCAACGACTGGCCTAGTGTTGTGAGCAGGCAACGGATTGTTCGTCATATCAGGAGCCTCTTTGTCCCGAAGAACGATTCTTTCGGCTTCAATCAAGTCTTCAACTGCCCTCTTGAGGGTCCAATAGTCCTCAGTATCGTGTCCCATTGCTCTAGAGTGGTATTCATATCTCGCATCAGCTCGGTGCGAGAGGGACTCGGGGTTCGGCCGGTTCGGGGCCACTGGCTGCAGAAGACCTAGCCTTATTAGCTTTTGTAGCAAACTTGAATACAATCCACCAATAAGGGTGAACTGATTCCTTCTGAGGGATTCTCTTGGGCGAGGATTGTATTGGAGAACATCTGGTTGGGGATTATTCGGAGCTTGGTAGGGATGGGCATTTCTGGGAGGTGGAGCTCGGTTTTGTGTATAATGTTGTGGCCACGTGTAAGGTTGCACGTTCATCATCGGATAGGGAGGTGGTGCCACGACATAAGCATCATCTTGATGGGGATAACAGTGTTGTGGGACCTTAAGGGGAAGGTGATAGGCACCCCTCGCGGTCCACAACGGTGGGTCCCGGCCGAACTCAAATTATGTGAATTAGTCTTATAAACAGATAAAGCAAATTAGATAAATTACGTTTAAAACAAGGGGTAAAAGGGATCCTAGGTTTTTTAGCCTACAGGATCACATCTGTACAATACCCGATAAGCCTTCCTCAACTAGAAGGGTTACACGTGGCATTAGCGTAAAGGTCATCATATCCTTTACTACCCAATTACCCTCCCCTTGGTCATAGCCTAAAGCGTTCTAGCAACCTTAAGATGTATCCTATGCGTGCACTACACGTCCCTTTACATATATAGTCCCAGAGGTATTTAGGACTTCTAGTTAAGGTGGATCTAGACTCTCATATTAAGAGGAGAAAACTCTAGGCGACAAACAAAACAACTAGGACTGGACCAAGGATAGAACAGTTAAAAGGCTCACATTTTACCTCCACAAATAGAGAAAGCAAGTGCACGTTTCAAATAGCGGCGTTTCAAACACTTTAAAAAAAAAGAATCCTAATAACACGATATCTAGGTGAGCAGAAATCAGAACATATGCAAAGTCTTATTAAAGCGGGGAACCAATACCTAATCAGTTGCCTACTGATTTTAGAGGGGGCATGCTGAATCTGGACAGTAAACAAAAACACAGTTTTACAGTTTGAAGGATTTTAATCGCCCTACAGGCTTGCCTAGGCGTGTATCAATAATGTCCTATGAACATGGTATCTAATTGTCACGACCCCGGTTCGCCCTCCGTGAACCATCGTGACGGCACCTAGTCTCTACGACTAGGTAAGCCTAAATTGCGGAAAAGAAACCAAAATTTACGGAAGTAAAACAATTTAAAACAGAAATAAGAAATAACCAGTATATAAATGTGTCGCTCGGCATACACCATATTTAACTCTCAAAACCAACACATAAATCCAAGACCCGGAAACCCATGAATCACAAGCTAAGAAGTACTACATAGCTCTAACTCTAGAATGTCTAACAAGAACTGAAATACAGAAGGGCTAATACTAAATAGCAAGAATAGAGAGAGACTCCTCGGTCTGCGAACGCGGCACATATACCTCGAAGTCGCTATAGCAGTCGCCTCGCCTCAGGGGTGGTAGGACTGAGTCGAAGTACCTTGATCTGCACATGAAAAACATGCGCAGGAAGGGCATGAGTACACCACAGCGGTACTCAGTAAGTGCCAAGCCTAATCTCGATCGGTTAGTGACGAGGAAGGTCAGGGCCCTACTGAGGTTAAATAACAATATAAACTTCGATAGTGTAGATAAGAGCAGTATAAATAAGTGCAGCAGTAAAAGTATCACAGGATATAAAGATAAATACAACTGATACAGAGGCAAAACAATCACAAGGATGATAATCAGGGATCTCTCAGTATCCCGAGGATCTCTTAGTATCCTCAATACATATACCCGAGGATCTCTTGGTATCCCGAGGATCTCTTGGTATCCTCAATATATGCCAGGGATCTCTTGGTATCCCGAGGATCTCTTGGTATCCTCAATATATATCAGGGATCTCTTGGTATCCCGAGGATCTCTTAGTATCCTCAATATATGTGCCAGGGATCTCTCGGTATCCCGCACCTCAGCTCGATCATAAATACGTACAGGGGATCACCCGAGATGCCTTCCCGTAGCCCCAAAATGAAATGCACAATAGTAGCAGAAAAAAGGATATACTCAATTAAGCTCAACTTCATACCAAGGCAAAATAGATAATTCTAACCTAGCATGCTTCACGTAGTACAAATAAGGCAGTTAAAACAAATAGAGCAATTTAGTCAATTAGACATGCTTCTCTAGACTAACAGCAGGCTAAATTTCCAAATAGTGTAAGCAAGAAAAGGAAGAAGACAATTTAAGGCTATTTTTAATGAAAAACCGGATTTCCAACAATTAGCAAAAGTACGCACTCGTCACCTCACGTACAAAGTATTTCAATTATCACAATATCAATCCTAAGGAGAGAGGTCCCCCACACAAGGTTAGACAAGCCACTTACCTCGAACCGGCTCAATTATCAACCCGAAACCACGTTCTTGCCACGAGTATTCGACTCTAAATGGCCCAAATCTATTTAATTAAATTTCATAATGTAAATAACACTTCAAGTAACTGATTCTACAATTAAATTCTAAGCTAATACGCGAAATTAGGTAAAATAACCAAAACGCCCCTCAGGCCCATGTCTCGAAATCGGATAAAAATTATGTTTTCGGAATCCTCATACTCTCACGAGTCTAATCATAACAAGAATACTAAAATCGGAGTTCAATTGACCCCTCAAATACCCCTTTTTAGGTCTCTTAAACTCAAGCCCTAATAACCCATTTTCCCCAAGTTTTCCACCACTAATCAGATCTTTAATCACATAAAACGAGTTATGAAGTCAAAAATGTTACCTCCAAGTGATTCCCCTTGAATCCCTCTTAAACTCTTTTCAAAAAGCTTCAAAATCGCCTAACAATGGAGGAACCTAGGCTAAAATTCGCGAAATAGACCTTTTAAAATATTCTGCCCAGGCATTTAAATCCTTCTTCGCGAACGCGGTCAAAGCCTTGCGTTCGCGAAGCACAAAAATGACTTAGACCAAAAACCTCTTACGCGAACGCGACAAGGCACTCGCGAACGCGATGCTTTAGCCAGACGAACCTTCGCGAACGCGTTCTATCCGTCGCGAACGCGATGAGTAAATTTCCACTTAAGCTCAGCCTCTCGAGTCCTTCTATGCGAACGCGACACCTATCCTGCGAACGCGAGGCACCAAATCCTTAGCCCTTCGTGAACGCGGAGCTCCCATCACGAACGCGAAGGGTAAAATTCCTCTGCAATAGCTGAACAAAATCTGCAACTTTTTAACAACTTAAAATGATCCGTCGAGCATCCGAAACACCCCGGAGGCCTCCGGGACCTCAACCAAAGGCATCAACATATCCTAAAACCTTATTCAAACTTGTACCAATCTTAAAAACACTTCAAACAACATCAAATCAACCAAAACACATCGGATTCAAGCCTAAGTTTCTAAATTCTTCCGAATTCCGCTTTTGATCAAAAACCAAACCAAACCCCATCCGAATGACCTGAAATTTTGCACACATCCCAAATGACATAACGGAACTACTATAACTATCGGAATTCCATTCCGACCCTCGGATCAAAATCTCACTATCGAACCGGAAACTTCAAAAATTCAACATTTGGCATTTCAAGCCTAAACTAGCTACGGACCTCTAAAACACAATCCGACCACGCCCCTAAGCCCGAAATCACCCAACGGAGCTAACAGAACCATCAGATTTCCATTCTGAGGCCGTCTTCACACTGTTCCGACTATGGTCAAATTTCCAAGACTTAAGCTCTCTTTTGGGGACTAAGTGTCCAAAAACTCTCCGAAACTCAAAACCGAACATCCCGGCAAATCAAAATAGAAGGAATAAACTTGGGGACAGCAGTTAATAGGGGATCGGGGCGTAAATTCTAAAAAGGACCGGCCGGGTCGTTACACTAATTAATCAGAAGTACAATAAACCAGTAAACAATTTTGAACAGGCGGTTTGGTTCGTTAGACCCTATAGGCATGTTGTCTAGATGTGAGGACTAATTTTAGACAATGGAAACTAAATGCAACAATTAGTTTTAAAACCTCGTTGGCATGCAAAGTTTGACTTTAAATTACAGGCAAAGTGTCCAGAATGCACCCTATAAGCGTGGTTTCTAAATGCTGAATACGCTGAACCTATTTAACATGGCTCCTAAATGCATAAATTAATTTTGAAGCTATAGGCATGATATCTAAAAGTAAGATTGATTTTTTAACCTATAGGCATGGTATCTAGAATGCATGCAAACAGACAAACAGCCCAATGATATGATTTCTGAGTGTAGAAGTGGATTTGAACTCTATAGTCATGATATCTAGGATGCATACAAGTTATGAACATTGCAATGTCCTATAGGCATGGTTTCTAGAATGGAAACACTGATTTTAAAATCTATAGGCATGACATCTACCCATTCCCAACAAAAATACATATAATAATCTCTCCCAGTTTACTAATTTTTCCAATATCTGTTTACAAAGTGATTAATATTACAAGCCAAATGTAAATAAATTACAGGAATGATAATAGTATACTATAGGGAGCCTGGATAGGCCCAAAGCAAAACCTGGGGAACCAGGCCTTCAAACAGTCTCAAATGCCACATCTCATAGTGCCAGGGAGGGTATCTTAGTGTGTCAAAGTTCCCAAGGGACTCAAGGACCCAGGGTAGTGCTCACACCGAGGCCCCCTTTAAAGATCAACAGCTTGTGAAGTGTGGAATAGCCAGCCCTTGTGTGTCAAAGTTCAGAGGGGTCTCATGGACTCCAAAGAAATGCTCACACTGGAGGGGCAGGACCCTAGATGTTCTAAGAATTTGAAGTGGATAGTGATTTACAAGAGTAGTTTTGAGAAAAGCTGTTTTAGACTTTTTGAAAATAAGAAGCAAACAGAGTCATCCAATTCCTAGAACTTAGGCAAAGGTTCTAACAAACAAACAACATTCAGAAATAGGATTACTTAAGTTAGCTATTACTAAGTGACCAAACACAAAGACAAGGCATGCTGAGCATCAAACAATCACATACAAAGGGGCAGTAGAGATGGGGGAGCAAAGTTGTAAAGGTGAACATCTAGATAGGGAGAACATACTAGTAGGGAAGTAGACAAAACACTGATCTAATTTAGACATGAGTAAACATGCAAATTTGCTGAAAGTAGAAACACATAGTTCTAGTTAAAAATATAAGTAAACATGCTATTGTAGTAAACACATGTATTGGGCAGCAGTAGGCATGCTAGTGCAGTAAACACATAGATTGAACACTAATCGACATGCTAGGAAACACATAGTTAGCATGCTATTGAACATACAAATTGAACAGAAATAACCACGTAGATTAGACAAAAACAATCATGTTAGTGAACACATGGATTAAACAGAAGTAAACATACTGGTAAACATATGGATTTAAACAGAAGTAAACAAGCTGATAAACACATGGATTTAAACAGAAGTAAACATGCTGATAAGCACACAGATTAATTGAATGATAGTGGTAGAGACATACCAGTTGGAAATTTGCAATAAAAGAGTGAAGTAAAGAGGATCCAAGATCTAGTCTTGGCTTCCAGCCGACTAGATAGTGCAATAGACAAGTAGCAGTAGTTTGCAAACAGAATCATGTATTTATAGGAGTCGAGTAGTGTAAAGTAAATTAGGCAAGGCAGCTTAATATTGTAAATAAGGTAAGGGAAGAAATCAAATAATCAATTAAGCTTGACATGACAGAAAATCAGGGAATTATACCCATAAATAGCTCGGATTGAGTTTCAAATAAGGCAAGAAGTGAGTCTAACAGCCAATTAAGGTTATAACCCATAAATCAAGCAATCAATCACACAAATAAGGTAACCTGAGCAATTAGAGGCCATTCTAGGGTCAAACAACCCCTAAATAGGCAAAAAACGTTAATTAGGAATCTCAGGATTAAGGAAAGCAAGAAGAAATTCAGTAAATCATTTCAGCAAAAAATGAAACCCTAGATAATTGAGTAAGTCAGTCAATTATTCAAAATAATAAAGGACAAAAAATGTTGAAGCGAACAACGAACAATCAAACAATCAAGCCTGGAACATAGTCATTACAGAAAGATTAATCAAAAACATGAGAAATTTCAGAAAACCCTTTGCAAAAATAGATGAAGCAGAAATTCTAATTTTGAAAAATACTTAGAGTTGATTAATAGTAGGGAATCAGAAAACTCTTAAGGAAAACGGTCATGGAAACTTGAAAATACTTCAGATACACAGAGATTTGACCAACAAATAACAAGGAATCCAGAACCCTAAAGTAACACAGTGCTAAAAACCGAGTAACAACAAAGAAACAAGAGATCTTTAAAGAAAAGTCATTGACGAACTCCGAATCATTCCAAATCTACAAAGATCTGGATGGATTCATGTTCAATGATCAGGGTTTTGAGAAAAAGGGGAGGGGTAAAGAGAATCTGGATTTGTACTAGAGATTTGAACCATAAAACATCGAGAGAGTAGCACTCACAAACGGAGGTAACCGTAGGCGGACTCTTAAAGAGTCTCCAACAAGATCTGGGCTAGATCTTTTGGCATTCCTTTCATGTAATAGCAAAGTCGAATAACCAAAAGAAGTAGGAGACCAATGGAGGTCTGAAACAATCATGGAACCTCATAGAATAGGTAGGAATCACAGGGAATAGGGCTAGGTTTAGGTGGCGGTGATTAGGGTTAGAGTTTGGTCTCAGAGAGAACTAGAGAAGAGAGGGTTTCAGGGCGGCCGCTAGTGACAAATGACTAGGGTTTAGGGGTCTTTTGGACTAAAAAAGGAAAGGGAAAATGGTGGCCGTTGATCTCTGTGATCAACAGCCAAGATCAAAGGGGTTTGGGGCCGGGTAGAGTCTTTAGGTTTGGGCTGGGGTGGATTTGGGCCTGGTGATTGGGATCGGGGAATTGAAATTAGGCTGGTTTAATAGGCTAGGTCCGAAAAAATAAAAAGGGCTATTTGTTAAATACCCATTTAATTGATAAAAATAATTTTATAAATAATTAACAGATTATAAAAATGATTTTCATGCCTAGAAATATTTTAAAACAATCACTTAGTATTTAAAAAATACAAAAAGCTATTTTCTGGTAAAATAATGTAATAATGCATGCATGGGCTATAATTGCAAAGTTTTTTGCAATTATAACCCCAAAAAATGCAAATGTGGCTATTTGTGAAATAATTAAAACTTTGTACAAATGCAAATAATAAAATTAAGCCACAAAATTATTATAAAACTATTTGTGATGCAATTAGTAATTGTTTATACAAATGAAAATACTGGGATAAATTTATTAAAACCCTTAAAAATGCAGAATATGGAAAAATATTAATTGATGCTAATGCATAGTTTTGGAGGTATATATGCATTTTGAAAAATATTATAGGGAAAAATTGGGTATCAACAGGTGCCCCTCTTTACCCGGGAAGGATGAAAGAGTTTTCGGGTAAAGAAATGATGACCAATTTTGACCGAATGGGATGTCTTGAAAAATAGAGGTCGAACCCTGATCTTTGAGCTGCATACTTATCCCTGGTTTTACAGGTATCAGGCCATGTGTAGTTCTGGATCATCGGCGGTATATACCGATGAAGTCATCACAAGAACGGAGATGAGACTAATGAATGGGTGGAAAGATGGTTATGGTAAACGATCAGATTTGTGATAATTTGAAAGAACTGGAGTGGGATTGCTCCTGTTGGTGTAGCGGTTGCTTGTCGGGTCACCTGCAAGTAAAGAGATACTAGAAGTATATATTTGTCCGGAAATTTAAGCATGATGCAGATTCCCTTCAGACCATGAGGATTGTCTTTGGACGATTGAGGATGACGTCCTTAGACCATGATGTCCTGGCCCATGAATTGTTCGGTGGGGGATTCGCAGGCCATGAAATGATGTTCCTCGGGCCATGAAAATGGTGCCTCCGAACCATGACGCCTTTGAATAGTGATATGCAAATTTGAGAGGTCCTCAGGCCATGGCATGGTGTCTTCCGGCTATGAGGATGATGCCTTTAGACAATGACGCCTTTGGACAAGTTGGCGATATTTCAGATCATGAGATGCAATAATATGATGCTAAAATCAACAAGACAAGGATTAGTCTTGTGAGGTTGAGGGCAGAGCTTAGCCCGAAAGAGGAGCAAATAGGTAGTGCCAGAGAGACAGTGCTTAGTCTCGGCAAATAAAGGCGATGATTCGGCTTATGCAAGTAGGAGGCAGAGCTTAGCCTCATGCAAGATTCAGGACAGGGCTTAGTCCCATGCAGATGGAAGACAGAGCTTAGCCTTATGCAGATATGGAGGCAGGGCTTAGCCTCATGCAGGATTCGGGACAGGGCTTAGTCCCTTGCAGATATGGAGGCAGGGCTTAGCCTCATGCAGATATGGAGGCAGGGCTTAGCCTCATGCAGATGGAGATAGAGATTAGTCTCATGCAAGATTTGGGACAGGGCTTAGTCCCATACAAATGGAAGGCAGAGCTTAGCCTTATGCAGATATGGAGGCAGGGCTAAGCCTCATGCTGATATGGAGGCATGGCTTAGTCTAATGCAGATATGGAGGCAGGGCTCAGCCTCATGCAGATGGAGATAGAGCTTAGTCTCATGCAAGATTCGGGATAGGGTTTAGTCCCGTGAAAATGGAAGGCAGAGCTTAACCTTATGCAAAATGGAGGCAGGGCTTAGCCTCATGCATGGTTTGGGACAGGGTTAAGTCCCATGCAAAAATAGAATAAATAGTAGGTGATAGCAGAGTTTTCTTAGCTGGTAATAGATTTCAATATCACGGTTGTTATGAAGATTGTGACTTGGAGGCATGTATATTCTTGGCTCCTGCATCCAAAGAAAAATTGTGAGTTCTGTAAAGGGGGAGGTCGGTTTCTACCTACGTCGGCTTGCTTGGCTTGCTTTGCTTGGTCCGAAGGTCCTGTTCAAATCATTGGGGGTAGCGTTGGCTAAACAGAGTCATTTTACAAGCAAGCATGCATAGTTTTCAAAGGCGTTATAAAAATATATTATTTCAAAAATTGGTTAGATGAACCAGTGACTGTGACACGACCCGAGACAGTGCAACCTCCCCTCATAGAATTTTGAGGGTCCTCTTCAAAATTCTGCCCCAGTTAGATGGACACACCTGACTGCTGCACATGCTGCGATCGGCTGAAATTGCTTCGGAATTTTGAGGGTCCTCCTCAAAATTCTGCCCCAGTTTCTGATTGTGGGGAAAAATAGGATTTTTACTGAATTGTGACCGAGCCCACATGGCTGCCTACGTATCCCCTTTAAACGGGAATCAGGTCGAGCGGAGTTCAATTTACATCATTTTGTGAAAACATAAACAGTTACACATAGTATCATTTGACTCCATCTGAGTTGATCGGTTTTGGCCAGACTTCTCCTTCCATTTCTGCAAGTATGAGGGTTCCTCCTGTTAATACTCTGTGAACCATGTAAGGGCCTTGCCAGTTGGGAGATAATTTCCCTTTGGCTTCATCCTGATGCGGAAAGATCTTCAACACCAGCTGCCCCGGTCTGAACTGTCTCTGCTTGACTCTTTGTTGAAGGCTCTGGACATTCTGTTCTGACAGAGTTGCCCATGACACACTGCATTCATCCTTTTTCCGTCTATGAGGGCTAGCTGCTCATAACTGCCCTTTATCCATTCTCCGTCGCTGAGCTAAGCTTTTTGTATGATTCTCAATGAAGGAATCTCCACTTCAGCAGGAATAACAACTTCAGTACCATAAACCAGTAAGTAGGGAGTTGCCCGGGTTGATGTGCGGACTGTGGTACGGTATCCCAATAGTGCGAATGGCAGCTTCTCGTGCCATTGTTTGTGATTTTCTACCATCTTTCTCAGTATCTTCTTGATATTCTTGTTAGCGGCTTCTACAGCTCCGTTCATCTGAGGTCTATAGGCTGTGGAATTCTTGTGCTTGATTTTGAAAGTCGCACACATGGTCTTCAGCAGATCACAGTTGAGATTGGAGGCATTGTCAGTGATGATTGATTGTGGAACTCCAAACCGGCAAACAATCCGGTCGCGGACAAAATCTGCTAAGACCTTCTTAGTTACTGCCTTGTAAAATGCTGCTTCGACCCATTTGTTGAAGTAATCAATAGCTACCAAGATGAACCGACGCCCATTTGAGGCGGTGGGCTCGATTAGACCAATAACATCCATTCCCCAGACGGCGAATGGCTAAGGCGAGCTTGTTGCATTGAGCTCATTTGGCGGCACTTTTATCATATCGGCATGTACTTGACATTGGTATTTCGGACATACTGGACGCAATCTGTCTCCATAGTCATCCAGAAATAACCGGCCCTAAGTATCTTCTTGGTCAAGACAAAACCATTCATATGCGGGCCGCAGGTCCCAGCATGTATCTCCTCAATTAGCTTAGAAGCTTCTTTTGCGTCGACACACCTTAGCAATCCCAAATCAGGAGTTCTTCTGTACAAGGTTCCTCCGCTGTGGAAGAAATTATTGGACAACCTCCGAAGCGTACGTTTCTGAGTATGATTTGCATGCTCCGGGTATTCTCCTTTTGCTAAATATTCTTTGATATCGTGAAACCAAGTCTTCCCGTTTGTTTCTTCTTCAACATGGGAACAATACGCCGGCTGGCTATGGATCCTTACTGGGATGGGATCGATGAAGTTCTTGTCGGGATGCTGTATCATGGATGACAAAGTGGCCAATGCATCGACAAACTCGTTCTGAATCCTGGGAACATGCCGAAACTCTATCTTCGTGAACCTCTTTCTCAATTCCTGCACATGGTGCAGATATGGCAATATCTTGGAATTCTTGGTGGCCCATTCTCCTTGTACCTGGTGCACAAGCAAATCAGAATCACCGATTACCAGTAGCTCTTGAATATTCATGTCGATGGCCATGTTGAGCCCTAGTATGCAGGCTTCATACTCTGCCATGTTGTTAGTGTAGGGAAATCTGAGTTTAGCAGACACTAGATAATGTTGGCCAGTTTCTGATACCAAGACGGCTCCAATGCCGACTCCCTTGAGATTTGCCGCTCCGTCAAAGAACATTCTCCACCCATCGTGGGACTCAACAATATCTTCTCTTATGAATAGAACCTCTTCATCGGGAAGATACATTTTCAGGGGTTCGTATTCTCCTTCCACGGGGTTCTCAGCAAGATGATCTGCCAGTGCTTGTCCCTTGACTACTTTCTGAGTCACATAAACAATCTCGAACTCCCTCAACAAGATTTGCCACTTAGCCAGCTTGCCAGTGGGCATGGGTTTCTGAAAGATATATTTCAAGGGATCCATCCTTGATATGAGGTATGTTGTGTAGGCACGGAAGTTATGCCTCACCTTCTGAGCTATCCAGGTCAGAGTGCAGCAGGTACATTCAAATAGAGAGTACCGCGCTTCATATGGAGTGAACTTCTTACTCAAGTAATAAATAGCTTGTTCCTTTCTCTCTGTCTCGTCGTGCTGCCCCAGAACGCAGCCGAAGGCTCCATCTAGCACTGCAAGGTAGAGTAGCAAGGGTCTACCTTGCTCTGGCGGGACCAAGACTGGTGGTGTTGATAAGTACTTCTTGATCTTATCGAAAGCCTTTTGACAATCTTCGGTCCAACTAGTTGCAGCATATTCTTCAACATCTTGAAAATTGGCTCACATATAACTGTGGACTAGGCTATGAATCGGCTTATGTAGTTTAGCTGTCCTAGAAAACTCATTTCATCTTTCTTACTCTTCGGCGGCGGTAGCTCCTGGATGGCTTTGACTTTTGACGGATCCAATTCTATCCCTCGGCGGCTGACAATGAACCCAAGTAACTTTCCGGCAGGAACCCCGAATGCACATTTTGCGAGGTTTAGTTTCAGGTTGTATTTCCGTAGTCTGTCGAAAAACTTCCTCAAATCGGCTATATGAACTGTGGCTTTCTTGGATATGATGATGACGTCGTCCACATATACCTCGATCTCCTTATGTATCATGTCATGAAAAATGGTAGTCATAGCCCTCATGTAGGTGGCCCCAGCATTCTTTAGACCGAATGGCATCATCTTATAACATTATACTCCCCATGGTGTAATGAAAGTCGTTTTCTCATCGTCCTCTTCGTCCATCCAGATTTGGTGGTAACCGGCAAAACAATCCACAAACGACTGGAGTTCATGCTTGGCATAATTGTCGATTAGGATGTGTATGTTTTTAAGTGGGAAATCATCCTTTGGGCTGGCCCTGTTGAGATCCCGATAATCAACACAGACCCTGACCTTCCCATCCTTCTTTGGAACTGGCACGATGTTTGCTAGCCAAGTTGGGTATTCAACCACCCTGAGGACCTTGGCCTTGATTTGCTTAGTAACCCCCTCCTTGATTTTCAGACTCATGTCAGGCTTGAATTTCCTGAGTTTTTGCTTCACTGGTGGACACGTTGGGTTTGTGGGAAACTTGTGAGCCACAATGGATGTACTTAACCCGGTCATATCATTATGACCATGCAAAGATGTCCTCATATCCTTTCAAGAAATGTGTGTACTCTTCTTTTTCTGATGGCGACAAGTGGATGCTGATGCGGGTTTCCTTGACAATTTCAGAGTCTCCCAAGTTGATTATTTCTGTTTCGTCCAGATTGGACTTAGGCTTGTTCTCAAAGTTTTCTACTTCTCTAACAATTTCCTCGGGTATGACATCTTCTTCTTCAGAATCACTATCCTTTTGTTGTGTCATCTCATTACATGTCACAATTGTTGGTTCATCGAGACAGGAAATGGTAATGCTGTATAGATAAAGATATGAGAGAAAAAATGGTAACAATAAATATTGATTCATGGAAGCATAAAAGCGATTTTCAATAATTTAAACAACGTTTCGGAACATTGGAAATATTATTTAAAACAAAATGCCAAAAAGGGAAATCATTTTTCTTAGAAAATAAACAAAACAATGTTGTTCAGCCTTGCTACCCCGGGACTCGTCGGGCCCTGGATGGTCTGACAGTCCAATTCTTGAGGAATGATCCTTTCTCCACAGCCCGGATGGTAGAGCCTTCGTCGTCCTCCTCCTCCTCAACAATTACACAACAGTCCATGTCCTCATCCTCCAAAAACAGGTTCCTTAAGGCTGCCAGTGTTGCTTCCTTCTTTGATCCCCATATAATGTCGGTGTGTTGGAAGGTCTGACTCAAGTGCGGTATAGGCTGCTCCAATGGATAGTACGGACCACGCCATGGTGGTGACCAATTTCTGTACTCTTGCCAAGTGTATCGGTATCCCAGGCCAAAAGTAGTGCCATGACGTTTCGGCTGTATTGGCTTGGAAATGCCCTGAAGATTTTTGCAAAGACCTTTGCCAGGCTCATACCCTCTCCAGTTCATCATGCTTGCTATCTTGCTATCCCACCACTTATCTTTGTTGATTGCATTGACCCGCTCGATATGATGATAAGTTTCTCCACCGAGCCTTCTTCTATTCTCAACCACTGGGATAGTCTGATGGTTGTAAATGGGGTTGCTCCCATCTCTATGGATAATCACCTCCTGATGGTTCCACTCAAACTTCACTGCCTGATGCAAAGTTGATGCCACATCCCCAGCAGCATGTATCCATGGTCGTCCCAACAACAGATTGTAGGATGCAGATATGTCCAGCACCTGAAACTCGATATCAAACCACGTAGGCCCCATCTGCAGACAGAGATTAATTTCCCCGATGGTAGCTCTTTGAGACCCATCAAATGCCTTCACGTTCATGGTCCCTTCTCGTATCTCGTATAGGCCTTTGCCCAACCTCTTTAGTGTTGTCAATGGGCAAATATTGAAACTGGATCCTCCATTGATCAGGACCCTGGTAATGAAGTAGTCTTCGCATTCCACTGTCATATGCATCGCCGTATTGTGACTCAAATCCTCAGGCGGCAACTCATCCTCGTGGAAAGTGATTTTTTGACTTTCCAGTACTTGTCCCACCATGTTAGCCATTTCTCTGCTTGTCATGTTATTGGGCACATATGCTTCGTCCAATACTTTCATCACAGCGTTTCTGTGTGCTTCTGAATTCTGTAGCAGCGACAGGATAGATATTTGAGCAGGAGTCTTGTTCAGATGATCGATGACTGAATACCCCCTTACTTGTACTTTCCTCCAGAGGTTATCTGGACATGTTTCCATAACGAGAGGTCTGTTAGAGGCCTGTTTACTGGACTCTCCCAGATGCTCGAGTGTATAGACCCTTCCAGTCCTAGTCATCCCTTGTGCAGCACCAAATTCTCCCATTTTGGTTTTTCCTTTTCTTCTAGCTTCAGCCACATACAGCCTTGGTGCTGAAAGGCGGTGTGGTTGATACTGTCACTGTAAATGGTGTGGCTACTTTCACCTCAAATGGAATTGGTGCAACTGCAGGGGGGTGCTACCTCAACTTCAAATGGGACTGATGCCGTTACCTCGACCTCCACTAGCGGCTATATCTGCACTATAATGGGATTGAGTGTGACTGCGGGCTTCTTGGGGTCGTCACCCTCTTTGATAAGTCCGATTGATCCCTCCGGATGCCATTCTTCATCTATTTCTATCACATTGACACCTTTACCCCTGTGATCTGGGAGGGGATTATTGCGGACATTAGGCGTAGCCTCCTTTGCCTGGATGACCTTGTTGTGAATCAAAGCCTGAATTTTGTCTTTCAATGTGCGACATTCGTCAATGGTGTGCCCTTTCATACCGGAATGATACGCACAGATTTTGTTTGGGTTGACCCATTGAGATGAGTTCTCTATTGCCACAGCAGGAATAGAAGTGACATAACTAGCGGCCTTCAACCTTTCGTACAGCTGGTCGATGGGTTCAGTAATGGAAGTGTATTGTTTGAGTGGTCTGCGATCGAAATTAGGTCGCAGTCTTGGGTATTTGACGAGTTGGAGGTGACTGAAAAAGATATGGTTGAGAATTATAGGTGTGATAGGCAGTGGCTGGTTGGGAATATCTGGGGGATGAGGGTTGATATGTAGGTGGAGGTGCTTGATATGTGGGTGGAGGTGCTTGATATGCAAGCCGGGAGGTTCGGTATACGAATGGAGTTTTGGGTCCTTGGGCGACCATTACTGTTCCCACGTCCTTCTTCTTAGATATACCCCCTAACTGCAATGCTTTATTAGTGGCCTGCAATTCCTCAAAGTTTGTTACCATCCCGCTCTTGATGCCTTCTCCGATCCTTTCACCAAGTTTGATGATATCAGAGAACTTATGGTTTTCAATAACCATCAACCTTTCATAGTATTGCGGATCCTGTGCTCTGACAAAGAACTTGTTCATTTGTTCTTCGTCCAATACTGGCTTGACTTTGGCCGCTTCTGACCTCCAACGAGTAGTATACTCGCGGAAAGTCTCGGTAGGCTTCTTCTTGAGGTTCTGAATGTAGAAGACATCTGGTGCATTCTCTATGTTGAACCTGAATCGGTCCATGAAATCAGACGCCATACTCACCCAGTTGGACCGTTTCTTAGGGTCCTGGCTGATGTACCAGGACAAGGCATCTCCCGTAAGACTCCTCATAAAAAGCTACATCCGGATCTTTTCATCTTTTCTGACCCCGACAAGCTTGTCACAATAGGCCTTTAGATGAACCCTGGGATCACCTGTACCGTCAAACATCTCGAACTTGGAAGGTTTTAACCCTCTGGCAGTTCTACATCCGGCTGTATGCATAGGTCTTCATAGTTCAGACCTTTTATCCCCTTGTCTCCTTCTACGCCTTGAACTCGGTTGGTCAACTTCTTGACCTCCTCGGCCAGGTTTTTAATGAGCATGTCCTTCTCAACAGATTCTGGTGCATAGGAGATGGGTTGAGTGGAGTGAGGTAAGGTCTCCACATATATAGGGTTATTTTGGTGACCTGGAGTTTGAGTATAGTGGTGATCATTGGTGGAATTCTGGGGTTCAGGAATGACTGGTGGAGTATTTTGGGGAGTATGGTAGGTGTTTGGCTGGTACTGTGGTGGGATAGTTTGATTTTATGGTGGAGTTGTATAATGGTGAGGTACGGGAGGATTTTGTGGGCGCTTGTTGGGTGTGTTTTGAGGTGGTGCGGGGTTCTGAGTGTTTGGATGACTGATGTCTGGGACGCTAAGTGAGAAGGATAGGTTTGCCACATTCCAGACATGCTCAAGCTCACCCTGGAGTTCCAGTATTTTCTGTTCGAGCCGTGAAACTGCTTCATTTGGGGCCTGAGTACCCCGACCATCAGAAGTTTCTGCATGTTCAACCTGTGTGTTGTTTCGCTTTCTGGTGCCGTTCAAATCTTCCATTTTTGCTTTTCTCTTGCCTTTTGGTGGACTAGGAGTAGGAGAAGGTGGAGGGCCCCTGGATCTTGTGTGATAAGCTGACGATGCTAGTATGCACGAACCAACCTTTGGGGAATGGGAATAATCAAAAGAAAGAAAGAAAAACAAAAGGTAGCCAAGTCAGTAATAATTCTGAAAAGTTTGCGGTATTTAAGCACAATATGCAGGAATGTAAATTCGTGTCCTAATTTGAGAGCCTCGTTGTGCCCGAGGTAGGCCTAGCAACAAATAGATTTGGAGAAATTTAGTGCCAATAATTTCCTCATTTCATTAATGTAAAAAATAGACGACCCAAAACGATTCTAAATAAGATAATGTCACTAATGGCACTTGACCTTATTACATTTAGAAAGCAACTAAACTTAATATATTTGGTCCCAGAAGGACCCTCTCCAGACTAGATTCTCTTGTCGATCAATTCCCCCAGTTCGCGCAGGTTCGGCAATAAGAATGCCCTTGCCAAATGTCCTCCTCCGTTTCCCTCAGGGCTCTGGCAATCGGTGACTCTCTTTCTCATTTTCCCTTCCAATTCCATCAGACTGTACTCAAAATATTCTAGCCATTCGCTGGATTTAATAGCCCTCTCTTTCCGCTCCTTGATCATTTCCATGTCGGCCTTATACTCCATATGCTCAGCTTCAGACTCGCGAATTCTTTTGCGCAATTTGTTATTTCACCTGTGCTTCGGCAACTTCGTCTATGACCCTGTTTCTTGGACCAACCCTTGGCTCGAAGATCCCTGCGATGTTATCATCCAACCATGAGGGGTAAAAGTATGTATGACCCGCATGATATCGATCTGGCTCGATGGTATCCTTCTCCACGATAATCTTCAAGTGCCACATGTGTTGTGCTTCATTTTTATATGGGATGGCGTCACCCTGAAAATCGGCTATGAAGTGACTCATTTTAGCGACTCGCGGTATGACCTATCTCTTGTCTGCCAGTCTCATAATCTTGAGGGGAGCATAAGGGTATATTCCCCTTAACCCAATCAATACCAAGTGGAGAACATCCCTGGATCTGATGATGAACTCGTCGGTAAGGAACCACTCGAACATCCATTGAACCTGGTCCTAAATTAACTTGTTGAAAAACTGCACCCATCCTACAACATCCTTAGGTTGAGCAAACATGTCTGGGATATAGGTCATTCTCTTGGGATGATGGAAGGCTATGCGATCATTCCACGGTCTTCGTGGAAATTCCTCACGGTATTGACCCTTTTGGAGACGTTCTAGCAACCAAACTTGCAGCAGCAAATTGCAACCCTCAAAGAATCTGAACCCCTTCTGACAGCGTTCCAAGGCCCGGTACATATCTGTAAAGATCATAGGAAGAATGATATATGTCTGCCCCTCGATCCCGTCCATCAAAGTTTTGGCCACCATGGCCAACCTGGTGTGGATTCTGTCCCCTTGGATCGGGAACACTAGCATGCCGAAGAAACACACAATGAACACAAAGACCCTACGATGAATCCAACCAAAAAGGTGATGGAGAATTCATCATCAAAAATACGATAAGAGCTATTGTGACCATATCGTTCATAGAGGAAGTCAAAAGGTATGTAGGAGTTTTTCAGGCACTCCAAGTCATCATTCTTCTTTAACCCCATGATCTTCAAAAATCCCCTAGTGGTGCGATTTTTTGGTGCCAATAAACTAGGGCTGTCCCAAGGCAACCCAGCGAATCCTCCTATTTCTTCCAAGAGAGGCGTCATTTCTATGTTTCCAAAGCGGAACACAGCCCTTTCTTTGTCCCAAAACATGGTGGCAGCCTCGATCAACATTTTGTTTGGCTGAAGATCCAACAAAGAAGGTAAATTTCTTAAGACTCGTTTCACATGATTTTGGTCACTTGAGGGTAGATCTCTCCACCAATCTAGCAACAGTGAAGGTATGCTACCGACCATGCCGAACCTGGGGACTTCATGCCTCATTTTCTGCAAAACAAGTATAGTTTGACCCTTTCCCCCTCCAAGATCGTCTATTTGTAAAACAATGATTAGCATATTGGCACTTATTTCTCCAAAATTAATGCACGCAATCGTGGTTGCGTCTGTTGGGATTATGGAAAACCCGATGGACTTTTGGGTGAGGCTTGTCTTAAAAGTTTATTATGTGGAAAACATATTAACCCGGCTAGGTTTGACCATGATGCATGCATAATTGATCAGAGTAAGGTTTCTATAGAGGTCTAGACTTGGGACCCTCAAGCGGACAACTTGAGGGGGAAAGGCACGGAACCGTCGAATGCACCGCTGATCGACTAGTTTTACCGCAAATACGCCTTTCCAAATTTAAAAGGGTGATATATAGGAAGAGCGCAAACACTCATCAAGCGTTACTATAGGATTAATTACGCACGAGTGGAATATGATGTTGAGCATGATTTATGCAACAATAAATAGCATGTTGTCAAGTATTTGCACGTTTAAAAATGATAAATGCAGTATTTAAATAATTGAAAGACAGTTACAAAAAGAAAACAAGGAGATAGGTCAGTTTCAGGAAATAAAGGAAGTCATAAATGCTTGAGAAATAAGCAACTAAATCCAAATAAAAGGGAAAGGGAAAGGGTTCACACGTATTAACAGAATAAAGCATGCTTAAGACTAATTCACAAAAACAAGTTCTATTGTAAGAGCCTAAAGTATCCCCAGCAGAGTCGCCATGCTGACGTGCCCCCTTTTTCCTCGCGAAGTCTGGGTTTCGACATTCATTGGGAATAACTCATTTCCTTTTGGGAGTTGGGTATTTGGATTTGAAGAGTCGCCACCTAACAGATTTAAGGTGCGTTAGGGCACCTAGAGCAAATAACTCATGAAAGCTGTTTGCATTACTAGAGACTTGGGTAAGGGCTCAAAATAACCTTGAGCGTAAGGTGTTAGGCACCCCTCGCGGTCCACAACGGTGGGTCCCGGCCGAACTCAAATTATGTGAATTAGTCTTATTAACAGATAAAGCAAATTAGACAAATTACGTTTAAAACAAGGGGTAAAAGGGGTCCTAGATTTTTTAGCCTATAGGATCACATCTGTACAATACCCGGTAAGCCTTCCTCAACTAGAGAGGTTACACGTGGCATTAGCGTACATGTCATCATATCCTTTACTATCCAACTACCCCCCCCCCCCCGGTCATGCCCTAAAGCGTTCTAGCAACCTTACGATGTATCCTATGCTTGCACTACCCGTCCCTTTACTTATATAGTCCCGGAGGTATTTAGGACTTCTAGTTAAGGTGGATCTAGACTCTCCTACAGTAATTAAAAGGAGAAAACTCTAGGAGACAAACAAAACACGTAGGACTAGACCAAGGATAGAACAGTTAAAAGGCTCACATTTTACCTCCACAAATAGAGCAAGCAAGTGCACGTCTCAAACAGCGGTGTTTCAAACACTTTAAAAAAACAAATCCTAATAACAGGATATCTAGGTGAGCATAAATCAGAACATATGCAAAGTTTTATTAAAGTGGGGAACCAATACCTAATCAGTTGCCTACTGATTTTAGGGGGGCTCGCTGAATCTGGACAGTTAACAAAAACAGTTTTACAGTTTGCAGGATTTTAATCGCCCTACAGGCTTGCCTAGGCGTGTATCAATGATGTCCTATGAACATGGTATCTAATTAATCGGAAGTACAATAAACCAGTAAACAATTCTGAACAGGCAGTTTGGTTCGTTAGACCCTATAGGCATGCTGTCTAGATGTGAGGACTGATTTTAGACAATGGAAACTAAATGCAGCAATTAGTTCTAAAACCTCATTGGCATGCAAAGACTGATTTCAAATTACAGGCAAAGTGTCCAGAATGCAAGATTGATTTTACCCTATAAGCGTGGTTCTAAATGCTGAATACGCTTAACCTATTTAACATGGCTCCTAGATGCAGAAATTAATTTTTAACCTATAGGAATGATATCTAAAGGTGCAAGATTGATTTTTTAATCTATAGGCATGGTATCTAGAATGCATGCAAACAGAAAAAACATCACAATGATATGATTTCTGAGTGCAGAAGTGGATGTGAACCCTATAGTCATGATATCTAGGATGCACACAAGTGATGAACATTGCAATATCCTATAGGCATTGTTTCTAGAATGTAAACACTGATTTTAAAACCTATAGGCATGACATCTACCCATTCCCAACAAAAATACATATAACAATCTCTCCCAGTTTACTAATTTTCCCAATATCTGTTTACAAAGTAATTAATATTACAAGCCAAATGTAAATAAATTACAGGAATGATAATAATATACTATAGGGAGCCTGGATAGGCCCAAAGCAAAACCTGGTGAACCAGGCCTTCAAACAGTCTCAAATGCCACATCTCATAGTGCCAGGGAGGGTATCTTAGTGTGTCAAAGTTCCCAAGGGCCTCAAGGACCTAGGACAGTGCTCACACCCAGGCCCCCTTTAAAGATCAACAGCTTGTGCAGTGTGGAATAGCCAGCCCTAGTGTGTCAAAGTTCAGAGGGGTCTCATGGACTCTAAAGCAATGCTCACACTGGAGGGATAGGACCCTAGATGTTCTAAGAATTTGAAGTGGATAGTGATTTACAAGAGTAGTTTTGAGAAAAACAGTTTTAGACTTTCAGGAAACAAGAAGCAAATAGAGTCATTTAATTCCTGGAACTTAGGCAAAGGTTCCAGCAAACAAACAGCATTCAGAAATAGGATTACTTAAATTAGCTATTACTAAGTGACCAGACACAAAGACAAGGCATGCTGAGGATCAAACAATCACATACAAAGGGGCAGTAGAGATTGGGGAGCAAAGTTGTGAAAGGTGAACATCTAGATAGGGAGAACATGCTAGTAGAGAAGTAGACAAAACACATATCTAATTTAGAAATGAGTAAGCATGCAAATTTGCTGAAAGTAGAAACACATAGTTCTAGTTAAAAACAGAAATAAACATGCTATTGTAGTAAACACATGTATTGGGCAGCAGTAGGCATGCTAGTGCAGTAAACACATAGATTGAACAATAATAGACATGCTAGGAAACACATAGTTGGACATGCTATTGAACCTACAGATTGAACATAAGTAACCACGTAGATTAGACAGAAACAATCATGTTAGTAAACACATGGATTAAACAGAAGTATACATACTGGTAAACATATGGATTTAAACAGAAGTAAACAAGCTGATAAACACATGGATTTAAATAGAAGTAAACATGCTGATAAGCACACAAATTAATTGAATGACAGTAGTAGAGACATACCAGTTGGAAATTTGCAATAAAAGAGTGAAGTAGAGAGGATCCAAGATCTAGTCTTGGCTTCCAGCCGACTAGATGGTGCAATAGACAAGTAGTAGTAGTTTACAATAGAGAGAGAGAGAGAGAGAGAGAGAGAGAGAGAGAGAGAGAGAGAGAGAGAGAGAGAGCAAGATTTTATAAGTGTTTTCCCTAGGTCTCTGTGTGTGTGTGTGTTTGAAAACAGAATCACGTATTTATACGAGTCGAGTAGTGTAAAGTAAATAAGGCAAGGAAGCTTAATACTATATATAAGGTAAGGCAAGCAATCAAATAATGAATTAAGCTTGACAGGACAGAAAATCAGGGAATTATACCCATAAATAACTTGGATTGAGTTTCAAATAAGGCAAGAAGTGAGTCTAGCCGCCAATTAAGGTTAGAACCCATAAATCAAGCAATCAATCATACAAATAAGGTAACTTAAGCAATTAGAGGCCATTTTGGGGTCAAACAACCCCTAAATAGGAAAGAGACGTTAATTAGGAATCTCAGGATTAAGGAAAGCAAGCAGAAATTCAGTAAATCATTTCAGCAAAAAATGAAACCCTAGATAATTGAGTCAGTCAGTCAATTATTCAAAACAATAACGGACAAAAAATGTTGAAGCGAACAACGATCAGTCAAACAATCAAGCTTGGAACATAGTCATTATAGAAAGATTAAACAAAAACATGAGTAATTTCAAAAAACCCTTTGCAAAAATAGACGAAGCAGAAATCCTTATTTTGAAAAATACTTAGAGTTGATTAACAGTAGGGAATCAGAAAATTCTTAAGGAAAATGGTGATGGAAACTTAAAAATACTTCAGATACACAGAGATTTGACCAACAAATAACAAGGAAACAAGAACCCTAAAGTAACACAGTGCTAAAAATCGATTAACAACAAAGAAACAAGAGATCTTTAAAGAAAAGTCATTGACGAACTCCGAATCATTCCAGATCTACAAAGATCTGTACGGATTCATGTTCAAAGATCAGGGTTTTGAGGAAAAGGGGCGGGGTAAAGAGAATCTGGCTTTGAACCAGAGATTTGAACCATAACAACATCGAGAGAGTAGTACTCACAAACGGAGGTAACCATAGGCGGACTCCTAAAGAGTCTCGAACAAGATCTGGGCTAGATCTTTTGGGATTCCTTTCATGTAATAACAAAGTCGAATAACCAGAAGAAGTAGGAGACCAATGGAGGTCTGAAACAATCGTGGAACCTCATAGAACAAGTAGGAATCGAAGGGATTAGGGCTAGGTTTAGGTGGCGACGATTAAGGTTAGAGTTTGCTCTCAGAGAGAACTAGAGAAGAGAGGGTTTCGGGGTGGCCGGTGGTGACAAATGACTAGGGTTTAGGGGTCTTTTGGACTAAAAAGGAAAGGGAAAACGGTGGCCGTTGATCTCTGTGATCAACAACCAAGATCAAAGGGGTTTGGGGCCGGGTAGAGTCTTTAGGTTTGGGCTGGGGTGGATTTGGGTCTGGTTCTAATTGGATTGGGATTGGGAAATTGAAATTGGGCTGGTTTAATAGGCTAGGTCCGAAAAAATAAAAAGGGCTATTTGTTAAATACCCATTTAATTGATAAAAACAATTTTTGAAATAATTAACAGATTATAAAAATGTTTTTCATGCCTAGAAATATTTTAAAACAATCACTTACTATTTAAAAAATATAAAAAGATATTTTCTGGTAAAATTATGTAATAATGCATGCATGAGCTATAATTGCAAAAGTTTTTTGCAATTATAACCCCAAAAAATGCAAATGTGGCTATTTGTAAAATAATTAAAACTTAGTACAAATGCAAATGATAAAATTAAGCCACAAAATTATCATAAAACTATTTGTGATGCAATTAGCAATTGTTTATATAAATAAAAATACTGGGACAAATTAAATAAAACCCTTAAAAATGCTGAAATTATGGAAAGATATTAATTGATGCTAATGCCTAGTTTTGGAGGTATATATGCATTTTAAAAAATATTATAGGGAAAAATTGGGTATCAACACTCCCTAATTTTGATAGCCTCAGCGAACGATTTACCTATAGCGGAAATCATGTTCTGGAAGTAGTCCGCCTACCGCAACCATTTCTGTTTTGTCCATTGGAGGCTTTAACCTAGCAGCTTGCTCGCGCCATTTGATAGCATATTCACAGAAGCTTTCTACTGCTTTCTTTTTCAAATTGGACAAGGAGTTTCTGTCGGGAGTGATGTCCACATTGTACTGAAACTAGCGGACAAAATCTCGGGCTAAATCGTCCCACATATGCCAATGGGTAATTTCTTGATCCATGTACCACTCGGAAGCGATTCTGGTGATGCTTTCTCCAAAATAGGCCAGTAGCAGCTCCTCTTTTCCACCAGCACCCCTCAACTGGTTAGAATATCGTTTCAGATGAGCGGTCGGGTCTTCGTGCCCGTCGTACTTTTCAAATTTTGACGTTTTGAAGCCAGCCGACAAATGAACATGAGGAAACATACACAGGCCGGAGTATGAGACACTCTTTTTTCCACTCAGGCCTTGCATGCTTTTTAGGCTTTGTTCTAGGCTTTTCATCTTTCGAGCTATTTTCTCTTGCTCGGGATTCTTGAAAACCTTTTCTTGCTCCACCGAGAAATTATATTGCGGAGGTTGAGTAAAGGAGTGCCGGGTCACATATGTTATTTCTGGTTGAAATTGTGGACCCTGAAAGGTGAAAATTGGAGGCTCAACATACGGTCGTGGTATAGTTGGTTGTGTTATGGTGCATACTGGTGTTGCAGAGAACATTGCTGCTGGTGCCTTTGAAGCCAACGCCTGGTAACGAACCACAGAAGGCATTCTAGGACCGTTAAATGGCATTGGAGGGTACCCGCATAAGATAAATAGGTTGGACATAGGGACGTTCGCAGCCCCACCTGATCTCGGTATCAACTCAGGGAACCCAGGGTTTGCACTTGGCGGTTCCCTACCATTAGACCAGGCGTCCCACATTTCCATCATGCGGAGACGCATCATCCTATTCTCTTCTGCAATTGCTGATTCTGGTTGTGGAATAGCCGAAGCTGGGCTATCCTCAGGATCGATAATTGGTAGATGACTGTCGGGGGTCATAGGAACCTTGCCCTTAGATCTTGCGAAGTATGGATGCGAAGCCAGACTACTAACAAAACCTTACCTGAACAGTACCTGATTTATTTACACATACCACAATCTTTGCACGTTGGGATGCAATGCACCTAACAGTTAAACGCTTCTACCATGTATTTGAACGGTTGTGTGTTTCATCCCGGCCATTAAATGTCCCTTTTCACTCTGTTCCTCTTTTCTTTCTCCTCCAGTCTCTTTTTTTTGGATCTTTCACATCTTGATTTTCTCTCTTTTTTGTTATTTTCGCTCTTTGTTTTTCTTGTTATTTTTTCTCACTCTTTTCTTTCTTTTTCACTCAAATTTTCTCTCTTTCTTTCTTTTTTTCTGTTTATTTTTCACTCAATTTGTTTATTGCTATGATCGAATCCGATGGGATTCCTACATATCACGACGCCGCATGAATGAGATCGTTACGTAGTTCATGAAAAAAATGGCTACTAATCATGGAAAAATAATTTAGATTTTGGGTTTTGAATTTTTTTTATTACTACTATTTTTCCGAAAAAAAGACTTCTAAAAATTCTTTTTCTTTTGTTTTGAACTTTGAGAATTTCAAATTTAAAAAGAAAATATTTTTATTTGAATTTTCATTTGTTTTCTCTTTTCCTAAAGAAGAAAGAAAATATTTTTGGAATTTTTTGAATGTTGCCTCTGAATTTTTGAAAGAGGGATTTTTAAGAAATATTTTTTTTTGACTTACGAAAGTACTTATAAAAAAAGCGAAAATATTTTTGGACTTCAATTTTTATGACATTCACAAAAGAACGACTTCTAAAGAAGAAAAAAAATATTTTTGAATTTTTGTTTCCGATTTTATTTTTGAATTTTTTGGAAAAAATACTTCAAAATAAAGGAAACCCCTATTTTGGATTTTGATTTTTGATTTTCTCTCTTTTTTTTTTAGTTTCTTTTTTTTCTTATGAAAGACTTCGGAAAGAAAGAAAATATTTCTTGGGTTTTAAAATCCTTTTTTTTTTAAAACTGGGGCCGAATTTTGTAACGACTTTTCCTCTTTTTTATTTTCAAAAATTCGGCAGAGTTTCAGGATTTTCAAATACTTGGGTCATCAGAACAGGGTAAATTTTCTCATTTCTACCTCACTCTTGGGTTTTTCTTGATTTTCTTTCCCTATTCTAGAAGCCGGTCAACATGAAAGCCGAAACAAACAAATGCACAAATAGCACGTAGGATGCATCAAGATGGTCTTTTATTTCGTGTACACCTGTCCTAGATGAACCCAACCCTTGTGTTGGGTCCCCAAAGTCAAATGCACGTGATGCAAACAAACGTTCCTACTAGGGATCCGGCATGAGGCTATGTTATTCTAGGTTTAAAATCCTGGGGTGTGTTCTAAACATGGGTTACCCAAGCGGACAGCTTGAGCCGAGGCGGGGTCAATGTACCGAGACGAAAGTCTACCCGGCCTAGTTGTTGATCTAGCCTCGTTCTAATTGGTATGACTTCTAACAGAAAAGTGGGCCACGCGTACGTGTGCACCATAGTTTTAGAAGACTCAGAAAGGAGGCGTAAGAAGACAGTTTAATACAGTTCAAATAATATCAAAGCGGTAAATGAGCGACAATTAGCACATTAGACCCACAAACACGGTGATATCAACAATAAAGAAAGCCAAGTATAAATTACATTACAAGCTCGAATTCTGAACCCTGAACTAGAGATTTTGGGTTCGGTCCCCAGCAGAGTCGCCAGAGCTGTCACACCTCCTTTTTTCGAAGGAATAAGGAGTTTTTCCAATTTAAGTGACATAATTCGAAATGAGATTATTTATTTAAATTGGAGTCGCTACTTGGAATAATTTTATGGTGTTTCAAGTCACCGGTTTGTTTTAAAATCCCAAATTGAGGAATTGACTCTGTTTTAAAGTCCGCAAAAAGCAGAAGACCGGGTAAGGAACTCTATTAACCCGGGAGAAGGTGTTAGGGATCCCCGAATTCCGTAATTTTAGCACAGTCGCTTTAATCATACCTGGCTTAATTAAATTAAATTATTACGTACTTTTAAAGCTACGTGCGTTTTACCTTTGACTGCTTTTAGTTATTGAATTATGGATTTATCCTTGAAACGGATCACATGTGCGTGAGTCCGTATTATTTGGGGCGCTAAAATCATGTCACGCGTACGTGTACACAATTAATCGCGCTTTATAATTATTAAAGATTGTTTGGCCAAAGTCGCGCAAACGCGTACCTTGACTTATTTTTGGGAACTAATATTATGTCACGCGAACGTATACAGAATCATGATAGTAAATTAAAATCGTGCCTAAAGCAAACTACAATGTTCATAAATTGTTTAACTACTTTCTAACATTTGAGGTAATTTGCAACTCATTTATGGAAGGGGAAAATGTTGAGTAATAGTTAATCTACAAGTTGACTTAACTCCATAATAATGGAATTGAATTATTATTATATTTTTAATTTATATTTATAATGCCTAACAGATTAGTTGCGTCCCTTTTATCTTCTTTAGGCAGAACTTTTTGATGTTTGGATGGTAACATTTGTTGGATTTCAAGGCATTGGGCCAGTACAAATTGAAAGGTTTGGCATCCTATCGACTCTAAACCTATGCTCACCCAACTGAGCCAATTGCCAGGCCCAAGTGTATTATGTAGGCAGAAACCCATTAAACCTACACCCACACAAATTCAACCAAAACATGATAGACACGAGTAAAGTAGCTACTCACAGATTTGATAATAGCAGAATCATACCATCAATAAAATTTCAACTTTCAATTCAATTAAATTATTAAGCACATAGCACTTTATCTATATTTATGCATCTTATCGCCAGTTCATTATATTGTATCAAAATTACATATGGGCCAAGGTCGTGATTGATTACAGTCAGGATATCTCAATTTCCACTTCCTTACTCATGTTTTGTCTTACATGGATAACTATTCATTTATAGTATTAAACACTTAAGACATGAGATGAGACCATAATATGATTTTCCCCCACAGCGTACTTCACCAAACACAATAATTATACAAATATTCAGATTCGGAATTCACACTATTTCAGATTCGGATTAATTAAGCGTATATTATGATATTTTAATTTGAAAGAACAAACATGTGGTAAATTAGCACGGGAAATCTCCACGTAGCCCACTCGGTAAGTTGCAATATGTCAACGGGAGAGCCACGTCAAACGGTCAAAGAGGTTGCCTAATTTGAAAATCACAAGCTTCACTATCTCTTCCTTTTTCCCCCCTATATACATACTTCTCTATACCACTTTTTCTCAAACAAAAGCATACATTTCACTTCTCATATATTTCTTCTACTTAACAACTTACTTTACTCACAGCAGATTCATATTCTTTTTCAAAAATCTAGTAACTCTATTGAAATTGCAAGAGTAATGGAGATTGAGGGAAGTATATTGATAAAGGTGGGTCTCTTTGCCTTGGTTCAAGCTTTGGTTTATTTGATTCTGTCAATATCTTCAAATATATTTTCCAAAACACAAAGATCATACAGCTTTAAAACGATTCGTTCTTTAAGCATTCGCCGGATCGCCGCCGCCCTCGCCGACTTACCTGCCGGCGGTGAACCATCGGATTCTTTCAAGGACTTGACTTCTTCTAAGTCTTTCAAGTTATTCCAAGACAACTAGTACTACTCTTCAAAGGTCTCAAAGATGATGGCCTGGATATATAATATAGCTTATTAATCTTTTTAGCTTCTTTCTAGCTCTAATTATGAGCTTTTTTATTTATTCTTTGATTTCTTGTTGGAAAGTTAAGTTAGATTATATTGCTTGGTTTCTTACTGTTGGCTAAATTCAATTAATTTGTCCCAAAATTGTGAATAATACTTACTTCAATGGGAGACAGAATAATACCAACAACTTGTGCGCTTGCGGCTGAATGGATCTAAAATACTCCTATTAATCTTTTTACTATATAGATTTCCAACCTTTTACCCCCTCAAAATATAGAACGCGAAACTAATTAATAATCAATTTTCAACAGAGTCTCTCGAGACTGCCATTAATTCTACAGAAGATGAACATGGATAATGCAAATAAATATTACTAATAAATTTGTTTGGAAATACTACTTCATTTAACATTTATTAAGTTGATCAAGTGAACAGAGAAACAACATATAACTTTCCTGGATTATATATACTTTGTGACTGAAGGTGTCAAGAAAAGTTAATTATTTACGGAGTACTTTGGTAAATTATGTCCTGGTATATGATCCCATCATTATTAATTGGGAAAATAACATTACATAGTCGCTCTTAAAATAATAGCCGAATATATATATACACACACATTTTTGTATGCTATATACAAAAACTATACAAATTTTATACACTTTTACGGCTACCAAATATAAATAGTTTCGAGCGCGGACTAAAAATAACATTTCCCTTATTAATTCGGGATAACTTATTCACCAACCCGGTTAGCCTAAGGTTCTTCTTTTTTCCCCTTTTTTAAGGATAGAAATAAGAATAATAGTAACTCAGGAGGTATGAGTATGACCACGTTATTTATATCAAGACAGATGGTTATTTGTATTTTTAAGGCAGATGGTTGTTGAATTGTGACTGACAACTGACCACAATATCTCAAAATTAAAGGACCACTAATCACAAAAGATAAACACTGCACTTGGCGGTAGTTGGCCTACAGACAGTGGTTCTTAATTTGCAAATACATGTCTTTCATGGAGGAAAATTGGAGACTAGTCAGTAGTCACTATCTCCATTTTAAAATGCCATAATATGGAATAATTTGTGTTCTTCTCAGGTCTTCAAAAAACGTTTATTTCGATTTATCTGACTTACATGTTGTATAGCAAAATTTTCAGCATTAAATATTGGACTCGATATTGATTTGTTTTTATAATTAAAATTTAAATATTCATAACTACATGACAAATTATATGAGGCACAACTTTCCTCGAATTCTAATGCTTTATGATGTTAGTGTTCGGGCTGGTTTATGTTTTTTTTTTTTAATACAAAACACGGATGATTATATTACTTAAACAAAAGTTACATAAACATAGTAGATGTTTTTAGGGCATTACTATTGCCCATAATTGCTAAATAGTTACAAACAGTAGTAGAAATATCTTAAAGCTATTACAAACAACATGCATGTTCTTGATCACTTCATGTTCAACAAAAAAGGGTGGGCGAACATGGTAAAAACACTTAGTAGAGGATGGGCTCTTGATAGTTTCCTTGGCCAGCCTATGTGCCACTTCGTTTCCTTCCCTGAAATTATGCTTCAGTTGGGGGAGCTTCAATTGATGCATTAACCATCTGCATTCAGAAACAATGTTAAAGAAATAATAGCTATCCTCATATATATATAAGCTTGACTTCCGTACAATTTGTTTCAATTTTCATATTTGGGAAGTTCATTTCTTTCGCAATTTTTAAACCTTCTAGTAATGTCATCAACTCTGCATGTGTAGGTGAAATTGCTTGACTTGCCTTGTGGAATCCCATAATCCAGTCTCCATTGCTATTTCGGAATGTGCCACCAAGCCCAGCAGCATTATTGTTACTAGAAAAGGCACCATGACAATTTAATTTGATCATACCTTTGGGTGGTTTGTCCCATTTGATTTCAATTTTGATTTTTTTAAGCGTGAAGGTATTTTTCTCCATAAAGAATTTGAATTCCCATGCTAGATGAATAATCTTTCTGGCTTCTAGGTTACGATCTAGATTGTTAATATTATTAAGATTCTTGTTTTTCCAAATTTCCCAGATGGAGAAGGGAAATAAAGTATCCCAATTAACCTGGTGATTACTACATTGCATGAAGTATCCCTCAACTTCACTAGCCAATCAGTGTCACTATTAATATTAAGAAATAGAAGGCCCATATTCTCCCAAAAGCGATTAGAGACTGGACATTTAATAAAAATGTGTTGTATATCCTCTACCCCAAGTTTGCAAATAGTACATGTTGCATCAATATTGATTCCTATTTTAGCAAGATAGGCACGACAACAGATACGATGCATGCATTGCCAAAGGGAGAACTTTATTTTGTTGGGGGCAATGGAGGTTCCAAATCCATTTAAAGGAGGTGGTAGATGGATTGACATTTGATAGGAGGTTGTAGTAGGATTTAGTTGTAAATAGACCATTTGAGTTGAGACTCCAACTAATTCTATCAATGTTTGATCCTTTACTAGGGATAAGGGTAAGGATCAAATTATTAACGATATCAGTGGGCAATTCAAAGGAAATATCCTTAATATTTCATTCATTTTTTTTGTGAGGTTTCCTATCGAAAGATTAAGGTTCTTACTTAAAGAGCCTTCTATAGAGATTCTAAGAGATTTAGAGTTGTAAATCCAATTGGTATACCAATTACTAATCTTGGAGTTGGTAGTCGGATGCCAAAAAATACCATTGTTACACAGTTTCCATCCCTTAAGGATAAATTTTCAGATGAAGGAGGTGGAAGTTACAACTTTATTCTTTTCATATTTGGCCGTAATTAGTTGACCCCAAGGAGTATTAGGGTTTCTTAATAGTCTCCACGCAAAGCTGAAAAGTAAAACCATATTTTTAGCTTTAGCAGGGCGAATACCTAGCCCACCCTCATTCTTATCACTAGTCACCTTTTGCTAGTTAATGAGGTATTTCTTTTGCCAAGCTAGTGGATCCCCAGATAAAATCCCTTTGAATTTTATCTATTTTCTTTAAGATTTTAGGGGGGAGCAGGGTATATTGCATAGAATGAGTAGGAATGACACTTAATGTACTAGAAGCTAGAGTAGTCCTTCCAGCGATATTTAGGAAGGAGCATTTCCAGTGATACAACTGGTTTGCAATTTATCTATGACAAATTGGTAGTCTTTGAGAGTGGGAAAGTGATTTAGGATTGGAAAACCAAGGTATTTACCAAACTCATAGTGAGTTTTATGCCAAATAGATGTGTGAGATATAGGATGATATCATTAGGGCAATTTTTGGGTAAGGCAATTCTTGATTTAGAAGTGTTTATGGATAGCCCGGATTCATCACACAAAAGGTCCATGCAAGATTTTATGCAATGCCCTGTTTTTTTGTTTACTTTTCCCATTAGAGTTATATCATCAACAAAAAGTATGTGAGAGAAGGAGGGTCATTTTTGCCTAATGTTAATGGGATCACATCTTAATAGGTCCACTTGGTGATTTATTAGTCTAGATAGTAGTTCAAGAGAAAGGATAAATATTCAGGGGGATATAGGATCTCCTTGACGAATAACACGACTAGGTTTGAAAAAAATTATTCTAGAACCATTCACTAGGATCCCCATAGAGCTTGTACTAATACAATGCATAATTAGACGGGACAAATTCGGAGGAAACTTAAAGTATCTAAGTGTCCTATACACAAAAGACCATTCTAGTCTATCAAAAGCCTTCTCCAAATCTAATTTGATTATCATATCAAAGTTGGATTTTTTTGATCTAGGAAGGTTATTCATAATTTCTTGAATAATAATGACATTATCATAGGCTCTTCTGCTCTTAATAAAGCTGGATCGCATGGGACTGATAAGGTAAGGGAGGAAAGGTTTTATCCTATTAGCAATAATCTTAGTGATAATTTTGTAAGAAATATGACAAAGATCAATAGGTCTAATGTTTTTAAGGTTGTTTGCATTAGAAAATTTAGGTATAAAGGTATCATTGATGCCACTAGGCAGGGATTGAGTTTTGAATACCTTGTGACAATAGTTTGTAATAGTCACCAATGATATGCCAATATTTCTGGTAAAAAAAAAGGATGAATTTCATCCGGACCTGGAGCCTTAAAAGGTAAGAAAATATGGCCTTGGTGATTTCCATATTAGATAAAGGTTTATCAAGGCTACTCAGGTCAACCTTATCATGGCACGAGGGATCACTTATGATAATGTTTTTAGGAGAGGTAGTTTTGGATGTCTTAAAGGCCTCCATAAAGAAGGAAAGAGTATGGTCTAGAATTTGTTTAGGTTCAGAAATCCAGTCTCCATTGTCATTAGTGAAGTGCATAATGGCATTATGACGTTTACAGTTAGAAGCAATAACATGGTATACTTGGTATTGGCATCACCTTCGTTGAGCAAATTAATTCTAGACCGAAGTTTCTAGAAATCATGTTCCATTTTTAGAATATTATTGTACTCTAGTTGCAAATTTGATTCTAAATCTTGTAAGAAAAGATTATTTTGATAATTAGGTGAAGACTGGATTCCATTTAGTCTAGCTAGAATCCTTTTTGCTTTTTGAAAATGTCTCCAAAAGTATTATTCTTCCATTTGATGACCTCATTTCTAAAATAGTTTTGAGCAGTAATAAGATCCTTATCACTCCAATAGTGCTTTACTATGTTAATAAAATCAGGATGCCTATACCAAATTATTTTCAAACGGAAAGGTTTACTACAATGATTCACATTCTTAGGGATGAGGTTATTAACAAGGGATTATGATCAGAATGAGTCTTAGGAAGGTGAATGACCACTGCTTTGGGATATATTGATAACCAATCTTTGTTAACAAAAATTCTATCTAGTCTTTCCATAATTAAACCCCTAGACTTTTTCCTATGGTTAGACCGAGTGTATTTGCACCTCTTGTAACCTAAGTCTAGTAAATTAAAATTGTTAATACTATTCCATAAAGTGTTACTATGCCTACGGTTGATGGGGTTACCACCAAGTTTGTCATTAGAACTGAAAATATCATTGAAGTCTCCCCCTAATAATCAAGGACCCTTATAACAATTATGAATATTTTCTATATTGTTCCAGAACTCACGTCTTTTTTCATGTTTAGTGCTAGCATAAATAGAGGAAAAAAGCCAAGTAATTTGAGAGGGAAGTCCTCAATAGTGGCGTGAATCTCCTGATTTCTCCTAACAAAGTTATGAACTTTGACAACATTGGAATCCCAAAGGATAACCATACCTCCAGATTGGCCCTCACTTGGAACCTCAATCATTTCTGAGATTGCAAAATCACTAAGGAGGGAGATGTGATCTTTCATTCTTGTTTCCAACAGAGTTATCATGCATGGCTTATGCGTATCTACCATATCTCTAAAGTTTATACGGAAGTTGTCATTGTTACCACCACGGATGTTCCATATTTATTATGTTAGTTGGCCGATACATCATTGCATGGTTGTTTGTTGGACCATTTTCCATCAGTGCTTGCAGCACTGGGTTCCTCCTTAATGAAGAGACCAAAATCATCGCATGATTTCCCACTGTTGGGTCCTGTGGAGGCTGGATGTCCATCGAGCATTTGTATAAGGATGGCAGCTGAGAATATACCTCTTTTCTTGCACTTCCCTGAAGAGATATACCTTTACATCGTTTAGACTTAAAAATTCCAGTATTTGCTCTGACTCTAGCAGGTTCATTCCTTCTACTTGCATTTCTTGGTGATCTTCTAGTTCTGGAGCATTGGGGTGGATTTGTAGAGGGGGAAGATTTACTAGAGGAGGTGGAGGGGGCCGATTTACTGGAGGAGGTGGAGGGTGCTGATTTACCGGAGGAGGTTGAAATGCTTGGTTTTGTGCTTGGCTCTGGGCTACACTCCATGGTATGAAGAATGGATTCATGAGTGAGATCTCTCCTAGTGGGAAGAAAGGGAGATCTATTGTCGTGTTTTGTGGAGGAAGAGGATTGAAGTGGTGAGGCAGATTCCACTGGCTCCTTATTGCATGTGCTTGGTTTTCACTCATTGAGGGAGCTAGTGGATGAAGGTCATTGTTCAACCAAACATGGTTTTGGTAGTTGTTCATAGCCATGTGCATTCCCTCGAATACTAGTTGGGCCAGGAAGTGTGAGTTTTGAAGAATTATTACTATCTCTTGGCTGTTCAATATCATGTTGAATGATATTGCATGGCCCATTAGGGCTTGTTCTATCCTGGATAGTGGTTGGTTTTCTTGAGGAAAAGGGGGTTAGATGAAGAAGATGGTTTGATTTTTTGTCTGATTGGGTGGGTTTGGTTGGAGATTTGCCATTGTGTGTGCTCTTTGTTGTTGTAGGATTTGGACTAGCTTGTATCTTCTCCTCTGTGAGTTTGGTAGCCTTGGCATTTTCCTTGCCGGAAGTCTGGTTTATAGAGGTAATTTGAGGCTCGTTGGTGGAGTGGTTACTGAGTTGAGGTGTAGGGTTAGATAAGTTTGTAATTATTGTGTCTATTTGCATGTCTTGGTTACTTGAGGGGGGAAAGATTTTATTCAGATTTGGAAAGTTCATAGGGTTAGGCATGTGTACTGTTTCATTGGCCATTTGTGTATCCAATGGAAGGGGATGGGCCAAGTGTTGTGGGTCCAAATCTTCTTCCATGCAAGAATTAGTATTATCTAAGGGAGAATTAGGGTAGTTTTCTTTTGCTGATAAACCCATTGCCTCGTATTGGAGAGAGGAATTTGTGAGGGAGGGGGGGTTAGGGATGTGATTAGCGTTATTAAGGGGATTATTAGGGTGCATGGCATTTAGAAAGCTTTTGACACGTGGCTATTGGTTGCATGCAACAATGCCACATCCTTAGTAGTGTAATCTGAAAGATTTTTCACATTTTTAGTTTCTTTTTTTATTTTGGGTTGTGGGCGGATTCACCAAAGCCAAATATCTATTTGCATTAGTGACTTCATTAGCTGGACAAAAAGAAAGGTTCTTATGGGTAATTCTATCTTTGGAATAATTTTGATTACTTGTAGCATTATTGCTTGCATTGATGAGTTGAGAAGGAGTAGACATACCTGGAACCCCATGCGAAATGGACTTAACCATACCTGAATTTTGGCCTGCCACATTCCTTTTGTCATTGGCTCTTTTTTTTTCTTGTAAGGCTGACCGTCTGCCACACCTCTTCATTCATTGCTTGGGTATCAATGCCGGCACTAGATTGGGGAGTTGAACATATTGGTAAAACTGGAGTTCTAACTGGAATGGTTTTAATGTGTGGGCATTTAATTGAAATGTGCCCTAATCTCCCACAAGCTTTGCATAAAAAAATTTTAACGTCATATTGGACAACTTGTTTATGGTTTCCAATCTGGATAAGAGGGATAAATAGATCCTCAAGAGGTAGTTCAATGCATAATACTGCATAACGGCCATGTAAGATCGAAGATGTACATGCATCTATTTTTAATAATTTTCCAAGAGTGTTACCTATTTTTCCTAAAACGAGGCCATCATGAATTCGATTGGTAATTGTGGCAGTCGAACCCAAATGGCCGTTAGAGAATTGTCTTCATCCTTTGCTACAAAGTTTGGTTTCCATCTTTGGACTGAGAAGAAATGTCCAAAGATGAACCATGGACCATAATGAAGGAACCTAAACATGTGTTCCTTACAATTGAACTTAGTGATGTAATAGTCCACTCCTAGATCAATTAAGGGGAAGTTCTCATAGATTTTCCAGGTTTCTTGAATTTTTCTTTTTAGAAGATTATGTTGGATTCTTTTACCATGAAGTTTAATAATAAGTGAGAATCTCCATGGTTGATAGATACGGTTTTGTTCTTCCAAAGATAGATGAATTTGGTGACCCTTAATAGAAGTATAGTTGCTTGATGTCTGGTTTGGCTCTTGTGCTATTGAAGGGTAATTTTCAAGAGTTGGGGTTAGCACCTTGATGAAGGAGCTATGCTCTCCCGCTATTAGTTTCTCTTTGAAACTAGAGCCAAGATCATTTGATATAGTTTGAGTGGTTTTAGGACCAATATCAGGTGGTTTGGGAGGGATTTGGTTTGATTGGGTTGAGATTTCCATGGTCATTGAAAGTTGAGGTTGGAGAAGAAATGTTTTCATTTAGTGAGCGGTTGGAGAGAATTTCTTAGGGGCTGGTTTATGTTCACATTCACTAATCCATCAACTAGCTTACATGCCCATGCCCATACCCTTCATTAAAATTGGAACATATTGACTCATTTTGAGCGTTGCAATTGGAATTAACTTTAAATTTATTGAAAATCTTCTTGTAGTAAAATAACAAAAGAATAAATTAAGAAAAGAATGATCAAGCTTCACTTGCTTTAATCTCAAGAGGCAAAAAGGGTCAAAGATTGTCACAACCCGAATTTCCCGCCCTTGAGGGACCGTGATGGCGCCAAACATTTCACTTGCTAGGCAGGCCAGCGTAAAAATAGTTTTTAGCCATTTTTAACAAGTCAAATTAAATGCTAACCAAGAAACAGAATAACTGAAATAGAGTGAGTAAACCATAATAACAGCGATATCTAAATGCAATCTCAGAACTGGTGTCACAAGTGCACGAGCGACTAAAGTACTACAAATAAAATTTTAAGTGAAAGTATAACTGTCTGAAATGAATTAAACAGCTAAAGTAATATAGAAGGGGACTTCAGGGCGGCGAATACCGTGCAGCTGTACCTCAAGTCTCTGTCAAGCAATCAATTCGAGCAATCTACTAACCGCCGCTAGGACCGACTCCAAAATCTGCACAAAAAATACAGAGTGTAGTATGAGTACAACTGATCTCATGTACCCTGTAAGTGCCGAGCCTAACCTCGACGAAGTACTGACGAGGCTAAGGCGGGTCACTTATAATAACCTGTATGCAGTATAATAATAATAATAATAATAATAATAATAATAATAATAATAATAATAATAATAATAATAATAATAATAATAATAATAGTAGGAGAGAAAAGCATGAAATGACGGCAAAGTAGTAAACTAATGGAAACAACTCAATCCTTTAAATCAGTAAATCAAGAAATATCAGTACTCCGAATATCATATGAAAATACTAAAGTCTAACCCAATACAACAATGAGTACAACACATACAACCCGTTGCGGCGAGCAACCCAATCCTACCGTATAACCAAATCCTCTCTTATTTCACCATATAAATATTATGAATAACATATAAAATCCGCTGCTGCGTGTAACCCGATCTCACCGTATCAATATCAAATCCTCACTTATTTTACCATATCATTATTATAATCATAAATAAATTCCGTTGTGGCTTGTAACCCGATCCTACTGTATCAATATCAAATCCTCCCTTATTCCACCATATCACAACCGGTGCAGCGTACAACCCGTTCCACAAATAAATTCAATAAATGTAATCAATCCAACAACTCAATTTACAAGAATCTCTACGATTAAAGAATATGAAATCAAGACCAAAAAGGAACACCGGACCAAATCAAGAAATGCTACAATTAATACAAGCAACAAGACAAGCCAAATCTATAACAGTTAAAGTGTACAAGTAAGACAATTAAGGTAAGTGTCAATTAATCACGGAATCATGGAAGAGACAAATATTTCAATGCAAGAGAAAATAAATGACAAATAACAAGTTACTGCATAGAGAGCAATTAAAACATGTAACAGTTAATACGTGGAATAAGATAATTAATGAAATATAGGAAAAACATGAAAACAATTATTTTGACGGCGTATATCAACTCGTCACCTCGCATATACGCCGTACACATGTAATTCACATAACATATAGTTGATTCCTAATTCCCTCAAGTCAAGGTTAGACCCAACACTTACCCGCTCCGCAAGCAAATCAAAGCTGAACCCGTGCCTTTCCTCTAAAAATACGCCTCCAAACCAATCAAATCTAACCAAAATTGACTCAATATCACCAAACAATGCTAGAGAAATCAATTACAATTCATAAAGTTAAGATCTTTACACTTCTTCCAAAAAGTCAACAAAAGTCAACCCGAGTCCGCTTGGTCAAAACCCGAGATTCGGACCAAAACTCAATTACCCATTCACCCCTGAGCCCGGTTATGTAATTAGTTTCGAAATCCGACCTCAATCGAGGTCTAAATCCTAAATTTACAAAAAATCCTAATTCTACCCAAATCCCTAACGACCATGAAAATCCTAGATTTGATGTTAAAATTTTATGAAATGTAATGGGTAATTAAAAAAAATAGATTAAGCTTCCCAATGAATTTCGGAAGAAAATCTCTTGTAAAAATTTCCTTTAGGGTGTTTAGGGTTGAAAGTTTGTGAAAAATGAGTTAAATCCCGTGTTCTCGGCTTTTTATCCAGGCGCATATGTCGCAATTGCAATCCGGGGTTCGCAATTATAACCCCGCAAATACGAGAAATCTATCGCAATTGCGAAAAAGTCACATCTCTGTTGTCATCGCAAATGTGATGGTTTTGTTCGCAATGCGAACATGGGCATTCCTCAAATGGGACCATTTGATCACAATTGCAAACCAGCTTCCCCAGCCCCCAATTGCAAATGTTAACCTATCGCAATTGTGATTCTAATCCCGCAATTGCGAGGTCTGAGACCTGTGCACAAAACCAGCAAAATCCTACTCTTTCAAACACTCTGCTATGCGTCTGAAACTCACCCGAGCCACGAGGCTTCAAACCAAACATGTACACTGATAAGTGGGGATTTTTGACTACTTATTAGCTCCTTTTAGCTGTCGTTTTAGATTGTGTTCCCAAAAACTGATAAAATATGCTTAATTACAGGAATATTCGAAAATGAGCCTCCAAGATGAAATCCAACTCAAAAAGGAGTGATCTGAACTCAAGGACAAAAACAGACACAGAAGCTTAAAGTGTGGACCGCAAAATATCATCTGCGGCTGCAGATTTTGAAGAAAAACATATCAAAGATCTGTGAAAAGTGCGGTCCGCACATGAAATGTGCGTCCGCAGAAGCTGTGAAAGAGCAAAAGTTCAGAGAACCTGCATCATAAGTTCAACAGAAGTGCGGACCGCAAAATTATTGTGCGCCCTGAGAATATCAGCTATGCGGCCGCAGTCACAGTTGTGCGGTCCGCAAAAGAGCTCAGAAATGTGTAGACCGTAGAAAGAGAGAGTTGCAGCCGCGGTTTAGAATTATGTGGCTGCAAGATTCCAATCCTGTCAGGCTGAAGCAAAGTGCGGACCGCACATGGAATTGTGCAGCCGTATAACCTCTGAAAGGGCATTTTTTGTCCGAAAATTCCAGCTCTGTATAAATAGAAGAGTTTCACTTTTTGAGGTCAAGTTTTGACATCAGCAGCCACAATAGACGTTTTTCTTTACCCTCTTTAGTAGTTTTTGCTATTTTGAGATTTTTGAATAGAGATTTCATCATTATAATTATCAATATGGGTTTAATTATCATTTCTTCTTCTATCTTAAACATGATTAGCTAGATTTTTACTAGGGTTGTGACCCAGCCCTAGAGTGTAATCCTAATGGGTGTTTGATTTATTGCTTGTTTATGGTTGGGTGTTTATTATTTAGCGTTGTTCTTGCTTTTAATTGTAGAATTAATGATTGCAAACATTAGTTCATGCCTATTTGAGTTGGTTTCTACTTGAGAAAGAGAAACTTAGTCTGGAAAAACTTGGCTAACAAGAAATTAGGTAATTTAAGATATTGATAGTCCCAATTAAAGGAATGAACCTAGAGATAGTAAAACCCGACTTGAGCTTTGTATCAACCGTTTTGTTCAATACTCATTTGGCCTTGAGAAAGCCAAATTGGGGAAAACCACTCTCTTACTGAGATGTATTGAGTGGGTGCTCGAGTGTTGATAGCTATAATGCACCCCGACCAACAAAATAAGCTTTAAAGTTTAAAACCCATTAGGCAAACACCAAGGTGAAGGTCATAGCCCTAGGACTTTTATATCATTTGAAAAGCAACAACCAAAACAGTTTATTAGTTACAATTCTTAATCTTGCAATCTTAGATTAAAATAGACATAGATTAAACACCAATTTGTGAAAGTGAAAATAGAGATAGTTCATACTCATACATTGCAATCTATACCCCTAAATCCTACGTACAACTCCCTGTGGAATTCAACCCCGACTCTATGTTGGGTATTACTATTGCATCGACCATTTCATAACCTCAAATAGAGGTGTGACTTGGACGAGATCAATTTTTGGTGCCGTTGCCAGGAAACTAAAAATGGATTTTGCTATATATTTAGTTTTGTGCGTGAATTGTCTTCTTTTCCTTCCATGCTACTGATTTTTGTGAATCACTTGTTGGTGCAACAATGGCTCTCAACAGCGATCAACTCGGAAACATGCCTTTGGGCGATGTGGACGTTGATGATGACTAAGTTGAAAAGGTTCCTCTTGAACCTCAAGAAAATAGAAGAGGCCAACCGCCTTAAGACAACGTCCCAGTACCACCCCCACCTCCACCAAGAGCGGCTCCACACCGTGTTGCCAAATGAAGGGTATGCAAGTGGGCGGGCAATTTTTAAATCACGAATGTAATGATCACATTGCTAGAGCAACGGGGATTCTTCACCGGGGCTCTGAGTCAAAATGCATACAAACACTTGAAGGGGTTTGTGGACACTTGTTGGGGGAGTAAATAGATAAACGTCTCCGAGGATGCTTTAAGGTTGAGGCTATTTCATTTCTCTCTTCGGGGGAAAGCCTTGGATTGGTTAGAGAGATTTCCAAACCATTCCATCCATACATGTGATGAATTGACGGAGAAATTTATTTCAAAGTTTTTTTCTCCCGGGCATATGGATACTCTTAGAGACGAGATTCTAGCATTCAAACAAGATCCCAATGAGCCGTTGCATGAAATATTAGAGAGGTACCGAACAATGGTCAAAGAGTGCCCCAATAATGACATGACAGAGGCTATGATTCAATAAACTTTCTATCGGGGGATCAATACAACTAATCAATGCGTGGTTAATCAACTTGCTGGTGGAAATTTCACGACAACACTGTATGCGGAAGCTTGAGATATTAGATGAAATGGCAGATACTTCATCGGCATGGCAAAGTAGAGAAAATGTTCCTCAAGGTGATCCGGACGTGATTCACCTACATAAAGAATTATATGATCATGAGCAAGCCATTGCCGAGTTGACCACCACAATGAATCAATTATCCAAGGCTCAACTTCAACAAGTGCAAAGTCCTAAGAAAGTCAATGCTATGAAGGAAGTTAGTATGATGGTGAACAAAAGAAGGCCCAAGGGTCCACAAGTGCAAAACCCTATGGAGAATTATGTGCAAGAAGATAGCGGGTTTGACCAAGATGAATCTTACAATGAACAAGAGGAGGAAGTGAAATACGTGAACAACTTTCAAGGGCAAAGAAACAACTCTCAAGGCCCGAATCAACAACAATGGCGACCTTAAGGTAATCAAGGTAATTGGAATTCTAACAACCAAGCTAATTGGAATGGTGGCAACAATCAAGGGAATTGGAATAATAACAACAATCAAGAAAATTGGACTGGTGGAAATAACCAAGTCAATTGGAGTGGCAACAACCAAGGATACTGGGGAGTCAATAACCAAGGGGGGTGGAACAATAATCAAGGCAATCGGTGGTCGGGCTTTTAAAGGCCCCAGATGTATCAACAAACGATCAACCCATCTCCTTATCCTTCCCATGGTCCAAGTTCTTCCAATAATGAGATGGGATGAATTGAGAGTATGTTCAAACAAATGATGTAGAAGAATGCCAACTCCGATGCTGAACTAGCCTCACACAACACATAAATTCGCAACTTGGAAGTTTAAATGGGGCAAATCTCTCAAGCTCTAAACACTCGTCCTAAGAGGGAACTACCAAGTGGCACGATGGTGAATCCAAAGGGTGGGAACAACACGGACATGCCATGGCTGTTACTACATGAAGTGGAAAAGGTGGGGATATACCCACCTTAAGTCAAAGGAAACTTGTGGATGATGAGAAAGTGGTTCAAGAAGATGAGACCCTGAACAATGTGGTGCAAGAAAATAATGATGTACGGATCGATGTTGATGACAATGTGGAAGAGATTCAAGAGGAAGTGAACCCGTCTAGGAAGCACATTGTTGACATACCAGAACCGGTAGTGCAAAAGGCTAAGGCACCAATGCCTAGGCCTCCTCCTCCATATCCTCAAAGGTATGCCAAGAAAAATGGCGATAATCAATTCATAAAGTTCATTGACATGTTGAAGAGTCTATCAATCAACATGCCATTGGTTGAAGCCTTGGAGAAAATGCTCGGTTATGCAAATTTTATGAAGGATTTGGTGACAAAGAAGCGGTCGATGAATGGTGAAACTATAAAAATGACTCATCAAGTGAGTGCAATTGTGCATTCAATGGCTCCCAAATTGGAATATCCTGGTGCTTTCACAATCCCTTGTACCATTAGAAGTGCTGAGTTTGCTAAAGCTCTTTGTGATCTTGGGGCAAGAATCAACTTGATGCCCTATTTGGTTTTCAAGACTTTGGGAATTGGGCAACCAAGACCCACATCTATGAGATTACAAATGGTCGATCGTACCATGAAGAGACCATTGAGAGTGATTAAGGATGTATTGGTTCGTGTTGATAAATTCATTCTTCTGGCGGATTTTGTCATTCTTGATTGTGAGGTTGACTATGAGGTACCGATTATTCTTGGGAGACCTTTCCTTGCTACGGGGAAGGCTCTAGTTGATGTTGAAGCCGGAGAACTTACCTTCCGGGTTGGTGATGAAAAAGTGATTTTCCATGTCTGTATGTCTATGGGGCAACCCAATAGCTATGAGGTGTGCTCTTTCGTGGACTTGGTGACCGATGTGTTTGTGGATTAAACAAGTGATGTGATGAATGTTGATGATACATTGGAGGCTGTCTTACTCATCTTTGATGATGAAGAGATGGAGGGCTTCGTGGAATGTGTGAACTCTTTGCAAGGAATGGGGTCGTACACTTATGAGATCCACAAATTGTCCTTGGATCTTAAAAATAGGACAACTCCTCCAACAAAGCCTTCAATTGAGGAGCCTCCCATCTTGGAGTTGAAGCCATATCCTCCACATCTTCGGTATGAATTTCTTGGCCTTTATTCTACTTTACCAGTTATTCTTTCCTCTTTTGTTTGACTAACTTACAGGTAGATTCTACATTGGCGGTGCTACAAATGAGGAAGAAGGCTATTGGATGGACATTGGCGGATATTCGAGGGATAAGCCCCACTTTTCGCATGCACAAGATTAACTTGGAGGAAGGTGTCAAACCATCTATAGAACATCAATGGAGACTCAATGAAGTCATGCAAGAGGTTGTCAAAAAGGAGATCATGAAGTGGTTGGATGCCGGGGTTGTCTACCCCATTTCCGATAGTTCGTGGATTTCTCCGGCATGTGTCCCAAAGAATGGGGGCATGACGGTGGTCACCAATGATAAGAATGAGTTGATTCCTACAAGAATGGTGAAGTAAGCTCAAAAAAGTCACAAGGAAGGACCATTTTCTACTTCCCTTCCTAGATCAAATGTTTGATAGATTGGACGGACGTGCTTTTTATTGTTTCCTTGACGGGTATTTCGGCTATAATCAAATTCTTATTGCTCCAGAGGATCAAGAGAAAACTATTTCTACATGTCCTCATGGTACTTTCACCTTCTCGCGGATGTCATTTGGGTTTTGCAATGCACCAGCGACTTTTCAAAGGTGTATGATGGTGATCTTCACGGACATGGTAGAGGATTATCTTGAAGTCTTCATGCATGACTTCTCGGTGGTCAGGAATTATTTTTATGATTGTCTCAAAAACTTGGATAAAGTGTTGGCGAGATGTGAAGAAACAAACTTGGTGCTCAATTGGGAGAAACGTCATTTTATGGTCGAGGAAGGCATTGTCCTTGGCCACAAGATCTCAAAGAATGGCATTGAATTCGACAAGGCGGAGATTGAGGTGATTTCTAAGCTTCCACCTCCAACTTCTATGAAAGGCGTGTGGAGTTTCTTCGGTCACGCGAGATTTTATCGGCATTTCATCAAGGATTTCTCTAAAGTGGTGAACCCGTTGCGAAAGCTTTTGGAGAAAGATGCTAAGTTTCATTTCAATGATGATTGCATGAGAGTTGAATTCCTAAATCTCAAGTTGACTACTACTCCCGTTATCACCGCTCTAAATTGGAGTGTTCCTTTTGAGCTCATGTGCGATGCAAGTGATGTAGCGGTAGAGGCTGTTTTGGGGAAACGCATCAACAAGATTTTTCATCCGGTCTATTATGCAAGTAAGACCATGAAGTGCCCAAGTTAACTACACCGTTACGGAGAAAGAGCTCCTTGCCATTGTGTTTGCTATTGAGAAGTTCCGCTCGTACTTGATAGGTGCAAAAGTGATTGTCCATACGGATCATGCGGCACTTCATTATCTTATGAGAAAGAAAGATTCCAACGCCCGGTTGATGAGATGCATGCTTCTGTTGCAAGAGTTTGATATAGACTTCCAAGATCGAAAAGGAAGTGAAAACCAAGTGGCAGACCACTTGTCTCGTTTGGAGGAGGAGGGGAGGCCGCATGATGGCCTTGAAATCAATAAATCCTTCCCCGATGAGCAACTCTTGGCTATTTCAATGAAAGAGGTGCCATGGTTTGCGGATCTAGGAAATTATTTTGTAAGTGGTATCATCCCGGATGAGTTCTCTTCAAACCAAAGGAATAAGCTCAAACGGGATTGTCAAGACTATTATTGGGATGAACTGTACCTTTTCCGGATTTGTGCGGATGGAGTGATTAGAAGATGCATACCGGAGAAGGAGCAGTGTGAAATTCTTGGGGCTTGTCATTCTTCGCCGTATGACGGTCACCATGGGGGAGCAAGAACAACGGCCAAAGTGCTAAGTTGCAGCTTCTATTGTCCCACTCTTTACAAGGATGCAAGTGATCTCGTCAAGTGTTGTGATGAATGTCAAAGGGCCAGTGGAATCTCAAAGAAAAATAAAATGCCCCTCACCACCATTTTGGAGATTGATATTTTTGATGTGTGGGGTATTGACTTCATGGGCCCTTTTGTGAGTTCTTGTGGAAATACCTATATCTTGGTCGCGGTTTATTATGTGTCCAAATGAGTTGAGGATGTTGCTCTACCCAATAATGAAGCAAGAAGTGTGGTGCCATTTTTGAAGAAGAATATTTTCACAAGGTTTGGTACTTCGCGGGCTACCATAAGCGAGGGGGGTCACATTTTTGCAACAAAGATTTCAAAACCTTACTCACCAAGTATGGTGTCACTCATAAAGTCACGACTCTCTATCATCCACAAGAAAGCGGTCAAGTGGGAGTCTCCAACCGGGAGAGTATTTTGTCCAATATACTGAACGCTAACCGAACGGATTGGTCCAAAAAACTTGATGATGCTTTATGAGCTTATAGGACGACTTACAGAACACCTATCGGAATGTCTCCATACCTATTGGTGTTCAGAAAATCTTGTCATCATCCGGCGGAACTTGAGCACAAATCCATGTGGGCTTTAAAGAAGTTGAACCTTGAGTGGGATGTCGCCGCCAACTTAAGGGTGGAACATTTGAATGAGTTGGATGAGTTCCGGTACCATGCATACACAAGTTCGTCCTTATACAAAGCGAAGATGAAATGCCTTCATGACAAATACATTAGGAACAAATAGTTTAAAGAGGGTGATCTTGTGTTGTTGTTCAATTTACGGTTACAGATGTTTCCCGAAAAGCAAAAGTCTAAATGGAGTCGCCCGTTTGAGGTTTTGGGTGTGACACCCTTTGGTGCATTGGCTTGAAGAATAAAAATGATGAGGTGTTTAGAGTCAATGGTCACCGGGAGAAGTATTATCTGGAAAAAATGGTGATGGCCACATCATGGCGGTAATTTATTTCAAGTGATGGTAACCTGCGTCGTGTTGCGACGTTAAATCATGCGCTTCTTGGGAGGCAACCCATGTTTCTTTTTCTTTTTCTTTTATTCTTTCTAGATAGGTCTTATTCTGTGCTAACTGGTTTTGAAGTGTGTTGCAGGAATGAGTGTGCTATACAGGGACTTGCTCAGAAAAATTAGTTAAGTATGGAAAAAAAATGCGGACCGCACAATTTTGAATGCTACAACAGAAGGCAGCTGCGGCCGCCTAATTCTTGTGTGGACCGCACAACTTGAGATGGGAAAATGTCTGAGTTTGTTTATCAGATAAATAGCCAATGTGCGGCCGCACAGGGAAATCAGCGGTCCGCACAAAAATCTGCGGTCGCACAACAAATTCCACGGATCGTAGATCAACAAGGGGAAAATGAACAACAGGTAATAGAGTGCGGACCACAAAAGGAATTCTGCGGCCGCACTCATCTCTTAAATCCTTAGCCAAACTCGCTTAGTACAAATAGTAGCCGTAATGCTATTATTGAAACTTTCCAATCTCTGAGAAATCAAAACAAAGGCTAAAATCTAGCACATAACTTATTCAATTATCTACCACCTAATTAAGCATTTGTGATCATTCCTTAACACCACTTCATCACTGGTATGTTCAAATTACTTCTAGGATTCTTCAATTTTCTTAGTTTAGTTTACTATTTGTTAGTTATTTTAGACCATTTGTCAATTTCATATCTATGTGGGGTGTAAATTGTGTTGGGTAAACTCCTAGTTGCTATTTGGGGGAATGGGCATTTGGTTGATCATGTTTAATTGTTACTACCATCGCCAATTTGTGCATAAAATCGAACCCTAGAGAACTCTGCCCGATTAAATTTTGAAATGTGCGTCCGTACAAGGAATTGTGCGGTCCATAGAAGTATAGATTAGGGCATATGGTTCAGCAAGATTGTGTGGTCCGCAGAAACTCAATCGCGGCCGCAGATCAGGGCAATCTCTGTCTTCAGAGAGTTGCCATTTTAAGGTACCAATTGTGCGGTCAAACTTAGAAATGTGCGGACCGCACTTCAGATGTGCGGTCGCACTCAAAATTGTGCGGACCGCAGTTTGATCTCAGCGGCCGCACTTTCAAATTGCGTGGTCCGCATAACCCAACCTACGGCAGCACTTGCAATTCTGCGGACCGCAGTTTCTCTACCCTACAACATGTTTGTTCTGTAACTTTTTGTTTATCTGCGCTAGAACTTGAACTGACTCCTACTGCTGTTTGTTGCAGAAAATGGTTAGATCACGTGGTCGTGGTGATACATCAAAGGGGAGGGGTGAACCCTCCCGAGGCCGAGGCAAGAGTCCCTTACTGCTCACCCTTCAAAGAGCTATAACTAAAAAGGCAACAGCCGGCCGGGGTAGAGATGCAGAGCTCATTGAATCAAGTTCTTATATCCTATCTAGGGAATCGGAGGGAGACTATGTGTAAGAGCAACCTGCTGTTCAATCACAGCCACAACAGTTTCAGAGGAGATTTCAACTCCAGAAGAACCTTCCTCCTCTAAGAGCACTTCCGAGGGTTCGGAAGGTGATAGTCAGGACTTAGAGCCCTCATCTACACATGTCCCCGACGCACCAGCTACTACAGTGGATATGGATGACATCCCGGATGATGGCCGAGGGGGTGATACCGGAATTGTCGGCCTTGAGAGGTCAAAGAAGAAAGAAATTTAGGAAGATAAGTTCGTCAGTCTAGCTGCTTTCACTAGTTTCCGAGAGTGGTGGCCGTCGAGATCGGTCACTCTTGAGCGTCAATTCTTGTTGAAAGACCTTGATAAATACAACCCAGTGGTGTCAAGACAATTCCGAGAATGGAAGGGGTGGACATGGTTCACTCAAAGTGTGGTAGATGCCAAAGAGTACCTGGTCTGGGAATTTTACGCCAATGTGGCGCACATAAAGATGGGACCAAAGTGACAAAAGTGAGGAACCTGAAAGTGAGGTTTAACCAGAACACCTTGAACACATACTTGGGGTTTGAGGATGTTGAGCCGGTGCAATACTTGGAAAAGCTGGGTATGGGTGATGCAGCTCGCCCATGGCTAGCTGAGATGCTTGCAGCCCTAGGACCACCACCACCATGGATCACAATAGGGGTTCCTATTCACAGGAATACTTTGAACTTAGAGGCAAAGGGATGGCAGACTTTCATATGCAGCAGACTAGAACCGTGCCAGAATGAGACAAATCTTCCTATTCAACGGGTAGTGCTAGTAGCCTCTATCATGGCTGGGTACCCAATCAATGTGGGTGCCATGATGTCAGCCAACATGTCTTTGGTTGCCAGGCAAGGTGACACCTCCTACCCGTATCCCAACACTATCACGGAGTACCTTACGGATGCGGGGGTGGAGACGAGGGTCTTTGACACCAAGGTTAGAGCAAAGAAGCCTTTCTCTTGGTATTCTTTGATGGACCTGAGGAACCCGAAGAAAAAGATTCAGCCGACTGCTACCGTAGGCTAGTCTGATGAGCCATCGGTGGTAGCGGCAAAGTCAGCAGACATGCCTTCCACTTTAGCAGTGTCTTCTACCAGTGCAGCTGCCATACCTTTACCTCCTTCTTCAGAGCCTTTAGTTCCCTCCACCTCGACTTTGAGGCCGGTGCCCACGCCCACCTATCCATTATCTGCACTGTGAGTCTCCTAGGAATTGGCGAGCCTCAATAACTAGATGCAGACAGCCACTGCAAAGCTGTCTGACTTATCTAGTGCTGTTGCAGCACAGTCATCCACCCCGGCACCCCAGATTCCTCTAACAGTGGAGGATACATTAAAGAAGATTTTGGAGAACCAACAGACCATCATGAACACTTTAGTAGCACATGGAGTATTGATTGAGGAGCTTGGGAAGCAAATAAAGAAGATGAAGAAATCCCAGGCATCCAAGAATTATAGACAGGCTGACAAGAGAGGCGACCAAGATAGCAGCCGCCGGGGACCTTCCATTTGATATGCTGATGGAGACAGATCCGACAGCAACATCAGCACTAGTAGATCCAGCAGCACCATCAGCACCAGTGGCACCAGCTGGCCAGTCTGAGGAGCCAGACCTGGCTACCGACACTGCTGAGGCGATGCGCCAGATGTTCACCCACCCAATTACTCCTAGAGCCGAGGATGATGAGATCCAGTTGGAGGAGACTGAGGGCGCTGGCGTTGCTGTGGACATAGCCACATAGGGAGTCCTTTTCACTCTTACCCTTCTTTATTCTTATTTTGTTAAGCATTGGGGACAATGCTTATTTTTATTCGGGAGTTGGGGGGGGG
>NC_031989.1:79789689-79849508 GCF_001879085.1 Nicotiana attenuata | reverse complement strand
AGGTCGGTAGGGGGGGGGGGGGGGTTGAGTTTATTTGCTATTTGGATGACTTTTAGACATTTGGTTTGTAATAATTGCCGATATTTTCTTCTTTCTCTTTATTTTGTATATATATATATTCTCTCCGTTCTCTATTGATGTATATATTCTCTCTTCTCCTCTCTCATTATGTATATTCATTATGCTTTCAGTAGTTTGCTTTGTAGTTTCTTTATTCTGCTTTCTTATTAGTTCATGTTTAATCTAATAGCTTCTTGTTTAATCTAATAGCTTCTTCTTAATTTAGTTACTTCTTTTTATGTTTTGGTGAACAATAAACATTTGATTTTCTTAATGCCACGGTTCTTTCCGAAGGTAGTTTTTGTGTGAACCGGGTGACTCTTCCCAACGATGGATGGCGTGACAACCTTCTTAAGGGATTGAGTCCGTTTTTTGGTGTTTAGGTAAGAATAGTAGTAATAATGAATAAAAGACCTAATTGAGTCAGACTCGAAGAGTCAAACATGCCTCACTTAGTACCAACACACTTAACTACGTGCTTACGATTAAAAATAAGTTTTTTTTTGAAAAAAAATAGCTCTAGTTAGTGACCTTCTGACTCTTCTATTGACTTAAGCAATCATCGAGTGGTTTAGTCGAACCATAGTTATTTTCAATCTTGAATATGGTCATTGTGGGCCCTCGAATCTATCCTCTTTAACAATCCTGCTGTGTGAGAGGTGAGATGCTTTTGTTGCAAGTCCAAGTACCCGTGCGAATGGTCTAGAACTTGCCCAGAATGTGTTTTGAGGCAAAATATTAAGTTATGCTTGGCTTGAGAAGTGATTGTAGGCTCTGCTTGACCCACTTGAAATTTCCATGGCCCACCAATGTTGTTATCCCTAGTCAACCCATTCGAACCTAAAACTGTTTTCATTTGATAACCATGTTACAAGCCTTTACCCATTTTGTTGTGACCCTCTCTTGGCACCCGAGCTTTCCCTAACACTCTTGTGAAACAATTGGCTAAAAGCATAAGTTTGGGGGAAAGACGAGGAGTTTGAAAAAGGTATCAAGGCACAAAAAAAGAAAAGAAATGAAGAGATGGAAAGGCAAGAAAAAGAAAGAAAGAACAAAAAGAAAAATGCAAAAAAAAGAAGAGAATAAGTCGAAGAGTTAAGGGGATTCAATGAAAAGTAATGATGCAAAGCATGGAGAAAGCAAAGAAGGAGAAAATAAATATCATGACCAAGAAAGAGTGATGTTAAGTCTCTCTAGTTCCCCTAAGGAAAAGAAAATGCCTCAAAGAGTTGGCAGAACATAAGCCGATAGGATAAAATGGAGTTCTTAAGGAAAGATGAACCCGTTCTATCATAACATATCCAACCTTAGTCCAAAAAGCCTTCATTGCATTCCGAAACAGCCCTACGTGGTTTCTAGCCAAGTGAGCTTACATTAGCGGTGATCTACATGAGGCGCTAGCATATGGTACATAGAGTCGTACTTGCGACATTCTTTTGAGAGAGATGAGCGAACCTTTCACAAATCTTTGAATTGAGTGCTAAATTCTTAAGTAAGATATGCTAACGGATAGTAGAGGAGGAGGAGTTTGGGATCCACAATGACCTACATGAAAGAACGAGCTTCCTTGATGAATAAAGTCAACTCTTGATGCTCAAGTGTCATGTTAGAACTAGTTGTGCTTAAAAGTTCAACTCATTACCTTGTTAATAATCCATAAGTGTTGTGGGTAATTGTTGGTCCCAATTAATGTGTGATTGATGCATTTTTGATTATCTGGAATAGCTCTTAACCTGTGGAGGTGGGAATTACCTTATTTGCTTGAGGACAAGCAAAAACATAAATTTGGGGGAGTTGATAAGTGTGGATTTTGATTACTTATTAGCGCTTTTTAGCTTTCGTTTTAGTCCAAAAGCGTTTAATTGTGTTCCTAAAAACTGATGAAGTATGCTTAATTGCAGGAATATTGGAAAATGAGCCTCCAAGATGAAATCCAACTCAAGAAGGAGTGATCTGAACTCAAGGACAAAAACAGACACAAAAGCTTAAAGTGCGGACCGCAAAATATGATCTACGACCACAAATTGTGAAGAAAAACATATCAGAGATCTGTGAAAAGTACGGTCCGCACATGAAATGTGCGGCCGCAGAAGCTGGGCAAGAGCAAAAGTTCAAAGAACTTGCATCTCAAGTTCAACAGAAGTGCGGACCGCACAATTATTGTGCGGCCGCAGAGGATCAGCTATGCGGCCGCAGTCACAATTGTGCAGTCTGAAAAAGAGCAATTTGCGGCTGCACTCAGAAATATGCGGGCCGCAGTAAGAGAAAGGTGCAACAGCGGTTCAGAATTATGCGGCAGCAAGATTCCAATCCTGCCAGGCTGAAGCAAAGTGCGGGCCGCACATGAAATTGTGCGGCCGCAGAACCTCTAAAAGGGTATTTTTGTCCGAAAATTTCAGCTCTGTATAAATAGAAGAGTTTCACTTTTTTAGGTCAATTTTTGACATCAGCAGCCACAGTAGATGTTTTTCTTTACCCTCTTTAGTAGTTTTTGCTATTTTGAGATTTTTAAATATAGACTTCATCATTTTAATTATCAATATGGGTTTAATTATCATTTCTTCTATTTCTTCTATCTTAAGCATGAGTAACTAGATTTTCACTAGGGTTGTGACCCAATCCTAGAGTGTAATCCTAATGGGTGTTTGATTTATTGCTTGTTTATTATTTAGCCTTGTTCTTGCTTTTAATTGTAGAATTAATGATTGCAAACATTAGTTCATGCCTATTTGACTTGGTCTTTACTTGAAAAAGAGAGACTTATTCTAGGAAAACTCGGCTAACAAGAAATCCCAATTAAAGTGTTGAACCTAGAGATAGTAAAATCCGACTTGAGCTTTGTATCAACTGTTTTGTTCAATACTCATTTGGGCTTGAGAAAGTCAAATTGGGCAAAATCACTCTCTTATCGAGAGGTATTGAGTGGATACTCGAGTGTTGATAGCTATAATATACCCCGACCAATAAAATAAGCTTTAAAGTTTACAACCCGTTAGGCAAACACCTAGGCGAAGGTCATAGCCTTAGGCCTTTCATATCATTTGAAAAACAACAACATAAAGAATTTCTTAGTTACAATTCTTAATCTTGCAATCTTAGATTAAAATAGACATAGAACAAACACCAATTTGTGGAAGTGCAAATAAAGATACTTCATACTCATACACTGCAATCTATACTCCTAATCCCACGTATAGCTCCCTGTGGAATTCGGCCCCGACTCTTTGTTGAGTATTACTATTGCATCGACCGTTTCATAACCTCAAATAGAGGTGTGACTTGGGCGAGATCATACACATGTATAGTAACATCATACAAACCCACTCGTGCAATCAAAATATCAAAATAATACCTAGAACTACGAATCGGACACCAAAACGAATGAAATTTTTAAAGAAACTTTAGAACATGCAAATTTACAACCGGACGTCCGAATCATATCACATCAACTCCGTTTTGCACCAAATTTTGCAGACAAGTCATAAATGGTGAAATGAACTTGTTCCAAGTTTCGGAACCGAAATCTGAACCCGGTAGCAACAATGTCAACCTACGATCAAACTTAAGGAATTTATTTAGCCTTCAAATGACTAGTTTTCAACAAATCACATTAAAACAAGTTAGGGACTTCCAAATTCGATTTCGGGCATACGCACAATTCCCAAATTACGATACGGACCCACCGAGACTGTCAAAATACTGATCCGGGTCCGTTTACATAAAACATTGACCGAAGTCAACTCAAATGAGTTTTAATGCTAAATATCACTTTTTCATAGATTTTTTACATAAAAAATTTCTGGAAAAAGACATGGACTGCACACGCAAATCGAGAAAGGCTAAACAAAGCTACTTAAGGTCTCGAAACACAAAAACTAGAGCTAAAACTTAAAATGACCTATCGAATCATCACAAAGATTTTAAAATAGTTGATCGAGTAATCCAATAATTGGATATGTTACACGACTTAATCATTTAAAATTGGATTGGTGTGCGTGTGGCCTACTTTTAGTTGATGAGGCTATGTTTAATTGATATTTTTTTGGTTTTGTGGACACTAATTATTTGGGACCGTAATTATTGTTGTTGATCTGTGGTTTGTGGACATTATTTTACTAACATATCAATCACAAGGGAAGCAAACACTGGCACGACTCCAGAATTATCATTCAACTACAAACCAGATATGTCCGTATTCAGCTCGTGAGATATGGGTTCACGTGTCCCATACTTTTCTTCTTAAATCATGTATAATAATGGCGATTTTAGATCTTTATAACTTTTTACAATGTTGAATTTAAGAAAATACTATTTTAGATCTCGTATGTGTAAAAGATAGATCTCTCCTGTGCAGAAGCAAATCTCACGTGTGTAAAAAATAAATGGGATCATAAAACTAAAAACAAGTTTGTAATGAGGCACAAAACCATTTGTGTTATATTTTTTCAAAATTATTTAAATGTGCACTCCTGCTTAAAAGACTCCTATAGTGCAATTATTATTAGGTGCACCTCTACAAGTGAAATTGGTTGTTCAAATCCCACTTCGACTGGTCTTGTTTTCGGCATGGAGTATAAATATATGTGAAAATTACTAAAATTTCAAAAAGAATATAATGTTGAACTACAATTTTACAAGTGTACCTCTTTAATTATAACAATGCGCTCATCCTCCTGAAATTCTGGATCCGCCGACGTAGGACTCAGCAGGAGTTCTCGTTTCAATTTGACCAGTTAAAAACAATCTCTTTTGCTACTAATTAGGCTAAACTCTGTTAAAAGAACAAGTACTACTAACTTTATTCCCAAACTAGTTAAATCATTTAAATGATTTAAAATATATCCATTTCATTCCATTTGAGTCCGATCCGTTAAAGGAAAAGAAGTAAAAGTCATAAAGAAGATTCCCTTGATAATTAATACAACTGGGCACCTTGCAAATGCAAAGCATGCATGGGACTTGTATAATTCTTGGTGTTCTTCTGTTTATATGTAATGTTTGTCTTGGCGCAAGCAAGCTTTAAACAGGTTAAATCATGATTCGATTTTCGACTGATGCAGTTTGAATTCCCAGACTTTGACCCTGTTTCTAAACTTGAGTTGGAGAGACATATTGTGTTAATTATGACCCTTAATTTAACTGACTTTTGGTAAGTTAGGTCCTTACCTATTTATTTGATCATATTTTCTTTTTTATGCATGTATGTAAATCTGATCCGAACAGCTCATTGTGACACCATACATACAATTGAAATAGAAAAATTTAATAAGATAACTTATAAATTGGCAATATCTTAAGTTTAAACAATGTGCAGCAGCCTAAAACATGACTCATCTTGATCGTCACGAAATGCATGCAAGTTCAGGGCAACTTCATTTTTATCCACTCGTTGAAGTCAGACAGTTTAGGTTTTGTATACTCCATAACCATGTTCACGTGATAATTATGCTGCATACGTGACACATAACACGCAACAATTTTAAACAATTTGGCCATTTATTTAGGCGTTAAAGCAACAAATGGCCTGTTACAAAGTACTATTACTCCATATTATTAAGGACCTTTCTGTTATTGATATATCGTGATGGTCAAGCAATGCCATTCATTGAACTAAATTGATTTCCTATTCAGTTCAATTCAACAACAATTTCCCCCACCCCACCCCCACAAAAAAAATTATAGTAACGACTTGCTCCCTCATTGTCCACTATAATAAAAGTATATTTTATTTTTATTTGTCAATTTTAGCAAATCAAGGGAGGGCCATATTTTTTTTTTTATTTTACCCTTGTCATTAATTACTCTTCAGAAATAATTTCCCAAGACACTCCACCTATTATTTGTTAATTAAGAGGCGTGCAAAGTTCATTGTTGACATGACGAAAATAGTTGCTAAAAATATTTCACACAATAATGTATTGGGAAAAAACTGAATTTATATTGAAGGTGACGTGGCATGACACGTGGACTGGTCAAATGGTCAAAACATGATGATCAATTGAGAGGCACGGGCGATATCAGATACGAAGAGAAGAGAGTTAAATAGGCACGAGATGCTATTCAAATGATACGAGTCTCGTATCCATTTAACTTAATTAAAGCCAGGAGGTCAGAAGGAATTGAAGATATGAATCTGATGGCATAAAGGAGTCTAAATTCAGTATTAAATGTCAAATACGTTAGCGAATCAGCATTGAATAGGAATGATTGTGTAATGTTTCATTTAATGTCATTTAATGCTCATAATTGCCTCTTTAAGACTGAGACATTATACCTTTTCCTAGAAAAATCAACTATAAAAGGAGGAGATCTCAGTATTTGTAAGGACACGAAATATCATTGAGATTACATTGAAATACAAACTTATTTACTGCCTTATTATTCTCAAAAATTCCTTATTCTTTTCGTCTCCTGATTATCAGTAACCCGATTTTTTCTCTTAATTTCTAGTTTTAACCGAAATTCTATTTTTTGGTTAAACAAATTGGTTCCGTTGCTGGGAATCTGATAATCAAGCATATCTCAATCTAATTTTTTTTTTGGATTGCATCAATCATGTCGAACAACAATGACAACATTCAAGGAAACCCAGAAATTCAGACAGTCCAACAACTTCAGGGAGATTCCCCACAAGGCTCTCCACAAGGTTCTCCACGAGGCTCCCCACGACGATCTCGTGAAGGCACTTCTGATGGATCTTATACAGATGGACAGGCCCAATTCGAAAACGTTGAAACCATGAATGAGGCTCTGCAAAAACTTATTGCCTCTCAAGTCAATAACGCTCTCCAAGCTTTTGTTCGCCAATTGCCTGCTATCCCACCCACATCTGCTCCAAACAACAACACTTTGGATAATCCTCGTTCAGGATTGATTAATTCTGGCAGCGGTGGAACCCCTAGTGAAACACAAGAGAGAGACCCAGGTAATCCAGTTAATTCTGATTTACAAAGTCTAGTACTAACCTTGCAGAAACAACTCAAGGAGCAAAATGAACGCATAGAGCAAATACCTGGAGTACCGCCCATGATCAAGGGTGTGGATATAGATAAATATTCCCAACAACCATGGAAGCCAAGTGCTGCTCCCCTTCCAATTCCAAAGAAGTTTAAGATGCCTGATATTCCAAAGTATGATGGTACATCAGACCCACGAGATCACGTTACTGCATTCACAACAGGTGTCAAGGGCAATGATTTGACTAAGCAAGAAATTCAGTCGGTCTTGGTCAAAAAATTCGGTGAAACACTCACTAAAGGAGCCTTAACATGGTATTCTCTTTTACCTGAAAATTCTATAAATTCGTTTGCTGAGCTTGCAAATTTATTTATCAAAGCACACTCGGGAGCTCAAAAAGTTGAAAAACGAATGGAAGATATCTTCAAAATCAAGCAAGGAGACTCAGAGTTGCTTAGAGAGTTCGTAGATAGATTTCAACGGGAAAGAATGACGCTGCCACGAGTACCTGACAATTGGGCAGCCATAGCCTTTGCTAGTAATTTGAATGAGAAGAGTTCAGATGCCACGAGGCGACTCAAAGAAAGCATTCGAGAATTCCCAGCAACGACGTGGAATGATGTCTACAACAGATACAGCACAAAGATGAGGATTGAAGAAGACATTAGTTTACGACATAAACCAGAAGAAAAGGTAAGCTCAAGGCGTGCGGAAAATGAAAAGAGATCCGGTAAAAACAGGTACGAGCCGTACATGGGACCTGCGGGAAAGGACTCTCGGTCAAGACAAGATAATCAAAGGTACGATCACTGACCTAGGAACAGGGAATCGGGCTCCTCATCAAGATTTGCGAATGATCAAAATACACGCGGGACACGAGATGATGATGGAAGTTTGAAGGCAAGATTTGGTGGATATAATTTCAATGTCACTACCTCCGAGCTCGTAGCTGTTTTGAGGAGCATGGGAGATAAGGTACGGTGGCCGAAAGAGATGCGGTCAAATCCAAATAAGCGCAATCCAGATCATTGGTGCGAATTTCACAATGATCACGGGCATAAGACTTCAGAATGTAAATTCTTGCAAAGTGAAGTGGACCATCTATTGAAACAAAGGTATCTCACTGAGTTATTTAGTGAGAAAGGTAAGCAAGCCTACATGAAAAATAGACAAGAACCACCAAAGCCCCCATCACCCAAGAGAACCGTGGATGTTATAAGTGGGGGAGAGGATATTTATGGAGTAACATATACGGCTTCAAACAAAGTTTCCAAAGTAACAATCACGCACGGGAAGCGAGTGCGACAGACCTTAGAAGATGACAGTATTACTTTTGATGATGCAGATACAGAAGGAGTGATCACCCCCCACAACGATGCACTGGTAATATCTTTACTTGTACATGACACTAAGGTAAAACGAGTTTTGATTGATCCAGGAAGTTCCGTAAATATTATACTACTAAGGGTATTACGTGAAATGCAAGCTGAAGACAAAATGATACCGAAGGTGCATACCTTGTCCAGGTTCGATAATTCAAGTGTAGTAACAAAAGGAGAGGTAGTTGTAACAACTTTTGCTGCAGGTGTTGTTAAAGAAACTAAATTTCAGATAGTAGATATGGAAATGGCTTATAATATGATCATGGGGAGACCTTGGATCCATGATATGGATGCTGTCCCATCAACTCTACATCAAGTTATTAAATTCCCATCTCCATGGGGAATATGCCAAATCAGAGGTGATCAACAAACATCTAGGAGCATCAATTCCGTTGCAGATTCAATTGTTGATGGTGGAGACAAATAGCAATTACAGAATTTAGGTGAGGGTAACATGGAAACAACCTCACCTGAGCAGAAGCAAACAGATCTGGATTAAAGACCTGATACCATTCAAGAACCGGAGGAGAATGATAACATCAAAACAACAATAGAAGAGCTAGAGGCTGTGGTGTTATTTATACATTGGCCCGAGAGAAAAGTGTACATAGGAGCTAATGTTAGCCCGGAGGTAAAACGTAAGTTAATTGAATTTTTAAAAGCTAATGCAGACTGTTTTGCTTGGTCCCATACAGACATGACAGGTATACCACCAGAGGTGATGATTCATAAACTAAATGAAGATCCATCGTATCCTCCCGTCAAGCAAAAGAAAAGAAAGCAAGGAATTTTCAAAAATAAGGTGATTCAAGAGGAAGTTCAAAAGTTGCTAAAAATTGGTTCGATTCGCGAGGTAAAGTATCCTAACTGGTTAGCTAATACTGTTGTGGTTCCCAAGAAGAACGGTAAGTGGCGAGTCTGTGTAGATTACACAGACCTTAATAAAGCCTGTCCAAAAGATTCTTTTCCTTTGCCCCACATAGATCAGTTAATTGATGCTACTGCAGGGCATGAACTATTAAGTTTTTTAGATGCATATTCAGGCTATAATCAAATCAAGATGGATCCAGGTGATGAAGAAAAAACTTCTTTTATAACAGACAGGGGGACTTATTGTTATAAGGTAATGCCTTTCGGTCTTAAGAATGCAGGTGCAACGTATCAAAGGTTGGTCACCCAAATGTTTCAAGAACATTTAGGTAAAACCATGGAAGTATACATAGATGATATGTTAGTTAAAACTCAACATTCAGAAGATCATATATCGCATTTATCTGATACGTTTAAAATTTTGCGAAAATATAATATGAAGTTGAATCCAGAAAAATGTGCATTTGGAGTGGCATCAGGAAATTTTTAGGTTTTCTTGTTTCTAACCGTGGAATTGAAGTGAACCCTGCACAGATTAAAGCTATTGAAGAAATTCCAGATGTACTTACTAGTAAAAAAGAAGTTCAAAGGTTAACTGGGAGAATTGCAGCTCTGGGGAGATTCATTTCCAAGTCTTCAGAAAAATGTTTCAAATTTTTCTCAGCTTTAAAGAAACAGGATCATTTTGAATGGAATGAAGATTGTCAGCAAGCACTCAAGAATCTGAAAGTATATTTGTCAAGTCCACCGTTGTTGGCGAAACCAAAGGTAGGAGAGAAGTTACTCATCTATCTTGCCGTATCAGAAGTTGCGGTAAGTGCTGTTTTAGTCCGGGAGGATCAAGGTAAGCAATCTCCTATCTATTATGTAAGCAAGTCCTTGCTAGATGCAGAAACACGGTACCCGCAACTAGAAAAATTGCGCTACGCTTTNAACGGTAGAAGAGGTGAAAATAGTAGTAGTCGAAGGAGTCGAGGCAGGTAAGGGAGCAGAAATTGACAAAGAGGCAGGAACAGACAAAGTGGGTAAGGAAACACTTGAAATTAGAGGAGGAGGAACAGAAAGAACAGGAACGGAAGATGAAAGAGGAATTTCATCTAAAACCGGACCTAATTCACCACTTTCGAAGCCCTCAATAAAGAGGCGATGAGTGGATTCAGGGGAGTCCCTTGGAATGGTTTCTTCATCGGAGGTAATAGTAACGGGTTTGGAGATACGAGCGGGAGAGATTTCAGTTTCATCCTCAGAAACAATGCGCCTCCTGGTTCTAGGACGAGCTGTCAAAGAGGTATCTTCATCTTCATCAACGTCAGAATCCTCTTCAACCACTTTTCTCTTTGACAGCGTGGCTTGTGTTCTTTCCAAAGCAAGAGGAGTACTGGAAGAAGCTCGAAGGGTGATAGCTACTTCAGCCAACATCCCTCGAATAGCAAATCCTGACAATAAGAAGGATAAAAAGTTAAAAGAGGAGAAAAGAATTTAACACACAAGAAGCAAAAAGGGATGTATACCGTGAGTTTTCACTTTCCAACCATGTTTGTTGGAAATAGATTTCCAAGTTCGTGCCTTCATAGGCACGACTTTCAAGACAGCATCTACCCAACCACGGAAATTAGGAACGGGTTCCACATCTCCCATGGTTGCTACAAAAAAGCAAAGGAATAATAATAAAATTAGAAGAGAAGTTGAAATAACGAAAGCAGATACGGCAAGGAAGAAAATGCTTACGTGCAAAGTTCCATTTCTCAGGAAAAGGAATGTTTGATTCACCCACCAAATCAATTGTGGGAACAGCAACAAACCGGGTGTACCAGCCACGGTCGTTATTATCTTCAGGGTTAACCAAAACCCTCTTACTTCTTGCAGTTAAGGTAAAAACACCATTGCGGAATAGCTTGGGGTGATAAAGATGAATTAGATGAGAGAAAGTAAAGTCAACATCAGCTTTGGTTGACATATACCTCAAACAAGCTACTGCTCTCCATACGAGGGGACCAATTTGAGCCAGACAAATTTTGAAAAAACGACAGAAATCAAGAATGACAGGGTCAATAGCAGGAATAAATCCCAAAGTAAAGGGATGAGTGTAAACGAAAGAAAAGCCAACCCTATAAGAAGATATTCTTTGATGTGGAGTAGGAATAACTATTTGGGTGTTACCTCTCCAACGACAATCTCTTCGAACAATTTGAATCAAAGGTTCAGTAATTAAAGAGGGATATTTATCAGCTCTCTCTAATTTAATCACTTGGTCACGAAGGGATTCTTTGCCATGTTCAAAAGACAAATCCGTTGGCACAATTTCTTCAACCAAAGGCTCTTGGTTAGATTTTGAAGGTTCTTTGCCCTTAGAAGAAGATTTGTTAGAAAGAGAGCCTCTAGAGATATTGCCAGAATTAGAAGAAGGAATGATGGAACCAGAGGTACCACCACGAACCGACCCTGTACCACGAAGCACACCCCCTCTACCTCTTCTATATCTAGCAGGAGCATTGGGAAAACTATCAAGAATTGGGACTCTTTTAGGGTTAGGATTCGAAGACGACATAGTGAGAAGATATAAACAGAAGGTATGAACTGAAGAAGAAGTGAACAAGAGTAAATAGCAAGAAATTTGGTAAAGTAAATAGCAAGAAATTTGGTAAAAAACTTGTGAAGAAGAAGACAAAGGAAAAAGGGGGCAAGTTTATATATAAACCCAACCGTCGATAATTAAGAAGTGTAATGATGGAAAGCCTATAATAAAGGCAACTATCACTTCGTGAATAGTGGAGTTAAAAAAGCCTTAGAAAAAGGCTGCAAAATCGCAGAACTAATGAGAAGGTGACACGTATATGGTGCACTAAATAGAAGAGACAATTGAAGCGTCGACACTGTCATAGCATTGATTATGGCAAAAATTCCCTTTTTAATGAAGATCCACTTCCCAAATATTTAATTGATAAATAAATGGAAAGTGGGGGGACTATCTGTATTGGGAAAAAACTAAATTTATATTGAAGGTGACGTGGCATGACACGTGGACTGGTCAAATGGTCAAAACATGATAATCAATTGAGAGGCACGAGCGATATCAGATACGAAGAGAAGAGAGTTAAATAGGCACGAGATGCTATTCAAATGATACGAGTCTCGTATCCATTTAACTTAATTAAAGCCAGGAGGTCAGAAGGAATTGAAGATATGAATCTGATGGCATAAAGGAGTCTAAATTCAGTATTAAATGTCAAATACGTTAGCGAATCAGCATTGAATAGGAATGATTGTGTAACGTTTCATTTAATGTCATTTAATGCTCATAATTGCCTCTTTAAGACTGAGACATTATACCTTTTCCTAGAAAAATCAACTATAAAAGGAGGAGATCTCAGTATTTGTAAGGACACGAAATATCATTGAGATTACATTGAAATACAAACTTATTTACTACCTTATTATTCTCAAAAATTCCTTATTCTTTTCGTCTCCTGATTATCAGTAACCCGATTTTTTCTCTTAATTTCTAGTTTTAACCGAAATTCTATTTTTTGGTTAAACAAATAAGAAATAGTAGTTGCTAAAAATGTACTATTTATATTTCACACACAGTAATAAAACATATACTTTAATAATAATTTATAGTAGTACAATATTATTCGGGCTCTAGGAGTGTCTTGGGTACTTATATTAATAAACCGTAGCATTGAAAATTTCATGCAGCCGTTTGCTTGATAAGTTGTACTACTTCACCGTGTCAATGGCGACAAAGCCAAAGTTGTCGCCTAATTTCAAAGTGACAAACTTCAACCTCATCCTTTTCTCTATATATACAAGTTTCTAACACAACAATTTTCTCAAATCTTCCTTTCACTTCTAAAATTTCCTCCTAATAATCCCTGCTCTCTGCAAATTCTTATTCCTAGTTTTTCGCAAGAATAATCTAGTACTCTATATAGAAATTGAAACTATGGAGATTGATGAAAATATGTTGATAAAGATAGGGCTCTTTGCTTTGGTCCAAGCTTTGGTTTATTTGATCCTATCAAATTCTTCAAACATATTCTCCAAGACTCAAAGATCATACAGCTTTAAAACGGTTCGTTCTTTAAGCATTCGCCGGATCGCCGCCGCCCTCGCCGACTTACCTGCCGGCGGTGAGGCATCTCCAACTTCCAAGGACTTGACCTCTTCTAAGTCTTTCAAGTTATTCCAAGACAACGATTGATCATGGTCTCAAATATCACGGCCTGGTTTCTTTTTTCGCTTTTTTCTAGCTTTTGTGAACCTAATTTTAGGTATAAATTATTTGATTTGTTGTTGGGCAGTTAAATCAGATTGCTTAATTTGTGTGAATTTGCTATAGGTCCTTTTTTTTCTTTTCTTTTAGCTCATGTAAATTACAAATTCCTGTATAATTGTAAGGAAAATTTAAGTATTTGAAAGTTTGAATAGATATCGTTATTCATCGAATTTTCATCCAAAAATATTTTTGTGTTGAAGTTTTACAAGTTTCTTGTTTTGGAAAATCACTTAATTATATTAAGTTGGAGTGAACTGAAAGCAAATTAAAATGCAACTTTGTAAAAATATTTCAAGATAACTTAAACATCTTTAACTGGATTATTAACTCCTTTTATTCTGTTAAAACTATGGAAGTAGGCTATAATATACCATGATGATTTATTTATCAGTTGGAAGATAAACTCTTTCTTTCTACTTTGGTTGGGGTCCGGTGCGGCTGTGATATTGACTCTCTATTTCATAAAATATTCTCAATGACCTAATTCCGAAATATAAAAAAACCTTTTTATAATTAAAAGAAAACATATTTATCATTAAGAGATCATTCGGTTTCTTCTATCGGTTTAGCCTTTAGAATAATCAGTCATGTCGTTTTTCGGTACTAATTAATCAAGTGTCTCATGTAATCACCTAGTCTTTTTTTTATTTTTTATGATGATACAATGTTCACCGCAAAACTGAGAAACAATTAAATTCGTACGCGGTTTAATTTAATACGAGTAATTAAGAATAAGATAGATGAACTAAAGACAAAATAAATGATCAAACTAATTATAGTGCGATGATCAATCCTGATCCTAGACTGAACAGTGGAATTCGTCCTCGGTCAGACCCTTGGTGCAAGCTCGGTCATGGGTAAAGAAAAGAACAAACAAGTAATGCCTTGAATGGTAGCTAGAACACAAAAGTAAATTTTCTTATTGCTTTGTATTGCGTGTTAAAATGCGTCAGACTAAAGAAAAGCTTCCCCTTTATATAGTAGGACAATTTCAGTTCAAGTACAAGTCTAAAAAAGGTAAAAATCTTCTTTTTCACGGTGATTGTTGATCCAGAATTGACCCCAAACGAGATTCGCGCCGTAATATCCGGTTGAGGGCTTCCGGCCCTATATCCGTCGTGTATAAGCGTTCACCGCGCTTTCCCGAGGTCCAAAAACTATACTTGTTCCGGGATGTATCGTATCTGATCTCAAATACGTCGTTCATCCTCCCCGAGTCTCGATACGAGGGGTTACCGGCCTCGATTAGAATCATGTCGAGCCGCGCTTCCCCTTCATTCTTTCATTGGGGAATCTGGAAAAATTTTACCCTCGATTTTACCCGTACACAGATAGTTCCCTCACTTTCCAAGGAGTAGATTTATCGAAGTGACGGGAAACGATAAATTAATCATGGTTCCTTCTTCCGTACATTACAACCGAGTTGACGGGTCATCGAAGCATCCCATCAATTGCGTCGTTCTGACTTCAGACATGTGTCAGCCGCCAGTTGACTGTCCTCAGATGCGAAACGTCGCGCATTGATTATCTTTCTTCTATAAAAGCTCCGAACCTTTTTTCACTTTTTCAGTTTCCGATTCCAGAGCTCTTTGATTTACCCTCGAATTCTCCACTTAACTCTATCCTCTACAAATCTTCATATATTGCTTCTTAGATCTTCATATCTTCATCTTCATTTTTAAATCCTCATCCTCATCTTCAAACCTCAATATTTCTCTTCGAACATTCATATTTTCCAGAATCCGATGGCATAAACTTCCAAATATGTGCCACAGCAAACCGCCCATTGAACTTCTAACCCGACCACGGATGCCGAGGTAGTCATTCCTGAGGTGGTAGCGGAGCCTCCCTTGAAGAGTTTCGTTCCCAGGGGCCGCTCCATTGAAATCGACTTCAAATTCAAGAAGGCCTCCAGTCAACAAAATTGAGGCGAGGAAGCATGGAGGTACATATGCTCTGTTACCGAGGACACTCTTCCCACAGTCAGAGCGGACTGCAACTGGGAGGGCAAGGAGGTGATCGTTCCTAGGCCCAACGAAGACATTACCACTCACATGGAGGGGTATCTGAGTGTTTACACCTACCCCTTCACGCTTGCCCTGGTGGACCCTATCATTCTGGCTTCTGCAAAAGGTATGAGGTCTGCCTTGGGCAGATTCACCCATCCTTTTGGATGATCGTAATCCTCTTCCGCAACTTCGTAAAAAACACCGAAGCACCTCAGTTCACCTCGACCATCTTCTTCGTCTCTACAGTCCCATAATCTTCCGAGGGGCGTTGATCAAGCTCGTTCGCCGGCAAGTAAAGCTCCATTCTCGAGAATCAATGAAGATCGAGATCGAGGTTTGCAGGGAAGGTTCGTTCGGGTGAAAATCGAGGAGCTCATTTCCCCTGAATTTCTACCGTTCCCTGAAAAGTGGAACTCATCTTGTAAGTCTTTTCCTTCTTGAGTACTTGGCACTTCCTTTTGTTCGTTCTCTAATTGCCCGTGTTTACCGTTGTGCAACGGTTGCCTAGGTTCCTAATGCAGTTCCCCACTTCAAGGAGTGGATCAAGGGGATCTGCAGACAATTGTCTTACTTCGAGCGTGAATGGTGCAAGCTCTCGAAGGGCAAGTGGGTGGCTTGTCCCCATGGTGAGATTTCCTTCCGAATAATTATACTTATATACTTGACTTGTATTTTTGCTAAGTCCCTTTCCTTCTTACAGGTTTGCCTAAGACCACCGAGCTTAGGCCATTGGATGAGGATGAGGACCAGGCGAAGATGAACGAAGTAGGCACATCGAGCCTCTTCAACGAGGTGCAACATGAACTGGACGGGTAAGACGCTTACCCGTTGAATCCTTTGCAAATTTTGCTTAGTTTTAGCATGTTCTAATGACCTCATTGTTTTTTAGGCTTCGGTGCTTCATCATGAAAGCTTCCTTCAATCCCACTTGGAAATCAGCCAGCTCGAGTTCGAGATCAAAGAGCAGGTTCGGAAGAAGGACACGTACAGGGCCCTCAGTGAACAACAAAATGAGGCTCTTAAGAATCTCCCAACTCTCTGAGCCGAGCTGGAAAAGGCGCAGAAGGAGGCCTAGCTGTGAAGCGGGAGCATGTCGATCTGGTCGAGAAGGTAATCATCATTGAGGCTAAAAACAAGAAGCTACTCATGATGACTAACGACGCAACTTCACAGGTCCAAAAAAAGATCAACTTGATTGACCAGCTTCGGGCCGAGATGGATGAGGTCAAGGCCACGACCGAGGTGTTGAGGGGCAGGATAGACCTGCTGGCTTCGGGAAAAGAGGCTACAAAAGAGGAGCTAGCATCGGTCAAGGACCAGCTCTGGGCGGCAAAGGATAAGGCCGAAAAGTGGTCTCAGCTGAGTGATGAACTCCGGGCATAGCTGAACTCAGTTGTCACGGAACGGGATGCCCTCTGCCCGAAATACACTGCATTGAGGTCCAAATTGGAGGAAACTTCGATCGGTTCCTCCGATGTCGAGGAAATGCTGGCCAAATATAAGGTTGATGTGGAGATAGTCGAGGCCCGCTTAAAGACAAAGACCGAGTATGTAAAGCGGCTATCCCGGAGGGAGACCCTCGGGTAGATTTATGCTTGGGAGTTGACTTGTCGGGCGAGATCAAAGAAGCCAAGAGGCTTAAGGCAGAGGCAAAGGAACTTTATGAGCCCGAAGGCCCCGAAGGCTTCGAAGGTTCGGAGGATTTCGACGGTTCTGGTGGCGAGTCGGGCCCCGGTGAAGAACAGGCGTAGGTACCTTAGTTATTTTTTGGTTTTCCCTTGTATATTTTCTTTTTCGTTTATTTCAAGGCTATTTTATCGTGTATTTGTAAAACTTTTTTTAAAATATACAAAATTTTCCCTTTGGCAATACCCTATCTTTACTTTTCAGCATCTAGTTGCAATTTTTTATATGTGTATCATTTTTAATGCCTTAGCATAGAATCAAATGTAATCTAGAGCATATGTTCTTTGGAGGCCCAAATTGGGCCCGATTTATATGGCAACTCTGAATTACTCGTGGCTTCGAGACTTCGGTAAAATCGAAGGCCTTTAAGATGCTTAAGTGTTTTAGTCATATACGACGACGTTTTTGCCGAGGGTAACCTTTTAATTGGTTTTGATTATACGTAACGGCCTTACTTTCTGGGTACAGACTTCGAACGTCTCCGAGCCATTTTAGGGTGGCCGTATCCTTTCATAATCGGGGAGTGCCTAATAGGCTTGGTTCCTTCGGGATTCGATAGCACGGGCCATCTGAATTTTTTTATCGGATGACAATCCCCGAGTTGGGTAGCCCGTGGGCTTTAAAATCTAGGGTCCGTTGTGAAGCATCCAAGAAGCGAAATGCGTAGTAATAAACTATGAGGGAAGCAAAGATTTCTTTCATTGTCTTATGTGTAGGGTTCATGATCGGAGGCGTGTAAGCCTTGTGCCGTGGCTAGGGTAGGCTACATGGGCACGGTTCGTATGACCGTTTGACCCTTACAATGAATGCTAATCACCAAGCCTTGGCTTTTGACATATAAGTTTTTCCTTTTCTAAGGATTTTAACCAAGGGGTAATGCCCCCTCAGTATTTGACGCCGAAATTGTGAGGGCTCGGATACTGCTGATTTTATACAAACGATCATCAATTCCGGTTAAGGCTGATCTTCAAAACTAAGGTAACATGTTTTACTATTGCCTCGTTAAAACCTTGACAAAAAACCCACTTCGGGACAAAATCAGTTCAAGGAAAAAAGAGTACAACACGTTCTTTCAAACCTAATAGTCACATTTGCTCTTGGCCGAGTACCTGCATAGGTTAGTCCGTAATGTAACGAAATAAATAAATAAAGGATTGTGTTCGTACGTTAGCAATAGTACCACTTTAGGTGTGCCACGTTCTAGTTGTTCGGTAGTTGTACACCATTTCCCGATTCGAGCTTGTGCAAGCCTTTTCGGTTATTCCGGCAACTCTATACGGTCCTTCCCAATTCGAGCCCAGTTTCCCATCATTTGGGTTCCTGGTGTGTAGTGTTGTTTTTCTCAATACCAAGTCCCCAATTTGGAAACGTCGGCTCTTCGGTTGTATTACCTCCCTACTCGTTGCTTCTATGCGGCCAACCGGACCAGGGCGGCTTCCCGCCTTTCGTCCAATAATTCTAGGCCCGTAGTCATGGCCTTGTCGTTCGACACTTTGGTAGCATATTGAAACCTGAGGCTTGGTTCCCCTACCTCGACTGGTATTAAGGCTTATGCTCCGTAGACTAGAGAGAACGGGGTCGCCCCTGTACTCGACTTTGGAATCGTATGGTAGGCCCACAAGACTTCGGACAAGATTTCCTTCCACTTTCCCTTTGAACCGGTCAATCTCTTTTTAAGGTTTTGGAGTATAGTTTTGTTCGTCAATTCCGCTTGCCCATTCCCACTAGGGTGGTAAGGGGCGTTGATAATATCTTCTTGATCTTTTGGTCTTCGATAAACTTACCTTGCTGTCGATGAATTGTTTTTCATTGTCGCAAACGATCTCGGCCAGTATCCCAAATCGACATATTATCTGATCCCAGATGAAGTCGATGACTTCTTTCTCCCGGACCTTTTCGAACGCTTAGACCTCGACCAATTTGGAAAAATAATCGGTCATGAATAGTACGTATTGTACCTTACCGGGCGCCCATGGCAGGGGACCGACGATATTCATTCCCTACTTCATAAACGATCATGGTGAAAGGACTGGGTGGAGCATCTCTCTCGGTTGATGAATCATCGGGGCGTGTCTTTTGCATTCGTCGCATTTCTGTACGAAGTCTTTCGCATTCTTCTCCAATAGTATCCGGCTCTGATTAGCTTCCGAACTAAGGAATCTGCACCCGAATGGTTTCCGCAAGTGCCCTCGTGGACTTCCCTCATGGCGTATTCGGTCTCTCCCGCCTAAGCATCTAGCTAGTGGGCCGAAGAAGGATCTTCTGAACAATGCCCCTTCGACTAAGCTAAATATGGAAGCTTTGGTGCGCAGAGTTCTCGATCCTTAGAATCCGATGGCAATTTCTTATCTTCAGGTAGTCTATGTATTTTTCTCTCCAACCCCAAGTTAAACTTGTCTACTTTACTTCGGTGTGACCCTCTTCTACCACCGAGTTTATCAGTTGCACTATTGCCCCCGAGCTAAAATTGTCGGAGTCGACAGATGAATCCCAGGTTGGTCAGTGCATCGGCCTCACTATTTTGATCTCGAGGTACGTGCTGCAGAGTCCATTCTTTGAATTGGTGCAGGGTTACCTGCAAGTTGTCCAAATACCTCCGGATCCGTTCCTCTTTCACTTCGAACATTCCACTGACTTGATTCACGACGAGGAGGGAGTCACATTTGGCTTTGATCACTTAGGCGCCAAGGCTCTTGGCTAGTTCTAGACCTGCAATCATAGCTCCATACTTTGCTTTATTTTTAGTCAATTTTACAGTTCTAATAGACTGTATAATTACGCTGCCCGCGGGTAGTTTTAACATGATATAGAGCCCGGACCCTTTTGCGTTGGACGCACCATCCGTGTATACGGTCCAGATCCTCGAATTAGCCCCCGAGGTGAGAAGAAATTCCCTTTCGACCTCGGGTATCAAGGGCGACGTAAAGTCGGCCATGAAGTTTGCAAAGATCTGAGATTTTATGGCAGTCCGGGGTTGGTACTCGATATCGTACCTGCTAATCTCCATGACCCATTTGGCCAGCCGGCCCGAGATCTCGGGTTTATGCATGATATTCCTCAGCGGGTAAGAAGTTACGAGACATATGGGGTGACACTAAAAGTACAGTTTGCATTTCATAGAAGCGCTTAGCAAGGCGAGCGCTAACTTTTCTAGGCGAGGATACCTTGTTTCTGCGTCGCCTAGGGTTCTGCTAACATGATAAATAGGAAATTGCTTACCTTCTTCCTCTCAGACTAAGACACCACTTATCGTCACCTCGAAAACCGCAAAGTAGAGGTACAACTATTCGTCTGCCTTCAGAGTGTGCAGCAAAGCAGGGCTCGATAGGTATCGCATGAGTTCTTCAAAAGCTTGCTGGCATTCCAAGACCAAGAAAAGTTGTTCTTCTTTTTCAATAGTGAGAAGAACCAATGGCTCTTGTCCAATGACCTCAAGATGAACCGGCCCAGTGTGGCTATACGCCCGATCAATCTTTGAACCACCTTGACGTTGTTGACTACGGTGATGTCCTCTATGGCCTTTATTTTTTTGGGGTTGATCTCTTTTCCTCGGTTAGATACAATGAATCTGAGAAATTTGCCCGAGCTCACTCCAAATGCTCATTTCTCTGGGTTTAGCTTCAAGTTGTACTTCCTCAATATGTCAAAGGTTTCCTACAAATGTTTCAAATGGTCCTTTGCTCGTAGGGACTTGACCAACATATCGTCAATATAAACTTTAATTGATTTTCCTATTTGTTCTTCGAACATCCAGTTTACTAGGCGTTGGTAGGTGGCACCAGCATTCTTTAATCCGAACGGCAATACATTATAGTAGTAAGTGCCAAATTTTGTTATAAAAGAAGTCTTTTCTTGATCGTCCAGGTCCATCCGAATTTGGTTGTACCCGGAGTAGGCGTCGAAAAAACTGAGTGTCTCGTGCCCGACCGTCGCGTCGATCATTTGATCGATGTTAGTCAAAAGGAAAGTATCCTTTGGGAATGCTTTGTTTAGATTTTTATAATCTACACACATCCTTAGTTTATTTTCTTTTTTAGGTACTACCACTACGTTGGCTAACCAATTCGGGTATTTAACTTCCCGGATGGATCCTGTTTTTAGGAGTTTGGATACCTCATCCTTGATGAACGCGTGTTTAACCTCGGACAATGGCCTTCTCTTCTTCTTAACCGGATGGAACTTCGGGTCCAAACTCAGCATGTGAGTTTGTTACCTCCGGTGGGATCCCTGTCATGTCAAGATGGGACCAACCAAAATAGTCGGTGTTAGCTTTAAGAAAATCAATAAGTTTATTCCTGAGCTCGGGGGTTAACCCCGTGCCTAGGTATACCTTTCAATCTGGTAGATGCTCAACTAATATAACTTGCTCCAATTCTTCGACCGTTGATTTGGTGGCTTCGGTGTCATCAGGAGCTATGAATGATATCGAGACGCTGTAATCGTCTTCATCGTCCACTCATTGTTCTTCCTGTTTCTTCGGTTCGGCTGAGGCCGGTATCATTGAATGCTATTTAATCTCTTCTTTTTTGGCTGGTTTTGCGATTCTCGATGTCGAAACCGCGGGCACCGGGGTCACTTCATCGATAACAAATATTTCCCTTGCGGCCGGCTATTCTCCATAGACCATTTTGACTCCCCCGGTGTGGGAAATTTCAGCGCCTAGTGTAAGGTCGAAGGTACTGCCCTCATGTTATGGACCCAAGGCCTCCCGAATAAAGCGTTGTACCTCATATCCCCTTAGATCATGTAGAACATTGTTTCTTGGATTGTCCCAGCAGTGTTTACCGGCAAAGTTATCTCTCCTTTCGTGGTCTCACATGCCATGTTGAATCTATTCAATACCCGGACTACCGGTACAATTTGATCATGTAACCCCAATTGCTCTACGACCCTTGATCTGATGATGTTGGCCAAGCTACCTGGATCAATCAATACACGTTTAACCCGAATATGTATTGATAAGTACATATATTACCAGTGCACTGTTTTGAGGTTGTACGATGCCCTCGGCATTTTCGTCGCTGAACAAAATAGCTCCCTCCAGAGTGTAATCCCGGGTGCTTTTATTCCTCGTATCATATTCTTTAGTACGTTTTATCATTGGCCCTTGGGGGACTTTGACTCCCCCAATGATCATGTTGATCACGTGCTGAAGCTACTCTTACTCAACCTATTTGTTGGCATCCCTATTTCTGAAGTGGTTTTTGGCTCGCTCACTTAGGAACTCTCAGAGGTGCCCATTGTTGAACAGTCGAGCAACTTCTTCCCTTAGCTGTCGGCAATATTTGGTCCTATGACCATGAGTGCCGTGATATTTACACATCAAGTTAGGATCTTTGGGCCAGGTCGGACTACAATGGTTGGGGCCACCTGGTCTCTTTGATGCGTCCTATGGCCGACACGATGCTTGTAACGTCTACATTAAAGTTATACTCTGATAATCTTGGTGCCTCCCTACTCCCGAGCGACCTGTCGAACCTGTTCTTGCTCATCAAGCCCCGACCACTAGGCCCTCGGTCGCTTCTCTTCTCGTTCCTTACTGGGTGACACCCGGATCTGGTTCTTCTTCGACCCGCATTGTATGGTTGATATCAATCTCATACCAGTCTTGGTTCCTAATCAACGGATCTCTTAGATCTATCGTCGGTCCTGATGGGGTAAAAAAATCCAGCAGGGGCTCCGAGTTCGACCCTCATCTTCGACTGATGCCTTTTGTGGATGTCGGCCCTAATTACCGCTGGGTACTCTACCAAATTTTGTGTTAGCTGTTGAAAGGCCACAAACTTCGGGGGTTGAGCCCCTGAGTTAATGCCAAAATGGCCCAATCATTTATAACTGGTGGCAGGTCCATCCGTTCCATCTGGAATATTGACACGAACTTCCTGAGCATCTCGTTATCCCTTAGTTTTACCTTGAAAAGATCTGACGTTCCGGTCTCGACCTTGATGGCTCTGGCATGGGCCTTTACGAAAGCATCTGCAAGCATAGCAAACGAGTCCATGGAATTTGGAGGTAAGTTCTGATACCATATCATTGCTCCCTTGGACAAAGTTTCCCCAAACTTTTTCAGCAACACCAGCTCGATTTCATCATCTTCCAAATCATTCCCTTTGATCGCGCATGTATAGGAATTTACATGCTCATTTGGATTCGTGGTCCCATTATATTTGGGAATGTTAGGCATACAAAACCTCTTCGGGATTGGCTTTGGTGAAGCGGTCGGAGGAAAGGGTTTCTAAATATAGTTTTTGGAGTCCGATCCTTTCAATATCGGAGCTGCTCTCGGGATCTGATCGCCCCTGGAGTTGTATGTTTCCTCCTTCTTGTCGTTGACCTCAATTTTTTCTTGCCTGACTCCACCTGTTTTGTTAACGCTCTAAGAATCTTCATCACCTCTGAAGTTTCTCCAGGATTGGCTTCACCCGATCTCACGACAATTTGTTTGTCCCTCTGAGTACTTTCCCGGGATTGTTCAAGATCAACCATGTTAGGGGCATGGCTTTGATTCTGCAGTTGTGCTATTGTCGCTTGTTGAGCTTGCAACTATTCGAAAATCAATCGTAGGCTCACCCCATCACATTCACCTTCGGGTTCCTCTCGAGCCGTTGATCGGGGTCCCCCGTGAACACTGTTTTTGGGATCAGTTGGCAAATTGATGTTGATGGCCACCTACGAGTTAGCATCGACAGGGTCGACGACTGGAACACCATTGGGATCAGTAGGTAGCGCATCATTACTGGGCACCACATTACTATTTTCGTCATGATCGCCTGACTCAGCGTCAATGTTCAAGTGAGCAGACTGAGAGTCTGACATTTCTAGGCTGACCTGAAATTAAGACTTCAAAGAACAAGCATAAAATAGGGTGTGTTATGGAGATTCGTACTAAATCACCACTATTATCCTTAGCCCCATGGTGGGCGCTAAACTTTTTTACCCCAAAAATGAGTAACAATTAAATTTTTACGCGATTTAAAAGATACGTAACTTAATTCAATACGAGTAATTAAGAATAAGAGATAGATGAACTAAAGACAAAATAAATGATCAAGCATGATGGTAGATTGAATAGTGGAATCACTACTAGAAAACTGCCTGAAATCATCCAGAAATACTGATCGAAATAGGTCGGAAAAATAAGAAAATTGACCGATTTTCGACCGACTTTAATCCGTCGAAATTAGGCTGGTCGGTAATAAATAGCGACCGAAGCCGGTCGTAAATTTCACAAATGACCCAAAAAGAAAAATATTGTCGGAAAAACCGACCAAAGTCTGTTGGTATATTCCGACCGAATTCAGTCGGTAGTATTAATTATGCAGTTAAAAAATACACCATCTGGGAATCAAACCACTGTCTGTACAGTGGCAGGATACTATTCTACCTCTAGACCATCAGTACATTTTGGTTTAAGACTTTCTTTTATTTTATTTGTACACTTTATTTGCATTTTCGCGCGAAAATAACTGATCGAAGTCGGTCGGTTTTATCAAAAATATAAAATTACTGACCGAAGTCGGTCGGTTTTTTAAAATGACTGACTGAAATAACCGACCAATTTCGGTCAATTCATTGAATTTTAATTTTAATTTATTTTATATGAAAAACCGACAGATTTCGGTCGGTTACTTTAAAAAAAAAAATCGCGGGATGCTAAAATAGTTTTTCGCATTTTTGCACCAAAAACAAACCGACCAAAGTTGGTCGGTTTAAAATAAAATTAAAAAACTAAAATAAGTCGGTCGGTTTGTCGCGGTCGGTTTTGACCGAATTTCTAGTAGTGAATTCGTCTTCGATCGGACCCTCGGTGCAAGCTTGGTCATGGGTAAAAGAAAAGAAAAAACAAATAATGCCTTGAATAGTAGCTAGAAGACAAAAGTAATTTTATTATTACTTTGAATTGCGTGTTACAATGTGTCAGAGTAAAGAAAAGTTTCCCCTTAATATAGTAGGAGAGTTTCAGCTCTAGTACAAGTCTAAAAAAGGTAAAAATCTTCTTTTTCTGTTGATTGTTGATCCATAATTGATATTGAATGGGATTCACGCCATAATGTCCGATTGAGGGCGAATATCCCATCCCTCTATCCGTCGTGCATAAGCGTTCACTGCGTTACGCGAGGTCCATAAGCTATACTTGGTCTGGGATGCATCGCTTTGCCGTGTCTAATCTCAGATACGTTGTTCATCCTCCCCCGGTCTCGATACAAAGGGTTCCCGGCCTCGATTAAAATCATATCGAGCCGCGCTTCCCCTTCGTTCTTTCATCGGGGAATCGGCGAAAATTTTACCCTCAATTTTACCCGTACACTTACATAACAAAATATTTTATGGTTTCGACGAAAACAAATACTCCTAGTAGAGATATATAGGTATATACGGGGAAGCAAACCCCAATGCCAAAATTAACTTGTTAGAATATAATGGTTGCAATTTTTTCCAACAGTAAAAAGTTAATTGCAATCTAAATTGGTGACTGAAGTGTTTTTTAATTAAGTAAACAAGTGGTTTTATTTTGTGTCTCACACAACTTACATTAGTTGTGTGAGGCCTCTTTTTATCTCACATATTTGTGGACCCATATCTTACACATCTAGGTCCATATAATTCTGGGACCATACAATTTTGAGACAAAAAAGAGGCCTCATACAACTAGTGTCAGTTGTGTGAGACACAAAATAAAATTTTTCTGTAAATTTGACAACTGACCTTCCGTACAACTTAAAAAAAAATAGTGATCACAAAGGAATAATACATACCTTGGTGGTAGCTGACCAACTCCCAGCTGGGGTTTTTCATAATTGTGTTTACCTTGAAAAATAAGAATAACAATTAAATTTGATTTCTGGTTTTAAAGATATGTGATTTAGTTCAATACCAATTAGTAATCAAGAAATATGAAGAAGGAATGGGAAAATATAAGTGAATCAAACCAATAACACTTGACAGTGGTGACCTCGAGACGGTGACCTCGAGATGGCTAAGAGCAATAAAGTAAGAAAAGTAAAGTAAGAACAATAGAGCTCAAGGACAATGTTGATGAACAATAGGTAAAAAGGGAGAGAGTATATTCCTTTCTCAGTAAAAATATGGTCTTACAAATGATTGAGGTTCCCTTTTTATAATAGAGGAACCCTAAATAAGGAATATTTCTATTTACAGTAGGGAATATTCTTTTTACAGCTATCTAACCGCCTAGTACGAAATTGTACGATCTTATTCCAGAATTTGCGCCATGATCTTAGGGACGTGGCAAGAATCTAGCTCGCTCAGGTACAAATCCATAACGGTACTATTTCGAGGTCGAGCACACTTGGCCTCGGTATTCCTCGAACTCCTGCCTCCGGGCATTACACTCTGTCTTCGAGCTCGAGCCTGGTCCACCAGGTTCGAACTTGACCTCTCCAGGACTCGGGCCTAGGGTGGAACTCGAGCTTCTACACCGGGGGCATAAGATTTTGACGGTATACAGATAGTCCCCGCGTTTCTTAGAATAAGATGATAAGAAACGATTTGCACCTCGACTTCCACGAGCTTCTCATGATGATGTCACGCCCATGACGTAGGTTCTTGAAATGATCGCAAATGTCACGTTGGCGCTCTTCCCCAAAACATCAAATGCGTGTCAGTGTTGGTCGGCCACTTGCGCCGCCGACCTGTCGCCGCCTTTCTATAAATAGGAGGCTATTCTGTTGAACAAAGAACTGTGCTTTTTTCATCTTTATCTACTTTTGATCTTTTCCCTTCTTTGCTTCCTTATTTAATCGTCTATCTCTATGGTTCGAACCTGCGAACACAAGGTCATATGGCAACAACTTTACCAGTTATGCCAAGGTTCCCTTTTTCAAAGCTTTGATTCGAAACAACGTGAGAAGGGCGCCGAATCCTTCTCGCGTCAGAAAATATGCGAACTTTACACTGCTGCTCATCTCTCTTAACTTCAACCTGGTGTAACACTTCATTCCTTTTGCTCTCCATGGAATGAGGTGGCACTATCGTTTACTAACTTTTGCATCCCACCCCGGAACAATGTCCCAAGGATAAACATTCTTGGATCGTTGCTCGTTCACCTTGCCACCCCTTTGATTTTTCTTGTGATAGAAGGCGAAGCTACATCTTCTGGTCTTCTTCTTTTGCTGCTCCTTTTTAACGGATTATGGCCCAACATTTCAGTGGAATGCTCAATCCCCATTGTTGGAAATATAGTTTCATTCATCGAGGGTTTTCTGCCCTAAATCTCTTCGGGCGTACAGACATTTTCAAAGATCAAAATGGGATCCCCGGGGAGGAGGTTCTCGAAGATGACGCTCTCGAGGACGTGGCCTTAAAAGTAGATTAGGTTCTTGGCTTTTGTTTCTTTCTTCTTTGTTCCTGTGTGAATACCCTTCGTGGATATTGTAGTTATATTTTGTAACCGTCTCTCGTAAATATAAAAGGATCTCTTTGTCTCATTTTTAGCTCGTGTTGAATTTCATTTCATCTTTATCTGCGAAAAAATTCGATTACATAACTTTGGTGATTGGCCCGAACACCGACTCGGGACATAATAAACCCTTAGGTTTTTAATCGATTAATATAACACCCCTTAAGGTTCTTGTTAATCCTCGAGCCGAGCTCAAATTGATTTGATGCGAATTCGGAACATCGGGATTCCCGATTTTGAGTTAGATGAGAGCACGGTCTCGAATTTGAAATAAAGTTAGTCCTTAGGCATTTTGCTAGTCGAGCTAGCACTTGCTCGAACTCGAAATAAGTCGATAAAAAACGGATTAATCTTTGACGGCTCGATTCTGATGCCAATCTCCTGACATCAGCGGCTAAAGTTACTAAACGGTTGCTTTTTGTGCAGTTCCCAAAGTCATTAATTGGAGGCGGCTGACGGTCAGCCTTTTGGCTTCCAAAGTACGGTTAAATGACCTCTGTAAATGGATAAACTTCATAACTTTGCAAACTTTATTCTCATATTGTTCTTAAAGTTTCATTAGCTCTGTCAATTTCTCTGAATTCCTTCTTCTCTTCTATCTCACTATCAACACTCTCCATTTCCTTTGGATTTCCGCATCGCGATGGCTAAAACCTCTAAACCGGTTCCCCAAAAAGAAAAAGCTTCTTTATCTTCTCGGCCGACCAAGAGCAAACCAGTAGTGCCCCCTCGTATTGAGGAGTGAATCCCTCTTCCATGTGAAATAACATCTGATTTCAAAATCGAGAAACCTGTGTTGACACCAGGTCGATGCGAGCCCATGTCTCGATATGTTTGCTTGATAACCAAGGACGAGCTTGTGCAAGTAAAGGAGGACTGCAAGTGGGAGAACAAAGAAGTAGTGATTCCTTCCTCCGAGGAGGACATCACTTCGTATAAAGCGGGGTACTTGAGCGTATACACCTACCCATTCACGCTGGGTCCTGCTATTCCGGTTCAGGGTCCCATAGATCCAGTTATTCTTGATTTTTGCCAACAATACCGAGTGACGCTTAACCAGATCTACCCCTCATTTTGGCAAATCGTTTACTTGATCAGGTTCTTTTCAAGCCAGGTCGAGGGGATGTCTTTTACCCTCGACCATCTGATCAGACTGTACAGTTCTTGACTTTATCGCGGTGGCTTGATAAAATTGCAACGCCGATCCTTGAAATCTCTCTTCTGTAGTATCGACGAGGACAAAGACCGAGGGTGGATGAGCCGGTTTGTCTGAGTCAGGACCTCCGACCTGATTCTTGCTGATTGGATGTCGTTCCCCGAGGAGTGGAATATGAAACGTAAGTATATAGCAGGTTTATACCTTGCTTTCTCTTCTTTTTCTCAGCTTTACCCTTTTCCTTGGTCTAATCCCTTTCCGATGGTGCAACCACTGCTTGATTTCTTGGTAGGGTCCCGGACCTCGAAGGCTAGGTCCAAAAGCTGGCTTCCACTTCCTCTTATTCGGAGCGTTGTTGACGAGATTTGGTCAAGGGTCAATGGGAGGCCAAAAACCATGGTGGGTTCTCTTGTTTGTTTTCTTGTACTTCTTTCATAGAATACTTATTTCGGATTTGTGCAGGTCTTGGAGACGTCGTTGCTATACGGCCGGCTCCAGCTGATGAAGCAGAGATTCCTAAGTCTTCTAAAGAAAGAAAAAGAAAAAGAGAGTCATCTGCAAATCCCCTGAAGCCTAAGAAGAGCGTGGCTCGAAGGGCCAAGGCCGATACGATGACCATATCTCTGAAACAGCGTGACGCCTTTGGGATCAGGAGGAAAAAGAAGATAATGACTGCCTGCTGGTAGCTCGTGAAAGAGGAAACGCCGGTGCTTCAAAGTCCGAGCCGGTGATGGTTGATGTGGCTCATCTCAGAGCCGAAGAAATCTCCAAGGGGAGTTCAAACAAAGTCCCCGAGCCATCGTGCAGAAAAAGGGTACCTCGCCTAGGGGCCATTTGGAGGGCAGGGCCGAATGGCCTGATCCCGAGCCCCTTCAAATAAAAGAGAACGCCCCAAGTGGATCACTTGGGGTAATCAATGTGGACGACTCACCGCCTGGCGCCGAGTTCTCCGAGGGGCAAATTTGAGATGCTCAGAATATGAGGTCTTCTGAAGTGGAAGCTATCCACCAAGGGCTTGACATCTTTCGAGAATGCCTTGCAGGTCTTGAAGATGGCCTTGACCAGATGTTTCTTTCAATTTTGATGAGGCTCGTCGACTCTTCAAACAAGTGAGTATTCCGTTTTTTATGCCTGCGCCTTTGTTTTTGCTATTATGAATCCATCTTTCCCCCTTTTTCATGAAGGCTGTGGTGCTCCAAAAAAGGGTATTTTCCAAGTCTCGAACTGATCTTGCTCGATGCGAGGCTGAGCTTAAGAAGGTTTCGAAAGAGATGGACAGTCCCAAAACCCTCTATGTTAAGAAAGAGCTGGAGATCAACGATCTTCGAGTTGAATTGACGCAGGCTTGCCAAGGACGGGCCTAGTTTGTTGAAAAGGTAGTATGGCCTTCGAGGGTTTGTTATGTACTTGTTTGTTTCGACGATTCAAACTTTTAATTTCGCAGTTTCATCAAAAGGGCGAATTGGTGATGCAGCTTCGGGAGGAGCTTAAGACGAAGGAGGCCGAGACCTTGGGGTGGAGGAAAAGCATGAAAAGTCTCGCCTCTGAGAAAGAAACTCTTCGAGAGGAGCTAGCTTCACTCGAACGTCGCTTTCAAAGTGTGAAGGAGGAGAGCCTAGCTCGAGGCCGCGAAATCGAGGAGCTTAAAGCTAAATCCGCTGCTGAGTTGGCCAAGGCCAGATCCAACGCTGAGGCAATTATGTCTACGTACCGAGCCGATGTTGAAGCAGCTAATGCTCGGGCCAAGGAGATTTCTTCTACAGCAGAAGTTAAGTTATCAAATGTACTTGATCATGCTATGCGATAATCCTGGAGGGTAACCCTCGAGGAGGTACACACTTGCGGCTTCGATCTCTCTGTCAATATTGAAAGGGCGAAGATTTGGAAGAAGAGGCTGTCGCTCTGCTTTCTAATGAGGATGATCTGCCAGTGGCTCCGAGAGTGGAGGAGACGAAGATGAAGTCCCCGAGGATGTGGCTCTCGAAGATGCGACTGCCAAAGATGTGACTCCGAAGTAGTTTTAGGTTTCCTTATTTTGTTTTTGTGCAAGTACCCTTTGTGTAAATATTCCTTGTAATCATCTATTGGAAATTCAAGAGAAACTTTGTATCCCATTCTTGACTTGTGCTGGATTTCATATTGTCTCTATTTATGGAAAACTTCGTTTGAATGATCGGTCTGGGAATTGGCTTGGGTTCGGAATATAATGAACCCTTAGATCTTTATCGATAGATATAATAATCTTCGAGCTAAGTTTAGATTGATCCGATGTGAGCTCGGGGTATCGTGACTCTTGAGTCCTGATCGAAATGAGATCGAAGTCTCGAACTATAAGTTTTTGGCCCTTAGGCTCTTTGAATCGGCCCTTAGGCTCTTTATATTGGGCCAATTCAGCCTCTAGAATGGCTATATAATTTTTCCCTCATTTCGGCTAAAAGACTTAGTTAAAGTGTAGTTATGCCATAGCATGTGTTTTTTGTACCCGTTGGGTTTTTCGAAGGTTCGACGTATCAAGACCTTGTTTGTGTACTGATAATCGAATATCTCTTGAGGTTTTATCGAAGGCTAATGTTATCGAAGCCTCTAAATTATTCGAGGGATGAATTTATCGAATCCCATTATATTTTGCTTTTGCCGAGGGTAGCCTGATTTAACCGGTTATTTCAAAGTGTTTGAAGGCCTTTAATTTATAGCGGAAGTCGGACGTCTCCGAACTGCATTATTTTGGCCGTAGCCTTTATATGACCGTAGTCTTCAGTATGGTCGTAGCCTTCGGGTATGTCACTTGGACTTGTTTCCTGATAACATTTCCGAACTTATTTGGAAAGTTAGTCCCCGAGTATATTGGCCTTGGCTTTGGTTTTGAGGGGATGCCCCTTTGAGGTCTTATAAGTCCGAGTTTTCGATGACTCGGATGTACTGACTATCGATGACAGACCCCAAGTATTCGGGGGTGCTTTTATGCCTTGGCTCTTGAGCCGTTTCCTGTAGGATTATAAGTGTAGAGCTCGTATAATAGTAGACTTTCTTTGAGACACAAGGTGTTTTTGATATTAACCGAATGCTTCTTCAAATAATTGATACAAGCGCACATGCTTTGCCGTCGGGGCTCGACTATTCTATATGGACACGGTTCATTTGACCGTTTGGCCCATTACTAAGTTCTCCTATCGAGGCCCTCTTAAGCGTGAAGTATTTTCCTTGAAAATATCATCTCCAAGGGTGATGCCCCCCAGTATTCGAGGTTGATTGAAAAGAAGCTTCGGATACTGTTGAGTTCTCCTTAGGTAGCACATAATTGTTGCCTCGTTAAAAACCTTGCTGGTAAAACCCATTTGGGACAAAACCCGAGCTAAGGGAAAAAGAGTGCAACATATGCTTTAAACCTAAGGCCTTCGAGAGCTTCCATCATGCCAAGTTTGTAAGATCCTCTACCAACAACTCCGAGGACTTGCTGCTGTCCACAATCGTGATATATTCGAAATCCTTGATCCTGTCGGGGATGATTTTGATACCCTGATTTGACATCAGGAAGCCGAGGAACTTACCTGAGCCAGTCATATCATCAATATAGGCTTTCATTGCTTTACCTGTTTGGACATCCTGCCAACTGGATGTGGCTTCTCTGACATATGCCTCCTTTTATGCTTCATCGGTTCGAATTTGGGATCGGTGCTCAACCGATGCGTGGCGGTTTCCAGTGGAATCCCTGTTATATCTAGATGGGACCAAGCAAAGCAATCCATATTATCAATAAGAAACTAAATGAGTTTTTTCCTAAGTTCGGGGATTAACCCCGTTCCCAGGTGTACCTTTCTCTTGGACGGTTGACTTGGTAGCATCGAACTCCTCGGGAACAACGAAGCTTCAAAAAGTAAGGAAGTTCTCTTCTTCGCCTTCGATTACCTGTTGTTCCGATTCCGTCGAGGCTGGGAGCTATGATTGCTACTTAGCCACCTACTTACCTTTAGAGCTTGATTTCTCCGAGGCCAAGGGTTCTGGTATCGGCACCACTTCCTCGATTGCAAACATCTCTTTTGCAGCATGCTGCTCCCCCTGGACTGTTTTCACTCCTTCCTCTGTCGGGAATTTCATCATCTGATGGAGAGTTGAAGGCATTGCCCGCATGTTGTGTATCCATGGCCTCCCGAGGAGTGTGTTATACCTCATGTCACCTTCGATGACATGGAACTTGGTGTCTTGTATGGTCCCGGCTATGTTTACTGGAAAGATAATCTCTCCTTTTGTTGTTTCGCTTGCCATGTTAAAGCCATTCAGCACCTAGGACGCAGGTACAATCTGATCTTGCAGGTCAAGTTGTTCCACGACCCTCGATCCGATTATGTTCGCCGAGCTACCTGGATCCACTAAAACACGTTTAACTTGACTTTTATTTAAAAGAATAGAGATTACCAGGGCGTAGTTATAAGGTTGAGATATGTCTTCTTCTTTCTCATCGCAGAATAACAGGACATCCTCGGGCACATAGCTCCGAGTCCGCTTTTCTCTTGTGATCGATACTTTGGTGCGCTTGAATATAGGACGTTGGGGGATATCGACTCCTCTAATGATCATGTGTATTACGAGTTGCGGTTATTCTTGCTCGTTTTTCCTTCCATCTCTCTCCCTGAAGTGGTTCTTGGCACGATCACTTAGAAATTCTTGAAGGTGGCCCTCGTTGAGCAATCGAGCCACCTCTTCCCTTAGCTGCCGGCAATCTTCTGTTCTATGGCCGTGCGTACCATGATACTTGCACATCATGTTCGGGTTTCTTTGAAAGGATCAGTTTGTATGGGCCTCGGCCACTTGGTGTCTTCGATTTTTCCAATAGCGGACACGATCCCTGATGCATCCACGCTAAAGTTGTACTCTCATAATCGGGGAGCCTCCGCGGGGTCGGTTTGTTTATCGAACCCGCTCTTACTCATGAGTCCCCGAGAACTTTGCCCTCGATCGTTCCTCCGATCGCTCCGAGGAATGTTACAGCTTGGGTTGTTGTTCCTTCGATCGGCATATGGCTGATACCTTTCCCTGTTTTATCTCGAATCCCTGTTCGTGTCCCTCGGGGGCTTGGCCACAAACCTGTTAGGATGAACTGAACCCGAGGGGGCTCATAATTGGTCTTCCTCAACCCTGATTTTTGACTGGTAACGGTTATGCACATCTAACCATGTCACAGTTGGATACTCGATCAAGTTCTGCTTTAGTTGTCGAGAAGCAATTGAGCTTCACTCGTTCAAACCTTGCATGAAGGCCTATACTGCCCAATCGCCGGACACCAGCGATAGTTCCATTCTTTCCATCTAAAACTTGGACACGAATTCCCTTAACATCTCGTCGTTTCTTTGTTTTATTTTGAGGACATCCGACTTTCTCGTGGCCACCTTTATTGCCCTGGCGTGGGCTTTAACGAAGGCGTCTGCTAACATAGCAAATGAATCAATAGAGTTAGGAGCTAAGTTGTGATACCAAATCATAGCTCCTTTTGAAAGTTTTTTCCCAAACTTTTTCAACAATACTGACTCGATTTCATCATCATTCAGGTCTTTCCTTTGATCCCACAAGTGTATGAAGTAATATGTTCATTAGGGTCGGCTGTCCCGTTATATTTGGGTATATCGGGCATGCGGAATTTCTTAGGAATGGGCATCGGGGCTGCGCTCTGAGGGAATGATTTTTGTATGAACTTTTTGGCATCTAGACCTTTCAAAACTGCAGGTGCCCCCGGCATCTGGTCTACACGGGAATTACAAGTCTCCACCTTCTTGTCGTTGTCCTCAATTTTCTTTTCTCCGGGCTCGATCCACTTGGTGAGCTCTTCGAGCATTTTCATAATGGTGGGGTCAGTCCCTGAACTGTCTCCATTTGGTCCTTCCGGCGTTGGTTCAGCACGTCGATTGTTTTCATGTTCAACTACACTGGGGGTCTTATTCTGACTTTGAAGTTGAGCGATGGCGATTTGTTGAGCCTGCAGCATCTCAAATATCACTTGGAGGCTAACTCCTCCATCTCCTGCTCCTGGCGTTCCTTGGTCCCCTGGTCGAGCATCTCTGCGTACGCTCCCTTCGGGGTCTGTGCCTAGGCTGGTGTTTATAGCAATATGAGAACCAACATCAACTGGTTCCATGTTTGGCACTTCCCCAGGGTTTATCGGTGGTACACATACCCCTACATTGTTGTTTTCTCCAAGACCCTCATTGTCATGAACAGGTGCGTTTTGTGTGCTAGACATGCTTAAGCCTGAGAATGAAAAGATATTGACAAGAAAAAGTGTAAAGATAACGTGTGTAACGAGAATCAGTAAAGAAATATTCACTATTATCTTTAGCCCCACAGTGGGCGCCAAACTGTTTACCTCGAAAAATACGAGTAACAATTAAATTTGATTTGTGGTTTTAAAGATATGTGATTTAGTTCAATACCAATTAGTAATCAAGAAATATGAAGTAGGAATGGAAAAAGATAAGTGAATCGAACCAATAACACTTGACAGTGGTGACCTCGAGATGGCTAAGAGCAATAAAGTAAGAAAAGTAAAGTAAGAACAATAGAGCTCAAGGACAATGCTGATGAACAATAGGCAAAAAGGCAGAGAGTATATTCCTTTCTCAGTAAAAAGATGGTCTTATAAACGATTGGGGTTCCCTTTTTATAATAGAGGAACCCTAAATAAGGAATATTTCTATTTACAATAGGGAATATTCTTGTTACAGCTGTCTAACTGCCTAGTACTGAATTGTACGATCTTATTCCAGAATTTGCGCCATGATCTTAGGGACGTGGCAGGAATCTAGCTTGCTCTGGTACAAATCCATAACGGTACTATTTCGAGGTCGAGCACACTTGGCCTCGGTATTCCTCGAACTCCTGCCTCCGAGCATTACACTCTATCTTCGAGCTCGAGCCTGGTCCACCGGTTTCGAACTTGACCTCTCACGGACTCGGGCCTAGGGCGGAACCTCGAGCTTCTACACCGGGGCATATGATTTTGACCTATACAAATTGCAAGTCTATCAAGATGGATGCAAACAATTGAATAATTTGTCTACGTCTTCTTAAATCTTACGAAAACGAATATTTAATAATTTAAAGCCTAATGAGAAATAAATATTCAGGTGCCAAAACTATTTGGGTTTTTGATGTGATAAACTTCTACTTTTTTATCTCAATTTGTTTGTTTTTCAAGAGTTAATTTGATCAAACTATCGAATTGACCTCTCCAGGAACAACATTCAACTGGTGTGTGATATCAATCTTGTCCAATGTTATTATCTCGATCACAATCCATGGATGGGGATTAAAATGAAGCCCAAGATCAAGATTGGAAGTTGACAATGGAAGCACGCAATTTTTAGGTGAAAAAATTATATGTATTCTGTATTTATACCAAATCATATTAATCAGTGCCGGCCCAAGGATAAAGTTGTTAAAGCAGCTGCTCTGGGCCTCATAATTTTTGGGGCCCCAAATTTTCCTAATAGGTTATGTATTAATTCATTTTTTAGAAGAAAATTTAGTGTTTTATATGAGAAAGTATAGATTTTCATAGTAAAAAAAGTAAGATTAGATTGTTGATCATAAATTGAGTAAAAAATATCTTTTTGGGAATCACCCTCTAGACCATAAATCGAGAAAGGATTCAATTATTAATTCATAACTCAAAAAAAAAGTTAAAACTTTAATACAATCCCACACGTGCCGTTGATCAATTTTTAGCAAACAATAAAAACCATAAATTAGAAAGTATTCTCAGGAGAAATTAAATTGGATAGATAAAATTATTAATAACTTTGCATAAGAAAAACTAGAAATATAGAATTTAAATGAAAGTACTTATGAACTTTTTTCTTTTATATAAAAAAAAAAAAGGTTACTCATTGAAGTTTTGCTTATTAATTTATTGTAATTAAGTGATAATATGAAATTAGAATGTATGTTAAGTAACTATAGTTTATTACGACGGTTATGTAAAGATATAAGTTATATACTCATTGTGTTGATATAAACATTAAATGTAGATTGTAAGTTATCTCTATTTTAAGCTGTATTCCGTAGTAGCAAACTAGGAACTATCATACTCTCATTTGACATGTTTGACATGTTTCTATGCAAACTTGTTGTTATTCTATGTGAATCACAACAATAACAACAACAAAAAAAAGCGATATTTGCGTTTTTATTTCCTTTTCCTAATATTTGTTGTTGCTTCTTCGGTGGAGTATATATTTGTTTACCGAAAAAAATGAGTAACAATTAAATTTATACACGGTTTAAAAGATATGTGATTTAATTGAATGATCTAAGAATAGCATGTAATTAAGTTAAAGATAAAATGAAAGATCAAACCGATTGCAATGTGATGATCAAGCCTGATCTTAGGTTGAAAAATGAAGTTCGTCCTCGATCGGATACAAGCTCAGTTGCGAATAAAGAAGAGAATAACTGAAGAACACTTTGAATAATAGCTAGAAGAGGAAAACGAACTTTTATTGCTTTGATTTTCCTGTCAACAACGTGCCAAAATAAGAGAAACTTTACTCTTTATATAGTAGGGGAATTTTAGTCCTAGTACAAGTCTAAATAAGTTAAAAATCTTCTTTTTCCGGTAAATCTCGGTCCATAGTTGATATCGGACGGGATTCACGCTGCAATATCCGGTTGAGGGAGAATATTACGGCTCCTTACTTGTCATGCATAATCGTTCTCCGCGTTTCTAGTGGTCTAGAAACTTTACTTGGCCTGGGTCCGTTGTTTTGTCGTGCCCGATCACAAATACAGCGTTCACTCCTCTCAGGTTCCAATACGAGGGTTCCTTCGGCCTTTCGCGTCGAACCATGCTTCCCTCTTGTTTTCTTATTGGCGAATCGGGAAATACTTTGCCCCCAATTTTACCCGTACACAGATACCCATCACTTTTCGAAGAGCAGATTTATCGAAACGATGTGAAGCGATGAATTAACCCCGGTTTCTTCTTGCTACAACCGAGTTGACAGTTTAGTGAAACGTCCCACCATTCGCGTCGTTCTGACTTCGGATACGTGTCAGCCGCTAGTTGACCGTCCCGAATGCGAAACGTCACGCATTGATTACCCCTTCTCTATAAAAGCTTCGGTCCTTTGTTTTTTACTTTTTTACTTTCCAATTTCAGAGCTCCCTAATTTACCCCCAAACTTTTCACTTATTCTTAACCCCTCAAATCTTCATACATTTTTCCATAGATCTTCATATTTTCATCTTCCCATATTCAAATTTTCATACTCCGATCTTTAAATCTTCAAATCTGACCTTTATACCTTCATCATTATCTTCAAATCTTCATCCTCACCTTCAAATCTTCATATTTCCCAGAATTCGATGGCAAATACTTCAAAATCTGTGCCTCAATAGACCGTCCCTTCAACTTCTAACCCGGTCGCGGATGCTGAGGTGGACCCAAAACCTCTCTTGAAGAGCTTCATCCCCGGAGGCTGCTCTATTGAGAACGATTTCAACGTCGAAAAAGCCTCCAGTCAACAGGACCGAGGCGAGGAGTATGGAGGTACATATGCTCTAATACCGAGGATACACTCCCTACATTTCGGGAGGACTGCAATTGGGAGGGCAAAGAAGTGGTCATCCCTGGTCCCAATGAGGACATTACAACTCATGTGGAGGGGTATCTAAGTGTTTATACTTGTCCCTTCACACTTGCCCCGGTGGACCCCATAATCCTTAGCTTTTGCAAAAAGTACGAGGTCTGCCTCGGGCAGATTCACCCGTCCTTTTGGAGTCTGGAGGATCATAATCCTCCTCCGCCATTTTGTCAACAACACTGAAGCACCTCGATTTACCATCGAACACCTGCTTTGTCTCTACAGTCCCCGAGTTTTTCGGGAGGGGGGGGGGGTTGATCAAGCTCGTTCATTGGGCAAGTAAAGCTTCTTTTTCGAGCATAGATGAAGATCGGGATCAAGGCTGGCAGGGGAGATTCGTTCGGGTAAAAACCAAAGATCTCATTCCCTCCGAATTTTTGTCGTTCCCTGAAAAGTGGAACTTACCACGTAAGTTTCTTTCCCTTCTGAGTAATTGGAATTTCTTTTGTTCTTTTTTCTTAATGCCTGCTTCTACCATTGTGCAGCGGTTGCCCGAGTTCCTAACGCAATTCCTCGGTTCAAAGAATGGGTCGAGGGGATCTGCAAACAAGTGTCGTACTTTAAGCGTGAATGGCGCAAACTCTCAAAGGGCAAGTGGGAGGCCCATTCCATGGTGAGTGCTCCTCCCCAACAAGTCTATTTTCATACTCAACCATTACTTCCACTATGTTATTTTTCTTTCATAGGTTTGCCTAAGACCACTGAGCTTCGGGCTTTGGACGAGTCTTTATCCTCACTCGATCAAGACAGCCTGGAGTTGCTGCACGGGAGGAGAAAAATGAGGAAATCTTCGTGCTCCCCATACGCTAAATCCAAGAAGAAGAGGATAATGGTCCGGGTCCGAAAAAGCAACAAGAAGAGTACCCGAGCTAGGGTATCAGACTCTGACTCCCTCTACTAGCTTAGGGATTACCCTGGAGATGATGAACTAGTGTTCGTCACCCATGGGTCGGCCATTGACGAAGAAGAACGGGCAGCAACCAGGGGAAGTGGACGAGAGGCCGATCCATCTTTAGCTCGGGACCCAGAAGGAAAATCAGAAGCTACGGTCTCCCGAGAAACTATCCCTACCCCGAGAGAAGTTGTCGGTGTCATTGACATCGCAGAATCATCATCCTATACAGAGTCCTTATTTGACGAGGCTCGGGCTATTAAGGAGAATCCAAATGAGTTGGCACGGGCCGCAGATGAGGCACTCAACATGTTCTTTGACGGTGTGGACATAGGCACGTTGGAGGATTACTCCGGGATTGGTCACCTGGAGATCCTGAAAATGGACATGTCTTTGAGAGCAAGCGAGCCGAGCTCGAGCCCAATGCTGGTGAAGCAGTTCCCTACTCCGAGTGTGGATCCCGACCGTATAAGAACGGTCTTGTTTACTATCCTGGAGGACACCCGGGTACTGTCCGCTCCAGTAGGCGTGGCCAGCTATCTTCGCTGCCTGGTGACCGAAGGACCAGGCGAAGATGAACGAGGTGAGGAAACCAAGCCTCTTAATTGAGGCACAATAAAAACTAAACCGGGTAAGTTTCTCCTTCCTTGTGCCCTTCGTGCATCTTAATTAGCTTCAGTGTGCCCTCATGATCTTATGGGTTTTTTTTCAGGCTTCGGCGCTCCACCATGAAAGCTTCCATCAGTCTTGGATGGAAGTCAGCCAACTCGAGTTCGAGCTCAAGGAGCATGTCCGGCAGAAGGACATGTACAGGGTTCTCAATAAGAAAAAAGACGAGGCCCTCAAGGATCTCCTTATTCTTCGAGTCGAGCTGGAAAAAGCTCAAAAGGGGGCTTTGTCCATGAAACAGGAGCATGCCAAACTGGTCGAAAAGGTAAGGATTTTTTAGGTTAAAAATAAGAGGTCACACATAGTGACTAATGATGCAACCTCATAGGTCCAAGAGAAGATAGACCTGATTGACCAGCTCCGGGCCGAGATGAACAAGCTCAAAACTTTAGCCGAGACACTGAAGAACAGGATAGACCTTCTGGCCTCGGAAAAGGAGGCTTCAAAAGAGGAGTTGGCGTCGGTCAAGGAGCAGCTCCGGATGGCGAAGGATAAGGCCAATCGCGCCCCGTTTTCTCGCGAAAGTGGGTTTCGACATGTGACAACTCTTTTAAAGGAGGTATTAAAAGACAAGAGTCGCCACCTAACGATTTTGAGGTGCGTTTGGGCACCTATTTGCAAATAACTCTGTTTGACTAATTCGTGTCACCAAAGATGGGTAAGCGCTCAAATTACCTTGAAGAGAAGGTGTTAGGCACTCTTCAAGATCCATACTGTGGGTCCCGGCCGAACTTTAAACTATGTGGATTATGTGATTAGGCTAGGTGATCAAATAAATGAAGGGAAATTTAGAAGTCGATGAGTCTTATTAAAATATATGAGAGTCGATACAAGTCTTAATAACTACGTAGGTACAAATCACGTTGAACTATGTTAAGTATGCACACAAACAAAAGGGGGGCCCTAAGCTTTTTAGCCTAAAGGATCACCCCGTGCAACAAAAATAATACTTCGCAACTCCCTTTAGGTAGGGGTTGCTCATATTATTCAGCGGGCACAGACTATATCATCTCCTGCTACTCGATTATTATGTTGAAGTTTTTTACTTAAAGGCGTTCTAAATCATTTCTAGGTCATACCCTATGTGTGCACTACCCGTCCCATGCTATGGTCCAGGAGGCCTTGGACCTACTATTTGGTAGTTCTAGACTCAACTCAGGTGCTCAAAATGATAAAACTAGGCGACAATCAAAACAGATAGGACTGCATATAATTGCAATAAAAGGCCAAATAATCTCCACACATAAACAAGGAAGCACGCAGACTAATTCCTGGTATTAGGCAGTAGAACATTTCAAAATTAAGACTTAGAGTCCTTGAGTCCTATAGGCATGATCTCTATATGATTCCAGTATTAAATAGGTAATGATGCGGTTTTTGGACTAACGTACGGGCAGATTAGACCATTATAAGTCATATAGGCATGATTTTTAATTGTTTGCTTAATAAGGTAACAAAAGCAATCTCATAATTCTGAATTACTAATGTTGGTTTTATAGACATGTGTCTTAGGTAGGTGACAGTCCCTATAGGCATGATCTCTAATAGTTGCATAATTAGGCAGTGAAGTCACTTGAGAACATAGGATTAGCAGCATCAGTTAACATCCTATGGGCAAGATTTCTAACAATTAGCAAATGGACTCCATTTTGTAACACTTTATCCCTATAGGCATACTATCTAAGTGAAGCAGTACAAAACAACAGTCAATTAATTAGTTAAGACCCTATGGTCCTGGTATCTGGATGAGCAAAGGTATTGGATTGTTGTATCCTATAGTCATGTTATCTAAGAGTATCGAATAGTAGACATGGAAACAAGTGTAGCATATTTGACAAATGAAGTGAAGTGTGTGCGTGATTCCTATAGGCATGCTTTCTATTAAGGTACAACACATGAAACTAAATAGCATATGTGGCATGTTGAACAAAATAGCAAATAGTCTGCATAAACCCTATAGGCATATTTTCTACCCATTCATGCAAGTATTAGAATACCCTTTTCCCCCAATTTCACTAATTCCCCAATAGTTTGTTTACAAATTATTACAGGTCCAAAATAAAATAGTACAAGTTCAAACATTGCACACTAAAACAACTACGAGCCCAATAAACAGAACAGGCCCAAAAGAAATTACCTAGTAAATCCTGGGCCTTCAGTAGGTTCATTCTTCATAAAAATAGCAGACCCAGATCCAAATACACCCCAAACATTAGAGTGTTCTCACTTGCTCAGCTCAAACACATAGGGACCCACATTAGGCTAACAGAGAAGGCCCACTTGCTTTCTGTTTCTCTCTTTTTCTCTTTGTGCGATTTATTTATTTTTCAGAAAAAACTTAGCTGGTGCGGCGCATGGTGCGATGCACTAGTATGTTTTGCCACCTGCCGACTCTCATGATGTTGAAATCCTCTGATGACAATCACGCTGTGTAACATATTAGTACATTCTGGGGTCTGCCAACTCTCTAATTAATTTCTGAACTCTGACAACGAATTTCACTAATGCGACGCCTTATGCGTAGCACTGAGCGACGCAAGAAGTGCAAAATTTTTGCACAATTCTCATTTTCCTGCTTCTTGACTACTCCCTCGTGCTCGAGCTTTATTATGCGTCAAATTCATTCTGATAACTCCTAAAATACAATTTATCCTAATCTATAATCATTTAAACTATTCTATAAATAAGAAAAAAGGGTTAGAGGTAGTTCTGAGTTATAGTCGTCAGCTTGACTCTGTCCCTTAGGCCATTTGATCACGATGCTAGAGGATTGCTTGTCAAATCCTCCAACAAGGTACGATTTCAACCTGTGCCCATTCACTTTAAAGCTCTCATTCCCTTCCTCATCTTGGATCTCAATGGCGTCATAGGTGAGACATGTTTCACCACATACGAACCTGTCCATCTTGACTTGAATTTTCTGGGAAACAACCTAAGTCTACTATTTTATAGTAAGACTTTGTCCCCTTGATAAAACCCATTTGGCTTAATCAAACGATCATGCCACCTCTTTGTCTTCTCCTTAAAGATTCGCGCATTTTCATTCGCGTCCAATCTAAACTCCTCAAATTCATTCATCTGCAACAACCTCTGTTCACCTGCAAGACTAAGATTAAGATTAAGCATCTTAAGTGCCCAGTAAGCTTTATGTTCTTTTCAACAAGTAGGTGACATGATTTTCCATACACTAATTTGAACAGTGAAGTCCCTATGATTGTTTTGAATGCAGTTCTGTACGCCCATAGAGCTTCATCCAACTTTATTGACCAATCCATACGAGAAGCACTAACCGTCTTTTCAAGAATTCGCTTAAGTTCACGGTTAGCCACTTCAACTTGTCCACTAGTTTGGGCATGGTATGGGGTTCCTGTTTTTGTGTGACCCCATACTTGGACAGCAGTGCACCAAAATGCTTGTTCACAAAGTGTGACCCATTTTCACTGATAATCACTTGAGGTATCCCAAAGCGGGTAAAGATGTTCTTCCGTAAGAACTCACACACCACCCCGAGCATCATTGGTCCTAGTAGGGATTGCTTAGACCCATTTAGAGATATAGTTAATGGCTACTAGGATATACTCATAAGAATGCGATGATAGGAACGGACCCATGAAGTCAATGCCCCAAATGCCAAAAATTTCACATACCAGAATGGAGTTGAGAGGCATTTTGTCCCTCTTGCTAATATTACATGCCCTTTGACACTTGTCACACGCAGCAACATACGCCCGTGCGTCTTTATACAAAGTAAGCCAATAGAAACTAGCTTCCATGGCCTTTGTTGCAGTGCAATTTCCACCATAGTGTCCTCCAGCTGATCCATCATGGTAATGAGACAGAATGCTTGCCATCTCTCTATTAGGCACACATCTTTGAATCACACCATTTGCACACAGTTTAAACAAGAAAGGGTCATTCCAAAAATAACTTTTTACCTCACTTTGAAGCTTCCTTCTTTGATCACGAGAGAGGTCACGAGGCAACCATCCACTAGCCAAAAAGTTAGCTACATCAGCATACTAAGGCGACCTTTCAGAGACTGTAGCAGTGGAGAAAATCTGCTCATCAGGGAACTCTTCCCTTATTTCAACTGTTTCAACCGAAGGTCTCTCATGTTGAAATAGATGATCTGCGACTTGATTTTCTGTGGCCTTCCTATCTTTGATCTCCAAGTCAAACTCTTGGAGCAACAACACCCACTGAATCAGACGTGGCTAGGACTCCTTCTTACTCAACAAGTATTTCAAAGTTATATGATCTAAACTTGTCAAAAGAAAAGACCACGGCAAACAACTCTTTCTCAGTAGAGGCATAGTTGACTTGAGCATCATTCAACGTCCTGCTTGCATAGTAGATGGGCCTAAACATCTTATCTTTTCTTTGCCCAGAATTTCCCCCATAGCTACATCACTGGCATCACACATTATCTCAAATGGCTGGCTCCAATCAGGTGTGACCATAATAGGAGCACTCACAAGCTTTTCCTTTATCAACTCGAATTCTCGTAAGCACTCCATAGTGAAAACAAACTCGACATCCTTCGCTAGCAACACGGTCAACGGCTTGGTAATGCTAGAAAAGCTTTCGATGAACCTCATGTAGAATCTAGCATGTCCCAAGAAACTCTTTATGCTCTTCACAGAAGTCGGTGAAGAGAGCCTAGAAATTACATCAACCTTAGCTCTATCAACTTCAATGCCATGTGCAGTCACTTTGTGGCCCAGGAAAATTCCCTCTTTCACCAAGAAGTGGCACTTCTCCCAGTTAAGAACCAAGTGAGTGGCTTCACAAAGTTCAAGCACAAGCTACAGATTCTTCAAGCAATTCTCAAAGTCATCACCAAAGAGGGTTGAATCATCCATGAATACCTCTAGACCTCAAGCATTTGATCAATAAAGGAAAGTGGGAAGTGGTCCTTACTTGTTGTATCATTCAACCTTGTATAATCAATGCACATTCTCCACCCAGTTACTGTTCTTGAAGGAATCAATTCATTGTCTTCATTCTTCACCACTGCCATGCCCTTCTTAGGTACAACTTGCACTGGACTAATCCACTGGCTATCAGAGATGAGAAAAATCACTCTCGCATCTAGTAATTTGATGATCTCCTTGTGCACTATCTCCTCCAAATTTTTGTTCAACTTGCGTTGGGGCTGCACCACTGGCTTGCTATTTTCTTCCAATAGAATTTTGTGCATGCAAATGGCTCGACTGATTCCTTGAATATCAGCTATACTCCAGCCAATGGCCTTCTTGTGCCTTTTCAGCAGCTTCACCAGCTTTTGCTCATGTGTACCTGTCAAGTCAGCAAAATTAATCACAGGAAAATTGTTAGTTTCAAGAAAAGAATATTTCAAGTGAGTGGGGAGGACTTTCAATTCCATATTAGGGTTAGAAGCCTCCTCTTTTAGTTCCTCCTCATCAACCACTTGATCCTTAGTTTCAAGAGCTTTAGCCTCTTTCTTTAATTCAGGATCTTATTCCTTCACTGTGCTAGACTGAGTAATACACCTCTCTAGAGTATCCCCTATAAGCTTGTCGAACTTGTATTTTTCAGCCAATTCCCCAACAACATCTAGCTTGAAACACGAGTAGGCGGACTCCTCATCACTGGGTATTTCATCATCCTCTTCATCTGGAACACCACTTTTTCATTGTCCACTTTGAGCATAAGCTGCCCCTCGTAGATATCAAGGATAGCTCTACCTGTATATAAAAATGGCCTACCTAGAATTAGAGGCACCTCCTTGTTCACCTCCATATATACTGCAATAAAGTCAACGGGGAACACAAATTTGTCCACCCGCACTAGAATTTCCTCAATGAATCCGTCGGGTAAAATGGTGGTCTGGTCAACCAGTTGTAGGAACACCGGTATTGATTTGATCACTCCAAGATCACCTTCCAGTTTCTTGAATACAGACATAAGCATTAGATTTATAGATGCACCAGAATCGGAGAGGGCCTTGTCAAATTTCTCACTCCCCAACAAGAATGATATGGTGACGCTTCCTGGGTCCCCACACTTTTGGGGAATTTTATTTTGCAATATGGCACTACAGTGGGCATTCAGCTTGAGCACTGTTGTCTCCTCCAATTTTCTCTTGCTAGACAGGATTTCTTCAAGAACTTTGCATAAGCAGGCATCTGAGTGAGTACCTCTGTTAAGGGAATGTTCACATTGAGTTGTTTTAGCATCTCCAAGAATCACCCAAAACATTTGTCAAGTTTTTCCGACTTCATCTTTTGAAGGAATGGTAGAGCTGGCTATGTCTACTTTCTCCAATCTCCTTTTGCATCCCGCTACTCTGGCCTTTCTACTCTTCACTCTGTTTCTCTTTTGGTGTCTCAGTCTGCTTGTTCACCACCTCAGGTCTAGCCTTTACCATTGGGTCAGCCACTATATTGCCACTTCTCACAGATACAACTTTGATTGTTTCCTTTGGGTTCTTTTCAGTGTTAGAGGGTAGAGTCCCAGGAGCCCTCTCAAATAAAAAATTAGCAATTTGTCCCATTTGCCTCTCTGAATTCCGGATAGCTATGCCCTGAGTCTCAAATTTTTTATCTGTTTTGTTGATGCATGCCTTCTTGAGATCTTCCATACTAGACTGATTTGGCTATTGTGGCTGATATTGCTGCCTCTCTTGGTTCTGAGAACCTGGTGATCCTTGACCCTGGGGTCTAGGATTATTTTGCTGCCATGAGTTCAAACTCCCACTAGGTGAACTCCACGAAAAAACCGGATGTCTTTGCCCCATAGCGTTATAATTGTTCCCACCTTGGTAATTTCCTCTATTCAAGTTCCCCACAGCGCTGACTTCCTCAGCTGATGCTTGACACTCATGTGTAGGGTATCCCATTCTACAAAGGTCACATGTTTCTTGCGGCTCACTATGTACCTTGACCAATGTCAGCTTTCTTATCTCCTTGGCCATGGTGCCTAGGTGGGCTTGCATGGATGTGTTAGAGTCCACCTGGTGAACCCTAACTGATTTTCTTTTGTCCTTACTCTCAGCCGGCCACTGGTTAGCATCTTCAGATAATTTATCAGGGATTAAGACAACCTCATCCGGAGTTTTCTTCATGTGGACCTCCACATGCAGTATTCATAGTTCGTTGCGATGAAGGTGTCAATCCATCCCAAAAGTCCTGGAGTTGTATCCACAAATCAATTCCGTTGTGCTGACACTTTCTGACTTTCACCTTAAATCTTTCCCAAGCTTCAAAAACCATTTCTTTCTCCTTCTAGCAGAAATTGTGGATTTCCCTTCTGAATTTCCCTATTTTTGCAAATGAGAAGTACTTGTCAAGAAACTTTTTGGTCATGTCTTCCCACATCCTGATCGAACCTATGGGTAAGCTACGAAGCTAGTGCTTCGCATCATCTTTCAATGAAAAGGAGAATGCTCTTAAGTAGACCGCATCCTTTGATGCTCCATTGTATTGGAAGGTGTTCATGATTTCTTCAAAGTCCATTAAGTGAGTGTTTGGATCTTCATTCACCTTCCCTCTGAAGATATATTTGTTTTGGAAGGTTTGAAGCAAGCCTTGCTTCAACTCGAAGTTGTTTGCTACTATAGGTGGAGGTTTGACACTTGACAGTCCTTGATTGTAGACTAGTCTGGAATAGTCACCCAATGATCTTCCAGTCCTAGGTGATGCATTCTCGAACTGGTCTTCAACCAAGGCTCGGTTTAGATTGAATCTTAGACCCCCATTATCTTCGATAGTCTCATCAACAATTCTCCGGGCTTCTTTAGCTGCTATCCGTGTAGCTTCTTGTTGCGCTGCCTCTCTTGCAGCTAAGTCTACTCTATCATTCTCTTTTTTTGCCATGTTATCTTTGAGTCGAAGTATGACCCAAGAAATTGTTTGTATTTCTCTTTCTTTGAAGATGATCGAGTCATACACCAGAGAAATCAAACTTGTATCTTGCACACAAGTGAGATAACGTGAATACACTAAAGTAATTCCTAAATTAGTACTAAAAACTATTTTAAACACTATTAATTGCCAGTTCCCAGCAATGGCGCCAAAATTTGACAAGCGCAAAAGACAACACAAAATTATTGCTCGCCAGTCAAAGATAGTATAGTTTAATTATCGTCTCTATAGAGATTGAATTTAAATAGTGTTTGAATAATCTTCTGTTGATTACTATCCAGAAAAATTAACACTTGATTTGATGACTATTACTATGATTAACGACTAAAAATTAAGCGATTAACAATTGATCACAAAAGACAGCGGATGAGCAACGAAGAAATATCAATGAGAGAAATAAGGGTAATTAACTAGATAGGTACAAGATAACCGACTCGAGATCCAATTCATGAGTTAATTCACTCTATAATACGGTTGATTCTCACGAATTCAACCGATAATCAGATTACACTTGAAGTTAATGTTCCTCTTTCGATTAAACGTTAATTTCAATAATTAATCCAATTGAAGCACAGTAAACAATTGCAAGAATAAAATGATGGTTATGATCTAAAGAGTAACTTCTCACGAATATTTCCCTATTTTCTAGTTCGATTAATAATTCAAGAGGCTCTTTTTGTTACCTATTTGAATCACGAATTTAAATTAGAGCATAAGATGTAAAGTAGTTCAATATAAAGCTCCTCTTTCGATTAATCAAAATAAAAAATAACTCCACAATACAAATTAAAACTCCATCAATTAATTCTAACAATTATCAAGAATCAAATCCCTAATCAAGTTATCAAAACACCAAATCCGTCAACACCCTAATAGAATTTACTCCATAGCTATGGAATAAGTCATCTCAATAAGGTCCAAAACAAAGAAAACATCAATACTGATGATTCGGTACAAACTCCGGTATTGCACCTGTAAGGCCCCGTAAACATTTTCCTGAAAACCTGGATTTTGTGATGCCGAAGTAGGCGTAGAGGTTAACAGTAGCAGAAATTCTTCGCAGCAAGCTTGCGAGCCGCGGTTCAGACTTTTTGGATTGAACAGTATGCTGGGGAGTTGAAGGAAATATTTTTGTAGAAGTAGGCATTTCTGTGGTCCATTATGCAACCGCATAATCACTCTACGGGCTGGAGAATGGCCACAGAGTGAACTAGTATTTTCGGCCAATTTTGAGGTCAATTTCGTAGCGAATTATGTGACCGCATAACCATTTTGCGGGCTTTGGTCGCATAATCATCTTTGGATTTTTGCGGAAGGGGGGTTCTATGGTGCATTGTGCGAACGCAGAACAGATTTGCGGGTTGCATAACAGTCGCAAAGTGAAGCAAACCAGCCCAGTTCCCAGGGCCACCTTTCATGATCCGCATAATCATTATGCGACCGCAGAACCTGTTCGTGAGCTTAATTTTTTGGGTTTTTAAACCCGACCCCGTTCCGTTAAAACACCCACCTTAGACCATTTTGAGCCTATCTTCTGATATCTTTAGAGTGAGAAAGAGAGTCCTACAGGGAGAAAGTGTTCTTCATCAAAAATATCTCTTCAATTCTTGCCTAAACCTTGAAGATTATCAAGAGAGGCACCTAGGTATTCTTCCCAAGAGGTAAAGTTCTATCACCCAAACTCGTAATTTCAAAATGTAACTAGAATGGGCCATTAGTAAGGTAATTCATGGGGATGGGAGTGCTTACCTTGCATGCATGTATTCTTAAGGTATGTGGGGAGGTTGTGAGTAAAAGATGGAAAAGAATGGGTGTGGGTTGGTGTAGTCTTTCATAAAAAGGGCCATGAATCCTTAATACACATATAGTGTTTGATAAAGTGCTCGAGTGAGCTAGAATCATGATCGCTTTCCAAATTTTTGGTTCAATTTTTTCTATATTATTAAAATAGATCGAAGTTGCTAATATTTCGGAACATCTTAAAGTTTAAGGGAGCTCAATCGAGGTATGTATGGCTAAACCCCCTTCTTCTTAGAATTGCAACCCCTGGTGTTCGTGTAGTTGGTGTAAGTCCCCAAATTGATCATACTAGAATTGACTATCCCTAATGTGTTGTGTAGAACGATATATGTTCAATATTTGTTCTAAATTCTTATCATGTCATCTTTCCCTTTTGAGGATGTGTTTAAAAATGTGAATATGTGTTAAGAAAGGTTAAGATTTCATGTCAAAAATTGAATAAAGGTTGTTATGCCAATTTGTATGAAAAGTCTCTGTGCTTACGATTTTTCAAGTTTTTCCCTTATGTGTACAAATGCCTTACATGATAGGCCTCATTGTTGCTGATGATAATGTTATTTGAATGTGTAAAAAGGGAACTTGAATTGTGAAATACGGCCAAGTGCCAAGAATGACTTAATAAATGAGGCCACTCGTGCCAATGTGTTGAAAGATGGGAAAGAAATATGAAGTGAGATGATTGATTGAAAGGTTGATGTCTCAAGTGAGATGGCCTAGCGGATCGGGCTGTGATCGGACGCTATGCCGCACACATGGTGGTAACTGTGCTGGAAATGATTGATTGAAATTGTGGATATGGTTGATGTCTCAAATGAGATGACCTAGCCGATCGGGTCCAGATCGGACTCCGTGTAAGAACACAGTGGTATTGTGGATTGTGGCCTATGGCACTAAATATTACCCAACCCAATAAGATGGAAATTGACTTGAGAACTTATGTGATCCTTAATTGATGTTTTAATATTGTTCGAAGCCCTTATTGAACTCATGATTGTTTACCCTTGTATTATTGTTCATTTTATTGAGATGGTGTTTTAGCTTTACATGCTAGTACTATTCGACAGTACTAACGTCCTTTTTGCCAAGGGATCTACATCTTTAAATGGATGTAGGTGGTTCCATAGAAGACATTGTTGATCAAAGCTAATGGTGCATCCTCTTCCCAGCAGACTCGTGAACCCATTTCATCCCGGTGTCATGTACTGTATCTTTTGTTCATATTTTTAACACATTTTAAGGTATAGCCGGGGCCTTATCGCTAGCGTTATCATAACTCTCTTTGTATCTTTAGAGGCTCCGTAGACACTATGTGGGTTGTATATGGGTGTTAGAAAGGTCGAACGTGTTATGTTGTGCTTTGGACTCCTGTTCCACTCAATCATGATGATGTGTGTATTTTGAAACTTAACAACGATGTACCTAATGAAATAATTTAGTAATGTACATATATGATATTCCTGTCGTCTATTTAATGAAAACATGCCCTCTCTTGATCATAAGTGAGTCGGGTAGGAAGTGTCTAACAGGCTTGCTTGACTGGGTCCACTCGGTTGAGCGTCGGTCGCGCTCCCCAAGGTTGGGGCATGACAGCACCGATTGTAGGTTGAAATCTTGATAAATTCTTGTGTATTCTTGCCTTGGTTGCTTCTCCAATCTTTTGTAGGTCCAAAGTCCTACAAAAAATGTGTTTTCAATGTATTTATACCAAGTAGGAACGAACCCGGACGAAACTACCCTCTTTGAGTCGAAGTGGGAAACCCAGCAAACTTTTTACAATTCACGCATCGCACAATGTGTCGTCCAATGCATCGCATCAGTTTAATTTACTCAGTTTCAAATTCTCTGAACTCCGCGTGTCTGACTAAAATTTGCCTTAGTGCGTCGCACCATGCGTCGCAGGCCGCGTCGCTGCAGTGCTTTTTCTTGTCAGACCAAACAAACCCAGTATCTGAACTTGTCAAACTTCTAACTAGAGTTGTCAATATGGGTCAGGCCGGGTTAGCCCAGCCCAACCCACATGAGCTTTAGCAATTGATGGGTTGGGATGAGCTAGCCCACCATTTTGATGGGCCTTAAAATGGTCAGCCCACCCTAGCCTTATATGGTCTGCGGGCCCCCACGGGACGGCCCATCATTTTTTAAAGTATAATTTTATATTTTTTCTTTAAGTTCTGACCTAAAAACGATAATTATTTAAAACTTAAAAATATCTTATTGGAAACATTTCAGAAAACTTAATAACTTTTTATACTGTTCCAATATATGACAATAAACACTAGAAAAATAAAAGACAAGACTATATTTCAATCACTAAAAATAAAAAATCAAAACAAACTATTCAAGAGAACATTCATGATGCTTATGAGATATCCAATACACCATCTCCATCAAATACATTTGAATCCGCTTGTGACAAGGTTGTCTTAACATCTTCACTTTCATCTACATCTACAATTCATATGCAATATAGTTAAATATTAAGAATAATTAAATTTTAAAAACTAATAATATTTAAATTCAGATAAAAAATATAACCAGTTTGAGTTTAGGAAAAGTCATGCAGCCAATTTCGAATAGTAACAAGTGTTTGGACATTTTCATGATGGATACAACTTCGATAGTTTCTAAAAACACGCCCACCAATGCTAAATGTTGATTTCGATGCTACAAGGGTAATAGGAATACTAAGTACATTAGGCGCCATCACTGAAAGATCGAGATATTTTCTAGAATAGTCCTTCCAATATGTGACAAAATCCATCTCTTGAAACTTCTCAAGATCAATCTTTGGTTCCTATAAGTAAAGATCCAATTCTGACTTTCCATTGCTAGAGGCAGTATAACTTTTATATTTTATAGATTTTAAATAAATATTTTTATTAGGCCCACGGGCCAGCCCAGCCCATCCTTAGTCAAGCCTCACGTCCACGGGCTTACTTGGGTCGGGCTTAAAAGCCTTGTTTTAAATGGGCTCCATAAATTCTAGCCCAACCCTGCTAAATCACGGGCTGGCCTGGGCTGGCCTAATGGGACAAGCCCATATTGACAGCTCTACTTCTGACGCATATTTGCACTAATGCATCGCACAGTGCTAGGCTTTGTGCGTCACATTAGTCCATTTGCTCTGGCTCTTCCACTTTCTTCCCACTTTTGTATGCAACGCCTGTCCAAGAGCCCCGGATGCGATCCCGGTTTAATTCTTCGGCTTTTACTCGGACTTCAAAGCTCCAATTATTCAATTTAACTCCAATTTATTCTTTTAACTCGGAATCATTTCCTGAAAGGCATAAAACACGTAACAAATGCATATCACCATCATTTATGCTAAAACACACGTAAAATACAGTAGTTAGAGTGTAAACTATGGCTAAAACACGGGTTTCTAGCCTACCATCACTTAGTATGACGAGCGCTAATTTTTCTAAGTGTGGATACCTGGTTTCGGCATCGCCTAGGTTCTACAAACATAATAAATAGGAAATTATGTACCTTCTTCTTTCCGGACCAGGACACCACTTACTGCCATCTCGGAAACCGACAAGTAGAGGCATAACTGTTCGCCCGTCTTCGAAGTGTGCAGCAAGAGAAGGCTTGATAGGTATCGCTTGAGTTCTTCTAAAGCTTGCTAGCATTCCGGTATCCAAGAGAAATCGTTCTTCTTTTTCAATAGGGAGAAAAACCGATGGCTCTTATCCAATGATCTTGAAATGAATCGGCCCAACGCGACTATCTGCCCGGTCAGCCTTTGTACTGCCTTAACGTTGTTGACTATGGTGATGTCTTCTATGGCCTATATTTTGTTTGGGTTGATCTCTATTCCTCGGTTAGATACCATGACCCGAGAAAATTCCCAAGCTGACCCCGAATGCACACTTCTCCGGGTTTAGCTTCATGTTGTACATCCTTAATATGTTGAAGGTATACTGCAAATGTTTCAAATGGCCCTCTGCTCGCAGGGACTTAACCAATATATTGGCAACATAACCTCCATTTATTTCCCTATTTGTTCTTCGAACATCCGGTTAACTAGGTGTTGGAATGTGGCACCGGCGTTATTTAGTCCGAACGGCATTACGTTGTAACAGTAGGTGCCGAATTTTATTATGAAAAAAGTTTTTTCTCGATCGCCCGGGTCCATCCGAATTTGGTTGTACCTAGAATAAGCATCGAGAAAACTCAGTATCTCGTGTCCGGCCATCGCGTCGATCATTCGATTGATATTTAGGCAAAGGGAAAGAGTCCTTCGGACACACCGTGTTTAGATCCTTATAATCTACATATATCCTAAGTTTATTTCCTTTTTTAGGCATGACTGCTACGTTAAACTAATCCGGGTATTTAACTTCCTGGATGGAACCTTTTTTCAGAAGTTTAGATACCTCGTCCTTGATGAAGGCGTGTTTGATCTTGGTCTCTGCTTAACCGGATGGAACTTTGGATCGAAGCTCAATTTGTGAGCTGTAGTTCCAGTGGAATCCATGTCATGTCTAGATGTGACCAGGCAAAACAATAAGCATTAGCTTTAAAAAATCAATAAGCTTTTTCCTGAGCTTGGGGGTTAATCTCGTGCCCAGGTATACCTTTCAATCTGGTAGGTGCTCTATCAATATAACCTACTCCAACTCCTCGACTGTTGATTTGGTGGTGTCAGTGTTATCAGGCGCTATGAAAGATCTAGGGACGTTGTATTCATCCTCATCGTCCACTCCGTGCTCCTTCTGTTGTTCCGGCTTAGTTGAGACCGGTATCATTGATTTCTATTTAGTTTCTTTTTCTTTAGTCGGTTCCCTGCTTCTCGATGTTGAAACCGCGGGCACCAGGATAACTTCATCATAGCGAACATTTCCTTCGCGGCTGGTTGTTCTCCATAGACTGTTTTGACTCCTCTTGGAGTGGAAAATTTCAGTGCGTGATGTAAGGTCGAAGGCACCGCTGTCATGTTGTGAACCCATGGCCTTTCGAGCAAGGAGTTTACCTCATATCCCCTTCGATCAGGTAGAACTTTGTTTTTTGGCTGGTCCTGGCAGTGTTTACCGGTAAAGTTAGCTCACCCTTCGTGGTCTTGCACGCCATGTTGAATCAGTTCAATATCTGGACCGCTGGTACGATTTGATCCTGCAACTCCAGTTATTCTACAACCCTCGATCTGATGATGTTGGCCAAGCTACCTGGATCAATCAACACACGTTTAACCCGAGATTTATTGATAAGTATAGATATTACCAATGCATTATTGTGAGGCTAGACGATGCCCTCGGCGTCTTTGTAGCTAAACGAGATGGCTCCTTTCGGGACGTAATCCCAGGTGCATTTTTCTCTCGTGATAGAAACTTTGGTGTGTTTTATCATTGGCCCCTGGGGGACATCAAATCCCCCAATGATCATGTTGAATACGTGATGGGACTCCTCTTGTTCGACCTGTTTGTTGGCGTCCCTGTTTCTGAAGTGGTTTTTGGCTCGCTCGCTCGCTCGCTCAGGAATTCTCGAAGGTGTCCATTGTTGAACAATCGAGCTACTTCTTCTCTTAAATGAAGACAATCTTCAGTCCTATGACCGTGAGTACCGTGATACTTACACACCAAGCTAGGATCTCTCTGTGCAGGGTCGGACTGCAGTGGTCTTGGCCACTTAGTCTCTTTGATGCATCCTATGGCCGACACTATACTCGCAGCATCCACGTTAAAATTATACTCTGATAACCTCGGTGCCTCCCTACTCCCTAGTGACCTTTCAAATCCGTTCTTGCTCATCAGGCACTGGCTGCTCGATCCTCGATCATTTCTCTTGTCGTTCCTCTTCGGGTGGTGTTCGGATCCATTTTCCCTCTGATCTGTGCCGTATAGCTAGTATCGATCTCGGACCGGCCTCGGCTCCTGATCTATGATTCTCTTAGACCTGTCATCGGTTCTGATGGGGTAAACAGACCTTGAAGGGGTCCCGAGTTGGTCGTCCTCGACTCTGATCTTTGAATGATTCTTGTTGTAGACGTCGGACCAGGGACCACCGAGTACTCCACCAAGTTTTATTTTAGCTGTTGAGAAGCCATGGATCTTCGGGGGTTGATCCGTTGAGTAAATGCTTGAACGGCCCAATCATCCGCCGCCGATGGCAGATCCATCTGTTCCATTTGGAACCTCGACATGAACTCCCTAAGCATCTCGTTATCCCTTTGCTTGACCTTGAAAAGGTCTGACTTCCTTATCTCGACCTTGAAGGCACCGGCATGGGCCTTTACTAATGCACCTGCCAGCATAGCAAACAAGTCAATAGAATTTAGAGGCAAGTCGTGATACCATATCATTGCTCCATTGGACAAGGTTTCCCAAATGTTTTCAGCAACACCAACTCAATTTCATCGTCTTCCATGTCATTCCCTTTGATCGCACATGTATAAGAGGTTACATGCTCATTTGGATCTGTGGTCCCATTATACTTGAGGATGCCGGGCACTTGAAACCTCTTCGGGAACGGCTTCGGTGCCGCGCTCGGAAAGGGGGAAGGCTTCTGGATGAACTTTTTGAAATCCAGCCCCATCAATATTGGCAGTTCTCTCGGGATCTGATCGAATCTAGAATTATACATTTCCACCTTCTTGTCATTGGTCTATATCTTTTTCTCTCCAGACTCCACCCGTTTAGTCAATGCTTCGAGCATCTTCTTCACCTCGGAAGGTTCCTCGGGCCCGAACTCACCCGGTTCCACGGCAACTTGTTCATCCCTTCGAGTATTTTCCTGGGACCACTCGGGCTCAACCCTATTAGGGGGCGTGGCTCCGATTTTATAACTGTGCTATCGTCGCTTGCTGAGCCTGTAACATTTCAAAAATCAACCGCAGGCTCACCCTTCACCTTCGGGCGCCTCCCGAGCCGCTGGTCGGGGTCCCTCGCGAGCACTCTTTTGGGGATCTGTCGGTAGATTGATGTTGATGGAAACCTATGAGTTAGCATAGACTAGGTCAGCGGCTGGGACACCATTTGGATCAATAGGGGGCACAACATTGCTGGGTATCATGTTATTGTTATCACCGTGATGGCCTGATTCAGCGTCAACATTCAAGTGAGCAGACTGAGAATTTGACCTATTTAGGTTAACCTATCAAAACTTGAAAGAACAAGCGTAAAATAGGGTGTGTTATGGAAACCAGTATCAAATCATCACTATTATCCTTAGCCCCACAGTGGGCGCCAAATTGTTTACATTATAAATGAGTAACAATTAAATTTATACGCGATTTAAAGGATATATGATTTAATCCAATACCAATGAACTAAGAACAACAAGTAATTAAGTTAAAGATAAAATGAAAGATCAAACCAATTGCAATGTGATGATCAACCCTGATCTTAGGTTGAACAATGAAATTCATCCTCGATCGGACCCTCGATACAAGCTCGGTTGCGAATAAAGAAGAGAATAACTGAAAAACACTCTGAATAATAGCTAGAAGACAAAAATAAACTTTTATTGCTTTGATTTTTGTGCCAACAATGTGTTAAAAAAAACATTCCCCTTTATATAGTAGGGGAATTTCAGTCCTAGTACAAGTTTAAATAAGGTTAAAATTTTCTCTTTCCAGTAAATGTCGATCTGTAATTGATATCAGACGGGATTCGCGCCGTGATATCCGGTTGAGGGCGAATGTAACGGCTCTCTACTTGTCATGCATAACCGTTCTTTGCGTTCCCCGTAGTCTAGAAACTTTACTTGGACCGGGTTTATTATTTTGCCGTGCCCGATCCCAGATACATCATTCACTCCTCTCCGATTCCGATACGAGGGGTCTTTCGGCCTTGCTTATAGCCAGGTCGAACCATGCTTCCCTCTTGTTTCCTTATTGGGGAATCAGGGAAAATTTTTCCCCAATTATACCCGTACACAATATAAACCGTGCATTATTGGCATGTCATTGTGTTATTTTTACATAATAAAATCCGATGGTAAATTTAATCTGAAACTCAAAAATGAAATGTTTTGGAGTTGGAATACAACGTGTAATACTTTCAATCCCAGAATTTAGGGAAGGTAATGTTAGTTTAAGTGATTAAATGGGTAGGTAATCAGGTTAATTCTTCTTAATATTAAAGTAAGAACTTGAAGAGGACCAACAGTGTGGCCGTGTGAATTTGACAGTTTAAATGGGTCGGGCTAGTAAAGGAGAAGGCTAATCCACATGTGAAGAAGCTCTGATACCATGTGAAGAAGCTCATCTATGGCGGTTATTGAATCAAGAGTAAAAGAGGAAGAGGAAGAAAGAAGAAGCAGATGGTTACTTCATTTCTCAGAGAAAGAAAATGTAATTACTATTACATTGAGCTTAGACTTAAGCTAGTATTTATACACTCTACTCATTACAACTAATCCTAACTACTTACTATAGTAAAGTATATATCTAACTACTCTACTAACTGTAGTTAAGTTAAATAGGTGAGAGCTACTTCTCTCAACACTCCCCCTCAAGCTGAGGGATGAAACACATTCTTCATTCCCAGCTTGCTTAGAAGGTAATCATGATGTGGTCTGCACAAGGCTTTTGTCAGCACATCTGCTAGTTGTTCTGCCGTTCCCACATGCTGAGTTTGTATAAGACCTTGCACAAGTTTTTCCCTTACAAAATGGCAGTCAATATCTATGTGTTTAGTTCGTTCATGAAAGATAGGATGTGCAGAAATTTGAATTGCTGCCTTGCTGTCACAGTGTAGAGACAAAGGCAAAGTAATGTCCACTCCTAATTCTTTGAAGAGTCCAACTAACCAGACAATTTCAGCTACTGTGGTTGCCATGCTCCTGAATTCTGCTTCAGCTGAGCTTCTGGATACTGTACCTTGTTTTTTTGATTTCCAAGAAATCAGTGCATCTCCAAATTTGACCACATACCCTGTGACTGACTTCCTTGATTCAACACAGGCTCCCCAGTCTGAATCACAATAGGCTACTAGATTGATGCACCTCCCTGTTGGCATGAACAGGCCCAGTCCAGGTGTAGATTTGATATATCTCACTACTCTTTTGGCAGCTTCCATGTGAGAGACCTTGGGTGCATGCATATACTGACTGAGTACCTGCACCACAAAAGCTATATCTGGCCTTGTCATTGTTAGATATAAAAGTCTCCCAACTAGCCTCTGATAATTGCCCTTTTCTTCAAGCTGTATATCTTCAGGATCACTGTTTTCCACTACTTGATCAAACTCTACAGAAGTAAATTTGTGGTTGAATTCAAGAGGTGTACAGGCTGTTTTCCCTCCTGCTAAGCCAAGTTCAGACACCAACTCCAGAGCATACTTCCTTTGGCACATTAAGATACCTTTTTGAGACCTTGAGAACTCAATGCCAAGGAAATACTTTAGCTCCCCTAGATCCTTCATTTTAAATCTCTCTTGCAAATCTCTTCTGACTTGCTGAATGATGAGCAAATTGCTGCCAGTTACCAACAAATCATCCACATAGACTAGAATAATTACAAGATCAGCTCCTATTCTCATGGTGAAGAGAGAATAGTCATAGTGGCTTTGAGTGAACTCCATGTTTAGGAGTGCCTCTGTTAGTTTAAGGTTCCACTGCCTGGGTGCTTGCTTTAAGCCATACAAAGACTTATGCAGCTTACACACCTGTTTAGTCTCCCCCTGGCTTGAAAAGCCATCTGGAACTTCCATATAGACCTCCTCCTGAAGATCACCTTGCAGGAAAGCATTATAGACATCCATCTGAAAGATGTACCGGCTTGATGCAGCAGCTAGAGCAACTACAGCCCTCACGTGACCATCTTGGCCACAGGAGAGAATGTCTCTGTATAGTCTAGGCCCTCTTGTTGACTGTAGCCTTTAGCTACTAGTCTAGCCTTATATCGTTCCACTTCACCATTGGACTTGTACTTGACTTTGAAAACCCACTTACACCCAATAGGAACCTTCCCTTGAGGCAACTCAACCAAGGACCAGGTGTATTGTCTTGTAATGCTGAAATTTCAGCCTGTATAGCTTCAACCCACTTGGGATCACCACTGGCCTCTTTGAATGTGCTAGGCTCAACAATAGCTGAATAGGCAGCAAGGGAATCCCTATTCTCTGAAGAAAGGTGATTGGAGGAGACATGGTGTGAGATAGGATATGAGCAAGTGGATT
>NC_031989.1:79783415-79784589 GCF_001879085.1 Nicotiana attenuata | reverse complement strand
AAGGTACGTACCGAAACTAACCGAAACTAATACAAAACCCAAACTAACCGTACTACCGAACTACGAATTACCGAAATACCGAAATTTTTGTACCGAAATAAACCGAAATACCGAAAAAACCGAAACCGAAATACCAAATTAATTCGGTTCGGTTTGGAATTAGGTTTTTCGGATTTTATGCCCACCCCTAGGCGCTACCCAAGATGCTGGCGACGGAAGGGACATGGAAACGGGCATAAATTTCTGTATATACCTCCAAATGATGAACGGTTTGATGCGTTGGAAACTAGACTCAAAGAGCTTTAATTTGATAGGTTGTGAATCACACAACTCCTTATATACATGTAGATATGCTCGTCCAAAGTGAGGTCTTGCGTGTACTAATTTGGAATTTTTAGTCTATCATGTAATTTCCAACTTGGCTTAGACTTAGGCCTCTCCTCAGACCCCAAAACACTTATAATATGACTTATACACTTATTACCATATCCAATTGATATGCATTATATCATTAATCCTCGTTTTAACACAAAATAAAATAATTAGCCTACCTTGGCACCCCGAAATCTTAAATTACTTAGCAAAAGTTTTCCGGGGCTTTACAAATTTAGGGTAAGGGGTCGTTTAGGGGTTAAAAATCGTAAGGGGCAATTGTAGCCGTTGATCTGAATGATCAACGGCCTAGATTAAAAGGGGTAGGTAGGGATCCGGGTTTGGGTAGGAATTAATTGGGTAAGGGTCGGGTTTCAATTAAAATTGGTCAGGGGAATTGGGGTTCAATTTAGGCTAAAATTGAAATACAAATGGGCTGTTATTTAAATAGCTAATTTTCCCCTTTTTAAATTATAAGAAATAGTAAATGGCTTCTGAAGATTAATTTAAAAAAGCTAAAATGATTTATAACATATAATTAACAATTTAAAAATACAGGACCCCATTTTATAAATATAAAACCTAATTAAACCTTGAAAGGGCTAATATTGCAATTATATGAAATTTAGCTTTAAAAATACTAAATAAAATTGTAAAAATATGTAAAAATTACCTCAGCCATATTTTGGCATAAATATAAAAATCCAATAGATGAATTACCAAAATAATAATTTTGGAAATAATTATTGGGGATTTTATGGATGAAAAAGGGAAATAAATCAATTTAAAAACCCTTAAAAAT
>NC_031989.1:79768711-79782736 GCF_001879085.1 Nicotiana attenuata | reverse complement strand
CCATGACATGGTGTTCTCGGGCTATGAAGATGGTGCCTCTGAACGATGACGCCTTTGGATGAGTTGGCGATATTTTAGCCCATGAAGGATGCAGTAGCATGTGGCGATCTTTCAGCCGTGCAATGTGGCGATCTTTCAGCCGTGTAATGCAGTATGAGGCGATCTTTCAGCCGTGCAATGCAGTATAAGGCAATCTTTCAGCCGTGCAGATGCAGTATATGGCGATCTTTCAGCCATGCAGATGTAGTATGTGGCGATCTTTCAGCCATGCAAATGTAGATGTGGCGATCTTTCAACCGTGCAAATGTAGTATGTGGCGATCTTTCAGCCATGCAGATGTAATATGTGGCGATCTTTCAGCCGTGCAAATGTAGTATGTGGCGATCTTTCAGCCGTGCAAATGTAGTATGTGGCGATCTTTCAGCCATGCAGATGTAATATGTGGCGATCTTTCAGCCGTGCAAATGTAGTATGTGGCGATCTTTCAGTCATGCAGATGTAATATGTGGCGATCTTTTAGCCGTGCAAATGTAGTGTGTGACGATCTTTCAGCGATGCATATGTAATATGTGGCGATCTTTCAGCTATGCAGATGCAGATGGAGACAACGTTTAGTCTCGGAAGGCAGAATAGTAGCCTTATGCAAGTTGGAAGGCAGAATGGTAGCCTTATGCAATGCAGATGCAGATGGAGGTAAAGCTTAACCTCGGAAGGCAGAATAGTAGCCTTATGCAAGTTGGAAGGCAGAATGGTAGCCTTATGCAATGCAGATACAGATGGAGGTAGAGTTTAACCTCGGAAGGCAGAATAGTAGCCTTATGCAAGTTGGAAGGCAGAATGGTAGCCTTATGCAATGCAGATGCAATAGTGGTGGAGCTTAACCTCGGAAGGCAGAATAGTAGCCTTATGCAAGAAATAAAATAGCAAATGACAGTAGAGTTTTCTTAGTTGATAGCAGATTGCGGCGTTGTGATTACTGGGAGCATTGTGACATACGGGACATCACTGGTGTGCGGCCAGTATTGGCAAGTGTAGCGGTTAAGAGAGTCATATTCTTGAACAATGTTTGTTCCATGAGCGTGCAGTATGTTTTAATGATTTCTCAATCCTAGTGCCTGCATCCAAAGAAAAATCGCGAGTTTTGTAAAGGGGGAAAGGTTAGTTCGTATCCCTGCTGGCTTTGCTTGACTCGTTCTGCTTTGATCTAGTGATACCATTTGTATCATTGGGGTAGCGTTGCTAAACGAAGCAGTTTCAATAATAAACATGCATGATTTTGTAAAAGTATGACATAAATGTATAATTAAAATAGCTTTTAGATGAACCGACGACTGTGACGTGGTTCGAGACATTTCAACCTCTCTTGCTAACGGAATTTTGAAGGTCCTCCTCAGAATTCTGCCCCAGTTTGGTGGGTTGACGTTTCTGACTGTTGCTCGTGCGGCGATCGGCTGAAATTACTTTAGAATTTTGAGGGTCCTCCTCAAAATTCTGCCCCAGTTTCCAATTTCGGGGGAAAATGGAATTTTTATTGAATTGTGACCGAACCCATAGGGCTACCTACGTATCCCCTCTTAAACGGGAATCAGGTCAGGCGCAGTTCAATTCTACCTGGCTCGGGCGGGACTAAGACTGGTGGTGTTGACAGGTACTCCTTGATTTTATCGAAGGCCTTATGGCAGTCATCGGTCTATTTGGTAGCGGTGTCCTTCTTCAACATCTTAAAGATTGGCTCACAGATAACTGTGGACTGTGCTATGAATTGGCTGATGTAGTTAAGCCTTCCTAAGAAACTCATCACGTCCTTCTTGTTCTTCGGCGGCGGTAGTTCTTGAATGGATTTGACTTTTGATGGATCCAGTTCTATTCATCGACGGCTCACAATAAACCCAAGTAATTTTCCAGCAGGAACCCCAAATGCGCACTTTGCGGGGTTTAGTTTCAGGTTATACCTCCACAACCTGTTGAAGAACTTCCTCAGATCTTCCATGTGGTCAGTGGCCTTCTTAGTTTGATAATAATATCGTCCACATACACCTCTATTTCCTTGTGTATCATGTCATGGAAAATGGTAGTCATGGCCCTCATGTAGGTGGCCCCTACATTCTTCAGGCCGAATGGCATCATTTTGTAACAGTACACTCCCCACGGCGTAATGAAAGCCGTTTTCTCAGCATCTTCCTCATCCATCCAGATGTGATGATAACCAGCTAAGCAATCTACGAATGACTGTAACTCATGCTTAGCGCAATTGTCGATCAGGATGTGTATATTTGGTAAAGGGAAGTCGTCTTTCGGACTGGCCCGGTTGAGATCGATACAGACTCTGACTTTCCCATCCTTCTTCGGCACAGGCACAATGTTGGCTAACCATGTTGGGTATTCCACTACCCTGAGGACCTTAGCTTTGATCTGCTTGTTGACTTCTTCCTTGATTTTTAAACTCATATCAGGCTTGAACTTTCTGAGCTTCTGCTTTACAGGGGGACACATAGGATCAGTTGGCAGTTTGTGAGCCACAATAGACGTACTCAGACCAATCATGTCGTCATACGACCAGGCGAATATGTCCGCATATTCTTTCAGAAATTCTGTATACTTTTCCTTTTCTGACGGCGATAGGTGAATGCTGATTCGTGTTTCCTTGATGTTTTCTAAATCTCCCAGGTTGACAATTTCGGTCTCGTCCAGGTTGGACTTAGGTCTGTTCTCAAAGTTCTCAGCTTCTTTGATAATTTCCTCGGGTATCTCATCTTCTCCTGAATCAATATCCGTTTGTTGTGTTGTCTCATTGCATGTCACAGTCATTGGTTCATCAAGATAGGTAATAGTAATGCTGTATTGATAAAGTAAGGAGAGATAGCAATAAATCATAAGAAAAATCAAACATGCTTTTGATAAATTGAATAATTATTTTGAACATCGACGATCTTATTGCGGACATTGAAAAATGCGAAAAGAAAAATCATTTGGTAAATAAAAACAATGAATGATGCTTGTTTTAGCCTTGCTACCCCGAGGCTCGTCGGGCTCTGGTTGTTTTGATGGTCCAATTCTTGAGATATGCCCCTCTGCTCACAGCCTGTATGGAAGGGCCTTCCTCCCCCTCCTCCTCGAGAATGACACAACAGTCCATATCACTATCTTCTAAGAACAAGTTCTTCATTGCTGCAAGTGCTTCTTTTTCATCTGACCCATAAATAACGTGAGCGTGTTAGAAAGTCTGCTCCAGATGCGGTATTGGCTGCTCTAGTGGATAGTAAGGACCGCGCCATGGTGGCGACAAGTTGTTGAATTCTTCCCAGGTGTAATCATATCCCAAACCGAAGGTAGTGCCATGTTTCTTGAGTTTTATGGGCTTAGAGATTCCTTGGAGATTCTTGCCGAGCCCTTTTCTAGGTTCACACCCATTCCAATTCAGTATACTCTCGATTTTGTTATCCCACCATTTGTCTTTGTCGACACCATTGACCCGCTCGATGTGGTGGTAAGTTTCTCCACCTAGCTTCCTTCTTCCCCCGATTGCCGGAATGGTCTGGCGACTGTACATAGGGCTGCTACCGTCGCCGTGAATGATCACTTCTTGGTGATTCCTTTCAAACTTTACTGCCTGATGCAGCGTTGATGCTACGACCCCAGCAGCATAAATCCATGGCCGTCCTAACAGCAAGTTGTAGGATGCTGGTACATCTATTACCTGGAAATCGACATCGAACCAGGTTGGCCCCATCTGCAAGCATAGAATAATCTCACCAATGGTGGACCTCTGAGAACCATCGAAGCCTTTCACATTGATTGCTCCGTCCTTTATCTCATGCAGCCCTTTGCCCAACTTTTTGAGTGTTACCAGCGGACAGATTTTAAGACTGGAACCTCTATCGATCAGGATTCTGGTGATAAAATAATCTTTGCATTGCAAGGTGATGTGCAGTGCCTTGTTGTGCCCCAGCCCTTCAGGTGGTAGCTTGTCCTTATGCAAGGTGATCTTGTGGCTGTCCAGAACTTGCCCTACCATATTCCCCATTTCCCCACCAGTGATGTTACTTGGTACATATGCTTCACTTAACACTTTTAACAGAGCATTCTTGTGTGCCTCAGAATTCTGCAGCAAAGAGAGAATGGATATTTGTGCTGGCGTCTTGTTTAACTGGTCGATGACTGAATATTCCTTGGCCTGTATCTTCCTCCAAAGGTCATCCGGACCTGTCTCAATGAGGGGCGGCCGATTGGAGGCCTGCTTGCTTGATTCAGCTAGGTGTTCAGGGGTATAGACCCTACCAGTTCTTGTCATACCCTGTGCTGCGACAGTTTCTTCAATCCTGACCTTGCCTTTTCTTCTCGCCTCGGCTGATAGTCCCAGGGTACAACATTTGTATAGAATGGCGACGTGGTTGACATTGCCACTGGGATTGGGGTGGCTATCCTCACTCCGAACGGAACATGTGCCTTGGGTGGCAAGACTGTAACCTCAAACGGTGCGGGTGTATTCGCCGATGACGTGAATTCAACCTCAATTGGTGCTGGTGTCTTTACGGATGATGTTGCTTCAAACTCAAGGGGTACAGACATATTCATCTCAGCGTCCCCAGACGGTTGAATCTGGACTATGATTGGATTGAGAGTAATTGTTGGTTTCTTTGGGTCATCACCTTCTGTGATCAACCCTATTGATCCCTCGGGATCCCAGTCATCTTCTACTTCAATCATGTGGATACCTCCACCCTTATGGTCTGGCAGAGGATTGTTGCGGACGTTTGGAGCGGGTTCTTTTGCCACAATGATCTTGTTATCAATCAAAGACTGTATCTTGTCTTTCAAGGAGCGGCATTCATCGATGGTGTGTCCTTTCATGCCGGAGTGGTATGCACATGATTTGTTTGGGTTAACCCACTGAGAAGGATTCTCAGGGGTTGCAGCAGGGATGGGGGTTACATAACCAGCAGCTTTGAGTCTTTCATACAACTGGTCAATGGGTTCGGCGATGGCTGTATATTGTTTTGGAGGTCTGCGATCAAAATTTGGTCGAGGTCTAGGGAAGTTTTGGCGTGCAGGGGGTGATTGATAATGGGATGGTTGAGCGTTATAGGTTTGGTAGACATGAGCGGGTTGGGAGTATCTAGGTGAAGCAGGTTGACATGTAGGAGGTGGGGATGACTGATGAGGGTGAGAGTGCTTGGTAATTTAGAGTTGGCTGATATATGAGTGGAGGTGTTGGGTAAGTTTGGTATTTGAGGGGAGACTTGGTCCTTTGTGCAACCATCACGGCCCCTACGTCCCTCTTCTTGGACACACTACTAGACTATATGGCCTTATTTTTAGCTTGCAAGGCCTCGAAGTTTGTAACCATACCGCTTTTGATACCTTCTTCAATTCTTTCACCCAATTTGATAATGTCGGAGAACTTGTTGTTCTCAATCATCATCAGCCGTTCATAGTACTGTGGGTCTTGAGCCCAGACAAAGAACTTTTTCATTTGCTCCTATTCTAAGGCAGGTCTGACCTTAGCAGCTTCGGACCTCCAGCGAGTAGCATACTCGCGAAACGTCTCTGTGGGCTTCTTCTTTAGATTCTGTATATAGAACACGTCTGGTGCATTCTCCGTATTAAACCTGAATCTGTCCATAAAGTCAGATGCCATGCCTACCCAGCTTGACCACTTCTTGGGATCTTGGCTGATGTACCAAGATAATGCGTCTCCTTTCAAACTTCTCATGAACAGCTTTATGCGGATTCTCTCGTCTTTCCCTACTCCCACCAACTTGTCGCAGTATGTCCTCAGATGGACCCTTGGATCACCCGTACCATCAAACATTTCGAACTTAAGAGGTTTGTACCCCTCAGGCAGTTCGACATCAGGCTGTATGCAAAGATCCTCATAGTTCAGCCCTTCAATCCCTTTTCTTCCTTCGACGCCCTGAATCCGGCTAGTCAACTTCTTAAGCTCCTCAGCCAGGTTCCTGATCAGTAGATCCTTTTCATCAGACTCAGGTGGGCTTGAAAGAGGTTGAGTGGAGTGTGGCATGGTTTCCACGTAGATAGGGGTGTTATGGGCGTGGAAATGGTTGTTTTTGGGGTTTTGAGGTTCTGGGATGAGCAGTGGAGGGTTGTTTGGGATATGGCAGGTGTTGCACTGGTTCTTTGGTGGAGCAGCGGGATAGTGAGGAGCAGGATGCTTCTATTGTTTAGGGATGTTTTGAGGAGGTGTTGGGTTCTGAGTGTTGGGGAAGTTGACATCTGGGGTGCTGAGGGAAAATGACAGGCTTGCCAGATTCCGAACCTGTTCGAGCTCTTCCTAAAATTTTAACAACTTCTATTCAAGCTGTGACACATTTTCGTTGGGAACCCGGATACCATGGCCATCAGTGGCCTCTGTTGTTGTGTTCTCTTTTCTGATGTTGTTCAAATCTTCCATCTTGCTTTTGTTCTTGTTCTTAACAGGACTAAAAGGAGGAGTGGGTGGAGGGCCCCTGGATCTCGTGGAATAAGATAATGTTGCCAGAGTGCACGAACTAACTTTTGGGGAGGGGAATAACAAAACAAAAAGGTAACCAAGTTAGTGAGTATTATAAGAAGTATTGCAATATTTAAACACATAGTGCAGGAATATAAAGCGTGTCCTAATTTGGGGACCTCGTTGTGCCCGAGGTAGGCCTAGCGACAGATTGATTTGGAGAACTTAGAATGCTAAATGCCTCTTTTTATTGATAAAAATAAGACGAATCCCAAATTGACACTAAATAAACAAGAAATAAAAGTCACTAATGGCCACTGGCCTTATTACATTTTTAAAGCGAAAATGGTAAACTCCTATCTACTTGGTCCAAGAAGGACCTTCCCCAAATTCGGCATCCTCGGCTCCGTCGAACAGCTTCCCCAACTCGCGAAGTCTAGCAACAGGTATGCTCTGGCTAGATGTCCACCTTCGGTCCCTTTAGCCTCTTGACAATCTTCAACCCTTTTGAGAAACTTTCTTTCCAGTTCTACTATGCCTCGCTCCAAGTATCCCAGCCTTTTGTTGGCGTTGGTAGCCATGTCTTTCCATTCCTCAATTAGCTTCTGTTTTAGACTCTTGTATTTCGCGGTGTTCGCTCTCGCACTTATGGATCCTTTTGCGCAGCTGGTTGTACTTGATTTGCGCCTCGGCCTTTTCATCTATAATCCTGTGGCCTCGAACAAACCCTGGCTGGCCCAGACGATCATGATTGTCTTCCAACCAACCTGAATGGAAAGGAGTACAATGGCATGATATCTGTCTGGCTCGATGGTGTCTCTCTCCATTGCGATCTTGTAATGCCACATGTGTTGGGCTTGGTACTTGTAGGGAATATCATCATTTTGGAAGTCGGCTCGAAATTGGCTCATCTTGTCGACCCTGGGTATGACTTGCTTCTACCAGCTTGCCTCATAACTCGAAGAGGGACTTAAGGGTATGTTCCTCTTAGACCAGTTAGTATCAGGAAAGGTGCATCTCTGGATCGGGCGATAAGCTCCTCTATCAGAAACCACTCGAACATCCATTGAACCTGTTCTTCGGTCAGATTATCAAATAGCTCAACCCATCCTTTGGCATTCTCAGGCTGAGCGAACATGTCGGGGATGTAATTCATTCGCTTCGGATGGTTGAAAGCGATGTGATCATCCCAATCCCTTCGCCGAATTTCTTGTCGGTATTCGCCTTTTTGGAGATATTCCATGAGCCAAAGTTGAAGTAGCAGATTGCAGCCTTCGAAGTGTTTTACTCCTCTTTGACACTTCTCTAAGGCTCGGTATATGTCTGCGATGATCATGGGTACAATGCTGAATGTCTGTCCACCAATCCCCTCCATTAGGATTTTGGTTACCATAGCCAGCCTAGTATGAATTCTACCTTTCTTCATCGAAAATACGATCAGACCCAGGAAGCAAAACATGAAGACGAAAACCCTGCGATGGATGTGTCCCAAGGATGTGATGGCAAACTCGTCAAGGTAGGTACGGTAGGATTTGCTGTGACCGTACCTTTCATACAGGTAGTCAAAAGGGATGTATGATTCCTTTAGGCATGTCAATTCCGCATTCTTCTTCAAACCCATCATTTTAAGGAAACCTCTACCTGTGCGATTCTCGGGCATTAGCAGAGCCGGAGTTTCCCACACTAGACCGGCCAGTCCTCCTATCTCCTCTAACAGAGGTGTCATCTCGATGTCCCCAAAGCGGAACAAGGCCCTTTCACAATCCCAAAACAACGTAGCAGCTTCTATGATCTTGTTGTTAGGTCAAATCTTCAGGAGGGATGGTAGATTTCCCAGATATTTTTTGACGAGGGTTTGGTCACTCGAATGTAGATCTCTCTACCAGCCTAGCAATCTTGGGTGGATGTTGGTGACCATGCCGAATCTGGGGACTTCGTGCCTTATTTCTCTGCAAGGCAAACAAGGTTAGGCCCTTACCCCCACCAGACTCGACTATTTAATATCAACAACTAGCATGAAGCATTTAAGTCTCCAAGTAAATGCACAGAACGTGACGATGTCCATTTGGGTTTTAAGGAAACCCAGTGGACTTTGGATAAGGTTATCTTAAAGGATCATTATGTGGACAACATAACTGACCCGGCTAAGTTTGACCATGATGCATGCACAATTTAAACAGAGTAAGGTTTCTATGGGGTTTTAGACTGGTACCCTTGAGCGGACAACTCAACGGGGAAGGCACGGAACTGTCGACAGCACCGCTGATCGACTAGTTTTACCGCAATTATGCCTTTCCGAATTTAGGGGGTAGTGATGTAGGAAGAGCGCAACCACTCATTAAAAGCGTTGCTATAGTATTTGTTTGGCACGAGTGGAGTATAATGTTGAGCATGATTATGCAACAATTGAAAAGCATGTTGACATGTATTTTCACGTTAAGAAAGCAATAAATACAGCAGTTCTTATAATTTAAGGCAGCAAGTAAAGGAAGGAAATAAGAAAGATATGTCAGTTTTGCTTTTGAAAAAGAAATTGAATGCTTAATGAAATTAAACAAGTAATTGAACATAAAGGGAGGGTACAAATTCACAAGAACAATCTGAAATGGTAAAAGCCTAAAAAGAAAACCCCAGCAGAGTCGCCATGCTGTCGTGCCCCCTTTTTCTCGCGAAATCGGGTTTATGATATTTGGTTGGGACAACTCTTTCCTTTTGGGAAAGGGGTTTTGCAATTTTGAAGAGTCGCCACCTAACGATTTTAAGGTGCGTTAGGGCACCTATGGGGTTCAACTACAACTATGTTTGGTAACCAGATATAGGGTAAGGGCTTGAAATTATCCTAAGGGGAAGGTGTTAGGCACCCCTCAGGAGCCACTAGTGTGGTTCCCGGCCAGATAGTTTTTGTGAATTTGTGCAGTTAGCAAGTAAACAAATAAGACTCAAGTAATAGGGGATTTTGAATTTAAATACACAAGTGTTTGAAAAACAATAAAAGCAAGATTTTGAAAAGAATTATAATCTAAACATGCTTGTCAATGTAAAAGGAGTCCTAGGTTTGTTTGTAATATGGATCATATCAATGCAATACCCGGTATGGCACTCCTCAGAAGACGGGATACACGTGATATTAGCGCACCGGTCATCATATCCATATCAACCCTTCCCACCCTGTGAAGGTATTAAAGCGATGATTGGTCTCGACCTCTATTGCATGCTGTTACCCGTCCCATTCCTATCAGTCCCGGAGGGATTTAAGACTACTATTCCTATAAGAGGGAGGTTTTAGGATGACTCTTAGGCTTAAAGGTAAAAAGGCTAAGGCGACATACAAAAACACATAGGACTGCATTTAAAGGGGAGACATGTAAACAATTAGAAGGCTCATGTATACCTCTGCAAATAATGCATATAAACAGCACGACTTAAACACAATTAAGGTCTGAATTTTAAAATCCTAAAGCAGGGTGTTTGAGTCAGAACCAGATTCGTTATATAACTCAGAAAAGAAGTCCGAATCAGGCCTGTCTGCTTAGCAGTTGATAATTAACCAAGATAGTCCTAGTTTTATTTAAGTAATTACTAGGCTTGCCTAGGCGTGAGTAGGATTCGGTAGTTATTCAAGATTATTAAGACAATTGGAGATTATTATTATTACCTAAACATGTTGTCCTAGGTGTTCAGCACATAGAATTGTTGCTAGTTAATTGCAAAGACTAAGTAAAATTGTTGTATTCCTTTTATGCGTTCATGATTAGCTTAAGTGTGCTTAAGCAAGTGTAAATGAAATCCTAAAGACATGATATCTAACGTGCAGAGATGCAGAAAAATGTATATGTAGAACATGATTACTAGAATATGCAGAGATGACATGCTCGTTAGTGTTGTTTTAGCCTAAAACAGGATCTCTAAGTGTGCATGGAAGTAGGAACATGATTGTAGAAATACTGGTTATTAACACATTTAACGCAGGATTTGCTAAGTGGTATGATAGTGAAATGGACATGCTGAAAACAGTAAGTGTAAATCCTAAGGAACATGATCTCTAATGCATGAAATGAGTCCTAAGCATAGATTCTATTACGCAATTAGGAATATAAACCTAATAACATGCTTTCTACCCCTTTTGATAGCATGCATATTTCCCATCCCTTTTCAGTAGCCAACCCCATAATGTTTACAAAATATTACAAACCGTGTGATTGAATTACATAAGCAGAAATGAAAGAAAAACAAGAAGCTACAACCATAGGAAGCCTGATCTTGACTTCCTGTCTGAGTTATGTAATTAATCACTTCAATGCCAATATTATTCCAAAGCCTTTCTCATATCTGGGTGTGTAAGAGTTCCCTAAGGACCTCAAAGGATCCCGGGCAGTGCTCACACCCAGATTTGCATAACCAAATAGAATGAGTGCAGTGTGGAAGGACTAGCTCTTATGTGTCCAAGTTCAGAGGGAGCTCAAGGCTCCTAAGGCAAGGCTCACACAAAAGGGGCAGAACCTAGATTCTAAGAGTAGGTGAGAGTGCTGGACATAGTTTGAAAAGAGTTTGTTTAAAAAACTGGGTTGAAAGTAATTAGTAACAGAGGTGATTGAAAGCAGTTGTGGTAGTAAACAAAACTCAAACTCCCAAGATGGGATCACACACCGAATCGGTGGTCATACGAAGGGGTCAAGGGGTTTGGGACACACACACATTTGACTGTAAACACATAACCCCATTAAGGGTCTTAGGACTAGTTGGACATGCACAGCAACGGCTGATACTGGCATGATCACAGGCTAGTCAGAAAGAACATAAGCACATTGAGGGGATAGGGACTTGGGATGGCAAGTGCACAATAAGTGACTGACAGAGCATTCCTTGAAACACACATAGGGGAGTGCATTAATCTAAAGGGGAAGGGGAGACATTATAGCATGCTAGTAATGCACCTCAATAGAACCCCAAACGGGAGTAGACCAAAATGAAAGAAGCTGAAACAAATAAGGCAGCATGTTGTTGTTGGAGCTTTAAAATTAAACTAGGACATACCAGTCAAAGAAGCAAGGTGCAGAAAAGAAAAGTAAGGAGGATTGCACAGTCTAGCCTTGGCTTTCAGCCGGCTAGACAAAGCAGTAGCACAAGTAGTAACAGAGAAAGAAAGAGTTTTGAGTGTGGAAGTGTGTGTTCTGAACTCAATTGTTCGTGTCCTTTTCTAATGAAAACATTGGGGTATTTATAGCTTTAAAAACGAGTAGAGAATAAGGTAACAAGTAAGGTTTTATCACAGACATGGAAATAATCACAATCAGAATCAATCAACACAAGTACTTCCCTTTAATCAAGGGATTACTGCTCAAACGGATACTAACAGGGTTAATTAAGGAAAGAAATCAGTTTGAGACGGATTGATTATTGCCATATAAGGGGGTAGTAAAAGTATAAGGTAAATAATTGAGTCTAAGTACAAAATATACTTAATTTTGGGAAATGATTCAAGGTAAAACATCACACTAATTAAAGGAAAGGAATCAATCAATTTAAACAAATGAGTAAAATTTAGGGTTTATAAGAAAACCTTGCAATTAAACCGTCACTTAAGGAAAGCAAGATCAATCAAGAAGTGGTCACGATTCTGCACTTCAACATATAAATAGCAAGGAATGAACAAGCGTATTAGACATGCAGGGTCAAACATATTGACAAAACAAGCAACACAAACATATAGTAGTAGCAGGAGTAGGCTATGATTCAGTAGTAAAAGAAACCTACTCGGAGCACAGTAGTCAACAAAGTCAAGTGGTCACATAGAATCAGAAGTGAAGAAACCACAGTAATAGGTAAAGGAGATCAGCACACAGAAACAAGAAAAGTCTTTAAACTCATAGCAATAAGTGAAGAAAACATTTATAGGAAATTAGGGCTTTGACAGAGATGAGTTGAAAAGGTAAGAACTCAGAATCAGATAAGTCAAACAAGAAAGAAAAAAAAATTCAAACACAAAGAACTTAATCGAACCGGACATGCGTATAAAATAGACAAAGAGAGAGTTTCAGAAACCCAGATAGAACCAAAACACTTAGGGTTTTTAACACGATGAACCAGGTAGCAGAAAACATGGACAAACTGTTTAAACATAGTAAAATCATAAAACACACTGAAAATCGGAGAAAAGTTTAGGAAACCCTAATTTGAAAATGAAGAGTTATTTTGAAAGAAAATCGAAGAACCTTTGAGAAAACTCAATGAAGTTCATAACATTCATAGATCTAGGACAGATCTGAAAGAAAAATCGGAAAGCTCTTAAAGCTAGGGTTTCAGAGAACCCAGAAAAGTGAGAAAGACTTCGAAAGGTTACCGATCTAGTCGGAAAAGCCATGGATCCGACTTGAACGGTCATGGGTGACCGGAAAAAGACCAGAGATAGAGGTTGAGCATGAACTGGACCAGATCTCTTCGAGATCTCTCCATGGAATCACGAAAATAGGTAACCAGTAGACATAGGAGACGAGTACACGCCTCAAACCGCCATGGGAGTCAATGGATTAGGTAGGGATTGAAAGGAATTAGGGTAGATTTGGGTGGCGGCGGCTAGTGTTTAGGTGATGTTGCAGAGAGAGTTTGAGAGGAAGGGATTCAAGGGCGGCGGATGGTGAGAAATGATTTAGGGTAAGGGGTCGTTTAGGGGTTAAAAATGGTAAGGGGCAATGGTGGCCATTGATTTGAACGATCAACGGCCTAGATTAAAAGGAGTAGGTGGGGATCCGGGTTTGGGTAGGATTTAATTGGGTAAGGGTCGGGTTTAAATTAAAATTTGGCTGGGGAATTGGGGTTCTATTGAGTCTAAAATTGAAATACAAATGGGCTGTTATTTAAATAGCTAATTTTCCCCTTTTTAAATTATAAGAAATAGTAAATGGCTTCTGAAGATTAACTTAAAATCTAAAATGATTTATAAGATATAATTAACAATTTAAAAATACAGGACCCCATATTATAAATATAAAACCTAATTAAACCTTGAAAGGGCTAGTATTGCAATTATATGCAATTTAGCTTTCAAAATACTAAATAAAATTGTAAAAATATGTAAAAATTACCTTAGCCATATTTTGGCATAAATATAAAAAACCAATAGATGAATTGCCAAAATAATAATTTTGTAAATAATTATTGGAGATTTTATGCATGAAAAAGGGAAATAAATCAATTTAAAAACCCTTAAAAATTATGAAGAAAATAAAAATGCTTGGACATTCTTATATATGCATATATATGCTATTTTGAAAGTATTTTTGCATATTGAAAATATATAGGAAAAAATTGAGTATCAACAGTACCTCTGCGAAAGCTTGGGGAAAACAAATGTAATAGGTGGTGGATGTCGACTTCACACCCAGCCAACTCCGCGTACTTTATCAGCATCAGGAAAACTTTATACAAATACGGAGACAGCTGTGCCAGGCAGACATCATAAAACCGGCAGAACTCCTCCGCCAGCTAAAGAAGAGGGAGAGTATGACCAATTACGAAGGATAAACATAAAAAGCACAGTATCCAGGTCTATGGACCTCTACGATGTCCCCCCCCCC
>NC_031989.1:79758565-79768661 GCF_001879085.1 Nicotiana attenuata | reverse complement strand
GATCGTCCCCCCCCCCCCCCCCAGCTAGAACCAACTCGACATGAGAAGGAATATGGTATGTAGACCGGAGTTCATCTATATGAGATGGACCGTATTCAGAAATCACCGAAACGGGAGAAGGAGCAGGTTCCTTATGGAAATCGTTCCTAGATAAAAGGGTTTTTGGGGAGTATCTCTTCTACGGTGGATAACTCTCACCCTCCTCAGCCTCGAAATCCTCACCACCGGAAGGAGGGGCCACTGACAACGGAGTGGTATCGGAAACTTCGTCATGTACGCGAAGGGTTCGGGACACCTCAATAACAGAAGGTGTGCTATTAAATCTAAAGAGAGAGACAGTGACTAAACAGGAAGATGAGAAACAGAATCGCAGAAACAGAGCTAATAACAAGAACTGATAAAGTTGATCGAAGGAAAATAATGTACATGTAAGGAAGGAAATGGCAAAAATTTCTGAAAAAACTAAACCATCGTCTATTTATAGGGCTACGAGGCGCGAGAATCGAAGCAAGGGATTGTCAATGGCGCTAAAACCGAAGCGACAAGCACACAGACGCTGTCTAGGGAAGATGCGTAATGATGACGCGCGTGGCAGTGACATCACATCTTGATAACCATACCAATCAGGATTCCGCAAGTTGTGTCGCCCTCTCGATCTTAGTCGACCTGGCGTGATTTAATAGCCAAATTCTCCCACGGCGAAAGTGAATGATATCTGCTTATCGAGGACGTGCGGCGCTACGACCCAACAAGCGGAGGGACTAACTGTATATGTCCAAATTTTGTAACCAAGGTAACGGATAAGCAAGACATAGGACGGGGTCGACCACGGCACAACGACTGAAGGTCGTCCTCATAAAGGCCGATGCTAGAAGCGAGCAGCTAAGATAGGATAGTAATGGTAACTTAAATTCAGAAGTACGCATAAAGAATATTCCTTTGGATATTCTTTATGTTGTAGTTTTTAGGGTTTTTTGAGGAATGTCCCTTATAAATAAGAAGAGATAGGGAAAAAAAAGGCCATTTGCTTCTCTGAACCAATGAAGATAGATTGTAAAAGTTGAAAGAAGAATATACGAAAAGTTGTCTTATTCATTTATCCAATCACATGTTGTTCAATCTTTATCCATAAATCTCAAGATCCCATATACATTTTGGATCTCTCGTTTCACCACGTCACCGTCAAAGTAAAGAAACATCCTAATCATAAAATCATTGGGTGAAAGTTCCTTTTCCATTGCAATTTTTGTCATTGCATACATTTATTATACATTTATAGTATCTTCAATCATAGGAAATTAAATCCACTACTTAATGCTCCTGAACCCTACTCATTACGCAAAAGCATCATTTACTAGATCTGGAATTTATTAATTCAACTAAGATTCACCCTTCTAACTTATCATTAATTGGTTTAGTATTTATTTGCTCAAACAATATCAGTCTTTTTGAAACAAATTAATAAGAAAATAGTATCAATCCATTTTTTTTTACGGATGGAGCATATGAAAGGAGTCATCACAATCTTTAACTTCATCTCTCTAGAGACCCATATATGGAGTTTTCCAGCTTATAGTTATTGTTAAACCGGGAAAAGAATTAGGGAAAGAAATAAGAAACAAAAAAAGACTTTTGACGAAAAGAGGCAAATTCAAAATTTGAACTTGATGAATTCCAACTTTAACGTTCGCGCCAAATCTTTTAAAATATGTGGAGGCAGATCGGCACGTTGGGCAGATTTTAAAACATGCAATAATTATGGTGATCATCAAAATTTACCACAAAATTGTAGCCATCACCAAAATTCAGCCACAATGCTGAAAAATTCTAGTTATCCATCAGAATATTTTGCCACCATAACTACTATGTGCTTTAAAATTCTGTCTAGCATGCTTTAAAATTCTGAAAGAAAAATCCTACTTAGCGTGCTGTAAAATTCTAGCATGGAGTCTTTTTTTTCAAAACTTTTGCTACCGAGATAAAAAAATTCATAGTTACATAAGAATATCTTTGTTTCATTCAGCCAATATTAGGTTGGCACTAGTGGTCAGAGCTCAATGTAAAAATAGCACGAGCTAGCCAGTTTTCAGATTGGTCATTCAAAAATAGCCAGCATTTGTAAAGTCATTGAAAAATAGCCACTATTTTGCTGCAATACGGAAAGTTCGAGCATAATATATTGGAGATCGGTGCACCTGTGTATGAACTTCCAGCATATTATACTGGAACTCCAACACGCGGAAAGTTCCAGTATAATACTTCTCCAGTATATTATGCTGGACCGGTATATTATACTTGGAACTCCTGGCGTTCTAGTATACATATGTTGTAACTCCAATATAATATACTGGAGTATTTTTTCGAATTTTTAGCAGTATTTTCGTTCAGATTTATCTTTACATGAAAGTGGCTAAGATTTTATAAGAAGAATTAACATAAATAGCCGCCCACCAAACTGCTTAAACTAAAAATAACAGGTGAAGGTATAATATATGAATAGTTTATGTATTATATGTGTATAATTATGTATAATCAATGTATAATCTATATATATAACTAGAAAAAGTAAACAATGAATATGCCGTGCTATTTGTGTAAAAATCCCATTTTAGAATCCACGCTCTCTTAAATCTTTCTAAGGTAAGAAATGTCTATTTCATGGCCTAATCGTGGAGGAAAAAAGAGGAATATAAATAATTTATATTGGTAGGCTATTTGCGTATAGATCCCATAAGAATTCTTACATATTTTAGTAAGTGCTAAGTAGTCAATGTAAGTTTTTCTTTTCTATTATATATATATTTTATATTTTATTATATATATTATTATAGAAAAGAAAAGGCGAAATACATAAATAGCCCCTTCAAGTTGTCCACAACGGTCAGTTGAACACCTCAACTGAGCCATGTTTCACTTAAACATATCACATTTTAAAAACTGAACTCTATAAACACTCGACCTCACCAGCCCCCGTCGCGTGTATTACACTTACCGGTGTCTTTTATAAGAACGAATTAGAAGCTGACACGTGGAAAAACAATAAGAAATAAAGAATTAGAAACATAAAACATAAAACATAACGTTAAATCTTCATCGTTTCTTCCGTCTAGTCCCTCTCTCTCTCTCTCTCTCTCTCTCTCTCTCTCTCTCCGACTAACCCTTCATCTCTTCGATTAAGCTTGGTTCAATCGGCATTTTTGTTGCAAAATTAAAGATTTTTTTCACTTACTAAGTATGATTAGTTGTTCTTTGTTCGAATTTTAAGTTGGTTCAAGATTTATCACCTGAAGGAAGGCCATTTTAGGGTTTTGGCAGTGGATCTTTTGTGAAAAGGGGAGTCAGCTGTAAAGGCTTCGATTATTGCATAAAGGTATGTTTATATTTTATTATTGCTTTTTTCTATTTTATCACAACTGGTTTTGTTATGGTGCTATTAGATTAGGGTTTTTTTTGTTTTGAAAATCAGAAAATGTCGGGAAATATTGACTGGTTGTGTTTTGTCATTTTCAGTATAAAGTTACATGGACGAATATATTGGTGTTATTTTTCATCATGGGGGATACTTTATTGATGAAAAGTATGTGGGGGAGGGTGAAGTAATAGGGCATGTGGTGGACAAAGACCATTTCTCTTTGCCCGAGCTTGTGTCCTACATAAAAGAGACCCCTGAAATGCGCTACAACTCTGTTGGTAGGTTATTTGTCCTATGTCCTAAAACTCAGAAGTTCTTTCCAATTGAGAATGACTACCAACTACTAAATTTGATTAAAGACCTGAAGGATGGGGATCGCTTTGATGTCTATGTGAGTCATGCAATAGATAATTTAGAGGTTGTGGAGGAGGATGTAGTTGTGGGATATTTACCTTCCTCACAAGTTGGTGATAGTGACCAGGCTACAGAAATTAGGGGTGGTCCAGGGGTTAGTGTAGATGTTGGTGAGGGGGCTGGTGTAAATGATGAGGGTATTGGTGTAAATTGTAATGAGGGTATTGGAGTAACAGCTGATGAGGGCAATGGAGTAAATACTGATGAGGGCATTGGAGTAAATTGTGAGGAGGGTATTGGAGTAAATCTGATGAGGATATTGAAGTAAATACTGCTGAGGGCAGTGATGTAAATGCAGAACAACCTAGGTCTACAATTTTAGAAGAGGATATAAATGTTGAAGAGAGTGCAGTTGCAGAGCATGACAACCAGTTTAAGGAGACAAATCTTGAAGATGAAGATGCAGATTTTGGTGAAGATGACCTTGAAGACATTCCAGAAGAAGATGACAGTGAGATAGATGATGAGTTAAGATCTGTGAGGGATGCTGCTAGGGAAGTAAAGAGAAACAAGTTGAAGAGCAAGGTGAATGATGCTGGATCACAAAGTAATAGGAAACAGAGGAAAAAACCTGTTTTTACAGAAAAGTAATACTTGGTGAGGCTGGAATTGATAAGGGGTTTGAAGATATAAGGATAAATAAGAAGGATAAATATGTTGGAAAGCTAGGTGGGGATGAAGAGTATGTGGACATCTCAGATGTTGGGAGTGTAGACAGTGATGAAGAGTTAGACCCACTTGCTGAACATGGTGTTGATATTCCTCCTAGAAGAAGAAGTCAAAAGATCAGGTATGACTTTGATGCTAAAATTCCTCTGTTTGAGTTGGGCATGATCTTTGATAATGCAACAGAATTTAGGAAAGCTATTGCTGATTATGCTATTCAATATAAAGTGTCTATAAAGCTTAGACCTAATGAGAAAGATAGAGTAAGAGCTAAGTGTAGACATGAAAAGTGTAAGTGGCAAATATATGCTAGTAAGGACAGGGATTCAGGGAACTTTACTGTGAAGACCTATATACCTGTCCATAAATGCCCAACAAAGAACAAGAACAAACTTTGCACAACCAAGTACATTGCAAGAAAGCTCCAAGATAGAATCATCTCAAGTCCAAACATCACAGTTCATGAGTTGCAAGAGGTTATAAGGGTTAAATGGGGTTTGTATGTAGGAAGATCACTTGTATATAGAGCCAAGATGAAGGTAATTAGTCAGTTTATGGGTGACTGGAACCTTGAATTTTCTAGGTTGCTGGACTATGCTGACATGATTAAGTCCACCAATCCTGGAAGTTCATGTTGGGTGAGAACTGATACAGAAACAGTTCCTGGGAAACATCTATTTAAATACTTTTATGTATGCTTTGAGGCTATGAAGAAGGGATGGATGGTAGGTTGTAGAAGAATAATAGGTTTTGATGGCTGTTTCCTAAAGGGAGCCTGCAAAGGTGAATTGTTAGTGGCTGTTGGAAAAAAAAGAAACAATCAGATGTATCCCATTGCTTGGGCTTTGGTAGATCAAGAGACTACACATTCATGGAGTTGGTTCATCAACTATCTCAAAACTGATTTAGAGTTGAGGAATGGTGAAGATTTAATAGTAATGTCTGACATGCAAAAGGTACTGTAATCCATTTATTATGTTGTTTGTTTCTTACCATTATTATTCTTACTTCTGGATTGTCATCTCACTAACATTCTATGTTGTTGTTGTATTGCTTAGGGACTGTCATCTGCTGTTGCTGATTTGCTACCCCTTGCTGAAAGAAGAATGTGTGCAAGACACATTTGGGCAAACTGGCAGAAAACTTGGAGGGGAGAGGAAAGAAGGAAGCAGTTTTGGAGATGTGCTAAGGCTCCATTTCAGGTAAAATTAAGAGAAGAAATGAAGAAATTGGATGAATTAGGTAATGGTATTTGTGAAAGTTTACTGTCCTATGATAAAGAATACTGGTGTAGGGCTTATTTCAATGAGAATGTTAGATGTGATATTGTAGAAAACAACATGTGTGAAACATTTAATTCCTGGATATTAAGTCCTAGGCATAAATCTGTCATCACTATGCTTGAAGAAATTAGGCACAAAATGATGAGTAGGCAAGTTGATATGATCAAGTTTGTTGAAACATGGGCTTCTGATATATCACCTATGGCAAGACTAGTTTTAGAAGAGAACAAGGAAATAGGAAGGAAGTTAAAAGTACAGTGGAATGCTGACACTGGATTTGAAGTGAATGAAGGCATGTATAGGCACACTGTTGATATACAAAAAAGAGAATGCAGCTGCAGGTTATGGCAGTTAAGAGGTATACCATGTCAACATGCAATATGTGCCTTTTATAAGATTGGGAAGGAAGCAGAAGACTATGTTGAACACTGGTATAGGAAAGATACTTTCCTGGCTGCTTACCAATACTATATTCAGCCAATTCCAAGCATACAAATGTGGGCTGAGTCTACCAATCCACCAATTGAGCCTCCTGAAGTTAAACCAATGCCTGGTAGGCCAAAAAAATGCAGAAGAAAGGACAAGGATGAACCAAAGAAGTGGGAAAAACTTTCAAAGAAGGGTGCTAAGATGTCCTGTTCAATTTGCCATCAGGTTGGTCACAACAAGTCAGTATGCAGTTTAAGGGTAAGTTTGATGACTTTCAATTCAATTTGTTTCTAATGTTGTCATTATTTTCATTGTATTGATTAATGACTTAGCAATCATATACTAGGGACAAACAAGCACACAATCAAGCACACCAGTTGGTAGTCAAAGTAATACAACCCAAGCTGCAGGTACATCAACTACCACAACCCAAACTCCAAGGGCCTCATCTTCCTTGTGTGCTGAAACATCAAAGATAAGAAGGAACACACCATCAGTAAGAGGTAGGGGAAGAGGTGGTGGAGCTGGTAGGGGAAGAGGTGGAGGAGCAGGTAGGGGAAGAGGAAGAAGTTCAGTTGCTGGTACAACTGGTTCTGTTACATCTGGTGCAGCTATTTCTGCTACTGCCAGATCACTTGCTGCTTCTGTTGGAAAGAAAAGAACCAGAAATTTTGGTTTTGGTTTGTACACAGACACACAAACTGGAACTAGTATCCTTAATGTAAGTGTGAGAAGTCAATATTAGTTAAATGTAATTTCTATCTTTATGCTTCTGGATGAGTCATTACTGACTATAAGTATTTTCTAGCCTGGTAGGCCAAGTGAAAGAGTTATTTCAACTGGTGCAAACTTGATGAATGCTGCACAAACTAATGTAGATCTTGGATTTAGACCAAATGGTCTCAAGTGGAAAGGGAAAAGAGCTGTGACAGGGAATCAACTTCAAAAACAAAGGGATGCTGCAGTTTCTAACAAAAAAATGAAAGTTGGGACCTCTACTTCATCTACACCAGTTGACTCTTGTCAAAGTCAAATTTAGGAAGAATTTTCTTGTATTTTGTTGGTCATGTGTATGAACCATATTTTGTGAAGTATTTTGAACCTACTAATGTTGGTCATTTGGTCATATGTATGAACCATATTTTGTGAAGTATTTTGAACCTACTAATGTTGGTCATTTGGTCGTATGTATGAACCTTGTTTTGTGAAGTATTTTGAACCATTATTATGGCATGTATATGAACCTCCTTTTGTTAGTTTAGTACATTTCAAATTATTGAACCTGCTTTTGTTAGTTTAGTACATTTCAATATATGAACCTTGCTGTCTAATTTTTTTGCAGAAACTAAAACACATTTGATCATTGAAAAGTTCTTCATACACATTGAAAATTTCAACTACATTGAATAGGCAACATTGGCCATAAATCATAAACAACACTGCAGTAAAATAAAGGCGAAATACATTCCCATATACATATACCATACACCTAAATAATAGAAGATTCCCTCAAAAACCAAGTCACAACTACAATAACAATTAGCCAAACCAAAATCCTCTGTTTCTTCATCAACTTCAACTTTTCTTCTTCATGATTTTTTACCCTCTTTAATAATCCATACATGACTTTGGTATAGTGTTCGGACAATTCAACATCATACCAACGAAAAAAATTGCATCCACCATCGCCAGCTTTCCCAAATCTACAGCAATAGAATCTTTTACCCGGATTAAATGGTGACCACGAAAGTTTTAAAGGAGCAATTTGGCCACAGTTGCAATTAACAACAGGTTCCATTGAAATAGAAGAGGTAGAGAGAGAGAAGAAAAAAAAATTTGCTGCTTTGCTAAAGAGGAAGAAGATACGCGGCTGGGTAGACTAAATATTTAGGGTTGGGTTTGGGTATTTAAATTAGGGAGTTCATTAAGGTTTTTTTTAGGAATTTCACAAAAAAACTGTTATATTACCGTTTGTAAATACTTACGCACTTGCGATTCCGGAGGTGCAATACACGCGACGGAGGCTGGTGAGGTTGGGTGTTTATAGAGTTCAGTTTTTAAACACGTGATATGTTTAAGTGAAACATGGCTCAGTTGAGGTGTTCAACTGACCGTTGTGGACAACTTGAAGGGGCTATTTATGTATTTCGCCAAAAGAAAAACTAGTGGTTTCGACCTGGGTGCTAAAGTGGAATTTAATTCAAATCTGGGGGCAATTTAGTCATTTAATCTATTAGCTAATGTGGCTTTTGTTTTGTGCAACCAACGCATCTTCCTTCCTCTTCATTTGTTTCCCAGTTCTCTTCACTTTCTCTTACAGATATACTCCATTGGTTTGCTCCTCTCTTTAATCTTACTTTCAAGGTATTTTTAAAAAAAATAAAAATAAAATTGATCCTACAACTTGGATATCTTCACCGGAAAAGAAAGTGAATTCTCTCTCTCTTCTCTTTTTTCGTCTCAAGGGTTGCTTTCCTCTATATTTTTTGTCACAACTATGCAGCATGCTTATTTGGGTTTTTGATTGTGGAATGCATATATCTCTGTTGATTCAGGAGATTTAACTTGGTTGAAATTTTGTTCTTGACTGTGCTACGCTAATTCCATCCAAAACAACAGGTCAGAAAAATCCAAATATCGAAAATCTAATTTCAAAATTCGACGCAACTCTATGAGGATGTATTATGTAATAAGAATTGGTTGCGTTTTCTAAATGCAGATGATATCCTCCATATTGGATTTGGTTATTGTAGCTTTAATTTGTTTCCTCTTGCGTATGTTGGCTTCATAGCCGTATAGTAAAAAAAATTGAAGTTCTCACTTTCGACACAATCTTTTTTAGTTTGACTATTTGTTCAAAACATCTGTTTTCGACTTGAATAATTGGTGTTAATGGAAAAAAAAACTTATATGTATAATAAATGCATGCCTTTAAATCCATGTCATTGATTTGTTACTTAGACCAATTCCAACCCTAACACTAAATTTTACACCAAAATGGTGTAACACCAAATTTACTCCAACCATTACATCATTTTTTAACAATATTTCTTCTCTCTCTTCTATATTATATTATTATCTTCTATTTAAATTTTATTTTTTATTTCCTTCAAACAAATACTATCTTTTTTCTTTTTTCCATATTCATTATATATAATTCACATTCACCACTTATATAATCATTTATTACAAAATTATTTTAAAGGATAAATCAACTAAAAGTGAAATCATTGATAAAAGATAATTAAATAAATATTACATCATAGTCAAATTTAATTTAAGTACCACATAAATATTCAACTTTCGCCTCCATTCTCCCATAAATGCTCCATTAATGCATTACGAAGTGCGAAATGCGCATCTTTATCCTTAATTTTTTTGTGTCGAGCTAAAAATTATTCAAACCGGTGATCTTCATCTACTACCATTTCTACCGTAGGAGCTAGACATTCACCTGCATCTTTTTATACAATTATAATAATAATAAAATTAACTTATAATTTTATATAAAAAAATTAATATATCAAGAAAATAGGATATAAAATTAAAATTATAAAGATCGTAATATAAAAATTAATTATATACACAATATATGATAAATTAAAAGTCCAAAAATAAAAAATAAATAAAATAATAATAAATCAAATTTGGTGCAACACTATTCATGCACTATAATGGTGCAAGATTTGGTGTTCCATTGGAGCAAAAAAATACTAAATTTTACACCAAATCCAAATTTGGTGCAAAATTTGGTGCAGCCTTGGAAATGGCCTAAGAACCCACAATCAAGCTTTTTAGCCTATTGCACAAGCAAACGGTGCAGCTAAATTTTTGAAATGACTATGTTGCCCTTGGTCGACCTCCTCTTCTCTCTTCTATATATATATATATA
>NC_031989.1:79636475-79758555 GCF_001879085.1 Nicotiana attenuata | reverse complement strand
ATAATAAAATTAACTTATAATTTTATATAAAAAAATTAATATATCAAGAAAATAGGATATAAAATTAAAATTATAAAGATCGTAATATAAAAATTAATTATATACACAATATATGATAAATTAAAAGTCCAAAAATAAAAAAATAAATAAAATAATAATAAATCAAATTTGGTGCAACACTATTCATGCACTATAATGGTGCAAGATTTGGTGTTCCATTGGAGCCAAAAAAAAAAAAAAATACCAAATTTTACACCAAATTTGAATTTGGTGCAAAAGTTGGTGCAACCTGGGAGATGGCCTTATGTGTCTATTATTCATAACTTTTTTTGTTCTTATGACTATGTTTTCATATTTTCTATGAATTATCATGGCATTAATCATGCAAAACATATAATAACCTCTTTATTACTACTTTGTTTATTATACTTATGTGATTGGAGTGCTATTTTTTGGTTTCTATTCCTGTCGATGTTTACTGAATATCAGTGTTTAGGTTGTTGGCAAACAATTGGTTTGGAAGTAAGGGTATTTCGCAGAGTAGCTTTTGAATTTCTATTTTTAGCTTGGAGTTTTATGTTTTTATTTGTTTCTACTCTTTTATTCCTTTATATATACTCATTTCAATTTTCAGCTATAACATCATAGTGGTTAGAATTACATTTAGTAATAGTAAAAAGTTTCAATGTGGAATTTTCTCTTATCCTCTGCTGCTTTATGGGAAATTTGCAAGAGTAAAAAGAACCATTATTTGGAGAAGGAAAAAAAAAAAAAGAATAGAAAGGACCCTGTTTCTAAATTTCTATAAGTTATCAAATTTTCTTGATTTATCAGTCATAAAGTAGTCATTGCTTCCTACAAGCTGTTCTTTTCTTCTATTACTTCTTTTTACCTTTTTGGTGTAACTTTCATATAGGAAATCGTTTGAGAATCTTAGTTTGAATGATACTACTAACAAGATATAAGAGCACTTGGTTCATGTTAGCTTTTATTTGTTCAATTATTTAGTATTTTCCCGAAGTAAACAAGCGAGGTCTTTTTATAGATATAAATGATCTTCACTATTGTTAATAGGTGGCTCATATTTGAGAGGTAAGAGATGAACTTCTCACTTCCTAGGTGAACTATAAGAAATTTTGTGGTGCTTACTTTTACTTATTGATGGTCATGATATTTTTTTTGATGGGGATATCAAAGTTATATTTTATGAGATGAAGCTGATCGTTACTTGTTGGTTTACTCCTGAGGAAATGACTGCAGTGACTGTAGGAAGGCAACTTCATAGTAAACGAAAAGTACTTTGTCACACAAGTAAATGATTCACATTTCTCACATTTAAGTGGGGTTTTTATGTTTTATCATCTGGTATCTTAAATGCAGTGAAAATAATCCAAGAAGGAAATAATTGAGCTATATGTGGACATAGGTCAGGGAAGATGGTGAAGAAATTTATCCTGGACGGAAAAACTATGTCGAGGTGTGTAGAAATTTGAGTCTCTATTTTATAAAGCATAGAATAGAAGTGTTGTGTTCTCTGGCTTTGAACTCGAGCCTTAAAATAAAGAAAACAACTAGCTCTGTTAGTACAAGTTAATAGAAAAATGTCTAGGAAAAATACTCATTAAAATTAATAATTAAAAAAAAGAGAGAAAATTTTGTACTATGTGGTGCGGGTTTATGCGAGGCGGGGCGGGACAGGTTGAAAACATAAAATTTTGTTATGCGGTGCGGGGTGGATTAAGTAAATTGGATTTAATCTTAAGTGTTAGACATTTTTTTCGCAATGCTAGACTAACTGTGGTGTCCATAGGATCATAATAGCCCATTACGTTTGTTTGCTTTCTTCTATCTTGAAAATTTAAAATTTTCCTCAATGTTGGAAAATCTTTATCGTTTTACTTCGCTCCTTTGTTTGAGATTTGAGCACTGATAATTGATCATTACTTTATAACTGTACAGGTATTTTTAGTCAAAAACTGTACAGAAGAAGACTAAATACCGTACGGAAAAAGCATCACTGCCAATATCTAAATAGTATTAGAATGTAAATGATTCTCCGACATATGATGTAAAGAAGGTGACACTTATACTTTTGTGGATGTAAATAAAGTATCGCTTGCCAACAATAGAACATCCATTAGTGGATATTTTGTTCCAAAATATATGTGAATAATACAGCTGATTTGCACCAAGTTTTATTATCTGCAAATTTCATATCAAAATAAATTTAATGAAAATAACAATACCAGTTTTTACAGTATTGGGCCTCAACACCAACTTTTACAACACGGGCCTACACTACCTAGTATTTTCACAAAAATATGTCAATAATCGTCATTTATCATCTTTTCAACTTATATAGATATGCAAGCATTACACTAAGGAATGGATGAATTTGTCACACCCTTTTTTTCACTTCACTTAACCCTCTTTAAAAATAAAAAATAAAAATTTATAAAGCTCAAAAGGATTTTCAATTACGAAAAGTGACAAAAAGATTGTGTTTCGAAGGATTTTCAGAGTCGCCACCTGACATTGATTTCGGTATGTCAGGTCACCGTTTTTAAAATAATAATTTCCCTTAAAGCACTTTTGACTCTTAAACCAGTTTGCACCAGAGTACTAGATAAAGGGGATCATTTGGCCCGGGAAGAAGGTGTTAGGCATTTCCCGAGTCCGTAACTAGTACGGTTGCATACATGATCTGGTTGGCTTTTAAAATATTCAAATTGAGGTAAAAAATAAACACAGAAAAGAAAAATAACCACACAAAAGGCTCGAGGTCGTCCCCAAATAAAAGAAAAATGAAAATGAAAATGAAAATGAAAATGAAAATACTACGAGTTCTACCTCCGGCCTCCAAATATAAATACTTCGGGGCATACCCCGAATAAAAATATATATAAATTTCGCGGGGCATTCCCCAGATAATAAACTAAAGGAAACGACCTCTCGCCTCGAATAAAATAAAAGAAACGACCTATGATTTGCCTACCCGAGTGTGGTCGTCCTAAACATACTTCTACCGTACTATTAATGAAAGCGAAACAATAAAATTTTAAGCTTAAAACATCTTTTATTTTACTACCCAACTTCACCGCCCAATTTGTCCAATTTATGTTAATGACTAGTAACTCATTTATTTGCTTTGGCTAGGTTTCAGCACAACCACATATGACATGTATAAAATCCAAACTAACTAATAAAATCAAAAGGGAAGATTGCAGATTCATACCACCACAAATAACACATAAAGGTAAAAGGAAATAAAGTGAACAAAGGGTGAAGGATTGAACCTCAAGATGATTAAATCGTTGCCTTCAATGTTACCATTCTAAAAGTTGAACAACGAATGTTCTCAGACAGATTTAGAACTGAGCAAAAACCAACGACCGAACATTCGAACTACAAACAGAGCCAGCGACTGAAACTCGGACGGCAACTTCGAATAAGACCTCTACTAAACTCTAACTCAAGAAATCAATGATTTGTTTTGTGGGTGTTAATCAGTACTTTTGGAAAGGAGTTTGTGAACAACGTTAATGGAGTTTTCCGGCGGAAGAACAGTGACCGCAGGTGGTCTACATAGTGGGATTTTTTCGTTAATGGAAATGTAATTTTAGTGAAAGATTGATGAAGAGGGTGAGAGTATTTGGGGACTCATTTCAATGGAGCAAACCGTTCCTCTTCTCCTTAAGGTGCGTATGTGTGTGCCGCGGCTGTGAGTTGTTCGAATTAGGGGGTGCAACTATTGGGAGAGGTGTGTCCGTTGATGATGGAGAAAGGAGGAAAGATTGTGTGTTCTGAGGTTCAAGAACTGGGCGTCAACAGTAGGGGGAAACGGCAGAGATCTTCTGTTTTTGGTATGCGACGGCGATGGACTTTTCAAGGGTGGGGCGGCTATGGAGGAATTTCGGTGAGTTTTGGTTAAAGAGGGGGTGGTGGGCGCTGCGTGTGCATGTATGGTTGCCAGTTTCCCGGCTAAACTCGCCGGTGGAGGGTGGAGGCCGTGATGGAGAGTGCTGCTGAAGGTTTTATTTTTATGGTCTTTGTAACAACCCGACCGGCCGCTTTGAGCTTTTGCACTTCGCTCGCCAGTTCTCGGGCATGTCTAGCCCCGTATTATGCATTATGACTTATGTAAATCGTTGGTTTTGGTTTCAGGGTAATCGGAATGAATTTGGAAGAGCAGTTCTCAATTTGAAGCTTGAAATTTGAAAGGTTTGACCAAGATTTTGACTTGTTTGTAAATGATCTCGGATTGAAGTTTTTATGATTTGGTTAGCTCCGTTAGGTTATTTAGGACTTAGCAGCGTGATCGGAATGTGTTTTGGAGGTCCGGAGTAGAATTAGGCTTGAATTGGCGAAATTGAGTTTTTGGCGTTTTCCGGTTGATAGGTGAGATTTTGATATAGGGGTCGGAATGGAGTTCTGGAAGTTGTAGTGGCTTCGTTATGTCATTTGGGATGTGTGTGCAAAATTTCAGGTCATTCGGACGTGCTTTGGTATACTTTTGATCAAAAGCGGAATGCGGAAGATTTTAGAACCTTAGGCTTGAATTCAATGTGTTTTGGTTGTTTTGATGTTGTTTGAGGTGTTTTGAAGATTTGTAAAAGTTTGAATAAGGCTACGGGATATGTTTGTGTTTTTGGTTGAGGTCCTGGGGGCCTCGGGGTGATTTCGGATGGTTGACGGAGAGTTTGGAATTTTTGAAGAAGCTACAGATTTTCTGCTTCTGGTATTTCCGCACCTGCGGATTAGGGACCGCAGGTGCGATGCACAGATGCGAGGGAGAAGGCCGCAGAAGCGGAAGAAGGTGAGGGAGGCAGAAACTGCAGAAGCGATTGGTGAACCGCACCTGCGATGGTGCAGGTGCGGCTGGTGCATCGCAGATGCGCGAAGCTGGAGGACAAGTGAGGACCGCAGAAGCGGTTCTTGGACCGCATATGCGGTACCGCAGAAGCGGTAATAAGGCCGCAGATGCGGAATCCCTGGAGCAGAAGTATATAATATTTCCCTTCACGGATTTTGGCTAAAACTCCATTTTTTAAGACGGGAAACGAGCTAGGGCAGAGAATTCAAGGGAAAATCAGGGTGAATCAGTTGGGTAAGTTCTCAAAGCTTCATCACTTGAGTTTATGATCATTTTTCCATGGATTAATCATGAAATTAGTGGAAGTTAAGGGTAAAAAAACTGAGAAACTAGGCCTTGGTATTGGAGACCTAAACTTGAGGATTTGGAGGACCATTTGTGGTTGGATTTTGGAACTTTTGATATGTATGAACTCGTGGGGAGATAATGAATCTATTGATGTGAATTTTATTAAATTTTGAGACGTGGGCCCGGGGATCGGGTTTTCGTAATTTCGGGATGCGTTGTTTTTCGATTGTTTTAGAGAGGGCTTCGTCCCTTTAGCATAATTTAATGGTTACGTTCTGTTTTTGGTAGATTCGGAGCATCCGGAGGCCGATTCGAGGGGCAGAGCCATCGCGAGCTAGAGTTTGGGCCAGATTGAGGTGAGTAATAATTTTAAATGCTGTCCTGAGGGTATGAAACTCCGGATTACACAGCGTTCGGCTATGTTGAGGTGACGCACACGCTAGATGACGAGCGTGGGGTCGTGCACCGTTGGGGATTGTGACTTAGTCCATCCCGAATGACTGTTTTACTGTGTATGTGATAGCTAATTGTTTGATATTATTATATTTTAGGCTAAATATCATATTTGGGCTTCGTGCCAACTGTTTGGACCCTTAGGGGATCTTTACTGATATTTTTCCTCACTGTTTGATTTCATACTTGTGCTCAGTCATGCCGTTGTCACACCTCCTTTTTCTCACCCCCAAAAGGGTATAAGGGAGTTTTTTCCGATTAAAGTGACAATCGAAACGGGATTATTTTATTTAAAATTCAGAGTCGCCACTTGGGATAATTTATTGTGTCCCAAGTCACCGGTTGAAATCCCGAATCGATGAAGTTGACTCTTATTTATGGTCTGCGAACACAGAAATCCGGGTAAGGAATTCTATTAACCCGGGAGAAGGTGTTGGGCATTCTCGGGTTCCGTAGTTTTAGCACGGTCGCTCAACTATTATTATTGGCTTAATTATCTGATTAATTACACATTTTAAACCTACGTGCATTCTTAACTTTCTAGCCGCTTTTTAATGTTTTCAGGAGAGTTCATGATTTGTTTTTGAAAACACATCGTAAACCACGCTACATGAAATGCGCTCGCGGTTCATGGCATGTTTATTTTATTTAACATTATTGGAAATTGAAGTCGGGTCACATGAAATGCACACCCGAGCCCCTTTAATCTAATTTGGCGAGTTCAGTTGATGAATAGCAACCCAATCTCTATACCGTGACAAAATCATATTCAGCTATAACCAATTCGAGTAAACGCGAGCAGATAACCGAACAACAAATTCAAGACCACGGAGAATAATTACGGAAACAATGGGATCGCATCACAAACAAATAATTAACATTAAGCTCGAATAAAGTAAATAGAGAATGAAAGAGTTGAACCTCAATATAGCCGGAACCGTGGACGGAACTCGAATTAGCACCGGAAAACTCGAATTAACGTATTTCTGCTGTTGGCAGAAAAAGAATTTGATTTTAAGGCTCATCTAAAGACCAGGTTGTGACATGTTCTGTCAGATGGATATGCGCAGTCCATTGCCTTCATACCCGATCGATCAAAGTGCCAAACTTATGCAACAAATGTAGACAGGATTTTTGGTCCAAGGTGTCTTTGTTACCACATGACAAAAACCATTTACAATGGAATACGTGGGTCTTAAATTAATAAATTTGCATCATAATTGCCTCAATATCCAAATCTTATTCATCAACTTGTCTTCTTCACTTAAAACCAAACGCCTTAGGTATATTTTTTCCAAATGAAATCTGAAAATGCAACACCGGAAAACTTAAACAACGACAACTTGACAGAAACGCGAATCTGCCCGAAGACCTCGGCGGACAGTGGCGATTTCAGTAACCTCAGCTCAAATGAAACTCCATCTCGCCACTGTTTCTGTCCGTTTCCTCTATATGGATTAGAGATGAGAAAATTAGTTCAACTTTTCACTCCTGTTCCCTCCCTATGTGTATGTGTGTGCGTGCGTGATTTTCAGGCTGGTTTCCGGCGAGTTAAAGAAGAAGAAGGGGTCAGCGGCGTAACTTATGGAGCCTTGTTGCTCTGTTTTGGAGAGAGGAAGAAGAATAAGGGTATGGTATTTTCAGTGCTGAAGGAGATGAAGGAGGTCTGGTTCGTTGGGTGAGGATGTGGTTGTTGCAGCTCATTTTCCGGCGAGCTGGGATTGGAGTTGGGAAGCTGTGGTCGTTGGTTGCTCGGCGTGAAAATGGGACAACGTTGAGGGCTGGTGGTTTCTAGCGAGGGGTCGCTGATGTTGGGGTCGCGTGTTTGGTTGAAGAAGAAGCAGAACGGTGGGGGAGGGATCAACGGGTGTAACGGCTGCTGAAGAGTTATTCTCTTAAGTCTTCATAAAAAAGACGATCGCTAAGGTTCGGGGGGGGGGGGTTGTGTGAAAAACGACTCTGCTATTTGGTAGCTCTCTAGGTTAGCTATTTTTTCAGATTTCAGGCGTTAGTCTAGGGGGTCTAGGGGTCTAGGTTTTATTAAAGGAAAGAAGGGTTTTTCAGTGGGTTTAAAAGGGTATTGGGCTTTAAATTAAGAAATTGGGTTGGGTCTATGTCTTGTTGGGTCTTAATTTTGGGCTAAGAAGACTGAAAAAAACATAAAAATATAAAACCTACTCTTAATTAATTAAAATACACTACCAAGATAAAACTAGATATTAAAAGTGAAACTATTTTTGTATTTTCAAATATTATATTAAAATAAAAATAAGGTACTATTTTTGTATTTTTTTTAGTTTTACGAAAGGTACATAAACTAAAAACAACTAAAAAGAAGAACTATTTTTGTAATTTTCATTTTGTGACGAAATAAAGTAAAAGTGTCAAAATTAGTTGAAATAATTATATTAGACCTAAACTAAGTATTTAAATGCGAAAATATATAAAATCTTGGGGAGGGTCAAAAATCACATGTCTACAGCTGCCCCTCTTTGACTGGAAATACGAAGTATTTTCAGGGAACGACTAGACAGGTTTTTTGACCCGACCCTATTAAGAGAGATCGAAACTAAGAGAAAGGGGAATGTGACCGAACCCTGGTATCTGAGCTGCCTACATGTCCTTGGCTTTAAAGGAATCAAGCCACGTGTAGTTCAGAAGTGAGTTAGATGATGGAGTATACCAAGGTAGAGAGCCGATCGAGGTGCTGTTCCGTCGAGGTTCCGGTCCGCGGTCCTGTTATGTCTTGAGCAATCCACCTCTTGCTAGTTCATTCTTCTTCGGATCAAGACCGGACACACTATGCTTGTGACTTCAGTCATGTCTTGAGCAATCCACCTCTTGTCTCAGCTTCTGCATTTTGGATTCACTTCCCTTTCCTTTTTTTTATATTCTGGATTGAGATTACTTCTGTCGATCATCTCGGACTGTTTTCCAGGTGGGCGCCTGATTGCTGAACTTGACCTATCTTCCTTCGAAATTGCTTTCCCTTGACTTGAACTGTTTTCCCTTGTTCTCCAGGTGGGCGCCTGATTGCTGAACTTGACCTGTCTTCCTTCGAAATTGCTTTTTCTTGAAACATGAACTGTCTTCCCTTGTTCTCCAGGTGGGTGCCTGATTGTTGAGCTTGAACTGTCTCCCTTCAAAACTGCTTTCCCTTGAAACTTGAATTGTCTTCCCTTGTTCTCCAGGTGGGTGCCTGATTGTTGAGCTTGAACTGTCTTCCTTCGAAACTGCTTTCCCTTGAAACTTGAACTGTCTTCCCTTGTTCTCCAGGTGGGTGCCTGATTGCTGAACTCGAACCGTCTTACTTCGAAACTGATTTCCCTTGAACTTGAACTGTCTTCCCTTGTTCTCCCGGTGGGTGCCTGATTGCTGAACTTGAACCGCTTCCTTCGAAACTGCTTTTCCTTTGAGCTGTCTTCCCTTGAAACTGCTTTCCCTTGAACTCGAACTGGCTTCCCTTGTTTTCCAGGTGGGCGCCTGATTGCTGAACCCGAACTGTTTTCCTTTCCCTTGCACCTTGTGTTGTCTTCCCTTGTTCTCCAGGTGGGCGCCTGATTGCTTGATCTTCGAACTGCTTTCCTTTGCAACTTGAGCTGCTTTCCCTTGTTCTCCAGGTGGGTGCCTGATTGCTGAACTTGATCAGCTTTCCTTTGAACATGTGCCGTCTTCCCTTGTTCTCCAGGTGGGCGCCTGATTGCTGAACCTCGACTTTCCTTCCTCTAAACTTGAGCTGCTTTCCCTTGTTCTCCAGGTGGGTACCTGATTGCTGAACCTCGAACTGTCTTCCTCTTGAAACTTGAGCTGCTTTCCCTTGTTCTCCAGGTGGGTGCCTGATTGCTGGAACTCGAACTGCTTTCTCTTGAGACTGCTTCTCCCTTGAAACTTGTGCCGTCTTCCCTTGTTCTCTAGGTGGGCGCCTGATTGCTGAACTTGAACTGCTTTCCCTTGCAACTTGAGCTACTTTCCCTTGTTCTCCAGGTGGGCGCCTGAAGGCTGAACTTGACCTGCCTTCCTTCGAAACTGCTTTCCCTTGAAAATCGAACTATTTTCCCTTGAAACTTGAACTGTCTTCCCTTGTTCTCCAGGTGGGTGCCTGATTGCTGAAACTTTCTGTGTTCCCTTGTTTTCTAGGTGGGTTCCTGCAATCAAAACAAACAAAACGAACAAAATTTTCTGCCCCAGTTTGCACCTGCAAGTAAAAACCTTCTCGCGCAGCCTTTGTGCTGACAAAATTTGGTCACGACACTTCAAAAATTCAAGCTTCCAAGCTTTGATTTGGACATAGTCTTCGTCCCTGTTTCAAACAAAGAAAACTTGTGAGTTTAAACATGGTGGTTGGTTTGTGGCCTTGACTTTGCGGGCGATTGCTCCTTCACTTGCCATGATAACCTTGATTTCAACTTGAAAGACCTTGTCTGTTTATTGACTAAACAGTTTCTCTGTCACCCTTATCACAGAAAATACCTCTGATCCGTTCAAACCCAATATCCTCTATCTGTTGCATTTTGCTCATGAATTGGCATTTACCGAACCATTGTATTTCACATGAATCCCAAAACACGTTGATTTTTACCAACTCAGTGCGCTTGTTGTTCTTTCCTGATGTAGGCCACTTTGATGTGCAAGATAGATTCCGATTTGTGCAATTGGAAAGCTGGTAGCATATTTTGAAGTCATTTCTCACTTGTTTTGACCAAACTGCCTCAAAAGAGGACTTGAACAACAAAAGGACCAGAGTAAGGGACAATGGAAAGACATGAGACCTAGAAAACTACAAAGTAGAAACTTATCAGATGTGGATACCAACTCTAATGACCATGACACGCATTTTTGGACTAATGGCCTAATCTGTCAAGAAAGTCTAATGTTCAAACTCCCGCCGTACTATCTTTGCCGTGAAACTGGGCTTCAACTCTACGATCATCCTAGCTGATTCATGATCCTCATTCGACTTGTGGTGCCCAAGGGTTTTCACCATCAAGCCTCTCTCATTTTGTCCTTTCTCTCAACTCACTGTCGCTTATGGTGCCTGTGAAGGTTTTCACCAATAAGACTCTCTCATTTTGTTCTTTTCTTTTTATTTCCTCTGATTCCGCAGATGACAAGGCATTACCCATAGTAAAACATCATATGCTCCTGGCATGTCCAGCTCGACACTCTCAAAGATTATCCGGGAGGTCTTTATTGGACTGTAGTGTGGCTTTTAGACAGGATTAGAAAAAAAATATCATAAAGGCTCAAAACAACTTGAATGGGTTTAGAATTACAACTTTGGAATCAAATCTTTTATAATACCGCAACTTCTGCCCCAGTTTCCTTGCTTGGGGACTTTGAATTTTATTTTGATGGGACCGAACCGTGAGGCTGCCTACGTATCCTTAAAAGGAATCAGGTCGAACGTAGTTCATGACATAGGAATTGCTTTGTTTTTTTTGTACTTTTCTCTTTTTTCTTTTCTTCTTTTCTCTCTCTTTTTCTCTCTTTTTTTTCTTTTCTTTTCTTTCTTTTCATTTCTTCTCTTTTCTTTTCTTTCTTTTGCTTTACTTACTTTTTTTTCAATTTCTTTGCTCTTTTCCTCTTCTCTTTTCCCTCTTTTCTCTTATTTATTTATCTTTTGTATCTGTGTTTCTGAACTTTGCTACTGATTCCAAAAGAGAGGTATGAAAGAAAACAAATAAGGCTCAAAAGGGGTAACAAAGGATAAAGTGTTTAGATAGCAGAAGGAGGTCCTCCCAATCTCTAAGAATACCAAGTATAACACATGCAACTTGAAGATGAAAAATAAAGATCATGCATAGCATTTCATTTGCAGCATCGGCGTTGGTATTAGGGGTGTGCATTCGATTTTGACCCTTATCAATAATTACTTATCGATTATCGATTTGTACATATGCTTATCGTTATCGTTTCAATAAGATTTCGATTTGTTCGATTTCAATTTATGGATTTTGGGGGCTTATCGATTCGGTTATCGATTACACCAATAAGAAAATTTGCGGGATTCCACGGAAAGTATGTCGCTATAAACGCGCCTAACTAATATGGACAAAAAGAAGCTAAAATAAGACGAACACCATTTATAATATAAAAATTGTGTCAACAAGCACATGCAACAAAACTAAAGTAAGGGATCAAATGTATGCCACCAATACTCCAACGGTATAAAAAAACAAAAAAAAACAAAACACATCATCACGGCTAATTCTATTTTTCATTAATTTGAACTTCATTCCCTTGATCTTTAAATATGATCATTCCTTAAATGTGGTAGAGGAAATAATAGGGTAAGGGACTTAGGGTAAAGGAAATGATATAGATTAGGGAAAATAATATTGTATAGCCGCTTTCAAAATAGTAGCGGAATATATATACATTCTGTATATTATATTAATCTACACAAATAGGTAATAACTCATTTAACAAGTGTCTACAGTCTAGGGGTGTGCATTCGGTTTATCGATTCGATTTTGACCCTTATCGATAATTACTTATCGATTATCGATTTGTACATATGCTTATCGTTATCGTTTCAATAAGGTTTTGATTTTTTCGATTTCGATTTCGATAACAAATAATCGATTCGATTTATCGATAAACCGATTCGAATGCACACCCCTATGTTGAACAATATTTGATTGGGGTTGAAAGGAAAAAAAATTCAGGAAAATTAAAGTTTTATGAACCGAAACTATTATTTTACTTAACTACTATGAAACCAATATTTTAATGTTGTTTTCATTGTCCCAAATTTTAATCTGCACATCATATTTTCCTGTTCAGATAATAAGTGTTGTTTAAGATTTTGATACACTCATTAAGAAAACGTTTTGACTAGCTCAGGCTTTTCAATACACATTATTCAATCTAAAAGTTGAACATATCACAAAGAAAAATATTTATATATGTATATGGTTATTAAGGTTCTAGACTTCTAGGCCATTTAGAATGATAACGCAAAACCAATTTGCCCAAAAATACACTCAAAACAAGGCTGCACTACTTTAGAACTACTATATAAGTCTTGGCCCATGTCTGCAGGAATTCTACTTTGTGTGACTTGAGTAAAACTAAGGGAGAAATTCAAAATAGTTAGATTTACGAGTGGTCATTCAAAAATAGCCACAATTTCAAAAGTAATTATAATTTATCCACTTTTCATGTAAAGATAAATTTGAACGAAAACACTGTTCAAAATTCGAAAAATACTCCAGCATAATATACTGGATTTTCAGTATAATACACTGGAACTCTAGTATAATATACTAGAGTTCCAGCTTCCTGTATAATATACTGGATTTCCAGCATAATATGCTGGAAGTTCATACGCAAATGCTCCAATCTCCAGTATATTATGCTGAAACTTTTCGCGTGTTGGAATTCCAGCATAATATGCTAGAAGTTCATACACAGGTGCACCAATCTCCAGTATATTATGCTGGAACGTTCCGTGTTACAGCAAAATATTGACTATTTTTCAGTGACTTTGCAAACGCTGGTTATTTTTGAATGACCAGTCCAGAAACTGGCTAGCCCGTGCTATTTTTACGTAGAACAACCAGTGGCGGACCCAGAATTTTGCATAAGCGGGTTCAATTTAAAACGACGTTAGCCAATATAATGGTTGTACTGATAAGCTATATTTGTCGGTGCTTTTTTTGGGCGGGGGGAGGGGGAGGGGGTTCATAAGAGCGCCATAAAATGAATAATTAAACAATAATAATAAAAAGTGGTCCGAATTTTGTTGTTCTTTCAAAAAAATAGGACACGAAACTTAAAACGTTTAACAAAAACTAATTACTTTAACTAAAAATGTTGAGAGTTACTTAGTTTTACATTTTTATTTAAACTTAAAAAAACATTCTATCTACCCAATTTATATTTTAGAGTTTTAATGAAACTCTAATAAATTTAATTTAATTTGTTTTATTAATTTACAAAAATTGTAGGACAACAAAATAAAGAGTTATAAATTAAAATAAACTAGTACAAACTATAAAAGAAGATAGCTTATAAAGTGAACTAAAAATTCAATTGTAACAAAAATAAACAATTTAGGATAACCTAATTTAATATGAACTAACACATTAAAAATAATTTCAAGATATGCACTTGCATGTTTTAGCAAAAAATACTATATAAGATTTCATCTACTGAAGTTAAATAGACGGTAGATTAATTCTTATTTGATTTCATTAGGAGATCAAATTTGTTTTGATTTTGTATTTCTTTAAAAGGGAAGCGGACAAGAACAGAATTTTCTTTAATAATTCCACTTGTTGCTGTAGATTTGGGTCTGGATTTCAGAATTTTCTTGAGTGCGATCTAATACAAATTGATTCGGAAAAATATTTCGTCGCCATTTCCGGTCACTGGAAAATCTGGGAAAAAATAATAATTCCTACTGTAGAAATTCCTTAGAAATTCTTGATCTCTGCTTTAAAGGCGCTGACAACAAGAAGAATTGACTACAAGAGAACCGTGAAATTGACAAATCGTCGAAACTTTCCTATACACGGGTTTGGGAGAAGCAGCATTCAGCGAATTTGGACGTCCAGACATCCACGACTGTGATCCAGGTTCTATCTTTCTTAAATTGTATTTGCACACATCAATTTACTGTTGCCTTGCCGGCAATTTTGATTGGATTGATTGCTTTTTCTGTCTTCTCTACTAGCGTTTTAAGATTGAGGTTTCATCTATTCATTTTAATGTGTTTGCATAGGGGTAGTTTCGTAGACGTGGTTGTTTCATTGTTCTAGTGCCTGCTCACGTTACTGCTCACGTTATTGGTTCTTAGTAGTAGTGTTTACCTAATACCTTTTGCTTATAGTGGCGGTAGTGAACGATGTGAAAGTAAGGTCGTGTCCTCGGGTGGGGCTGGGGGTGGGGTCCAGGGGTGGGAAGGGGGGTAAGAAAGCCTCTAGACTGAGAGTAGGGTCTTGGAAAATTGGGACGTTGACGGGGAAGTCTATAGAGTTAGGTAAGATTCTTCAGAAGAGGAAGATAAACATAGCGTGTGTTCAGGAGACTAGATGGAAGGGTACTAGCGCACGAGATGTAGACGAGTTTAAACTATGGTACTCAGGGAGCACTGGGGGTAAGAATGGGGTTGTCATTTTAGTTGATAGGGACCTCAGGGAGCTCGTGGTTGAGGTTAGGAGGGTAAATAATAGGTTGATAAGTATTAAGCTGGTAGTTGGTGGGTTTACTGTAAACGTGATTAGTGCATATGCTCCTCAGGTAGGTTTGGACCAGGAGGTCAAGAAGTAATTCTGGGAGGATTTGGACGAGATAGTGCGTAGTATCCCGTGCACAGAGAAGTTGTTCATTGGCGGTGATTTCAATGGTCATATTGGGGCTAGCGCTAGGGGTTATGATGATGTACATGGCGGGTACGGTTTTGGGATAGAAATGAGGGAGGTAATTCTCTGTTGGACTTTGCTAGAGCTTTTGACTTGGTTATAGCTAACTCGAGTTTTCCGAAGAGGGAAGAGCACCTGGTCACTTTTCGAAATTCAATGGGCAAGACCCAGATTGATTATCTTCTCTGCAGGAAATGTGATAAAGGTCTGTGCACTGATTGCAAGGTCATCCCAAGTGAGCACCTCACGACTCCTCACAGGCTCCTACTTATGGACCTGGAGATCAAGAGGAGTAGGAGGAAGAGGGCGGGGTGCAGGGAACCTAAGATCAAGTGGGGTAACTTGACCAAGGACAAATCTCATTTTACCGAATTTAACCTATGTGAAATATCAAAATTTTCAATGAAGCGGATTAATTTGAACCCACTTTACCCTATGTGGGTCCGCCCCTGAACAACCATCATATAAACCTATTACCTTTTGTCACACCTCCTTTTTACACACCTACCCCGAAGGGTAGTGTATAAGGGAATTTTTCTATTTAAAGTGACATTATTCGAAATGGGATTATATATTTATATTTAGAGTCGCCACTTGGAATAGGTTTGGCTTTTGGTGTCCCAAGTCATCGGTTTATCTTGAATCCCAAATCGAGGAAAATTTCGACTTCCCGAATGGAGTCTGCGAACCAGAAATTCTGAATAAGGAATTCTGTTGACCCGAGGGAAGGTGCTAGGCACCCCCGGATCCCGTGGTTCTAGCACGGTCGCTTAAACCATTATATTGGCTAAAATTTGATTTTAATACATGTCATCCTATAGTGCAATTTTAAAAATTATTCACCGCTTTTAATTAATTTTTTAGGAAATTGAACGTCGTTTAAAAACATATTTTTGGATCACGTCACATGAAATGCACCCGGATCCTCGATAAATTTTATTCAACATTTTGGGATTTGGATTTGGGTCACATGAAATGCACACCCGAGTTTAGGAAGGTAAAATTATTAAAGAACGAGCCTAAAGTGACTAACGTGTTATTAATTTTGCGGGAGGCCATGAAAATTTGCTAAATGGCACGTCCCAAGTTCTAAATATTTTAAACGAAGTAATCAAAGAGGGCCACGCAGTTTGTAATTTTATTTGGCGCGGCGCACCTCAAATTATTTTAAAGGCCATCCTAAAAGAACTATTATTTTCTATTAAGTATTGTCTCTAGAAGCCTAATTAATCAACATTATAGAATTCGAGTCTCAAGTTCAAGTCCGAACTTAAACAAGAGGAAAACCCTCTTAATTTAAATTCGCTACTTAACTCGGAAGACCCAAAATTACATTACAAATTTTTCACCAGCGATTTTAAATGAGAATTCATGCCTCTTTGTATTTTTTTTTTTTGGCTTTCAAAACCGGCCCATGGGAATGACATGTTGCTTCAGCTCTACTCATACGCATCAGTTGAAGCTTGGGCCCAATTTGGGACTAAAGTTCCAAGCCTTGGACAGTTCACAGTCCAGCAGGATATTTGGGCCAACTGCTGAGTTCAAGTCCCCAAAAACTAGAGTCTGGGTTCTTTTAATTCAATATGCATATTTACAACCAAATCTAGACTCTATTATGGTATTTTGAATACTTTCAGATCCCTATTTAAGTTTCGAATTAATACTTGAGCTTCGAATTAGTACAGGCGATTATAGAAAAGCAATGATTAACTAGTATGACTACCAACTATATTGGAATATCAAACTCAAAACTAATTTAACATGCTGAAACACTGATTCTTCGACTTCAAAATCAACACTGCTGAAATTATGGCTTTAACTACTCACACTAATTATGATACCAATTCTATTAAAATTTAACCAGGGAGTTGACTTTAAATCAGTAAACTACCATACGAAATATTCATAATATGATGAAAACAGTCCAATTAATCGAGTATACTCCTGTTAATACACACGAGACACTGCCTGTTAATACATATGGAATTAACCTTAATATTCTGAATCTGAAAGTCAACAGCAACTTAAGCAAGTCATAAATCCTCAAGTTGTACCCTAATTGTCCTGGACTTCACGTTTTAACATATGCATAATGAACAACTAACATTAATTATACTAGAACTAAGATCATAGTCATACAAATCTGGAAAAGTCCATACAGTCCAGTTAGGTACAAATAGTGGAATGTTCATGTCATTTAAATTTCAACTATTGCTACTGCACAATCTAAAATTCAAACTAACACATCTACCAGTAATCTAACATGAGAAGAACATGAATAATACGTCACTTCTTCAATAACTCAATTATGTTTGCTGATTCAATTCTTCACACATTTGAGATTGAAGAATACCTGAAAGTTACAATGCAATAAGAAGAAGGAGAAATCAGCAGTAGTAAACAATAGTCAGCACGAAATCAACAGCAACACAACTCAAAAACAGCCAGAAATCCAGGGAAAGAGAAGTAGGATGCAATTGACCTCAAAGGAACTTCAATCAACCAAATATATCAACTGGACTTGAAAACTAGCTTGAAGAAACAATGTAGTTGAACTAAACAGACCGGGAAAAGATTTTAGACTATATTTTTGGTTAGTTTTTCAGGATTTTTGTTTCTAGAATCTAATATTTCGTATTTAGGCTATCTACTTCTAACAGAAATTTTTTTTGGTAGTTTTTNTAGTGGTTTTGGATCTGAACTTTGAACTTTGTTTCAGAGTTTTCTCTCTAGACTTCTAAGAACTAATTTGAATTTTGAATTTCAAATTTTTGGGATCTCTCCAACTTGTAGAAACTTTGGGGGAAATTTTCAGATGCCAAAACTTTTTAGAAACTTTGGGGGGAATTTTTCAGATGCAAAACTTTTTGGGGAATTTTCAGATGCTCCAAAAACTTGTTCAAGAAGGCAGGGGGACTGCCTTTTATAGGCAGAAATGAGGGGGAGGGGGGGGCTTCCAGATTTTCACTTACCCCTTTTCCCCCTCTTTTATTTCAGTTTTTATTAATTAGTCCTTCATTTTCTGACTTGTTTCTCAAGTTACTGCCCTAAGTTATTAATATTTCAATTGAAGTCCTATTTTAGAAGATCCTAGAAGGTTCTAGCTTCAACTACAGCATTTCTACCCATCCTGAATACCTAAATTACCCCTGAACATAATCTGAAATTACTAACCTAGTATTAACTAAACCTCAACCACTTTTACCCCGGCTAAGATTATCAGCTATAACCAAACAGTCCACTTAACTATGGTTAACTAATCAAGGTTAGAATCAGTCGTTTACAATCAAACAGACCCTAAAATTAAACTAACTAGACAAATTGACTAATCATGAAATTAGATCTAACAATGAACTACAATTAACAACTAACATCAAGTTGCAGTAAACAATCATGGAATTTAATGATAAAGAACTCAAACACAGCAAAATTAACCAATTACTATTGATTAGCAGAGGATGAAACACGAACAGATAAAAAACAGACAAACAAACCAAAAAAATAAAAATAAAAATCAAATCCTAAATTGATTAATCAAGTAGGAATGACAGTGGTGGAGGAGAAACTAATTCGAAGAATGAAGAAAAACAAAGAAAACTTACCCATGAAGTCCTAGGGTTCTGCAGCTTCTGTGATCTAAATTCGAACACCTTGGGCGAGATTTGAAGGCCACTAATGATGGATTAGGAACGAGGGAAGTGAGAAGATCATATGATATCAATTTGGTGAGATTTGGAGGATTTAGGGAAGAGGCCGTATTTTTGATTTGAAATTCGAGGAGTTTGGTAAGGATTCGAAGGAAACAGGCCATGGATTCGTAAAGAGGGAGATGAGGAGGTTATGTGGTGTAAATTTGGGGCCGTTTGGTGGTGGCGCCGCCGTGGGCGGCGGAGGCAGCGTCCACAGATTTGATTATTCGAGAAGCTTGGGTTGGATTTGAGGGATGATATTTGGAGCTTTGGAAAGAGGAGAGGAAGGCGGTTAAAGGGTGTAAATTTGGGTGTCATTGGAGCTTCGCCGCCGGCGGAGGCGATTTCCGGCAGGCGACGGACGATGGAAGGCGGCGGAGACGGGAAGGGAGTCTCTAGGGTTTATGTGGGGTGAGAGAGAGACGATGGACCGGGGGGGGGGGGGTAGGCTCATCCGACATTGATATATGAATGTTTGCCCAGTTCCTGGCCGTAGGATCAAGAATCCTCGACGGCCAGGATCAATTACCACTTAAAACGGCATCGTTTTATTACAATAGGGCTGGACCGGGTAATTTGGGTTGGGTTTGGACCAATTTAGCCGGATTTTGGGGTTTGGGCTCGAGTTTATGGCCCAAAAATGTGACAGGCCAGCTTTCTTTTTCATTTCAATTGTTTGTTTCAACACTTTTATTTAATTACAATACTTTTTCATTTCAATTCCCTTTTTCCCCCTTTTTTTGATTTTTGTTTAATACAAAAATTAAAATTAATAGACCTGATTTAATTCCAAAATTGCACTAATTAATTTTCTAACCTAATTTAAAAGAAAGCCAAACCAAAAATGTAAAAACGACTATTTTGTTATTTCTTCTCTTATTTTGGTAATATTATTTAACTAGTAAACCTAAAAAAATAAAATATTGGGTTCTAGATGCAAATGTGCTATTTTGTAATTAATTTTTTTATTTTTTATGACAACTAAAAATGCACACAAAAGGCAAACAAAACACAAAATCATGCAATTAATTCCCTAAAATTCAAATAATAAAAGAAAAATCCTAATTTTAAGAATTCTGTAGGAATATTTGAGCGAGGCAACAATCACATGCTCACAATTGCCCCTCTTTGCTCGAAGACACGAAGGGTTTTCGGGCAAAGATAAATGAGCAACTATGAGATTTTTGCCTGCTCGGCACTCCATGAGAAGCATTTTGAAAACCGTCTGACCGAACCCTGCTTCAAAGGTTGCCTACATATCCTTGGCTATAAAGGAATCAGGTTAGTGTAGTTCTGGAAGGTTTGGTAGCTGGGACTACCGGGAGCTGTGATTTTACTGCTGTTGCTGCTGTTGCTGCTGTTACTGCTTGCTGACCTCCTTATTACACCAAAAGGAAAATCAAAGCTAAGCTAGCTATGCATATCAACTATGAGCTACAAGATTCCTATCCATAAATCTCTTGAAGCTTGATCTTGAGTCTTAGCTGATTTTGCTGTGGACTCCGATCTGAATCTTGATGCTCGCAAGTTGTAGGTGTTGTTTCTTTTTGCAGCATTGTATCAAAGCGGGATCGGCGGGGCTTATGCCTTCAATCAAATTTTGAGCAATCCGCACCTTTGTTCGCTTCAACATTTGAGTTCATTTCTTTTTGTTCTTTTCTTCTTTTCTTTATTCCGGATTGAGACTCATTCTTTTTTTTTGTCTCGAACCCTGTGCCTCGAGGTCAGACCTGCTTAAGACACCAAAACAAACGAATGAAATTTTTCTGCCCCAGTTTTCACTAGGAAAATTTCGTGAGTTAGTTGTGACACATATCTAAGCGATAAAATCAGGATTGTGTATCCTTAGAAATGAAGCCAGGTTATGCTGGGAAATGGCCGGGTTATGCCGGAAAAGAAAAAGGTCATCGGGTTATACCGGGGAGATCCGCCGGTTATGCCGGGATAAAAAGGAAAACAGATCCTTGGGTTATGCCAGGATAAAGGAGAAATGCTCCTTGGGTTATACCAGGGAGGTCCACGGGTTATGCCGGGATTGAAAGAGAAAGGCTCCTTGGGTTATGCCAGGGAGGTCCACGGGTTATGCCGGGATTGAAAGAAAAAAGCTCCTTGGGTTATGCCAGGGAGATCCTCGGGTTATGCCAGGGGGATCCTCGGGTTATGCCGGAATTTTGGAAAGAAAAAGCTCATTGGGTTATGCCAGGGAGATCCTCGGGTTATGCCGGGATTTGGAAAGAAAAAGCTCCTTGGGTTATGCCAGGGAGATCCTCGGGTTATGCCGGGATTTGGAAAGAAAAAGCTCCTTGGGTTATGCCAGGGAGATCCACAGGTTATGCCGGGATTTGGAAAGAAAAAAGCTCCTTGGGTTATGCCAGGGAGATCCACGGGTTATGCCGGGATGGAAAGAAAAAAGCTCCTTGGGTTATGCCAGGGAGATCCACGGGTTATGCCGGGATGGAAAGAAAAAGGCTCCTTGGGTTATGCCAGGGAGTCTTTTTGGTTTTTCATTTTTACTTCTTTTTCTTCTTTCTTTCTTCTTCTTTTCCTTTTCTTCTTATTTATTTTTTATTTAGCAAAACGCATGAAAGAATTTGGGAGGGGGGGAAACTTCCTTTTTGGTCGGTTACCTGCTGCAAAGCTGTTTCAATGCTTGCGCACTTCTTTTCTCTTTTGGGTTGCACCTGCTTCTTGCATGGTTGCTTTGAATTACACCTGTTTTAACTTTTAACCAAAGAACAATTTGTTAGTCTGAAACGGTGGTTGGTTTTGTGGTCTTGATCATCCCAATTGCTTGATCCCGGCCCCATTTCCGTTGAGAACTTTGCCGCCTGCTGGCTTTGAGGGTGAATCTCTTTTCAAACCGACAGGATTCAACTATTAGGATTTCATGATGACTCGCCCGTGTGGGCTCTGGCCTTTTCACTTTATTCAGCTCTTAGGACCTTTGCCTTTGACTTTCTTTCTTTTCCAATGTCTTTGCTCTGAAAGCATCAACCACTATGGTCAGTCGGGATTGGCCTGACGCGCCCGCTGAGGCTGGGTATTTTCTTTGGCTTTTGCCAGGCGGAGCCCTATAAAACCAGTCCTGCCACCTTTTCCTTGTAATAATCCCGGAAGCAGAGTTAAACCGAAAGGGATTCAAGGAAGAAGTATACAAAAGGCAAGCATATGAGTTTAAAGAGAAGCGTCCCTTTCGGGGGAAAAGAAGGACTTATCTGGGGTGCATGCTGCCTTCGAATGAACATGACATGCTTCTTGGACTGGATGCCCGACCCACACAAACCTTCCAACTTCTCGTGAACCCATTGATCCGCATTTCCAAGTCAGGGAACCTCGCCAGGACTCTTTCAGTGGTAGATGTCTTCTTTTCGGCCGACAGCGCCCTTTGCGGGTTTTCGCCAATCGACCTCTCTCATTTCTCTTCTCCCCGTCGCCCCATAGTGCTCTTTACGAGTTTTCACTAAGCGGACTCTCTCATTTTCAATTTCTCTACTCACCGTCGCCTTATGGTGCCCGAAGGTTTTCACCGATAAGACTCTCTCATTTTATTTCTCTCAATTTGACTTGTATCAGATTCCAACAATGACATTTTCACTTCCCTGCCTTTGCCAATTGATCGGAAGGACTTGGACAAGGTCTTTGGGTAGAAAGGATTTTGGGTGGAACTACAACTTTGGAACGGTTTCGGCGGATTCATAACCGAACCATCATATCATCTGCCCCAGTTTCAGTTTTTGGGAAATTGGGATTTTTGTTTTGGCGTGACTTACCCCAGAGAGAGGCTGCCTACGTATCCTTTCGGAATCAAGTCAGACGTAGTTCAGGGAAAACATTTGTTTTGTTGTTTTTGTTTTTGTTTTGTTTGTTTCTTTTTTTTTCTTTTCTTTTTCTTTTCATCATATTTTCTTTTTCTTTTCTTTTCTTTTTTTTTCCTTCTTTTTTTTCTTTTTTTTCTCTTTTTTCGGGTTCCAAAGAGGGTGGCCAAAGAAGAGTAACCGGTTCAAGTGGGTTTGCGATGGGCTGATAGTGTTTGGATAGCGAGAAGAAAAGCCTTCGTCATCTCAATTGCACAAAAACCAACACCGCAGAGAGCCTAAACATAGTACCTTTTTACTGCATCCGCATTCACAGCTGTTTCGGGATCATTTCCTTCGATATCTCCCAAATACAATGCTCCTCTCGGCAATATTTTTCGGATGATGTATGGACCCTTCCAATTAGGAGAAAATTTTCCTTTTGCTTCCTGGTGATGAGGGAGAATGCGTCTTAACACGAGTTGTCCCACTTCCAAATTCCTGGGACGCACCTTCTTGTTGTAAGCGCGGGCCATTCTTTGTTGGCACAACTGCCCGGATGTGCCTGAGTACATCACACTCTTTTGTTGTAATGTATGGACCTTTCCGACCCGCGAACCAATTTTCCTTCAATTGTTCCAATTCTTTGTTTTATTTCCTCAAGGTTACCTTCTTTGCATTTCGACTCTTGATTCATTATTTCGAAATCTGACAGCGTTTTGGGATCTAGGCATGAAGTCCGCAAGCATGTCATGTTATTTAAAGCTGTATTATTAAAACTGAAGAGAAGAAATGAAGGAGAGAACTAGCAAAATCAGAAAGAATAAAGAAAAATGAACGATGAAATATTGATTTCATTTCTTGGAATTTGAAGATAACAGGGTTTACGTTCGGGAATTTAAAGACAAGAAACTATAGGAAACATCCGAGTTACACCCTGGAATAACTCGGGATGCAGAAAAAGTAGCAGGACGGGGCTACCGGGACTCCCGCCTGATCAGGAATGGCGTAGCCTTCCAGTTTTGAAGCTTGGCGCTTGGTCCCATGTATAACACCTCAGCGGTGCTAGTGCCCTCTCCCGGCTGGACCATATGGGTTTCGCAGAGCATTTTCCTCATTGCCCCACGTATTTCCTCACTTTCTTCAGCCGTGAAAACCTCATCATCTTCCTCTTTACTGTATTTAGGCTTGACAAAAGTTTCATACAAATGTACCACCTCGTAGTCAGCCATTTTCATCTTTTGAAAGAAGCCTTCCGCTTCCTCAGCATTGACGGGTTTCTTAGGCGGGAAACGCCTTCTGGTGGCATTGTTTACTTCTTCTATGTTTGAATATTTTTCAACAGGGGGGATTTCTAACAGCTCTCCCAAGATCTCTTTACCCTTATACGTAACCGCCGTCTGATGATAATTCCATGATACCGCAGCAGGGTTCGTCATAGGCTTCTGTGGTACGCGTCCAATAACCACTGGCTCAGTCAACCGAGGTGGTTTGATTGTCCCCCGTACCACATAGGCTTGCTTGAGTACGTACATTTGCGTCCCCCTTTTCACTTCCAATTTCTTTGGAGGGTTCACAATCAGCTTCTTTTCTTGACGGCCTCGCGGGATATAGAGAATTCCATCCTTGGGAGGTATCGCTTCTGTTTTGGCTTCAGCTTTCTTTTCCGGCTCCGCCTTGGTGACTTCGTTTTTCTTATCCCCTTTATCTTGCTTTGAAGCAACCTTTGCTTTTCTTTCTGCATCAGCAATGGCAATGATGACCTTTAATGCTGGATCGAACTCTTTATCCTCGCAGATCATTCCAATCATAGGTCCATTATTGTGAGCTAGCAAAGGATTGTTGGTCACATTTGGGACCTCCTCGTCCCTCAGCACTATCTTCCCATGCTCTATCAAGTCTTCCACGGCTCTCTTCAATGTCCAATAGTTTTTTGTATCATGCCCCTCAGCTCCTGAGTGATAAGCGCATCGGACACCCCGCTGATAGGAAGGCGATTCTGGGTTTTGCCTGTTTGGAGGTATGGATTGCAGCAGACCCATTTGAACAAGCTTCGGAAACAGACTGGAGTAGGATTCACCGATTGGTGTAAAATTTGGCCTCCTGGGTGGTTCACGAGGACGGAAGTTATTTTGTGGAGGACGGGGGTTATAGTGGTTTTGGTGAGGAGGCTGGTTTCTTTGAAATGGAGCTTGGTTTCTATTGGCATGTGGCTGCGGCCGAACAAAAGGTTGAGCATTCATGACCGCATAAGGTGGAGGAGCATAAGCCATATCGTGATGAGGGTAGTAATGTTGAGGGGTTCTGTCCGAAAACATGGGTCCGGGAGCGCGATGTCTCCTTGCCCCTGAGGCTGCCATAACCGTTTCTTCTTTCTTATTACCTTTGGCCCTTCCTCCAGACCCGCCTTGAATGGCTTGGGAGGTTGCCCTAATGGTTGACTGGCTCAGAATTCTGCCTGTTTTCAATCCATTCTCCACCATTTCACCAATTTTAATAGCTTCTGCGAATGGTTTTGTAATGACCCGACTGGTCATTTTTTATTTCCAAACCCCGTTCCCTTAAATAATACTTTCCGCACTTGCTTTAGCTAATTTATGACTTGCGGGGACGGGTGGTTCGGAAGTTAGAAGAGTTTTGAGCAAGAATAAGCCTAGTTGTTTCTTTAAGTTTCTTTAAAAAGGCCAAGTTTGACTTCGGTCAACATTTTGGGGAAACAGACCCGGAATTATGATTTGGCAATTTCTGAGGGTCCGCGGGAAAATATGGGACCTGGGCATATGCCCGGAATCGAATTCCGAGGTCCCTAGCCCGAGTAATGAATTTTTTCGTGAAATTGTTAAGTTAAAGTTTCAAAGATTTAAATAAACTAAGAAATCATTATCGGGTTCGGATTTCAATTCCGAAACTTGGTACAAGTCCGAAATATCAATTAAGACCTACCCTTAAAATTTGGTGTCCATCCGAGTAGTTTAAGGGCGTTTTAACCCGTTGAAGGAGAATTAAGAACTTGAAGTTCAATGAATTGATTCATTTGGTTTTGGGGGTTGATTCCTCGAATTAGCGTTGTTTTGAGTGTTTCGAGGGTTCGAGTAGGTCCGCCTCGTGATTTGAGACTTGTCGGTATGTTCGGGCGGGGCTCGGGAGCCCCGAGCGTCAAATGGTCGAGGTTCGAGTGAAGTTGAAAACTTAGGAAGAAGCCTCATTTGCTGCTTCTGTCATAACCGCTTCTGCGGCTCTTGGACCGCAGAAGCGAGACCGCAGAAGCGGTCGTTTATCGCAGAAGCGGAAGGGGCCAGGCCCAGGGGAAACCGCAGGAGCGGACCCCTGACCGNTCCGGTTCGTACCTTGACGTAGTTACCGTAGTTGAATTTGCTAATGGAGGCGCATAGCTTGTCTTGGTTCAACCGTAGTTGAACTTTTTGGCGAAGGCACATAGCCTGAGTCCCGATTCAACCGTAGTCGAACTTGCTAATGAAGGCGCATGGCCTGTCTTGGTTCAACCGTAGTTGAATTTGTTGGCGAAAGCGCATAGCCTGACTTGGTTCAACCGTAGTTGAACTTTTTGGCGAAGGCGCATAGCCTGACTTGGTTCAACCGTAGTTGAACTTTTTGGCGAAGGCACATAGCCTGGGTCCCGGTTCATCTGTGGTTGAATTTGCTAATGGAGGCGCATAGCTTGTCTTAGTTCAACCGTAGTTGAACTTTTTGGCGAAGGCACATAGCCTGAGTCCCGGTTCAACCGTAGTCGAACTTGCTAATGAAGGCACATGGCCTGTCTTGGTTCAACCGTAGTTGAATTTGTTGGCGAAGGCGCATAGCCTGACTTGGTTCAACCGTAGTTGAACTTTTTGGCGAAGGCACATAGCCTGAGTCCCGGTTCAACCGTAGTTGAATTTTCTAATGGAGGCGCATAGCCTGTCTTGGTTCAACCGTAGTTGAACTTTTTGGCGAAGGCGCATAGCCTGAGTCCCGGTTCAACCGTAGTTGAATTTGCTAATGGAGGCGCATAACCTGTCTTGGTTCAACCGTAGTTGAACTTTTTGGCGAAGGCACATAGCCTGAGTCCCGGTTCAACCGTAGTTGAATTTGCTAATGAAGGCGCATAGCCTGTCTTGGTTCAACCGTAGTTGAACTTTTTGGCGAAGGCGCATAGCCTGAGTCCCGGTTCAACCGTAGTTGAATTTGCTAATGGAGGCGCATAGCCTGTCTTGGTTCAACCGTAGTTGAACTTTTTGGCGAAGGCGCATAGCCTGAGTCCCGGTTCAACCGTAGTTGAATTTGCTAATGGAGGCGCATAGCCTGTCTTGGTTCAATCTCGTAGTTGGACTTTTTAGTGAAGGCGCATAGCCTGTCGTGATTCAACCGTAGTTGAATTTTTTGCGAAGGCACATAGCCTGAGTCCCGGTTCAACCGTAGTTGAATTTGCTAATGGAGGCGCATAGCCTGTCTTGGTTCAACCGTAGTTGAACTCATTGGTGAAGGCGTTTAGCCTGAGTCCCGGTTCAACTGTAGTTGAACTCATTGGTGAAGGAGTTTAGCCTGAGTCCCGGTTCAACTGTAGTTGAACTCATTGGTGAAGGCGTTTAGCCTGAGTCCCGGTTCAACTGCTGTTGAATTTTGTCGGTCTTGATGACGAAGGCAGAGAGCCCGAGTCTCATATGGTGGGTATCGAGTATTGGAACTCATTTTGGATTCGATACTTTGAGCGGTTTATCCATTGTCTTCCTAACCAGGGTATATAGGCTGTCTTGAGGCGAATCTCGGCTCGAGATATCTCCGTGCCGGTTTCCGACCGGAGCTCGCATGCCTTACAGAGACCTCCCCTTAGGAGAGGAGGGGACTGCTTCTTCTTGCTTGCACTATCTGAGGTTGGAGAGAGAGTGAGGACTTAGATCTTGATTTGGGATCTTCGAGCTCCCTTTCGAGTTTGGCGCTTCTTTTCTTTTGGTCCAGGGAAGAACTACGCGATTTTGCTATGAAATCCCCACAGACGGCGCCAAATTGTTCGCTCAAAAAATGTTACACATCTTACGAGTACAAAACAATATAAATAAATCCCGGGATAATCATAGCAAATCGTAATAATCCGTTGGACCAATTGAAAGACATGAAAATAAGAACTCACGATTAGGGAGAGAAGCATTAGAAACCTTTATTGATAATATTTGTTTGGTCTGCCTCTCCATGGAGAGGTTCAGAGCCTTACAATGGTGTTTTCTCTTCCCATAAGAGGGGTATCTTTTCTCGTTTCTCTCTCCTCTCACTAGTGGTCGAGAAGCAGCCCCCCTTTTCTGGGGTTTCCTCTCTTGGTATTTATAGCTGTGAGCTTCGTGAGCTGGCGATAAGTGGCCGTAACCACGTTGATATCTCGCCTTTTGTATTGGCGCGTAGGCCAGGGCCTTGTCGACCGAGCTAGAGGCGGGTTGAACGTTGTCAATCCTGAGTGTTCGTGCCGTTAATTAATCATGAATTAACTTAAAACGGGATTAGCCTCGTTAATTATCGTGGGATCAGATTTTGACCCATACAATAAGAAAAGGCTTGGATCACTTATTCATCTTTTCACATACACTTGTGTGATTTTCTCACTGTCATTTACCAGCCAATAATTCATCCTAGCCCCCCTTCATTTTACATCGACTCTTATACTTAGTACCAGTAGAAGTTGTAGTTATAAAATAGTCAAAATCACCTCAACTCTCTGTGTTTTGCCTTCAGTATTCAAATTGCGAATTAATCAAGTGAAACTAATTTGCATCTATGTATGAATATTAATATGGCAGAAACACATGTAATTGAAATAACTGATTTATATTAATTTATTGAGTTATTCTTTTGACAGCTTTGGATATGGACAATTTCATCCGTGGACAGGCGTCAAAGCTTCAAAATTAGCGACCACAAAATTATCTCAAGAAGAGGAGAGAGCTTATTATCAATTCTTTTTGATTTTCCATTTGGTGTTCGATATTTATATTGGAGCCCGATTAAATTCGGTTTCGCATAAGGAGGTCTCACATTAAGGGATAAATTGTTCTAGTTAAAAATGAATGAGTATTTATCTTATTGATGAGTTGGAGTTAAACTTGAAGCAGCCGTCTCATGATAATTATGTTACATATTGATCACGCCCAACTCTAGTCCTAAAAAGGATAAGCGCTCGCTGCAAATATAAACCGGTCTATAAGTCCGGAGTCGAATCCCACAGAGAACTAAGGCTTAGCTATATCTGTTTAATATCACTAAGAAGACAAGTTTGAACAATTTTCTAAATTATAAAGATTGAGATTTATATTTCTAACTAATTAACTAGCAAATACTACAAAACGATAAAATTATCAACTAACGATACAAAGGGTTGGAGAATAAATTAAGGAGGTCTAGAGTTATGATTTTTCCAATTGTCGGAATCCTTACATTTATGTTCCCTATAATTTCGCCGATGTATTCTCTACTGATCGTGAGCACTTTAGGTGCCGTAATTCTCTCTCGAGCAACTACAACAATTTACTAGATATATTCTCTCGAACTACGCTAGTTGGCTTCATCTAACCGCTCACTATGACCACGTCAAGGCTTTGTTATTTCTAAACCTACCTTTAAACCCAATATATTAATTTCTCACATACGTTAGGAGTGACGTTGTTCAACAACCACCTAAGTATGTATCCTTTCTCAAGCAACACATAATAAATAGGCACAGTCAATCGATGGCCATTCAATCAACAACAATAAACACGTAGTTGAACAAGTAGAGTAATCCAACGACTCAATTATATAAAAACATAACAAGAATTTATCTTACAAAAGGTTCCATCAAAAACCTAGATAACAAATTAGCTATTCATAATAGTATGCAAAACTACAATACTAAAAATCATAACCAACAATGAAAAAATAGGAAGAGGAAGGAAAAACTTGTAGAAGAATTCCCCGCCTTGCTCCTATTGTGTCTCTGCCTCCTTAGGTCGAATCTGTGTCAAAAGCGTGTCCAACCTCCTCAAAATACCGTTTTTCCATGTATATATACCAAGTAGGATCGGGCCCAAACAACTATACCTTCTCCTAAGTGAAAAAAGATAATTTTTCAGGTCTGGACGCTCGCGGTCGCGGTCCGGGCGCTGTTCGGGCGCGGTATTTTCCCAGTGCACTGCCTCAGTCCCGCGTCCAGGTCCGCTGTCGTGGCTTCGACCGCGTTTTTCACCTTGTTCCGTTTGAAATTTGGAAAAACGTAAAACATGAAAGTTGTAGTCTTTTGAGTTAGCTTTCCAACCATATATTGTGGAGACCAAATGGAATGCCTACTCGAGTCTTCGTTTGTTCTTAACTATCAAATTTGACCCCTGAACACGATCCCGGCTTAATTCCTTCGGTTTTTACTCAGACTTCAAAGCTCCAAATCACTTGAATTCATTCCATAACATCTATATAGCTCGGAATCACTCCTAAAAGGCATAAAACACTACAATTAGTGCAAAACACTAGCGATTAAAACGCAAACTCAACTAAAGTGCAGTAAATTAGAGTGTAACAATCGACTAAAATACGTAATTATAGCCTATCATCACATACGTACTTGACAGAGGGTCAAGCACCACTATCATCTGATTGTTGCAAGCCCATTAATTCCAACTAGAGATCACTGTCTAATTCAGATTCAAGAAGATCATCAAAGCTGATTAATTTGGAACAAGCACACCAGTATTATTCTGTTTAGAGAACATTTAATCTGAAATTTGTCTTGTTCAAGTGAGACGAGGATGCAAATGCGCAACTAGTTCGATCTCTAGTCCATTCCGAACATCGCCCAAGTAGTAAAAGCTTATCTATGAGCTCATATATTTGTTTCTATCTGAAATTCTGAATTAATGAATAACTTTACTCTATTAATATTACTTTATCAAATTAAATTAAGTTAATTTTATCGATGGTCATTGAACTTTTGTGTTTGTTACCCAAAAGTCATTTTTCTTTTTTTTCTTACGTCAAAAATCATTTAACTTTGTGTTTATTATTCAAACGTCACTTTTCTTTCTTTTGTTATACAAAAATTATTTTACTTTGCTCTAGTTATCACAAAAGTCACATTTGCCAGATTATATAATATTTTTACTTGAAAAGTCTATTATGCCCTTGATATTATATAAATCTTCATATTTATGTAATACCTTCTTTATTATATAATATATAATATATTTTACCTAGGTATTTTATTTATAACTAAAATAACTTGATACTATTTTATTTATTATTATAATATATTCGTACATTTAATTTTTCCGTAACGGTCAGTATTTGATATGTTACATTTCAAGCAGTCTATTCGAAATAGAATTATAGAATATAACAAAAAAAAATTGTTATAACCAACAATCGAGGTCTCCATTTCTCGTAAATAAAAATATTTTGTGGTATTTGAAACCGCCATATATTTGTGAGAAAAAATGTATGATGGATAATATAACACGCATCGTCCGCTTGGAGATCGCTCAGAATTCATCCAAAATGTGCCAGTTAGTCCAAATGTTTGTCAAATAGGCCAAGTAAATTCAATAGTTTGAATCTCACATAAAGAGACAAATTTAACACAACCTGTCTTATTCCCTCTATGTTTTTGTTACTTCCATCTTATACTACTTGATTATTACATACGATTTTGCAACGTACTTTTAGCCGGTTTCCTTCTCTATGATATTTCTCTTTTAGAGTAATTGGTCCAGAGCAAATTTGTGAAAAAAAAGAAAATTTGATTAGTGGAAAAGGTTCCTTTTCATTTTATTGATCAACGTTTAGAAACAGATCCGCATAAAAAGAGTAAAATCATCCACCTCCCTTATATTATTATACATCATCTCACCTCCTGGCTAGCTAGGGGATATTATTATATGAAGCTAGCTATATACAAAACCATTGCCTCTAACGAATTATGATATGAAGCTATATATATTAGTACTAACGGAGGAACAAAATGGTCTTTATTAGCTATGATTTTTCTTCAAATATATATGGTAGAATATGTGATTTATTACGGTTTTCTGAAACATATAAATTTGTATCTCAAAAATACTGAAGAATCGATATTTCATGTTTCATCGAAAACTAAATAATTTAGTCAACGTGCTCAAATTATCATATGTTATATAGGACGGCGGTAATTCGTTTGATGAAACATTCTCCAATTTAAGTGTCAGCTAGTGTACCCCTATATCCCTATGCATGTGTCAATTGTGTTTTACTTTTGCTAACACTTTGTTTGGGTTATTGTTCCCTATCGTTTTATAATGTATTGTATTGTATCGTTATATGAATACAATGTTTGGATAGATTGTATAGTTAGTTATTGTTAAATAATATTTTGCTGTTTGGTTTTTACTGTATCGTACTATATTGTAATTGATAAGTTTACTAAAATACCCGCAATTGTTTAAATATTAAATTTATCAAAAGTTATGCATAAAAATAATTTTAAAAAATAAAACAGAAGAAGACAAAACACCTTAAGAAAACAAAACAAAGGAGTGAGACAAAAGAAGGCAAAACAAAAAAGCACAGCTAGTTAGAATTGACTTAAAAGCAAATTAGGAGGAAAAATAAAACAGAAGGCGGCAAAACATCTTTAACGCTGGCGGCAGGAGTTCTCGAAAAAAATAAAGTAGGTTAGTCAAAATAGCAGCTAAAGGATAAAATATAATTGTGGAGTAATCAATTAGGGCATAATTGAAAAGAAAATAGGAAACAATCCCACCACACCAAATCGGTTGTTTAAAAAAAGGAGACTTTTCATTGTTCCGAAACAATAGATTTAACAATATAATACCACCAATTTGAATGAAACAAGCGAGAACAAAATAATATGATACAACGGAAAACAACCAATATTTTCAACAAAATAGTGCATTAATCTCATGGATCATTAAGCAGTAAAAAATTTAATTTAATTGATCTATCAGATGTATATCTCCCCTCACTATTCTAACTCAGGGTCATGATTGTTTTTTCTAAAACCAATAAACTCACTCGACACATTATTGGAACTGTCATGTTCTTTCTGTAGTTGGGTTTTTCTGAAGGGAAGTGGAAAAATGATTCCTACTAATTAATATAATTACCTTAATAAAAAAGGGGGAAAAGAATCCTAATAGAGTTAGCCAATTAGAAAGTACCAAAAACTAAATGATGGTGGTGGGGATTTCTGTTCTACTCTCCTGCTTACGCAGCAACAAAGAAACTGTTATCCTTTCTGACATTTTACGCTTAAAACAATTTTTGCCCCTTCATAATTCTTGGAGCCAATTTTTTATTACTTCTATTTTGTTCTCTAAAGAGGACAAATTATTCCTAAATGAACATCACACCATCTCAAGATGTTTTTAGGTTGACTTAAACCATCAAACCGAATGGTGTCACGACCTCCCTATTAAAGAGACAAACAAAGTTAGACCCTTTTTACTTTTGTTTATTTAAGTTATTTATGTGTTTGTTGGAGTTTCACTTATAAAAGTTCGAACTTTAATATATTATACGGAAGTTCTTCTGTGTTTTAGGTAAGAGTATTTTTTACCAAAACTTTTTTATATCAAAATAATAACTAAATATTAATAGAATTTAAAATGGTAACTAATATTTGATATTTAGGTATTAAAAGTGGCTATTTGCTAAATTTTCCCTTTTATCAAATTTCTTCAACCCACTCTTGCCAATGTGTTTACTCGGGTTAGATCCCGTAAAAATGGCGTGGGATAGCCACTATTTAAGGTGGTATTTATTTTTTATCCGGCAATTCTAATATTGAGCAAAAATAGCCACTACTCTATTAAAATTAATATGAAAAGACATTTTTACCCTTTCTTCCATTGCTTTTCTTCCCAAACCCTCGCTTCTCTCACCGTCAGTAGCCTTGGCAAGGACCTCGCAGATCTTCTCACCCCTCCCACCTCGCCTGGTCGTGATGTTCAAGGATAGTGATAGTTATTATTGGGGAGATTAGATCTTCTTCGTGTGCAGACTACCAAGAAATACATAAATAAAAAGTTTCTCCGTTTTTGCCCGCTCAGCTCTATTGTGCTTCCTTTCAGGGGTTTTGAAAAAGCTCTTTCGCTTCGATGGTTTACATTAATAAGGACATGCAGTCTTGATCTTAGAGTTACAAGTTCAAAAGTTAGGGACAGGTAGTCCTAAACATAGACTTACAAGCTCAAAAACTAAGGACATGTAGTCCTTAACTTAGACTTACAAGCTCATAAATTAAGGACATCTAGTCCTGAACTTACAGTAACAAGCTCATAATTTAAGGACACTTGGTCCTGAACTTAGAGTTGGAAGTTCAAAAATTAAGGACACTTGGTCCTTAACTTAGAGCTACAGGCACCAAAATTAAGGACAGGTAGTCCTTAACTTAGAGTTACAAGCACAGAAATTAAAGACATGTAGTCGATGCTAAACTACAAGGAGAGATGCTCAGCTTGGTTATCAAAGACCCAAAGGAGTGCAAGGATATACATAACAAAAGAAAGAAATATGCAAAGACAATAAGCATTCCAGAGGGCATTACACCACAAGGAGAAACAAGAGATATCAGTGGAATAGTTAAGAGAAAAGGTACTGAAGAGAATGGTATATGGACCCTATTAACATCCTCAAGATAGGGCAGGAGATGACTGGATCTAATAGAGTGGAAGATATAGATGTGCGGAGCAATACAAGAACAAAGAACAAGAAAGTAGAAACAACATTAGTCATGAACCACCTGATCTAGATCCTTCAATAGAGGAAGAAAGAGATGAATATGAAGAAGTTTTTCATGACCTAGATGTTATGGAGACAGACTCGTCAATAATCAACAATAAAGAAGAAAGAAAAGCTCAGTCTGACGATGAACTCACTAGAGTCAATATCAGCTCAGTCAACCAGGAAGTGGAGTATCCCGAGAGTACAACAGTCTAACAAAACATTATTTTTTATGACAATCTTTCACCCAGGAACTACAAAAAACAGGGTGTGAATTTCATTCAAGAATGCCAGATCACAAAAGAAATCAAGGAACAACAAAAAGAACCTACCCCTAGAAGTTTCAAATGATAGACACACTATCATGGAATATAAGGGGAATAGGATCTGCAGGATCTTTGGAGAGACTCCAAACCACCAAACAACAATTTCAAATCCCTTTGATATGCTTACAAGAACCTCTTGTAGACAGTGGTAAAATGGATAGATACAAAAGAAAACTAGATATGAACCATGGTTTTTTCAACTGCTCAAACAAAATATGGATATTCTGGACTGCTAAAGTGGATGTTACTATAATTCAAGATAAGGAGCAACATGTCCTGATTAGTGCAAAACATCTCAACCACCCTACTATCTTTCTAACAGTTGTCTATGCTAAATGCAATGAGAAAAGTAGAAGGGAGTTATGGCAGGACCTGAAAAATACATCCAACAACATTCAAGGAGCTTGGGGTGTCATTGGAGACTTCAATGTTATCACATCCTGTGAATAAAAAAAGGTGGTAGACGCTACAGAATGGAGGAAAGCCTGGACTTTATAGAGTGCCTTAATGAGTGTGGTCTTCAAGAGGCAGGTTTCACAGGGTCAATATATATATGGTGTGATAACAAAGATCCTCCCACTACTATTTGGAAGAGACTGGATAGACTGGTCTACAATAGTGCATGGTTTGATACTATATCCAGTACTTCAGTTACTTACCTTTCAAGAGCCTGCTCTGACCATGTCCCACTTCTTGTCAAAATGAGTAATGAGGTTACTAACCATATCAAATACTTTAAATTCCTTAATTTTTGGACTGAACACCAAGACTACCTCAAAATAGTGAAGGATGCCTGGGAAGAAGAAGTTTATGGGAACCCTCTATATACACACCATCAGAAAATCAAACAGGTGTATAAAGCCCTTAGTGTGTGGTCCAGACAGATTTTTGGAGATATTTGTGAGGTTTCCAAAAGATTGGAAGCGGAAATGAGAATTTTGGAGGATAACTGTGTTAGTAATAACTCCTCTGAAAACACAAGTGCTCTCTTTAGATGTAGAGCTTAATTCACAAGATACTTCAAGATTCAAGAAAGTATTCTAAGACAAAAAGCTAGAGACAAGTGGTTTAAAGAAGATGATGCCAACACAGCCTATTTCCATAGTGTTATAAAGGAACATAGAATAAGGTTGACCACTACTAAGATAATGGATGACCAAGATCAATGACTGGAAGGAAATGAAGTTATTGTAGAAGCAGGCACTTTCAAGGGATGTTCACTCAGGAATCTCACGCCACTAATTTCAATGCTCTTAACTGTATATATAGGTGTATCACTGATGATGATAAAAACATGATTAAAGCCATCCCTACTATTCATGAAGTTAAAGAAGTTGTGTTTAATATGGACAAGGACAGTGCCCCAGGGCCTGATGGCCTGAGTGGCTAATTTTATCAATCTGCTGGGATATTATACGCAACGATCTTCATAAGGCAGTGGAATCTTTCTTTCAAGGTGCTAAACTTCCTAAGTTTTTCACACATACTGGCTTGGTAATGATTCCCAAAATAGAGCACCCTAAAAAATTCTCAGATCTCAGACCTATAAGCCTTTGCAACACCTCTAGTAAAATCATCTCAAAAATCCTCAATAGCAGAATCTCAAACATCCTTCCAAAGCTTATATCCAGAAATCAATCAGGTTTTATAAAAGGGAGAGTTATTACTGAAAACATTCTATCGGCCCGGGAAATTATCAATGATATTAAGAAGCCTTCTAGAGGTGGAAATGTGGTTATTAAGCTTGATATGGCTAAAGCTTACGACACGGTCTCTTTGGGAATTCTTATGCATGACTCTTAAAAAATTTGGCTTCTGTGAGTGGTGGATACATCTTATTCACAACTACATATCCAACAATTGGTACTCTGTTATTGTAAATGGAGGAAGGCATGACTTCTTTAAATCTAACAGGGGTCAGAGACAAGGTGATCCAATCCCTCCATCTCTTTTTATCATTAGTGCTGAACTTCTCTCCAAGATGCTGAATAATCTTCATGATAGACAAGGTTACAAAGACTTTTACATGAATGTCAATGGTCCCAAAATAAATCACCTTTCTTATGTTGATGATACTATCCTCTTTTGCAATGGTAGTAAAAAGACTCTTGAAATGATCTTAAAAACACTTGAAACCTATGAGAAAATCTCAGGCCAGCTCATAAATAAGGAAAAAAGTTGTTTTGCTATAGCTGATAATGCTAATGCTGCTACCATTAATAGACTAATGACCATCACAGGTATGAACCATCAATACTTTCCCATAAAATACCTTGGGTGCCCTCTTATTATTGGAAGGAAGAAAATATGCTACTACTATGATATAGTCAACGAGATTATCTGTGAGCACGTGATTTTTGCCCTATATGAATTATTTCCAAAAATTCAAACAAAATGATTTCTTTTATTATTTTGCAATTTTGTGGATTTTTATGACATTTTATGTTAATTGTTTGCATTTTATTTGTGCATTTTAATTCATATGAAAAATATAAAAATACACTTGGCTTTTGTTTAGGATTTAATTTCATATTTTAGGATTAATTAGTAGTTAAGGAAAAATTAAAGAAAATAACAAAAATGGTCTTTTGCATTTTTATTTTAATTTGTGTTTAATTAGAAATTAGGGTATTTGGATATTAGAAAATATAATTTTTTTAGTGTTAATTTGGTTTTTGAGTTTTGATTTACTATTTCAAAAAAATCAGAAAATAAATAAAAGAAATATACACAAAAGAAATAAAAGAAAAACAATTGAAAGAAGGCTGTTTAATAAAGACTCGAATTGGGCCGTTTGTAACCAATTCCCCTAGCCCAATTCGTGTAATCCACTCCCAGACCAGGCCCGATTCCTTTTCCCATCCGTTTCGCCCCATTATTTAATAGAACGACGCCGTATAATCGAGTTTCAATCCAAGCCGTCGATGTTGATTAATCAGACGGTCCAGAAGCCCACCCCCATTAATATATAAGTGTCCGAACGGGCACCCCACCCCCCTTAGGCCATCGTCTCCCTCACAGCCCACCCCCCTCTCAAGAACCCTAATGGAGCCGCCCTAATTCCCCACCGCCGTGGATGGCGGCGCTGGTCCCTTTCAGTCCCAAAATTACACCATGAAACCTCCTCAGCCCCCCTCCCCCCCCCCCCCCTTTCCAAATATCCAAATAATTTCCCTCAAACATCAACCAATCTCTTCGAATCTTAATTCGAAATTTTCCGGCCACAACGCAACTTTCTCCAAATCACCCCAAATTTACACCGTTGAATCCCCTCCGTCTCCTCTTTCCAACGCCCTAAAAATCACCGTTCGAATGTAAGTCCAACCCCTCGAATATTCAAAAATATGGATGCCGCCTCCACCGTGCATGGCGGCGGCGCCTCCAAATTACTTCAAACTGATTTTCAGGGCATCCAGTAAGTTCATCTACTTGTTTTCTGGTTATGTTCTCCCTCTATTTCTCTTCTTTTCTAGTTTTTTTTCAATAATTGAGTTTCTGCTCTTTTCCGTGGTATGATAATTGTGATTGGTTTGTGTTAAATTTGTGGTTCAGGCGAATATTGTGTTCATCATGTTGATTTTGTTTTAGGATTTTTTAGACTGTGAGAATTATTAAAGTAGTTCTTCAGGATCTTTCTGATTAGTTTAAGTTCTGCCTGATTGCTATTTCGTAATTGATTCTGTTGAGTTTAATTTTGTGTTTTATGATTCAATTAGTTTTCATTTGGTTTAATCGTTTTTTTGATCCTGTTTTGGTGATACTTGAGTGTTGTTTTGTTAAGTTTAGTTTTATTAATTAGTTAAGTATATCAAATTGCTTCTGAATTTCATTATTGAAGTTAGAATGGTCTTCCTGCTTTATTAGTGCATTGGATATGGTTGCATTAGGATGTTTGAGTAACTATAATCTATTTTTTAATTGAAATAAAAGACTGAGGGGGTAATTGGTTTAGTTCAAGGGAAGGAATTGTGTGATTGGGAACTCTCTAAGAGTTTCTAGTTGGGGTTTAAAGTAGAAATTCAAGGAAAATGAGTAGGATAACTTGACACCTAAGTCAATAACTAAGGGACTAGTTAGATAAAATTGATTTTTAAAAGAGGGACTAAGTGGCAAAGGCTAAAAATCTGATATGGCCTCATATGTGCCTATAAAAGGGCAATGCCCTTGCCTTGAATCACAAGTTTGGGGAGATCTGAAAATTGCCCTCAAAATTCCCCCAAAAATCAGTATTCGCTCAACTCTTCAGATCTGAGACAACAATTCAAAAATTCAAAAAGCCAAAAACAATAGAAATTACAAAAATCCAAAAAAAAACTGTTCTGTTCAAGTTTCTTAGTTTAAATTCAAGTGTTAGAGGTTAATTTGCATTTCCTAGTTCAGTTCTAGTAATCGGAAATTTCAGAGGTGTTTCTGTCTGAGTTCGGGTAATTTTTGGAGTTCAATCGAGTCAGTTTGGTAATCATTTGGTTGCTGCATTTCTATGGTGTGTTACTGGTTTGGGTAAAGCTATTTTTGGATCAAAATCACTCCTATTTGATGGTTATTGCTGTTGAGACTTGCTGATTGTTCCTGTTAGCTGTTGAATTGCTGCTGACCCTTCCTTCTTCTTCTTATATTTCCAATACCAGGTACACATTCGAGCTTGTTTCAATGTAGATCTCCTGCTGAAAACTGAAATGAAACTGAAGTTTATGCTATAGATCTACTGTTTAATATTTCTGTTACGTTTGAATGATTTTTTGTGCGATCTAGTTGGTCGTCCAGTGTAATTAAAAGTGGACTGTAATTAGGACTTTAAAACGACTTGGACTATGTTGATTTCCAATTTGTAGTAGTCTTAAAGTGGCTGTTAACGCTAAACAGAACAAGTAGTTCATTGAGATTCGATTAGCATTGTTAGTGTACATAATACTGGACTGGCCGAATTGTATTAAAGAGATTGCTGGACTGTTAATTTGTAGTTACTTAGCTTTAGGTTTAGTATAGTTAATACTTGTTTAGCTTAGCAATTTTCTGTTTAAAATTCAAAATCATAAACAGTTTAAGTTTTCAATTAAGTTGGTCGAAGTTAATAGTTCACGCTAGTCTTAGTTGTTTTCTCGTCAGCTGGTTCTTAATTTGGTTACCAACATAACAATTAGGAGGTATAACATGTGTCTTATAATTGCAAGCATAAGTAAATTTGCTAGTACCTTCGTTCATTTCTAAAATCAGGACGGTGTAATTACTCTCTTGAACGATTGGTTGTCTAATTTTTGGCCTTCATTTGGGCCTGAAGCCCAATTTAGTTGCACTCTCGCGTATTGAGCTGTTTTGGGGCCTAGTAAACTGAAAATCATAGACTTGAGATTTAAGCCTCTTTGAATGTTTTTAATGAAAACTGATTGGTTAGTTAAGTAATTAGGGCTTTTTTTTCTTTTATTTCTTAGAGTCAAGCAAAGATAGAAAATCATAGTCGCTTTTAGGTGTGCCTGTTAAACAATGAAAGAGACGAGCCTCGCCGAACAAAACACATAAATTGCGGGGCCCTCAATAAATATTGTATTGAAATACTTAGATTTCGGGATGGGCCGTTTAGAAAATTTCACGGCATTCCCCAAAGATAACAATGCGCTAGTCGCTTTAGGCGCGTATTTTAATAACATTACCTTCCTAAACTCGGGTGCACATTTATGTGACCCAAATCCATATCTCATTGAAGTCGAAATGTGTCAACAACCACGGGTGCATTTATGTGACGTGGTTCGAGACACGTTTTCACGACGTTGCAATTCTCGTAAAAATAATAATAAAAGAGGTTTACGGTTAAAAAGCACATAAGCTAAAACATGTTTTGAAATCAGATAAATCCAAATATAACAGTTGAGCGACCATGCTAGATCCACGGAACCCAGAAATGCCTAACACCTTCTCCCGGGTTAACAGAATTCCTTACTCGGATTTCTGGTTCGCGGACTGTTAACAGAGTCATAATTTCCTCGGTTCGGGATTCAACCGGTGACTTGGGACACCATTAATCTCCCAAGTGGCGACTCTGAATCTTAATAATAAATCCCGTTCCGATTGTCCTTTAAGTGGAAAAACTCCTTTACACCCTTGCGGGTGTAGCGAAAAAGGAGGTGTGACAGCCAGTTTCGAAGAAAGATGGGAAAGTCATAGTGTGTGTTGACTATCGGGATTCAAACAGAGTAAGTCCCAAGGATGACTTCCCACTACCAAACATACACATCTTGATCGATAATTGCGCCAAGCATGAACTCCAATCCTTTGTGGATTGCTTCGCGGGTTATCACCAGATCTGGATAGATGAAGAAGACGCAGAGAAGACTGCTTTTATTACACCATGGGGTGTATATTGTTACAAGACGATGCCATTCGATTTGAAGAACGCTGGGGCCACTAACTTGAGATCCATGACAACCATCTTCCATGATATGATACACAAAGAAATAGAGGTGTATGTGGAAGATGTCATTATCAAATCCAAGAGGGTCACAGATCACAAAGCAGACTTGAGGAAGTTCTTTGACACACTAAGGAGGTACAACTTGAAACTGAACCCCACAAAATATGCATTCGGGGTTCCCGCAGGAAAATTATTGGGATTCATTGTCAGTCGTCTAGGGATTGATCTAGATCCATCTAAAGTCAAGGCAATTCAGGAGTTACCGCCACCTAAGAGCAAAAAGGATGTGATGAGCTTCCTAGGGCGTCTCAACTACATCAGCCGCTTCATAGTACAATCCGTATTCATATGTGAACCCATCTTCAAAATGCTGAGAAAGGATGATGAGACAAGCTGGACAGAGGATTGTTAGAAAGCCTTTGACAGAAGCAAGGAATACCTGTCCACACCACCAGTTCTGGTCCCGCCAGAATCGGGACGACCTTTGCTACTCTATCTATCTGTACTAGATGGATCCTTCGGATGTGTTTTGTGACAACATAACGAGACAAGAAGGAAGGAGCAGGCCATATACTACTTGAGCAAGAAGTTCACACCTTACAATGCATGGTACTCTCTGCTTGAACGCACTTGCTATGCTTTGACCTGGACAACTCAGAAATTAAGGCATTACTTATTTGCCTACACTACATACCTCATATCAATAATGGATCCTCTGAAGTACATATTCCAGAAACCAATGCCAACTGAAAAGTTGGCAAAATGGCAGATACTATTAAGTGAGTTCGATATCGTCTACGTGACTCAAAAGGCGATCGAAGGACAAGCATTGGCAGATCATCTTACTGAAAATCCGGTGGGAGGAAAATACAAATCTTTGAAAACGTATTTTCTTGATGAAGAAGTATCATTCATAGGAGAGGACATCACCGAAGCATGTGACGGTTGGAGGATGTTCTTTGACAGAGCCGTAAATTTCAAAGGAGTGGGCATCGGAGCAGTTTTGGTATCAGAAATGGGTCAGCATTATCCGGTATCTGCTAAACTCAGATTTCCCTGCACCAACAACATGGTAGAATATGAAGCATGCATACTAGGGCTCAATATGGCAGTCGACATGAACATTCAGGAGTTGCTGGTAATCGGTGATTCAGATTTGCTTGTGCACCAGGTACAAGGAGAGTGGGCCACCAAGAATTCCAAGATATTGCCATATCCACACCATGTGCAGGAATTGAGAAAGAGGTTTGCAAAGATAGAATTCCGGCATGTGCCCAGAATTCAAAATGAGTTTGCCGACGCATTGGCCATTTTGTCCTCCATGATACAACATCCAGATAAGAACTACATTGATCCCATCCCAGTAAGGATCCATAATTAGCCAGCATATTGTGCTCATGTCGAGGAAGAATCGGATGGAATGCCTTGGTTCCACGACATCAAATAGTACTTATCAAAAGGAAAATACCCGGAGCATGCAAATCACACTCAGAAATGCACGCTCCGGAGATTGTCAAATCACTTCTTCCACAGCGGAGGGAACATATACAGAAGAACTCCTGATTTGGGTCTACTAAGATGTGTTGACGCAAAGGAAGCTTCTAAGTTACTTGACGATGTGAATGTTGGGACCTGTGGTCCACACATGAATGGTTTCGTCTTGGCTAAGAAGATACTCAGGGCAGGTTACTTCTTGATGACCATGGTGACGGATTGCATTCAGTATGTCCGCAAATTCTTTCAATGACAAGTGCATGCCGACATGATAAAAGTACCGCCAAACTAGCTCAATGCAACAAGCTTACCTTGGCCATTCACCGCCTAGGAAATGGATGTTATTGGTCCAATTGAGCCCACTGTTTCAAACGGGCACAGGTTTATTCTGGTCGCCATCGATTATTTCACAAAATGGGTCGAAGCTGCGTCTTACAAAGTTGTAACCAAGAGGGTCGTAGCAAATTTAGTCAAAGATTATATTGTCTACCGATTTGGAGTTCCCGAGTCCATTATTACTGACAATGCCGCCAACCTCAACGGTGATCTGATGAAAGCTATATGTGAAGCTTTCAAAATCAAGCACAAGAATTCCACAGCCTAGAGACGTCAGATGAATGGAGCCGAAGAAGCCGCCAACAAAAACATCAAGAAGATATAGAGAAAAATGGTAGAGAACCACAAACAATGGCACGAGAAGCTACCTTTTGCTTTATTGGGATACCGTACCACGATTCGCACATCAACCGGGACAACTCCTTACATGTTGGTTTATGGTACCGAGGTTGTCATCCCAGCCGAGGTGGAGATTCCTACTCTAAGGATAATACAGAAAGCTGAACTCAGTGATGCAGAGTGGATAAGAAGTCGATATGAACAATTGGCCCTTATCTATAGAAAGAGGATGAATGCATTATGTCACGGCCAACTTTATCAGAACAGAATGTCCAGAGCTTTCAACAAAAGGGTCAAACCAAGATAGTTCACACCAGGACGGCTGGTATTGAAGAAAATCTTCCCACATCAAGATGAAGCCAAAGGGAAATTCTCTCCCAACTGGCAAGGTCCGTACATGATCCATAGAGTGCTAACAGAGGAGCACTCATACTTGCAGAATTGGACGGGGAAATCTGGCCGAAACCGATCAATTCAGATACAGTCAAAAGATACTATGCTTAGATTATTTTACACTTCTTCATCTGATGTAATTGAACTACGCTTGACCAGATTCCCGTTTAAGAGGGGATACGTAGGCAGCCTTATGGGTTTGGTCATATCGTAGTAAAATTTTCATTTCCCCCCAAGATCAGAAACTGGGGCAAAATTTTGAGGAGGACCCTCAAATTTTCGGAGCAAGTCCAGCCAGCACCAGCATATGTCCGACGGCCAGAAATCAGTTAGGAAACTGGGGCAGAATTTTGAGAAGGAGTCCGTAAAGGCCTATATTCTGCAAACGGTCGAAGATCATCTACAAAACTAGGGCAAAATTTTGAGGAGGACCCTCAAAATTCCAATATGAGAGAGTTGCAATGTCTCTGAAATGTGTTACAGTCACTAGTTCATCTAAAATAATGTGATATTTCATTATGTTTTAAATAATAACTCTATTTTTCATCAATAATTACATATTTTTGAAAAAAATTTATTTCCGTTACAATCAGGTATCACCTAGGGAAACTCGAAAAGCTTTCAGAACGGAGCAAAGCAAAGCCAGCCAACAGAAGCACGAACCAACCTTCCCCCCACGAAACTTACAATTTTTCTTTGAACGCAGGCACATCTGACGTAACAATATCATCCATGTAGCAAGATCGCTATCAATCACCAAACACATCTCCAACTAAGACATGGTACCCTTATTTTCTTATTGCTCTTTGCATAGGACTAATCCATGTCCCGTACATTTGCATGAGGCTAATCCCTGCCTCCATACTTGCATGATTCTAATCCTTGACTCTCTGCTTGCATGAGTCCAATCCTTGACTCCATCCTGCATGAGGCTAATCACTGCCTCCCCATTTGCATGAGTCTAATCTTTGACTCCCTATTTGCATGAGTCTAATCCTTGACTCCCTGTTTGCATAAGTCTAATCCTTGACTCCATGAGGCTAATCCTTGTCTCCATAGTTGCATGAGTCTAATCCTTGACTCCCTATTTGCATGAGTCTACTCCTTGACTCCATACTGCATGAGGCTAATCCCTGCCTCCCCATTTGCATGAGGCTAATTTTTGACAGCATGAGTCTAATCCTTGACTCCCTGTTTGCATGAGTCTAGTCCCTGACTCCATGAGGTTAATACTTGCCTCCATATTTGCATGAGTATAATCCTTGACTCCCTATTTGCATGAATCTAATCCTTGACTCCTTGTTTGCATAAGTCTAATCCCTGACTCCATATTTGCGTGAGTCTAATCCTCGACTCCCCATTTGCATGAGGCTAATCCCTGCCTCCATACTTGCATGAGTCTAATCCTTGACTTCCTGCATGCATGAGTCTCAAAAATTGCATATCATTATTCAAGGGCGTCATGGTTCGGAGGCACCATCAACATGGCCCGAGAACACCATTTCATGGCCTGCGAATCCCTCACTAAACAATTCATGGCCCAGGACGTCATGGTCCAAGGACGTCATCTTTAATCATCTAAAGATAACTTTAATGGTCCGAAGGGAACTTGCATCATGTTTAAATTTATACATAGTTTACGCTTGTATTGCTTCTATTTGCAGGTCACCCGGCAAGCAATGGATATCCCAGCAAGAGCGATCCCGCTTCAGTTCTCCCGACCATATCAAACCTAACCTCTTCCATAAAACCATTCATTTATCCAACCCTAGATGTTGCGTCCGTCCTTGAAATGACTTCATCGGTATACTTCGTCGACGAATCCGGAACTACACATGGCCTGATTCCTGTAAAACCAGGGATATGTAGGCAGCTCAGAAGCCAGGGTGCGGCCTAATCTCTCGAACCATTTCGCTCGGTCAAAATAACTATCATTTTTTTACCCGAAAACTCTTTCATCCTTCCTGAGTAAAGAGGAAGAGCCGTTGATACCCAATTTTTCCTTATATGTTTTTTAATATGCATAAATACTTCCAAAATAGCATATATATATGCATATATAATCTTGCACGAGGTTTTTATAATTTTTCCCATAATTGTAAATATTTTGAATTGATTTATTTCCTTCCCCTTCATCCATAAAATCCTCAATGATTATCCCTCAAATTATTTTTTTGATGATTTAGTTATTTAATTTCAATATTTATGCCAAAATATGGTTAAAATATTTTTTGCGCATTTTTATAATTGCATTTTGTATTTTTAAAGTTAAATTGCATATAATTGCAATATTAGCCCCATTAATGTATAATTATATTTATATGCATTAAATCGATCTCTTATATTTTATAAAAATATCAAACATCTATTTTAAATCATTTTGGTACACAAAAATATTTTCCAAATATTATTTATTATTTATTATAAATTATATGGGGTTAAATTGGCTATTTAAAATCTTGCCAAATTGCATTTCAATTTTAGCCTCAATTAAAACCCAATACCCAGCCCAATTTTTGATTTAATTACCCAAGCCCAATACCCGCCTGACCCTAACGAACCTCCCCGACTCGGCTCTTGTTAGATCCTGGCCGTTGATCATTTTGATCAACGGTCCAGATCTCCCATTTCCTAATTAAACTAACCTATACCCCCCAAAACCTAATTCATTTCACAACCAACCCCGCCGCCCTAAAATTCTCTCTGCTCTCAAACTCTCTCAACCTAACCCTAATCTTCAACCGCTGACCTCCCATCTCCGGCCATCTCCGGTTACCTCTCATCATCTCTTAAGCCTCCAATGACTTCTCTCATGCCATTCTTGCCTTCTTTAAGGTCTTCAAGGGCACTGGGCCACGCCGACTTGCATCTAAGGTTTGCTATTTGTCTGTTCTTGGCTACTTTAGTGTGACTTCAAGCGAAATCACGCTGTATTTGGCACGATCCTTGGGTTTCGAGACAGGTTCTTGCATTTCTCCATGGATTTCTTCGAAAACCCTAATTTCTTCATGCATCTCCTAGATCTGTATGTTTTTAAAACGATTCGAGTTGGTTTTTTTAGTATTTTACACTGTTTTTGAATCCCTTTTACAAGAATCATCGATTTCAAAGTGTTTTCCCCTTTTTCTAAAACGAGGGTTTTCGGAACTTCTTCTAAAACTTTGTTTAAACTGATTCCTTATGTTTGAACTTCTATTTCTGACATATTTTCACTGATTCTATGTGTTTACTATAACTTTAACTCGCCTATGCTGAAAGCCCTAATTTTTAGGGTTCTTTGTTTGGTTTTTGTGTATTAGCATGACTGACCGGTTCTCATTTTTAGAGTTCTTGTGATTTCTAGTGACTTCCTCGCCTTGATATGCTTCTACTGAGTTTCTTAGCCTAAACTTACATTGATTCTATTTGCTTGTGTTCATCTTGACTGTTCACATCAAGACTTGCATCTTTCTCACTGATACAGTATTGTTTAACTTTCATGTTTGCTAGAGTTGTGTGCCGATTATTGACTATCCATGTCTTACTCTATTAATATGTTAAACATGCTGACTCTTTTTCATGACCTTCTCTTTGATTGATTCTGAATAACCTGTTTCTTGGTTTGATTTGAACACATTCCTTTGAACCTCTGATTCCTACCATTCCACTTAATTTGATTAATTTGCTTGCCTTAATTAATTTTCCCTTGCCTTGCCCGCATTGTTACTTGATTCTTACTGATTATTTCCTTAAATAAAACTTTCTGAACCTAGCCCTAATTACTTGTTCTATACTTTTACTGTTTAAAAATCTTTCCTTATTTGTTGTACTCCAGCTATGTATGATTTCTTTCCTTACTTGTCACCCGCTCTTGACCGTTTGCACTGATTCCCTTAATTAAAGGGAGACTCGAACTAATTTTTATTTTAAGTTCTATAATTACTGAACAATTTGATTCTGAGTTAGCTGGCTGCATGCCAAGGCTAACTATTGTGCTCTCCTGCTCCTTCACTTTTGCTTATTGTCCTCTTTACTGGTATGTTCTAGTTTCAATTCAAGTTCCAACAACAATATGGTTCTTTTATTGCTTCAGTTCATCTTGTTTCTAGTTTGCTCCTACTTATGGTTTTGTTGTGAAACTTGCAGTTAATATGATTACATAATTAGCATATTATGAACCCCCTTCCTTAGGATAACTATGAGCATGCTCCCCCTTTTTATGTATTCTGTACTGCACTATCTGGCTTCTGGTATGAACCCCTCTATGTAGTTTGCACTCTTGACTTGTATGGTTCTGGGATTGGTCTTAAATCATGTGGATCCTACACTAACCCCCCCCCCCCAGCATTGCTGGTTCTGTGACTATGTTGGAGCATGTCTGTACTAATTCCTAAGACCTTGGCCTGTTATGTGTTTACAATCATGTGTTCTATGTGTTCCCAATCCCCATCACCTTTGTGTGTAGTTTCCTTCCTCTTGATTTTGGTCCTGTGAACATTGCTGATGTGATTTTAGATTTCATGCTTTACTATTGCTTGGTCATGTAATTCTCTCTTTTCAAAATTGTTTTACTGCATGACTCTCTCCTTTACTCTACAAAATTATTTCAAACAAACCTCTTTTTTATACTATTTTCCTACTAAAACCTTTCAAACTTTGTCAAGCACTCTCACTCTACTCCTAAGTCAATAGGTTCTTCCCCCTCCAGTATGCGTACTGCCTTGGGATAATTTTGAGAACCCTCTGAACTCTGGCATAGTGAGGCTGGCCCTTCCACACTGCACTTATTCAATTTTGTTAGCAAGTCTAGGTGTAAGCACTGCCCGACATCCTTGAGATCCTTAGGGAACTTTGATGCACCTGGACTATAACATTGTCTATGGAATTTAGGCATTTGAGGCTATTGGAGGCTTTGGATATCTGGGCCTAATCCTATAGAATAACTTCTTATTTTCTTATTTATTTATGTAATTCATTCATATGGTCTGTAATAATTTCTAAATAAATATTAGGGTAATTAGTAAAAAGGGATGGGTAGTTACATGTTTGTGGGGTAATACGGGTAGAAACCATGCCTATAGGGCTTTACATTTTAATATGATTACCTTACCAAGTAGAAAACGTGCCTATAGGATCTTTACATCTTGTCATGTTTATGTCATTATGTTAGAAATCTTGCCTATAGGTTTCAAGCGATTCCATAATAGAAATCATGTTTATAAGTCCTAAAATCAGTTTCACAAGTAGATGCCATGCCTATAGGATATAATTTAACCCAGCTTTTGTTATAATAAGTGTTTATATGTTTTTCTCATCATGCCTGCAAAGTTTCTGAAATCAGTGTTAAACAACTAGATATCAGGCCTATAAGGAATGTCACCAGAAATTCTGCTTAAACTAGTTCAAATAAATAAATCCAGTCCGTGTTCAGTTCACTTCGAAACTGGTTTATTTTTCTGAAACAAGTTCTTTCAAAAACTGCTTTAATATATCGTTAGACAACATGCCTATAGGGATTAAAAGGTCCGTTTTAGAACCTGCCTTGTTTCACTATATAAAGTGTAGTCATCTGCATGTCGCGTATAGGCAAGCCTATAGGACATTTTCGAATCTTGCAACTATGAAACTATTTCTGTGACTTATGTTCTTCTGGTTTAACAGGATTTAAAAATCAGTAGGTAACTAACATACTTCTGAGTTTATAAAAAATAAACTGCTTGTCTTCTACATATTTCTTTAGACATCCTACTTTGGGATACTGTTTAACAAAAGGCCCTTATTTGTGTTTGAGTCGTGCTGTTTACATGCCTTATTTGTGGAGGTAAACTGAGCCTCTTATTTGCTCCTTCCTGTTCTTGTTTGCTAAGAGTCCTATATGTTATTGCTTGTCGCCTTAGTATTTTACCTTTTAGAATATTAGGGGTCTGTCTAGAACCACCTATAGGTAGAGGTCTTAATTCCCTCCAAGACCATTAAGAAGGAATGTGTAGCAGCACGCAATAGAGATCTTGACCAACACTCGCTTTGCATGACCACTAAGGGGATGGGAAGGCTAGATGTGGATATGGTGACCGATGCGCTAATGCCACGCGTAGCCCCTTTCCAATGAGTGATTACCGGGCATTGTACTGATGTGATTCTATAGGCTAACTAACCTAGGACCCCTCTCCTAAATTCTCTTGACTTGAAGCTTTACTTTCCTGCACACAACTTGTTCAAATTCTTGTCTTATTATTTGAATTACACAATGCACAAAATGCTCTACTTGCAATTATTTGCTTCAATTGTTTATTTTTGGACTAATTCGTAAGAATAAGTTCGGTCGGGACCCACAGTTGTGGACCAAGAGGGGTGCCTAACACCTTCCCCTCGAGATTATTTCGAGCCCTTACCCTAATCTCTGGTAATGCAAACCAATCTAAGAGTTAATCTCTCTAGGTGCCCTAACGCACCATAATCCGCTAGGTGGCGACTCTTCAAAAACCCAATTCCCAGAAGGAAATGAGTTATTAGCCCCCATGAATGTCGAAACCCGGAATTCTCCCCGCGAGGAGGGGGGGAAAAGGGGCACGACAAGTGCGGGAGCAGAATAATCTTGCGATGGTCACCAAAACTTACCATGAGGCCGAGCCACTGAGCCTCACCAAAGGCCGAGCGAAACTCCGATAGCTTACTATCCTCCGAAGATAGCCGATCGGTCGAATCACCTCTTTTTAACCGTTGAGAAGGAGTCGCCCCACTACAAGCCCCTTCGCACCCCGGGGGCCATTTTCGTTTATCATCAATCCTCGATCCCGAGGTCGGCAACCTCTCCTCCTCTCCCGGAGGGCACGACCTCGTTTCAGAAAAATCTTCAATACCTGCGGCGGCTGAGTTAGTACGCTGAAAAGAAAAGCACCACTTTCGGGAAACGAGCCACCAATTACCTACCATGATGTTTTGCCTCCCGCCTCCCTTTGGATAGATCTCGTCGTCGGCGCTTGTCATAAACCGACCAAGCTGCCAGCTTACGAGACCACTCGGCCAAATCAGGGACCTCGTTCGACAACCAAAGAGTTGCTACAAAAATGGAACGGAAAGATATCATTATGGAGCCCACCTCCAGTCAAAACAATGAAAATTCAGGTGAGACACTTACGCGTGAAGTTCCATTTCTCAGGAAAGGGCAGAAACACTCTAGGAATGATATTGGTCGTTCAAACTCAAACGAACCGATTCATCAATCCACGATCCTCGTCCTCTTCGCTAGTAACGGCAGGAGCTCAGGTGGATCGATGTTGTAGAGCAATCAAACCCCGATAGCGCGGTGGCTGATATAACCTCACAAGATGGCTGAGGGTAAACTCAATCCGGGCCTTTTCAGCGAAAAATCTTATCTTCTGCACTATTTTCAAAAGGAAGGGGTGAGCCTGCGCCAAGGTAACCCGATATCCCCGACAAAAATCAAGCACGACGAGGTCGGGGAACCCGACGCAAAAATATGCGTGTATACACTCAAAAACCCCTCGACATAGGTCATGATGCTCTCCTCGGAAGAAGGTACTTGTAGTACCACACCTTCTCTCCATCCGTAATCTTTTCTGATCATTTCGAGATTTTTCTCTCCCACTGATGAGATGATCCTCGACACATGCTCCCGGTGACCTGGAACATTGGGAGACCTCCCCAGCATGATGGCACTCCTCTAGGCAAGGCACCTCGAGGCCCGCTTACCGGGCACCGGCGATGTGTCACTGATCGAATGAGGAGCGTAGAAGGGGTTCCCCTCTCCTTGGTGGTTGGACGTCGACATAGCAGTCGTGGCTACGATAGAATAAGAAGGGAAAGATACAGATTTGGGCGAAGATTTTAAGTTGAAACAATGGAAGAACTAGCACAAAGCGCCAGGCTCTGTGGGAGAAATAGTCACTCAAAGTAGCAGAATCACCACTGGAGAGGCAAGTGAATGAATATATAGGGGCAAAGCAGCAACTGCCTGCCTACACAGAAGGCCAATTAATTCTAGTCGCGTTAACGTCACCCTCTCCTAGAGAAATGTACTGGCGGGATCGCCCCGGGGTCCCTTTACCAATTTGATCGAATGTTGCTACCCTGCAAAATTTGAGAAGCAGCGAGGCCTCAGGGGCTCCTTGATATCACTGGCACCGACCCGATAGAAGCCATCGATCTATCTTTGGGGCAGAACCCGATTTAAGGGTCATTATCGCTCCAAGTACGATTTTCGAAAGGCTAATGTCAAAAGTCGAAGGTTAATTACGCGAGATCGAAAGAACAGAAAAGCCCATTTTTGCACTTCCAAAAACATATCTACAAAAGACATCTTTACAAGATCCATTCCCCCCGGAATTGCATACGAAAGAAAAAAGAAAGAAAGCAAAACAGCATGAGGCCTACTCTTCATCACCACTATCTTCGCCCTCGTCTGGGGCAATCAAGAGTGCCAACACTCTCTCCAATTCACGGGCCTCCTCGAGGTCAAATGATAGAATGACGCCCCTGGCCTCGATCTCCTCTAGGGTTTCTCTCCTCGCCTTCGCCCTAGCATGTTTAATAGCCAGAGCTAGTTTTTGCTCGGCTGCTACCGATATGTCACGAGCTATTTGATGTGTAGTGGCTGCGTCCTCCAGATAAGTAGCAACATTTCATTCAATCTCGGACTTGGTCGCGACTAATGCAACAATCTCCTTGCGAGCATCCTTGAGAAGATCATGGGATAACGCCAACTCCGCAGCCGCTACCTCCCTTTGTTTCCTCAGCCCGAGGATCTCCACATTCAATCGAATAATCTGCGAGTCATTTTGCTCGATCTGAAAAAGAAAGGTAAGCCAATCTGTGTCGAAATATGGGAGCAAAGGTCAAGTTGAGCGGGGCGAAATACCTGCATAGCGATATCAGCCTTTTTCCAGAGCGCTCTCTCCAAAGCAGCCCGGAGCTCTCCCTGATTCATTCTCTCCTAGGGTAGAGTGAGCCTCCGACTCCCGCAGCATCGAGGTAAGCTTCTTATGCTCCTTTTCGCGATATGAAAGCTCCTCGCGGTGCCGGGAGAGGGCATGATCATACATATCCTTGCACTACGGTATAGCAGAAGAGTTAGAAAAACAAAGAATGATGCCCGAGACTGAAAGAAATATACAAATGATAGTTATCATCTGCTGTAGGAACCTCTCCACCGCCTTGACGACGTTGGGAACGTCGAGACCGACGTTATCGCTAACACCGTCAAAGATATTGGCAAGCGAACCTCCCCCTTTGAGAGGAACCCCTGCTTTGGCGGCGTTCGCATCTTGAGCATCCCTCAGTTCCCCTAACGAAACTTGAAAGCATGAAATGAAATCATCTATGTCATCAATTTCCCCAAGAGGCAACCCCTGCTCCTGAAAAGCTCCGGGCCCCGACCCTTCAGGATCAATGGCAACGGTCCCCCCCAACGGAAGCTGCGCCAAACCCGATCATGGGATCCGAGGCCACATGGATATCCCCCTTGAGGTTCTCCGGTTGACGGGACCGACCTGAGTTGGCCGTCCCAGATTCAGCAGCCTCCGGTCGAGGCACCTGCGAGGATCCTGCGCTCGACCTCGATCTCCGTGCCAATTAGCACTCATCGTCATCCTCATCCTCAGTGCCAGGATTTTCCCCTAAAGTTGAAGCTGAGGCCCAGTAGCGGCTTGATGCTCGAGTGACCTGGGTTTCTTTGCCACAGAAGGATCGGCAGCCGCCTCACCCATCCTCTTCTTGCCCTTATCGGGCTCCGAAGCCTCCACTTTGCCGCCAGGAGGCGGCCTCATCTGCATATTCTCGCTGAGGCCTGCACAAGCGCGGTAAGCATAATTTGTCGGCGCAAAGGACACGAGAAGAAGCACAAATCTAAGGCATAGAAGGCAAGGAAACTCTACCATGATTTTTGGCCACCCATCGCTCCTTGGCCAGGTCAGTCCAAGACCGAACAAGATACGGGAATGCGATGTCCAACCGTTTGATCCACCCCGGCAAATCGGAAACCGCTTCGGGGTACCAAGCAGCGGCTACAGGAAACGCAAAAAGGTCATTATTTCGGGGGAGAGGGGAAAAAATTATCAAACATGGTTAAAGGAAAACCGCTTATGCTGTGTGTTCCATTTCTCCGGGAAAGGCATCCTCCAGGCCGGAATGATACCCGAGGTCCTTACCCGGACGAACCTGCTCATCCACCCTCGATCCTTCCCCTCGTCGGTATTCGAGAAAAATGATTTTTTAGATCGTTTTTGAAGCCTGATCAAACCTGGATATAATCGAGGGTTGTACAACCTAATCAAGTGGTTGAGGGTAAAAGTCTCGCATGCAAACCCTTCAGTGAAATTACGGAGCATCAATACTATCCTCCAGAAAGAGGGATAGATCTGACCGAGCGTCACTTGATATTTGTCACAAAAATCAAGGATAGCCGGATCTATCTCAGGGAGAGAGGATTCAGAAGAATCAACGGGACCCAAGGTAAACGGGTAGGTGTACACGTGAAGGACGCTGGCCTTGTAGTCCATTATATTTTCATCAGGTCCGGGAATCTCTACCTCCACTAACTTGTTCCATCGGCAGTCTGTCCTCACTGGTCCTATGTCGGTCATGACACTAATGTATCGGGACACATGTTCACATCGGCCCGATGTGGATGAAGTGGTATCGATGGTAAAGTCTTTTGACACATCAAGCTTGGAGGGAGTGCATTGTTCCAAGGTGGGTATCGCTTTGGCTTTCTCCTTAGACGATCGAGATAAAGATGTAACTTTGTTCCGCCGAGGAACCGTTCTGGAAGTCCTGGCCATAGCAATGGTAAAATTTTCTCTAAGAAAGCAAGATGGAAGAGTGTAAAAGAAGATGGGTCTGGACTCGTAAATTTGAAGCCGCTGTGAAAATAAGGATTATCAAACAGTCGATATATTTATAGGAACCGCTTGGGTAGCGAAAAGTACGAGCCAATAGCGGTTCGTGGGTTCCTCGATAATCGCATTTGACGGTGACCCTTGCATGATTTTCTGGGGCATGGCATTTAATGCTCTTATAGGTTGACGTCATGGCAATGATGCCCTCAGAACGGCGGTTCAAAATCGTTTCCTATTTCTTCGTTCTAGGAAACGCAGAGACTATATGTATACGGCAAAATCAGAGGGCCCAAATTCTTATCATTAAGGCATTTTCAGGAAATCATCTCGAGACCTCGAGGCTGTGAGGTTACGGTCGAGTTCCCTCCCTCGAAGTCCACTGACGCCCGACATAATGATGATGCCAGGGATGGGGAGTTCCCAAGGCATGCAACTAGCCCTAGCAGAGCCTGGTTTCATCTAGTTGTCCCATCCCCCGAATCTTTGTAATTAATGCTTTTGTACTATGTCAGGTTTTCCCTCCTATATAAAGGGGATCCTTACTATTTCGTAAACAACTGATGTTGCTCCAACTATTCTACAAGAAATATATAAGAACTCTCTCTCTCTTTTCTCTCTAACATAATCTCTCGATATTGTTGCTCTTATTTACTATCTTTATACTTGTTCTTCATTTATTGCCCATCATTGGCCATAAAGAGCCTCCCTTAATTATAGCGTGACTGTTAGCCCTTTCCCGACTACCCCTAATAGATCGAGCCCAAGCCCAGGAATCGACCTCGAGGCCCCAAACCGACAAGCTCGAGGCCCTGAATAGCTAACTCATCGGTTCGATTATAACTTTATTTTAGCTCGTGTCTCGTTCTTAAACTTCATATGCATAGCATCAACTGCTTAACAACTAGCATAAAAATAGATCCCGTATTTTTAGAGTCCCATCAACAAATTTAATTGTTATTACCTTTTTCACGGTAAACAAAAAGTAACAAACAAACTCAAACCGCTTCATGTCTAAAGAGATCTGAACGGATTTAGACAGAAATGGTTAGGTTATAAAAAATAATCAGAGGTGAGAAAAATTTGATTTGAACCACATATTTGAAGCCATGAACACGAAGATATTAGTACTCACAGACATAGGAATGAACACAGTCGGACTCATCGAGAACATGAGGGATTTGAACCAAATCTGGTTCGACTCTCTTTGAGATTCCATCAAGCAATATGAAAATCACAACACCAGTAGAGATAGGAGGCCAGATAAGGCCTGGAATCAAAGAAGAAACCCATGGATCGAAGGGATTTTGGTGATGGGGGGCTAGGGTTAGGAGGAGGGTGAGAGAGAAGAGAGGAGGAAGGGTTTTCGTGACGGTGGATCTAAAAAATGAATAGGGTTTGGGGGTTGTTTGGTTAATTAAAATGGAAGGTAAATCCTGGACCGTTAATCTTTTGAGATCGGCGGCCAGGATTGAACCTGGGTTGGGGCGGGTATGGATCAGGGTTATGGGTTATGGGTTATCGGTTGATGGGTTAATTTAATTGGGCTGGGGTGGAAATTGGGATAAGATCCGATAATCAAATTAAAAGAGGCTATATGTTAAATACCCAATTAATTTGATAAAAATAATTTATAAAAATATCTAATAAATGATAAAAATGCTATTTACGCATGGAAATGATTTCAAATAATTACTTAATATTATAAAAATATAAAAGGTCATTTTCCGTGTAAATAATGTAATTATGCATATAAGGGCTATTATTGCAAAGTTATTGCAATTATAGCCTAAAGATATAAATATATTTATGCATAAAATGATTAAAGCTTAATATAAATATAAATGATAAAAACCAAGTACTAAATCATTATAAAATTATTTGTGATGCAATTAGTAATTATTTAGATAATAAAAATACTGGAATAAATTAATTAAAATCCTTTTAAATTACAGAAAATTATGAAAAAATACTGGTGGATGCTCATGCACTATTTTAGAAGTATATATGCATTTTAAAATGTATGAGGGAAAAATTGGGTATCAATAGCGAGTAGTATAAATAGATATGTATAGGTCGCAAGCTAAAATATGGTAAAGAGATAAGGTTTTAGAAGACAGGAGTAAGGAAGAAAAAGGGCGAGTGGGAAGGTGTCAAGAAACGAATAATTTCTCAAGATTAAGCCCGTGAAAACAAGAGGGCCGATGATTTTTCGAAGATATAGAAAGCTCAGCATAGCCTGAATAAACTCAAAGGAGCTACTCATCATAAGTAGCATTTAAAAGAGATGGAATGTTGCGCTGATAAGTAGAATAAGGGTGTAATTGTAATAGATAAAGGATGATATATGGGCCTTCGAGTGAGTAGTGATTTCATGAAGTGTACATGATTAAAATACACACGTAAGGCAAACCATATTGGAATGATATAAAAAATGGTTACGGAAGTACAGTATCGTATCACCACAAGTGGATCAAGAAAACACTTCAAATGTTCCACGATGCAATGTGAGCCCTAGCGGCAGTGTTACATAAGAAGTCAAGTTATCAGTGGTAGATTGTGGATCAACGTTAAGGCGAATCAACAATATGTGGATAAAGTTCCAACATGTGAGAAGAGATAAGGATTCCACCCTTTAGATGAACAATAATAAGAAAGCACTGAAGGACTTGGATTTATACATCTATGATAAGAAGCGAGAGAGAGTAACCTAGAGTTGGGTAGCAGACCTCGATAATAATAAAACCAAGGTAAGCGTTATGGTATAGCATGACCCACCCAAATGCAGTAAATCCATACGGATGAATAACCAGGCCTATGAAATAAGATATAACAATATTCGTAAGTTCAAAAAAGTACAGAGCGAAGAACTTCAGTATAGATGCCCAGAGGAACACCTTATTGAGCCCTGTATATGTTTACCAGGTGAGGCCTAGAGATTGGCTAAAAGCTGGAGGAAAAAGGAGAGAAGAGTCGCATAGGCGCACTTACAAAGTCAGAGTCGTACAGGCTGGGTGAAAAAAGGTAGCAACAGTTACAAGATTGGGAGGATTTCGACCACGAATCATTGTGTGAGAAAGAAGCCTAAAGGGAGGAATGCCCTGGCCTTCGGGATTCATTCACAGAACAGTTGCCTAGATGGTAAGAGGAGTACTACGGTATTCGCAAGAGCTCTGGGTTGAGAATGATAAGTGCATCAATCAATATTCGAGGACGAATGTTCCAAAGGGGGGAATAATGTTACACCCCATATTTTTGTACGTGAAAGTACGCCATAAATAAATTAATGAAAGCTCGGAAGTGAGATGTTACATCCCGCATTTTTTGTACGTTAAAGTTTCATCGTAAGTTAATCAATGCAAGTTCGGGAATGGTATTATTTTAAGATTATAAGCGTTATGCTATTTCAAAAAAGTGATGAGTAAATTCGTGAAGGTGAGAGGGTAGGCGAATCGAAGAAAATGAATTTTGTCGAATTTTGACATATTGGGATAAAATACGGCCTGAGTTAAAATACTCGATATTTATGGGCTAGTGCCATACAAGGTACCATATGACCATGATAGTAAGGTGTATAAGGTATGTTAAAAGTGGGTAGTATTTTAAGTAATTTGAGATAGTTCTTGATTACGTAGATAATTGATTAATGATGGAGATAATTATGGTATTAAGTGGATAAGACAAGGTGGCAAAGTATATAAATAAGTCATTAGACCAAATGATAACTTTATTACACGTGAAGATGGATTGATCTCTTTATTGGAAAAGTGCAAGACTTTGCAAAGTTAAGCAAATAACATTTCTATACAACTAAAAGATAAATAACTTCAGAGAATTCATTTTGAATTCCTGGACGTGAGCTTCATATTCAATAACTTCAGAGAATTCATTTTTGAACTCCTGGACGTGAGCTTCATATTCAATAACGTGAGCTTTCAAAAAATTCAGTAACATGAGCTTTCATGTATCTTCAAGAATTCAAAAACGTGAGATTTCATACAAAGTTATACTACGTAATGGCAACAGGATTTTACGATTCTAAGGGAGTACACTGCAATCCTTCTCAAGAATATCATAAGGATTTTCCCCTACTTCGATCTGCCGTTACGTGTTCGTCACAAAAGACTTGTGTTAGAGGAATTTTCAAGAGAATTTGTCCAGGTATGGTAAGGCTATCTCTTTTTTCCTTTTGGCATGATCCAAGTTATACAGAAGAAACGAGCAAAGCATAAATAACTCTATTCATAGAAATGCTAGAGATTATTCTTGATTCCCCGTGTGTCATATTATTCTATCGTCTGTTCATGGGTCTCAGAAAATACGCAGGTTGATAAAGTTTGTTTCATGATATTAATCAGAAGCATAATGGTCTTATGACGTACCGAGAGATATTATTAACATATTTTCACATGCATTTGATGCATTTACATATGTACATTAACCCATGACCAGATGGCGTTATATACGCGTATATATGTATGTATATATATGTGCATATGGGATATGGGAAAAGGTTACGACGTTATATACGCATCACCACCTTATCAGCTGGTATACATTGATGATTTTGTCCACAGTAGCCGAGATGATATGATGGGATGCCCCAGAGCTTGATGATGTTATGAACACATGTACATATGCACTACATGACATACATACGTATATGCATGACATTATGAGTATTTTATTATTTACAAAATTATTAAGACTTATAAGTCGAGTCTTTTACTCCATGTTTCTCTCATGTCTATTATTTACTGCTTTTCATTCCTTACATACTCGGTACATTGTTTGTACTGACGTTCCATTTCCTGGGGACGTTGCGTTTCATGCCCGTGGGTCCCAATAGACAGGTCGAGAGCCCTGCAAGTACGCTATTAGCTCAGCGGAAGATGTTGGTGCGCTCCATTTTCTTCGGAGTTACTTGTTTGGTTAGTATGATTTAGACGTGTATTGGTTGGTATGGCGGGACTCTATCCCGACCTTTATCAAAATTATGTATTCTTAGAGGCTTGTAGACAGATGTCATGTACGTAAAAGATTGTATGGCCTTGTCGTCCTATGTTCAGTATACAAGTGGTTATTTTGGTCTTAGCGGCCCATTTGTCTTATGTATAAGTTGGTATTACATGTTGTATTCTACCTGTTTCACGACAACCTCTCCAGCTTAGTTATCTATGATAGTATGATACGAAAATATACGTTATGTTAGTACTCGGTTGAGTAAGGTACCGGGTGCCCGTCACGGCCCAATAGTGCAGACTATTGAATATGATTGGAGACCTGTATTTTGTAATGATGGTCTAAAATTTTGTCATGAGTCTATTGACTGTTAGCACAACACTAATTGTAATGAGGAGGTGGATAAAAGGAAGGGGAAAGGCCAAGAAGATAGAGGAAAAGAGCAAAGAAGCCAACTAGGACTATCAAGCAAACATGGCTGGTAAAGAAGCCAGAAATGAGTGCTGGAACAACACAAGAACCACAGAGGAAGGTAGTCCTACAAGCAGAACCTTCTCATGAGATTGAATGCACTAAGATGGGTGGAGAGAATATAGAGCCTGTACAGCAGAATGTTTCTATGCCATGTCAGACAAAAGATGGGATTAGCATACAGGATAAAATATGCTGCAATCCTGTGAATGAAGATTGCAATGATAAAGCGAAGGCAGCTGCTGAGATAAGGGATGATGGGAGAAGAGGACAACAGGAGGATCATTGTCCATCATGCCCTTCAATTTCTAACTCTCTATGATCATTGTCACTTGGAACATTAGGGGCCTTAATCAAGCCCATAAACAAAAAGAGGTTAAACCTTTCTACTAAAAATAAGGTATATGTAATGGGGTTTATTGAAACCATAGTTAAAGAACATAAGGCTAAGAAAATTCAAACAAAAGATTGCTCAGGGTGGAATGTTTACTGCAATTATCCTTATGTTGTAAATGGTAGATTTGGATACTGTGGAGAGCACACATACAACTATAGATTATCCACACTAAAGATCAATTCATCCATTGTCTAGTGGATGATACCGGCACTCAAATTACAACACATCAGTATCATTTATGCTCAGAATGATGGCCATCAAAGGGAGACTCTATGGAGGGACCTTAAACAGATAAATATGCAGGCTCAGGAGACATGGCTACTTAGTGGATATTTTAACGATGTGCTATCCTATGAGGATAGAATAGGGTCCCCTATAACTACTACTGAAACACTAGGAATCAAATATGTGATTGATTCTCTACAGCTTACCCCTTTTAGAGCTAAAGGATTGCATTTCACTTGGACAAACAAACAAGGTACTGGTTCAAGAGTATATAGCAAGATAGATTAGGCTTTGGGAAACTATCAGTGGATATAGCAATATGGTCATGTAGAGGCAGATTTTTTGAATCCTTCAGTCTCTGATCAATCCCCTATCCTGATCAAATATGGTCGACAGAAGTTATTACATCCTAAACCATTTAGAGAATACACAAATGTCATGGACCTTCCACAATTCCAGAATATTATTCAGTATGCTTGGAGTCGGAATTATGATGGCACACCAGTGCAACAGATTTGGTGCAAGCTAAAGACTATGAAGACACAGTTGAGAGACTCTAATGCCTATATGGCTTCATACAAACAAAAACTTGAGCAGGCAAGAGAAAAATTGGATATTGTTCAGAACCAAATTCAGGAGGATCCTTTGGCATAGAACTTATTTGATTTAGAGAAAGGCACGCTAGCTGACATTCAGAAATGGAGCAATATTGAGGAACAAGTGATGAGACAGAAGTCCAAGACTTGCTGGATTGAATATGGTGATGCCAATACAAAGTATTTGCATGCTCAATGGAAGATTAGATCTAGTTAGAATAGTATAACATCAATATACACTAATACACGATTAAAGATAATAGATCCCAAATTGGTTGAGCAAGAATTCATCGAAGTGTTTCAATCCTTGATGGGAGATTGTGCTACTGAAATGCCTTGTGCAAATACAACTATAATCAAGGAAGGACCATGCTTAAATATATCACAACAAAGAGATTTAATCCCAAAAGTTACAAATGAAGAGATCACTGCTGCAATATGGAAGATGCTTAAAGACAAACCACCAGGGGTTGATGGTTTTCCTTTGGATTTCTTTACTAGGAACTAGAATATAGTGAAGGGGGACATCTTTGCAACTGTGAATAACTTCTTTTCTACTAGTAGACTGCCTGGAATGATCAACAGTACAGCCATCACATTAGTACCTAATGTTCCGGCACCTTGAACAGTCAAGGACTATTGGCCTATTGCATATTGTACCACATTGTATAAGATTATATCTAAAGTCATTACAAAAGGAATCAAATCTGTTCTTGATGGGTTGATTGGTCACCCTCAATCAGCATTCATTGAAGGGAGGTGTATTATTAATAACATACTACTAAGTCATGAATTGTTTAAAGGGTACTCCAGAAAAGGTATCTCTCCCAGATGTGTACTGAAGGTGGATCTGAGGAAAGCCTATGATACTTTCGAATGGGGTTTTCTCAGAAGAATGCTTATTGACCTTGGTTTTCCTTTCAAGTTTGTGCAATGGATAATGGCATGTGTTACTGCAGTGTCATATTCCTTGGTACTAATTGGAGGACTGACCAAGCCTTTCAATGGAAAAAGGGGGATTAGACAATGAGAACCAATGTCTCCATACTTATTTCTTATTGCAATGGAGTATTTGGGAAGAGAACTGGGACAATCGCATGAGAATGGAGATTTTAACTTTCATCCTAGGTGTAGGAAGTTAAACACTACACATATATATTTTGCTGATGATCTCCTAATGTATTGCAGAGCTGATTTTGAGTATATCAAGATCCTAAATATTTCCTTTCACAGGTTCTGAGTTGTTTTTGGCTTGCACGAAAATATAGACAAAAGTGCTATATACATGGCTGGAATCTCACCAACTGAGAAACATGAAATCCTTGCAACATTGGGTTTTACTGAAGGAAAGCTTCTTTCAAATACTTGGGGATCCCTTTCGATTCTAAGAAGCTAGCAGTTCACCAATATCTACCTCTTATTGAGAAGATAACTGCAACGGTCACATGCTCGTCAGCTAAACTTCTATCTTTTGCTGGCAGATTTCAATTGATCAAGGCTGTCATCTTTGGCATTCAAACCTATTGGGCACAGATTTTTGTTCTTCCAAAGAAGGTTATGAAAGCAATTGAGGCAATATGCAGAACTTTCCTATGGACTGGTACTGCTACTATGTCAAAGAAAGCACTAGTTGCTTGGGAAAAGGTGTGCAGGTCAACAGCTGTTGAGGACTCAATATACTAGACATAAAACTAAGGAACAAAACAGCAATTATAAAATATTTGTGGGATATAATGAGAAAGAAGGACTACTTATGGATAATGTGGGTGCATAGTTTCTATATAAAGAATAGAAATTTTGAAACAATGGCCACACCTAAGTCTGCATCTTGGGTGGTGAGGAAGATACTAGAAAGCAGAAGTTTGATTATGGAGCATCAACAACTCCAAGGAAAAATTCATAACAGACTACAGACAATGTGCATTGATACAAAGTTCCAGATTAAGCAGATGCACTTGAAACTGATCCAGTATACCCGAGAGTTGAATGGAAAATTTTGATGTTGCACACAAATATACATCAAAGATATAGATTAACCTTATGGCTTGCAGCACAACAGAGACTAGCTACAGTGGAAAGATTGTTGAAGATTGGTATGTAAATTCCTACAGCCTATGCATTCTGTGGACATAGCTTAAAATCCTTCAGCCACTTGTTCTTTGAGTGCACCATCACAAAGCAATGTGGTCCAGACTATGTTCATGGCTGGGATATAATAGGAGCATTGAAGATTGGAAAACAGAGTTGGAATGGGCATGCAAGAAAGCCAAGAGCAGAAGAGGAACAAATGTTATTGCTAGTTATGTGTTTGCCACGACTGTTGCACTGATTTGGAGGGAGAGGAACAGAATCAGATTTGAACAAGCTAAATTTGATGATCTCCAGATTTGTAGAGAGATAGTACTACAAATACATATCAGTGGGAAGAACATAGTCAAGTGGAAAGAAGCATTGTAGGAGCTGAATTGGATTCCATAGATAAGTAGAATTAAAAGTAGAAATCCTTGTTGTAGTTGATTTTAAACAAGTGTCTGTATTGAAATATAGTGTAGGATAGATAGAAACAAAATTGATAGTAGCATATTGTGATGTATATTAGGAGTAGCCTGTCAAAGTTGCTCCTTGGACGTAGTTGTACATATTTTTTTGAGTATTAATAGAATATAACCTTAAATCAAGAAAAGATAGGAAATAAACCTACCTTTCCTCATTGAAATGTTCCCCTTCCATCCAATGATGGGCTCACCAGGAAACTGAAACTTAACCATCTTCGTACGACAATCAACATTTGCATAGCATGAGGCCAACGAGTCCATTCCCATTATCACTTCGAAATCAACCATTTCTAACTCAAATAAATTTGTCGAGGTTTGATGGCTACAAATCATCACTCTGCAACCTCTATATACCTTTCTAGCAATCATAGAATCTCCTATAGGAGTAGATACCGCAAGTGGTTTACTTATCAATTTAGGTTCAACGCCAAACTTATTATCCACAAAGGGTGTAACATATGATAATGTAGATCCCGAATCAATCAGCGCTTATACATCATAAGAAAACATATACAATATACCTATAACAACATCCGGAGACAACTCGAGATCCTGTCGACCTACTAGAGCATAGGTTTGATTTTGAGCATCACTCGAACTCGGCATTGCACCTCTACCTCTACCACAACCTATCGACTGTTGAAAACCTCATGCTTGAGGTCAAACTGATGAGGAAGAACCAGACAAAGATCCAGTCAGCTGAGCCATACCACCACCTCCTTTGTTAGGACAATCCCGCATCATATGGCCAGGCTGTCTGCAAGAATAGAATGTATCAGAACCTCGACAACACAGTCCAAAGTGGGCCTTTCCGCACTGATCATAATGGGGTGTTGGATGTCTCGTCTGACTAGTATCCCTATGATAATGCGAGCATGATGCCCGCTAACCTGACCTAGACCAGAATAGGTAAATAGATCATACCAAGGTCTCTGAAACTGTGGAGGAGCACTAGATACAGGTGGCACCAAACTCCTCAAAGACTAGGGCCTGATACTACCTCTGAACTTATCAGAATACCCTGCAAATTTCACCCTCTTATGTTGGCCCCTATCTTGCTCCTTATCTGCCCTTTGCTGGCGCTTACGATCCTCTAGTGTCTGGGCATAAGCCTGAATACGGGAAATATCCATGTCATGTACCAAGGAGGCTATCGTGAACTCATTTATTAGATGTGATCCCAACCCGTTCACGAACAGGTGCACCCTATCGCTCATCTCGGCCACCATATAGGGAGAATACCTTTGCTAAAGAATCAAAATGCATATTGTACTCTCACACACTCATAATACTTTGTTGAAGGTTCAAGAACTTATCAGCTCTAGATCATCGTATCTCAACTGGCAAGGAGTGACAAAGAAAGGCCTTAGAAAATTCCTTCCACACAGCTGGGGAGCATTCCGACCCCTGGATCTCTCCCAACTATCATACCAGAAAACCGCTAAATCCCATAATCGATAAAAAGCCAACTCTACTGCCTCCGTATCACTAGCATGCCTAACCTGCAGTGTACGATGAACCTCATCAATAAAAGTTTGCGGGTCCTCCTTGGGGTCTGATCCGATAAACACTGGAGGGTCTAGATTAATAAAATCATGAACTCTCGCACTAACCGTTTTTTCAGCAGCACCCGTATTCTGCCTCTGAGCCTGAGCAGCTACCAAGCTAGTCAACAACTGCACCGCACTCTGCATATCCTGGTCTGTAGTGCCAGACAGTGGAACTGGAGGTTTTGGGTGCCTCCTAATATCCTCTGGAGGAGACGGAGTAGATTAGGTATGAGACGACATGTCACTCTGAGCCTCACTTTGGCCTACTCGGGCTGGAGGCACCTGAATGGTACCCTCTCCCGCGGTTGTATCAAGCCGTCTACTAATCGGTTGCTTCCTAGTCGAAGGCATCACTGAAAGAAAACAAGGTGAATATTAGAGACTAACACTAACGACTCAACTCTACGCACGATCTAGATTCGAGAAAAAGGTAACAACCCTTGATGTCATGTAGCCTCCTGATTATAAATGTGGCGCCTACGCATCCATAATCAAGACTCTACTAGACACGGCGCATAGACAACCCCTAGGAGAGACTTGCTCGGATACCAAATTTTTCACGACCCAAACTGGAGGGCCATGACTGGCACCCGGGCTATACCAGCCGAGCACCAACACACATTTTATCTAACATTTCTTATTATCTATAAAGGCCAATGAGATTAATATATATGGTAGACATGAATCCTAAACAACCAACAATGACAGATAATGGCATAAACATATATAACATGGGCCGACAAAGCTGTCATGAAGTTCTATTTAAGGTACGAGCTGAAAGCTCCCATGAGAGGCTATACATCAAAAATCAGCCGACAAGGCAATCCAAACTATACATGAGTCGACACGTGTTTATGAGCCTCTAAAGGAACCTAAGTGCTGCAATATAGCCGGAATAGGGCCCCGACATACCCATATTGTCTATAACAAAAATACATACCAAGACCACGACAAGTCAGAGAAGGAATCTCGCTAATAACCGCTGAACTGGGCAGCCTACTGTGGTGGGAAAGCTACGTATACCTGTCTATCAGGACATGCAGCACGACATGCAGTGTCCATAAATAAAAAGGACGTCAATACAAATAAAGTGCTGAGTATGTAAGGCAGGAAAGCATAATTAAGAACAGTAATATAAACAGGGATAGAGAATATACAACATGTAATATTTGGGTACCTCTGATATATATATATATATACACACACACACACACACACACACACACACATAAGATTTTAACACATACGCCTCTGTAGGCTTCATTATCATCGTATCGTACCCGGCCGTAATACACTCGGTAAAAATGTACGAGTGTAAAAACGTACGCGGCCATAATAAGGCTCGGTAGAATTGTACCTGTCCACGTAGAGCTCAATAAAACCCAACTGATCAGAGGTTGCACAATAGGTGTCGTACCCGGCCGACTTTACCGCAGCTCGGTAGAGTAAAATTGGTACATATATATAATGCATGTTGGACTCATTGGAATCACATTCTGAACCTTTCGGAGTGACGTAAGGTTGATATCCTCCGTACACGTTATTAGGGCTAATTTTTGATCAATAATCTCATAAGAATCAGGAAGTACCAACAACATTGCAAACATAAGAATAAGAGAAGCAACATCAACATCAATTGTTCCATAAGAAGGGAAACAATATAAGTACTGCTAGCTTCTAAGAGTGGAGTGTCTTTGGAAGGTCGTTCATTAGATTATGTACAATCGAAGTCATGCAAAAGAAGGAAAGGGATAACCTCACATATGTTGTATATACTGCCCAACCTCAAGCTATGCAATTGACATGACTCCTCAGTCTACAACAAGAGAAATGACAATATCGTTATCGTTTAAGCGTCGTAACTATTATATATCGACTGCGACCTATCTTACGATGAAACAGACAGAACCTCCCCTATTTATATGACTTTCCACAAGTTAAAACAATCACGAAACACCCCAAACAAAATCAATAATAATTATATTGAGCCTCCCCCAAAACAGTCCACCAGCCAACAATATTACTAACAAGCCTTTCAATATATATCTCATAAGTTCTAGCTTCAACGACTTAGCCTTAACTTAGATAATCTTAAATACATGTAGGGTAAGAGGTTCCTTACCTTTAAACAGAAATAAAAACTCAAATTTGACCTCAATTGACCACGAAATATCCCTCCAATGCTGCCAGAAGGACAAAGAAGCGAAACTAGCAATCAATTAGGGTTTTTCGGCACTAGAATCACTTTAGAAGACTTGAAATCACCTAGGGTTGATATTAAAAACTTGAGGTATTATTTTAAAGAACATAAACCACTTAAAACAACCTCCCACACGAGCTGGAACAACACAAAAATCAGCAACAACAAGAAGAACAAGAAACTTACTAGTGCCACGGGATTGTCACGTCCCAACCTCCGGAAGCGCGACCGGCGCTCAATCGAGTGAACCCAACTGAGCAAGCCTTATCAAACACTTTCTACCCAACTCAATGTGATTAAGGAATCCGGTTTCCATTTAATTAGACATTAAGAGGGGTTGCACATTTAACATGGATAGCTTATTTTATAACACAACCTTAACCGTAATTAGGCTTCCAAGATTCCATAGAGTTATAGTTTAGAAGAAAGCAAGAGTACAAGATTACAACATGGTTGATTGACCTATCCAACACCCGTACATAACCCACACAAACGTCTACGGAGCCTCTAAGGATACAAAAGACAATGATAACAATGCCGGCAACAAGGCCCCGGCTATACCTCAAAATGGATATCTATAACAGAAGGTGTACAACATAACCCCTTGAAGGAGGAAGGGGCTCACCAAGATTTCTAGAAGATAATGCTCTGCTACACACGATCGGCACTATCCGCTATGGAGCCACCTACATTCATTTAAAAATATAGCGCCCCTGGCAAAAGGGACGTTAGTACCATGGAATAGTACTAGTATGTATAACTAAATACCATCTTGTTAGAAAGAACAACCATACAAGAGTAAAGAGGAAATCGTAAAGACAACAAAGTTTCAAGTAAGCAACATGCCAACAATATAAGGAGGTTCACATGATTTTCACATAGTTCTTAAAATTTTAGATTGGAGAATCCCACACTGTTGCATCATTATCCATATTATCACCGCTTCCGTAAGTGGAGTCCGATCACGGCCCGATCGGCTAAGCCGTCTCCCAGAGACGTTACCATTATTTCATTCACACTTTCCAGTTTCAATCATCAATACATTACCACCATGCGTATATTTATCATGGCGTCCGATCACGGCCCGATCAGTTAAGCCGTCTCCCCGAGAGGTTACCATTTTCCATTATTCATCTCACACCAATCTTTGGTTACACATGTATTAGTTCACCAGCACTTAGGGCCACAATTTCCACATTCCATAACTCACGTTTCACATTATTCCCATTTTCAACGTTTAACTTGCCACTTAAAGTCATAGGCATATACAAAAGCAATTTAAGTCATAAGCATAGAGGGGAATTCGTCAAGTTTCGCATATTAGTCCCAAAGTAACCTTGGCATGATAGTTAGGCATTTAGCACATAAATCATGTTCTCCACACATCTTCCGTTTACAAGAATAACATATTAAACACATAAAGAAGTACTTACCACATACATTTTCACAACATCAATCCACTTAACATAACAAGCACTGCATCAATCACGTTTCGAACTTACAACTCTTACACGGGCACCATGGAAGCTCAATTTCTAAGAGGAGGGGGTTTCAGTCATACATACCTCAATAAAGTTTTTCCCCTAATTCATATAAAATTTCGGGACTCTTAGCACTTCAATCTATTGTATAAGAATTACAATTGAACCAAGAATTAGAGACGAGATTAAGATTCTAGCTCGTTTGAGCATATTATCAAACATAAAAGATGCATTATGATCTTAGGCCCCTTTTGAAAGAAATTTCTTCAATATTAGACCCCAATAGTTGTCTCTTTAGTTCTCATCCTCCCCATACCCCATTATCTCTTGTGCACGCAAGATTACTAACCCTTATACCCATGTACCCACTTGCTAATTACCTATTTTAACAGAAATTTTGAAATTATTGATGAGGGTACAGTTCTTACCTCTTAGGATGAAGACCTAGTAGCTTCAATTAACAATCTTCAAGGATTTGGGGCAAGGATTGAGAGAGGACTTGATGAAGATTACTCTCTCTCACTCTAGAACTCCCCCTCTCACTTTATATGTCATGAAATAACAGGAAAATGGTCTAATGGGGTGTTTTTAATAGGGTAGGGTCGGGTTTTAAAAATTAGAAAATAGGAGCCCGACTCAAATCCGTGATCGCATTTGGGATCGCAAAGCTGACATGCGGCCTGCAGAATAGACCACTAAATGCTCCCAAAACCTGAAGACACTGTTTGGGTATGCAACTGAAATGCGGTCCGCATACCCGTTCTGCGGTCGCATATTGCACCGCAGAACTGCCCCTCACAAAATCCCAAGGGGATTATGCGATGACTATGCGGTCCGTATATCGATTATGCGATCGCATAATTGACCGCATACTTGACCTCAAATTTGACCAACACACTGTTTCACTCTGCGGCGACTATGCGGTCCGCATAGCTGTTATGCGACCGCATTCTCGACCGCAGAATCGCACATTTCTGAAAAACATTATTTCTTGACTTTTTAATGCATAGATTGGTCCAAAAGGTCCGAACCGTCGCGAGCTTATCATATGCATAGAGGGGAATTCATCAAGTTTGGTATATTAGTCCCAAAGTAACCTTGGCATGACAGTTAGGCCTTTAGCACATAAATCATGTTCTCCACACATCTTCCGTTTACAAGAATAACACATTAAACACATAAAGAAGTACTTACCACATACATTTTCACAACATCAATCCACTTAACATAACAAGCACTGCATCAATCACGTTTCGAACTTACAGCACTTACACGGGCACCATGGAAGCTCAATTTCTAAGAGGAGGGGGTTTTAGTCATACATACCTCAATAAAGCTTTTCCCCTAATTCATATAAAATTTCGGGACTCTTAGCACTTCAATCTATTGTATAAGAATTACAATTGAACCAAGAATTAGAGACGAGATTAAGATTCTAGCTCGTTTGAGCATATTATCAAACATAAAAGATGCATTATGATCTTAGGCCCCTTTTGAAAGAAATTTCTTCAATATTATACCCAATTGTTGACTCTTTAGTTCTCATCCTCCCCATACCCCATTATCTCTTGTGCATGCAAGATTACTAGCCCTTATACCCATGTACCCACTTGCTAATTACCTATTTAAACAGAAATTTTGAAATTATTGATGAGGTTACAGTTCTTACCTCTTAGGATGAAGACCTAGTAGCTTCAATTGACAATATTCAAGGATTTGGGGCATGGATTGAGAGAGGACTTGATGAAGATTACTCTCTCTCACTCTAGAACTCCCTCTCTCACTCTATATGTCATGAAATAATAGGAAAATGGTCTAATGGGGTGTTTTTAATGGGGTGGGGTCGGGTTTTAAAATGTAGAGAATAGGAGCCCGACTCAAATCTGCGATCGCATTTGCGAACGCAAAGCTGACATGCGGCCTGCAGAATGGACCGCAAAATGCTCCCCAAAACCTGAAGACATTGTTTGGGTATGCAACAAAAATGCGGTCCGCATACCTGTTCTGCGGTCGCATAATGCACCGCAGAACTGCCCCTTACAAAATCCCAAGGGAATTATGCGACGACTATGTGGTCCGCATATCGATTATGCGATCGCATAACTGACCGCATAGTTGACCTCAAATTTGACAAACACACTGTTTCACTCTGTGGCGACTATGCGGTCCGCATAGCTGTTATGCGACCGCATTCTCGACCGCAGAATTGCACTTTTCTGGAAAACATTATTTCTTGACTTTTTAGTGCATAGATTAGTCCAAAGTGTCCGAACCGCGGCGAGCTTATCATAAGCATAGAGGGGAATTCATCAAGTTTGGTATATTAGTCCCAAAGTAACCTTGGCATGACAGTTAGGCCTTTAGCACATAAATCATGTTCTCCACACATCTTCCGTTTACAAGAATAACACATTAAACACATAAAGAAGTACTTACCGCATACATTTTCACAACATCAATCCACTTAACATAACAAACACTGCATCAATCACGTTTCAAACTTACAACACTTACACAGGCACCATGGAAGCTCAATTTCTAAGAGGAGGGGGTTTTAGCCATACATAACTCAATAAAGCATTTTCCCTAATTCTTATAGAATTCCGGGACTCTTAGAATTTCAATCTATTGTATAAGAATTACAATTGAACCAAGAATTAGAGACGAGATTAAGATTCTAGCTCGTTTGAGCATATTATCAAACATAAAAGATGCATTATGATCTTAGGCCTCTTTTATAGAAATTTCTTCAATATTATACCCCAATTGTTGTCTCTTTAGTTCTCATCCTCCCCATACCGCATTATCTCTTGTGCATGCAAGATTACTAGCCCTTATACCCATGTACCCACTTGTTAATTACCTATTTTAACAGAAATTTTGAAATTATTGATGAGGGTACAGTTCTTACCTCTTAGGATAAAGACCTAGTAGCTTCAATTGACAATCTTCAAGGATTTGGGGCAAGGATTGAGAGAGGACTTGATGAAGATTACTCTCTCTCACTCTACAACTCCCCCTCTTACTCTATATGTCGTGAAATAACAGGAAAATGGTCTAATGGGGTGTTTTAATAGGGTGGGGTCGGGATTTAAAAATTAGAAAATACGAGCCCGACTCAAATCTGCGATCGCAAAACTGACATGCGGCCCCCAGAATGGACCGCAAAATGCTCCCCAAAACCTGAAGACACTGTTTGGGTATGCGACTGAAATGCGGTCCGCATACCCGTTCCGCGGTCGCATAATGCTCCGCAGAACTGCCCCTCACAAAATCCCAAGGGGATTATGCGACGAATATGCGGTCTGCATATCGATTATGCGATCGCAAAATTGACCGCATAGTTGACCTCAAATTTGACCAACACACTATTTCACTCTGCGGCGACTATGCGGTCCGCATAACTGTTATGCGACCGCATTCTCAACCGCAGAATCACACTTTTCTGGAAAACATTATTTCTTGACTTTTTAATGCATAGATTAGTCCAAAGCGATCTTATCATAAGCATAGAGGGGAATTCGTCAAGTTTGGTATATTAGTCCGAAAGTAACCTTGGCATGACAGTTAGGCCTTTAGCACATAAATCATGTTCTCCTTACATCTTCCGTTTACAAGAATAACACATTAAACACATAAAGAAGTACTTACCACATACATTTTCACAACATCAATCCACATAACATAACAAGCACTGCATCAATCACGTTTCAAACTTACAACACTTACACGGGCACCATCGAAGCTCAATTTCTAAGAGGAGAGGGTTTTAGCCATACGTACCTTAACATATCTTTTCCCCTAATTCTTATAAAATTCTGGGACTCTTAGCACTTCAATCTATTGTATAAGAATTACAATTGAACCAAGAATTAGAGGCGAGATTAAGATTCTAGCTCGTTTGAGCATATTATCAAACATAAAAGATGCATTATGATCTTAGGCCCCTTTTGAAAGAAATTTCTTCAATCTTATACCCCAACTGTTGTCTCTTTAGTTCTCATCCTCCCCATACCCCATTATCTCTTGTGCATGCAAGATTACTAGCCCTTATACCCATGTACCCACTTGCTAATTACCTATTTTAACAGAAATTTTGAAATTATTGATGAGGGTACAGTTCTTACCTCTTAAGATGAAGACCTCGTAGCTTCAATTGACAATTTTCAAGGATTTGGGGCAAGGATTGAGAGAGGACTTGATGAAGATTACTCTCTCTCACTCTAGAACTCCCCCTCTCACTCTATATGTCGTGAAATAACAGGAAAATGGTCTAATGGGGTATTTTTAATAGGGTGGGGTCGGGTTTTAAAAATTAGAAAATAGGAGCCCGACTCAAATCTGCGATTGCATTTGCGATCGCAAAGTTGACATGCGTCCCGCAGAATGGACCGCAAAATGCTCCCCATAACTTGAAGACACTGTTTGGGTATGCGACAGAAATGCGGTCCGCATACCCGTTCTGCGGCCCCATAATGCACCGCAGGACTGCCCTTACAAAATCCCAAGGGGATTATACGACGACTATGCGGTCCGCATATCGATTATGTGATCGCATAATTGACCGCATAGTTGACTCAAATTTGACCAACACACTGTTTCACTCTGCGGCGACTATGCGGTCTGCATAGCTGTTATGCGACCGCATTCTCGACCGCATAATCACACTTTTCTGGAAAATATTATTTCTTGACTTTTTAATGCATGGATTAGTCCAAAGGGTCCGAACCGCGGCCAGCTTATCATAAGCATAGAGGGGAATTCGTCAAGTTTGGTATATTAGTCCCAAAGTAACCTTGGCATGAAAGTTAGGCATTTAGCACATAAATCATGTTCTCCACACATCTTCTGTTTACAAGAATAACACATTAAACAGATAAAGAAGTACTTACCACATACATTTTCACAACATCAATCCACTTTACATAACAAGCACTGCATCAATCACATTTTGAACTTACAACACTTACACGGGCACCATGGAAGCTCAATTTCTTAGAGGAGGGGGTTTTAGCCATACATACCTCAATAAATCTTTTCCCCTAATTCTTATAAAATTCCGGGACTCTTAGCACTTCAATCTATTGTATAAGAATTACAATTGAACCAAGAATTAGAGACGAGATTAAGATTCTAGCTCATTTGAGCATATTATCAAACATAAAAGATGCATTATGATCTTAGGCCCCTTTTGAAAGAAATTTCTTCAATATTATACCCCAATTGTTGTCTCTTTAGTTCTCATCCTCCCCATACCCCATTATCACTTGTGCATGCAAGATTACTAGCCCTTATACCCATGTACCGACTAGCTAATTACTTATTTTAATAGAAATTTTCAAATTATTGATGAGGGTACAGTTCTTGTCTGGCCGGGAACCACATTGGTGGATCCTGAGGGGTGCCCAACACCTTCCCCTTAAGATAATTTCAAGCCCTTACCCTATCTCCGGTTACCAAATGTAGTTATAAATGAACCCTATAGGTGCCCTAACGCACCTTAAACCGTTAGGTGGCGACTCTTCAAAAATGCAAACCCTTTTCCCAAAAGGAACGAGTTGTCTCAACCAAAAATGTCATAAACCCGATTTTGCCAGAAAAATGGGGCGCGACAGCCACATGACTCGATAGACAGGTCGAGAGTCCTCTAAGTAGGCGATAAGCTCAGCGGAAGATGTTGGTGCACTTCATTTGCTCCGGAGTTGCTTCTTTGGTTAGTATGATTTAGATGTGTATTGTTTGGTATGGCGGGGCTCTGTCCTAACCTTTACGATATTATGTATTCTTAGAGGCTTGTAGACAGATGTCATGTATACGGATTCTTGTATGGCCTTGTCGGCCTATGTTTTGAGTATATAAAGGATCATGTCGATCTTATAGGCCCGTACGTCATATGTATAAGTTTGGATTAAATGTTGGATCGTCCAATGTCGAGTATTTCTCCATGTTTTGTTCTACTTATCTCATGATAGCGTCTCTAGCTCATTTACCTATGATAGTATAACACGAAAAGATACATTATGTTCGTACTCGGTTGAATAAGGTACCGGGTGCCTGTCGCGGCCCATCGGTTTGGGTCGTGACAAAAATGGTATTAGAGCAGTTTTGTCCTAGGGAGTTTACAAGTCGTGTCTAGTAGAGTCTTGTTTATGGGTGTGTCGTGCACCACACTTATAAGTAGGAGACTACAGGACATTTAGGACTGTCACTCTTTCTTCTTACTCTAGATCGTGTGGTAGAGCTCAGTTGTAAGAATTCAAATTTCCTAACTTCTATTTTATTCGTAATAAGACGATTCCTACATCCAGAAAGACGATTGGTGAAAGACATGGCTATGGAAGAGTTGAGTCAGAGGAACTCGACTTTGCATCATGCTTATGATAAGTAAATGTGAGCTCTTCAAAACATCATGCGTGTACTAAAAGGTGTACAATTCTTGATAAGGAGCTTTTAGGAAAGAATACTTATCCACTCTTACGGTAAAAAGGAATAACGGAACCGGAAGTTAGACACAAGTTGCAGCAAGTAAAAGAAACAAGGTGAAGAAGGCTACGAAGTACCCAGTTAATAAAGATTGTATTATTTACCATTCAGGAAGAGAGATATAAGCATTTTGATTTACCTTCAATAGTAATAGATGTAAATATAATTGGCCACACCAATCTAAGTTATGCTCTGTGGGAGCTAACAAATATAGTCTAAGAGAAGGACGGGATATCAAGATCCAACTGGGGTTAAAGAAACCCAAAATGTTAGATGGATTGTTAGCATTAGCAGACATTCCGAAGGATATTGCAAATGTGCTAATAGATCTCCTTGTGAAACACCCAGATGGTGCACTCTAGAATATTACAATTAGATGTAAATACTAGCATGATCAAAAAAAATCAAAATATAGGCACTGAAAGCCTGGAAGGGATAAATATTACCTTAGTGTGACTCTCGTCCCTAGTAGAGCGAGGACGTTGAGCAACCCGAAGAGCAGATGAATGAAGCAAGGAGAGCTAAAAGCAAAAGAATGTCGTGTTGAAATTTTCACAAGAAAGGGATGGGCAGAAATATTAGAAGAGTAATGAGAAGAGAGATAAGGAGGAATTATAAGTGAGATATGATACGTGGATGACAACGGTAGAGTGTTACAGAACCTATAGTCAAATGAAGAAAGAGACGAAAAGTGATGGGCCTTAAGACAACAAAAGAGTATAGGCCATATTGTTACATCCTCATTTCGAGAAATAAGTTCGCGACTCTAACGTGATTAACAGAAGGAAAAGTTAGGCCCCAGAGTAATAGAAATCAGTATGGACTGGTGAACAAGATAAACTAAACATGAATTAGGAACTGAATAATTTTATAATAGGCAGCATCATGAGAATTTCATATTGCATTCCGGCAATAATAGAATGGACAATAGAAGAAGATCCATGATGAATTCAGAGAATGGTCATTCAGCGATACGCTTCCCTAAAGCAAGCAATATGAGCAAAGATAAGCTTAAGGGACAATGTGTTCCAGTTACACCAAGTGTTACTCTCATGAGTAAAGAATTTTTTTATCCTTGGTACATAAGGATTACCGCAAGACAAGTAAGGGTCATCGATGATGTGAAAAGGCTCCAAAGATAAAAAGGTAAAACATCTATAGGTAGATCTGCGTAACACTAAATCTTAGTACTCCCTTAAGGGGGGAATATAGAGTGATATGGCAGTAAGTCAGATTTAAGTGGTTCTAGTAACTATGGAATGGTAAAGGAAGAATGCGATAAAAAAATGAGGAGGGAATGAAATTGCACTTATCCAAATCCTACAGATATGCTACAATTCCAGAACATTATGCAAGCACGACGTCAAGGAAAGGAAGTAAGGGTTCCTGCCCGGGATGTTATTGATAGATAAGAAGCCAGTACGTGAGGTAAGTCAAGACAAAGGAAATAACCCAAGGAAGATTATGTGGAATATGGATATGAGAATGGGCCAACGAGTAGTTAGTAGTTGATTCAGGAAGAGCCTAGTTATGGCTAGACAAGAGGATACAGACAAATCAATAGATCGTGTAAAATAAATAGAATGAACCCCAACATGGGAAATTCAGCCTCACAGATACGACATCATGACCTTGAGAAATACTCAGGTAGGAGTTGGGGTAGTTAAAGATATCGTATGAGTGTTATGGAAATGAAAGAGAGTCCCACTGGGAAGACAGTCAAAATATCAAGTTCAAAAGCGACCCTACAAGCACAAGAGTGTAAACTACGGATAATTATGGGCGAGAAAGGACATCACAAAAATTCAAGTATTCGGTGTAATTAGCTCACACCTTTACAAGAGTCGGAGAATCCTCCCTAAATACTATAATGAAAGACTAGCTGAGAAAGTAAAGAAGAAAGATTTAACCCAAGCTCAATGACGTAAGGAGGAAATGGTCTTATAATAACAAGTCTCGCAACAACAATATGCACTCCAAAGGAAAATGGCACCTACCATGGCTAATGAACGGGTAGTAAAACCAAAAGTAATATTTAAGACCGTATGATTTTCACAAAAGATTTCGGCATGCGTGAGAACTCAGATAAGCTACGCATGCACGCAACAAGTGGGCAAAAAGACTACGAAAAGTAATTTCTTACGTTTGAAAAGAGCTGAAAAAGAACGAAAGGAATTATTCAATTCATGATCTAGAGTTAGTTACGTTATGAATGCACTTAAGAGTTTAGAGTTTTATACATGTAGCATATACAGCCGTAGAAGATTCCGGTATGAGTTAAAAGAAAGAATTGAGCCCAGGTCATAGACGAAAAATTGAATTATTAAAGGATTATATCATAGATATTCCTCAGCGCCCATGAAAGGCTAAACATAATAACTAATACCATGAACCGCAGATCGGGAGGTAGCTTAAGCCAATATGATAAGTTTATATGAGTATACCAACTGAATAAAGACCTGGTCCTATATCAGTTCCCTCAGTGGTAACTACTGAAACAGTATGTAAATAAGACACAGGATTTTTATGTGGAAAAATCCCAACTCAAGGGGACAAAAAACCACGACCTACAGTGGTAGGATTTAAACTTCATTAACTTGTAACTACACTATTACAAGCCACTTTGTAATGACTCTATTACAAAGACTTCAATCACTCTAACTTGTAATACACATATCACAAGCCATTTTGTCACTCACTAGTTACAAAGACTTCAACATATGACCAACTCTAGTCACAACACAAACTCAGATGGTTTATGATTTTGAGTTTCCTAAAACAAAGCTTCTAAGAAAGCAATATAAGAATTACAATGAGGAACAGAAAAACACGATTTCAACTCAACTAAGGACACACACAGACTCTTAGTGGAATTGGTCCGTTGTGGAGTTTTCTTTTTGTTCTTGACACACTTGTGACTTCAATGCGGGATCAGATCTTCAATGCTTGAGAGAATATTACTAAATGCTCAAGTGGATATTTGTTGCCTTATATTATGTTCTTATACTTCAAATGACATCCCAAGGATGATGTCTATTCTTGGTTGGTACACACCTCTTCCCAATGGGAAGTGACTGCTGCACGGTAGCGTGCACAGTTGCAGGCAGTCACTTTCTGCAGTTGCTTTCCAGCTGTAGAGTTGACTTGTACGTCTGTCAGAGAAACACCAAGGGATCAGGTCCCTAAACTGGTTCTTGTGAATCTAAAGGCACACTGCCCAGATTATCTTGAGTCCATTGCTAAATGATTGTATCAGGCATGCATCAGGTCCTTTATCTTGTTCTATTCAGAAAGTTTGTTAGATCATCAAAACATAAGACTAGGAGACCTTAAGCCCATCCTACATAATGGCTGATTGGAAGAAGGAGAAAACTAAAGAGTTATATCAACCAAGTAAATCAGGACTCTGATTATTGGACCAAGAAAATTATAGAAATCATGATTAAGAACATTGCAGGATCACCCTTAATATCAGAGGTACAAGAGAGACAGTACAGTAGCCATATTCTATAACGGCTCTACGATAAAGCCGGTTAGAAGAATACCAACCTCATAAGAAGTCAGTATGAAGCTCCCACCAAATTGTGTATGCCCTAAAGGTGCAATAACTATGATAGAGCTTCAAGTTGTGAGCATGAATTATACCTATGTGGAAGGGAGGTCATGAAAGAGACAAAAGATACGATGCAAGATTTTAAGGTAAGAAGGGTAAAGGTGAACCACGTACCAGATAGTCAAATGTAGAAGGTTGTGGATAGTCCATATTGCGGATAAAAGGCTAGAAGCGCGGGGATCCAGTATCCAGGAATGATATATGCGTCATCAGTGGCATACCATCCAGTCTATGGTTTGTAAGTACCGAAAGGTCTAATTAGAGAGTAAAAGCAGAGTTAGAGGCGATGTGATGTCTCGCTTGATGTTCCAAAATAACATATGGAATCTATGGTGCAAGCAAGTTGAAGGAAGGTTGCGAACAAGTATGAATAGATATGTATAGGTCGCAAGATAAAGTATGGTAGAGCGACAAGGTTTTAGGAAGACAGGAGAAAGCATAAGAAAAGGTGAGTGAAAATGTGACAATAATGGATAAGTTCTTAGGATTAAGCCCATGAAAAACAAGAGAGCTGATGGTTTCTCTAAATTATACAAAGTTCAGTATAGCTTGAATGAACTCAAACGAGTCTAAGACTAATGGCATTTAGAAGAGACGGAATGTTGCCCTGACAGTACAATGAGGGTGTAATTGTAATAGATAAAGGATGACGTTTGGACCTTCGATGGAGTAATGATTTGAAGAGGATTTCATGAATTGTATAAGATTGAAACACCTGTGTAAGGTGAATCACATTGGGATGCTATGAAATACGGTTATGGAAATTACTCCAGATGTTCCTCGATGCAACATGAGCCCTATTGATTACGTAAGAGGCTTCAAGTTATCAGTAGTAGATTGTAGATCAATATTGAGGTAAATCAACAATAGATGGATAAAGTTCCAACGTATGAAAGGAGATAAGGATTCCATTATTTAGATGAACAGTAATAAGGAAGCACTGAAGGACTTGGATTTATACATCTATGATAGGAAGCAACGAAAGTAACTTGGAGTTTAGTAGCAGACCTCAGTAACGATAAAACGAAATAAGAGTTATGGCAATAAAGTCATACGGATGGATAAACGAATCTATAAAATAAGATATAGCAATATTCGTAAGTTCAATGAAGTATCGCGCAAAGAACTTCAGTATAGTGCCCAAAGAGACATCTTTTCAAGCTCTGTATATGCTTACAAAGTGAAGCATGGAGATTGGCTAAAAACTGGAGGAAAAAGGAGAGAAGAGTCGTATAGGCGCACATACAAGGAAAAAGTCGCACAGGTTGCATGACGGAAGGTAGCAAGAGTTACGAAATTGGAAAGATTCCGACCACAAGTCGTGGCATGAGAAAGAGGCCTACAAGGGAAAATGCCCTAGCTTTTGGGATTCATTCATAGAACAGTCGCCTAGATGGCAAGACGAGTACGAAAGTATTCGCAAGACCTATGAGTTATGAGAACGATAAGAGCATCAGTCAACTTTCGAGGATGAATGTTCCAAAGGGGGGAATGATGTTACGCCCCGCAATATTACATCGATATTACGTCCCGCGGTATTATATTACGACGATATTACGCTTCACATTATTAAATTACAACGATGTTGTACCTTGTAGTATTGTACGTTGAATTTGTCATAAGGTAATCCACATCAGTCCAAGGAAAAGATTATTTGTTGATTATAAGGATTATGTTATTTCAAACAAGTAATGAGTAAATTCTTGAAGGTAAGAATGGGAAGTAAGTCAAAGAAAATGAATTTTAGTCAAAGTTTGGCATGTTGGGATAAAATATGGCCAGAGCTAAAGTATCGGTACTTATGGGCTAGTGCCATACAAGGTACCACATGACCATGATAGTAAGGTGTATAAGGTATATGAAAAGTGAGTAGTATTTTAAGTAATTTGAGATAGTTCTTAATTCTGTGGGTGATTGATTAATTATTGGATAATGGAATATTACCAATAAATTAAAGAATCAATTATTGGATAATGGGATTCTTAATAATGGGATATTACTCATTAATTATATTGCATGAGGTGGCAGTCCCCTTTACCAATTTAAAATGACTCATGTTATAACATGAAAGGTGGCTATCATTTAAGAAAGGATTGAAAATTTGTTCTTAAGTCCAAGGCTTGCATTATTAATAAAATAGATGGAATTCACCAGAAAAGCCATAAAGGTGTACTGCTTCAGTAACAACCTTGAAAGGTTGTGATCAAATTAACAAAGTGATAATATGAAATTTTCTACAAAAATTCGTATGAGATTTCACAAGGTAATATCAATGGGATTTTGAGATTTTAAGGGAATACGGTGTAATATTTCTCAAGAATATCATACGGATATTTCCCTACTCTGATCTTGCCGTCATGTGTATGTCGAAATTAACGTGTGTTAGAGGAATTATCAAGAGAATCTACTCAGGTATGTTAAGGCTATCCCTTCTTTCTTTTTTTCATGATCTATACGACACGAATAAAACGAGAAAATGCACAAATCCCAAAAATAAATTTATTCATAGAAATACTAGAGATGTCGATGTTCTTGATTCCCTATGTGTCATATTATTCAATCATCTGTTCATGGGTCTCAAAAATACGTAAGTTGGTAATTTATTTCATGTTATTAATCAGAGGCATAATGGTATTATGACGTACCGAGAGATTTTATTAACATATTTTCACATGCATTTACATATGCACATTGACCCATGACCAAATGGAGTTATATATATATATATATATATATATATATATATATATATATGGGATATGGGAAAGGTTATGGCGTTATATACGCAGCACCACCTGATCAGCTGGTATACATTGATGATTTTGCCCACAGTGACCGAGATGATATGATGGGATACCCTCAGAGGCTTGATGATGTTATGAACACATGTACCTATGCACGACATGACATTAATACATATATGCATGACAGATTTACATGTCGAGTCTTTTACTCTATGTTTCTCTTATGTCTATTGTCTACTGATTTTCATTCCTTACATACTCGGTACATTATTTTTACTGATGTCCCTTTTGCCTGGGGACGCTGCGTTTCATGCTCGTAGGCCTTGATAGACAGGACAAGAGTCCTCCAAGTAGGCGATCAGCTCAGCAGAAGATGTTGGTGCACTCCATTTGCTCTGGAGTTGCTTGTTTGGCTAGTATGATTTAGATGTGTATTGTTTGGTATGGCGGGGTTATGTCCCGACCTTTATGATATTATGTATTCTTAGAGGCTTGTAGACAGATGTCATGTATACGGATTCTTGTATGGCCTTGTCGGCCTATGTTTTGAGTATATAAAGGATCATGTCGGCCTTATAGGCCCGTACGTCATATTTATAAGTTTGGATTAAATGTTGGATCGTCCAATGTTGAGTGTTTCTCCATGTTTTATTCTACTTATCTCACGATAGCCTCTCTGGCTCATTTACCCATGATAGTATGACACGAAAAGATACGTTATGTTGGTACTCGATTGAATAATGTACCGGGTGCCCGTCGCGGCCCATCGGTTTGGGTCGTGACACTTGCGAACAGACTTTCCCTTCTTTATTGACTTTTTCTGCACAAGTTCACCAAATTTTTCCACTTCTTCATCGTTAGACTTGTCACCCCTCTCATTCACTTTCTTGTCACCAGAAATTTTCATCAACTTTTCACTGGAAGAAGCATTAGCACTCTTGGAAGGACCTTTAGCATGTGTAGAAGTGTGCCTTATAGATTGAGAGTAAGGATGCTTCTGCTTCGAGAACTTGTGGGTTAAGAAACTAGGTTCCTCTTCAGCTTCCTCTTCCATATTTACCATAAGGACGACCTTTTCATGCACAACTTTTCCATCCTTTGCCAACCTTCTCTTTCTCTTGCTCCTTTGACTCTTCTTGAGAGTAGACTACCAAGCCTCCTTTTGCTGCAATCGAGTAATGGGTCACTTAGGGGTTGACTCTGGAGCTGCAACTGGCTTACTTCTAGCCCTGATAAAACTAACATACGCCAAATCATCTGCGTCTTCTTCATTGTTAGAATTTGTCTCAGGCACCACCATATTCAGAGGCTCAGCATAGATATGGGGAGAAGGAGCAAGATCAACACTGGCTTGGGGAGATGACCCCTGACCTGGATCTTCCTCGGAGGGATCGGGTTTCATGACTTGGGACCCCAGTAGTGTCATCTTGAGTAGATTGTTCAAAAAGAACAAGTGCTCCCTAGTCTTCTGTGTACTGAAGCTCTTCTCTCTAAAACATGACATTCCTCCACCTTCCTCTACAACAACCCCTTCTGAAGCAACGGAAAGCATATTTACTATCCCCTCTCTTTCTTGTGGATTCATGGAAATTTCAGCAGAGGGATGAGTGATACCTGTAGAATCGTGGCCTGTCATGGTTGTCTCAGTCTCTTCATGACTAATCACTGGATCTTCACTCGGGTGGCCAACCATGGAGAGAGTTGAAGATTCCTGAACGAGGTTCCCTTGTTTACCATGTTCACCCTGTTTACTCTGTTTGACCGATAAGACTGGAGGAGGACAGACATTCTCAACCTTGCTTAGATAAGGACCAGAATCGGAGTGGGTATGAGAGGGAGTGGAGTGTGAAGGAGACTGTGCTTTAGGGTTTGGATTAGTGATTGTGTTGGGGGAGGAGTTCACCACTGGAATGCTGACTGATGAGGACTCAATCACAGTGTTGTCAGGCATACTGGAGATTGCTTGATTTTCAGATATGGTGAGATTGTACTCGAAGGATTTTGGATTTAAAAAGAGAGAAGATAAAGAGGAGATTTTGAATTTGGAAGAGAAAGATGGTGATGTTGATTATTTATGATGAGGGACCGGTTCTGAAATGGCAGCAACCTTTTGCTTGGGGAGTTGTAACGTTCAGAAAAAGGTGTGACCCTTTGGATGAAAAGACACAACTTAAAGGGACTATCACGTTAATGATGATGTGGCATTATTTTTGTTCATTTTAAATTGTGTATGAAAGAACAAAGAAGCTACTAACTTGTATCAAGAAAACTAGGTTCCCTGATAGGTTAGGCAAGTGAGTTTAACCCCTTTTTCAGCATGCACTACAGCATATGCTTCTGTAGTCATCATGCTGTCTACCTGTAACGGTATAGAGGTGAGTTAGTTTAGACTTAGCCAGAAAACACTTTAGCTAACTTTTACCTGACTATGACTTTCATAACCAATCATGAGGAACCAAGTCCTCGATTGGGTTTTATCATCTCCAGTGCAAGACGATTTTTCTCGGAATATTTTCTTTCCAGGGCTTTGGTGAAGATGTCTGCAACTTAATCTTCAGCAATCAGTGCATTTAGCACTCTTGAGTTGGACTCAAGTTCTTCCAGTTTGCTACTTGGTCCACAGCATTTCAGCACAGCAGGAGGTTAATGATACATATTCTGCTTCGGTTGTTGAGAGTGCCATTGAACTTTTCTTCCTTGAGCCTTATGAGACAGGACAGGAACCCAGAAAATGCCCCCATTTTAGGCGAGCTTTTCCTATCCGTTACTTGAAGCATAGTAGAGAACCGGATCCTGTGTTGTTCTAAGATATCTCAACATTGTTATACCAGCTTTCAGATGAAACTCCTTTGGATTTGAATGAGACCTTGCACGGAACCCAACTCTGAGCACGATGTCTGGTCTTCTTGCAGTGAGATACATGAGTGATTCAGTGATGTCTCTATGCATGGTTTGATTTAGAGAAGAACCAGGTTCATCCATGTCTAGGCGTGTAGCTGTGGCAATGAGAGTGTTGGTGACTTGTGATGCCTCTATGTCAAACCACTTTTGACAACTCGATTTTCAGCTTCTGTAGTTGTAGTTGTGAGACCAGGTTCCTTGCTGTAATCAATGAGCGTTCTCCACCTTGATCAGTATTTCTGTTCTCTCTTGAGATAAGTACATCAGGAGGATTCCTCCATCTCTTCTAGCATCAAATTTTCAAAGCTGATCATTCCCATTGTTAAGAGCATTTTTCCATTCTAGCATTATCCAAACATGTTCCATAATATGATCTGATGCAAACCACATTTGTTTCTATCTATACTTGGATCTCCTTGACAAAAGCCACAATTACTTGAAAGATCTCATCCTTGGTTCTGAAGAACAGAGTCCAAGTAAACTTGGAGTAGTCATTCACTATCAACAGATATATCTTCTTTCTTTCCTGTTGGGCTCACTCACTGCTCCACACAGATCCATATGAGGAAGATCAAGTGGCCTTAAGGTGTTGACTGCCCCTTTTTGGGATCGAATGGAGATCTGACATACTTTCAGTTTGCACAGGCATTGCACACTTTGTGTTCCTTGATACTCAGCTTGGTCAGATCACGAACCAGGTCCTTCAGGGCCAGTTTATTCAGTGATGAAACACTTGCATATCCTGGCCTTCTGTCCCATAGTTCAGCATTGTTTTCAACATCTCTCAACCAACTTATGTCACTACTTCTGTAGAGGCTCACGCATAGCACCATCAGTATTCTTGTATCTTTTGGCAACAGCATCACCTCACCAGTCACAGGATTTGAGATTGTGCGTATCCTGGACAAGAATTCCACTTTGTTTCCCTTGACACATATCTTCCAACTCCTAAAGTGTACCCATTTTAGCTATTTTCAAAAGGGTACACTCTCTCCTTACAGGGCTTTTAGTGAAGGAAATTTGATCGTATTTTTAGTTATATACTTTGAGCAGCCGATGTCCATATATCATTGTTGGTTGCTTCCACTTCACTGCTCCCTGCACAAGGAAATCAAGGGTTAGATTTAGTAACCCAAACAAGTTTGGGTCCCTTGTTAAGAGAGAAGGGATGAATGAGTGCTCTCTTACTCCAAGCAAGCAAAATGTGTTTCCTATTTGACGGACCAGGTGCTCTAGCAGTAGTTACTCTCTCAGCAAAGAGTTTATTTTTTTGATGAGACTGAACCCTGGCCATGCAGTTTTCCTTGAGGTGCCCATTGTTACCACAATAGGTACATAGCCAATTATCGGTTACAGTAACGTACTTGCTATGAGGGTTGTAAGGAATCTTTTCCCTTAGAAACCCAATCCCCTTCCTGTTTCCCCAGCTGTTGGTGTACATGGCAGTGATAGCATCAGAGGACAAGGTCCACTAAGCGATTTTGTCAAGGTCAATCTTTACCTTCACTAGTTCTTCCTGAAGCTGTTTGTTTTTCTCAAGCTTCGCACACAGACTAGCCTTTACCAAATTCAACTCACTTTCAAGCTTAATGTGTGCCTCACTTGCAACTTCCTTTCCTTTTTCAGAGTTTCCAGACCTATTTACCATTTTAAATTCCTCAATTGTTTCTTTCAAGTCTACTACCACCACTACTAGGTAATCTCTTTCCTCTCAATGATAGCAACTCTCTCAGTCAGGGTTTCTTTTTCTTTACTTGCACACTCAACAGTTTCTTTTAAGTCCACCACAACAACCATTAGATCATCTATTTCATGTTCCATATGGGCAATTTTCTCTTCTAAGGCACTCTTTTCCTTTTACAGGTTCTCTATTGTTTCTTTCAAATTGACTACAACGACTACTAAGTCATCTCTGGTTTGTTCAGCTTCCCCTAGTTCCATAGTTAATGTATCTTTATCATTGATAAGACTATGGTATGCATCAATTAGCACATTTGCTAATGACATGAGCTTTTTAGGAGAGTAAGATTTCAGCTTTCTCTGAACATCCAGAAAGTTTACCCCGTCGTCACCGTCATCTTCATCGTCATCAGATTGATCCACTAAAGCAAAGATTGAATCATACTCAGTTGTCTCATTTTCCATTTCCATCATTGAACTGCCACCATGGTCGTTTTCTTCTTCAGATTCACTGGAGGAGTCTCCCCATGTAGCAAGAGCTTGCTTTACAACATTGTCAGCATCATTCTTCTTCTTGAAGCATTTGTTCAGGAACTTGGTTCCTCTTGGCTGCTTTGTCAAAGTTGTCATTGTACTGATCATGCTTTAGGAGGGGGTAATCCTTGAAGAAGTATCCTGGCTTGCCACATTTATGACAGAGGTCATAATTTTTTGGCTTGCTAGAACTTTCCCTTTTTGGAATGCCTCCATTCCTGCGAACCATCTTCTGGAATCTTCTTGTCAAGTAGGCCATGTCCCCATCTTCACCACTTGAGTCATTGTTATCCGTCTTGAGGACCAGGTTCTTCTCCCTCTTGGTCTCTCTTCTTTCATTGTCCTTCTTCTTCTTCATTTTATAGGTTTTCAAGTTTCCAACAAGTTCATCCATTGTCAGCGTCTGCAAGTCCTTAGCCTCTGTAATGGTGTTAACTTTGCTTTCCCAAGAACTGGGCAGTACACTAAGAATTTTTCTGACAAGCTTGTTTCTCGGAATACTTTCACCAAGAGAGTCAAGCTCATTGATAATGGAGGTGAATGGAGTATGCATATCTTGGATGGGTACATCATCTTTCATTCTGAAGAGCTCATATTCAGTTGTGATCATATCAATCTTGGATTGCTTCACTTGTGTTTTTCCCTCGTGAGCTGTCTGAAGAGCCTCACATCTCGTTTGTTGATTGACATGCTGATATCATGTTATATTCATCAAGACCAATGCCACAAACAAGAATTTTCTTGGCATGAAAGTTCTTTTCTATGGCCTTTCTGTCAACTGAATTCCTTCCTGGTCTTAGAGATGACTACACCTGATTCGCCAAGGTTCTTGGTAGGGACAAAGGGTCTGTCACATATAACATCCTGTTGGCCCAAGTACAGGTGAAGTTTTGAAGACTGACAAAAGAACTTAGACATGGACCAGGTCCATCTTGTGAAGCAGAATCATGATCAACCCAAACATGTGAGATGCACGTGAAGGAGATAAATCTAACTTATCAGAAGTAATATCTCCTGATCTGATCGAAAAGGTTGCATATTGGATAAGGAGAGAAAGACTCCTTACATGAAGAGAACACAGTTTAGGAAGAGGATAGTGTTAGAGTATGAGACCAACTAGAACTATTCTACGATAGAAGAGTAGCATCTGTATCCCAGTCAATCTCTAATTACTAACCCATTAAAAATCAGTGTTGTTCTCTTTTACAAGAAGCACATAAGTAGAAGTTAAACTTAAATTGAGAGCAAAAGAGCAAGGCAATTTTCCAAGCAATTTATGTGTGATTCAAGCGTGCAATCTTGAAGCTACTTGAACAAGATAGAAGAACCAGTTCCAAGTGTCTATCTTTTATTCTAGTTCAATTGTAGTAGGAGATTTTACATTGTACCTTTCAGCTTTTATAGAATCAATTGTATTAGGTACCTAGAGTGTTCAAGTTAGAGTTAACTTAAAGTTGTCGCAACAGTTGAGGTTGTGTGCCACAACGGGATTAGCGTTAATCTTAGGTTTACAAAAGAGTTTTTGTAAATGCAATTTTGGCTCAGTGATTTTAGTGGAAGTTTGGAAAAATCCTACTGAGTAGTAGGTCGTGGTTTCTTCACCTTTTGAGCCAGGTGTTTTCCACGTAAAAATATATGTGTTCTATATTTTTTTTACTTATTATTCCGCAAATAGTAGTAGTTGGAATACATAGAAGAACCAGTTCCTTCTATAATTCAATTAAGTGAAAATTGGGTACCACACAAATCACCCTCCCCCCCCCCCCTCTTGTGTGGTATTGAAGTATAAAACATCAATTGGTATCATAGCGGGTTATCCTTGAAGAGGTTAACACCTTAGGAAAAGATCAAGATGAGTGCACCACCTGGAAACTGGGAAGGGCAATCCGCTACCAGGCCCCCACTCTTTAATGGTCAGTACTATTCTTGGTGGAAGAACGGGATGAGAGATCACATCATAGGAGAAGACTATGAACTCTGGGACATAGTAACTAATGGTCACCTGGCTACTACAAAGAAGAATGTTGAAGGAGTGGACGTGCCAAAGACAAGAGCTGACTGCACTGCTGAAGACTTGAAGAAATGGGAAAAGACTGCCAAGGCCAAGAAATGGCTTGTGTGTGGACTGGGTCCAGACGAGTACAGCAGGATTCAAAGTCATACCACTGCTAAGGAGATATGGGACACTTTACAAGTGACTCATGAAGGAACTCCTCAAGTAAAGAGATCAAGAGGAACACTTCTATATTCTCATTATGAGAATTTCACTATGAAGGAAGGAGAAACTATCCAGGAGATGTACACAAGGTTCACAACACTAACAAATGAACTTAAATCTCTTGGGAGAATTATCCTTGAAGAAGACAAGGTTGAGAAAATCTTGACAAGGGTCTTACCAATAACTTGGGAAAGCAAAATCACTGCTATTCGGGAATCAAAGAACATTGCTACTCTCAAGTATGATAAACTGATTGGAAATCTCACTGCCTATGAACTGAGAAGGCAACCATGAAAATGGATGCACCCAAGAAGGAAAGGAGTCTAGCTCTCAGAATAGCTGAAGGAGTAGATCTAGAGGATGATGAAATGGACATGATCACAAGGGATTTCAAAAAGTAACTAATGAGAGGAAGGGTTCTTCAAGAGGTACAACCTTCAACAAACCAAGGGCTCCTGAGAAACAGACCAACGAGGGTTGCTACAAATGTGGCAAGACAGATTACATGATCAAGAACTGTCCTCAGTGGGAAATTGAATGGAAGAAGGAAAGGGCTAAACGAAGGAACAGGTTCAACTCAAAAGGAACAAAGGATTAACAAAGGCTATGGTTGCTGCTTGGGGAGAAACATCAGACGAGGATTCAGAAAATGAAGCTGGAGATGAACAAGCACTTATGGCCATCGGAGAATCAGATGATGAACAAGATGTCCAAGTGAAGGGAAGTAGCCAAATATGGTACATGGATAGTGGCTGCTCAAAACATATGACTGGAAGCAAGAACCAGTTCCTTTCACTTGAGAATTTAAAAGGAGGTAATGTCTCCTTTGGAAATGGGAAGAAAGGTGAGATTATTGGGGTTGGAAAGGTAGGTAAGACAGACTCACATTCCATTGAGAATGTCTACTTGATAGATGGCTTGAAATATAGCCTAATCGGTGTATCACAACTGTGTGACAGAGATAACCTTGTAGCATTTACCTCTACCAAATGCTTTGTGATTAATCTTACCACTGACAAGATTGTTTTGCAGGGAAAAAGAGTTAACAATATTTACATTGTAGATTTGTCCACTCTTTCAGAAAATGAACTCACTTGCTTGAGTATGTTGGACAATGATCCCTTCTTGTGGCACAAAAGACTTGGTCATGCAAGTATGAATCAACTCAACAAATTAGTCTCCAAGGACCTGGTGATAGTGTTACCTAACATCAAGTTCAAGGAAGACAAAGTTTGTGAGGCCTGTGCAAGGGGGAAGTAGGTAAGATCATCCTTTAAAAGCAATAAAATGGTAAGCACAACCAGGACGATGGAACTGGTTCATACGGATCTCTGTGGTTCAATGAGAATATTGAGCCGAGGTGGTAAGAAATAGTGATGGTACTGGTTGATGATTATTCTAGGTTTACCTGGGTACTGTTTTTAACATCTAAGGATGAAGAATTTGACATGTTTACTACCTTTGTTAGAAAAACTCAGAAACAACTAGGTAATCAACTTGCATCAATTATGTCTGATCACGGAACTGAATTTGAAAATGCTAAGCTTGCTGAATTTTTTGATGAGCATGGTATAGATTATAATTTTTTTGCCCCTAGGACTCCTCAACAAAATGGAGTAGTTGAAACAAAGAATAGGACTCTTGAAGATATGGCTAGGACTATGCTTCTTTCTAGTAAACTGCCCCATAGCTTCTGGGCAGAGGCTGTAAATACTGCATGTTACATCATTAATAGATGCATGACTAGACCTCTTGTAGAGAAGACTCCCTATGAGTTACTTAAAGGGAGAAAACCAAATATATCCCATCTCAGGGCATTTGGATGCAAGTGCTTTGTGCACAATAATGGAAAGGACTCCATAGGTAAGTTTGATCCCAGAAGTGATGAGGGAGTATTCTTGGGATATTCTTCACATAGCAAAGCATATAAAGTGTTCAATAAAAGAACTTTGTGTGTAGAAGAAAGTGTGCATGTAGTGTTTGATGAAACTAACATTCTTTCTGAGAGACAGGAACATGAAGATGAAGCCATTGGACTGGTAAAGGATTTGACTGAAGTCTCAGCACAAGTTAAAGTGGCACCAAAAGAAGGAACAGGTGATGGAACAGGTTCTTCCATCCAGGGCAACCTGACAGGGGGAACTGATCAAAGAGGAACTGAAACCAATCCCCTAAAGGAACCTGTTCATGACCCTGTTCCTCAGCAACAGAACATGGGAGAAACATCAAGCAGAAATCAGTTGGTTGTGAAACCTCACAAGTATCAAAGTTCTCATCCCATTGAGAACATAATTACTGATCCAACCTCTGGAGTTAAAACTAGATCACAATTAAAGAATCTGTGTGCTTTTGATGCTTTCCTATCTCTTATTGAACCTAAAAATGTTGTTGAGGCTTTGCAGGATGCAGATTGGGTAAATGCAATGCAAGATGAACTCAATCAGTTCGAGAGAAGTCAAGTTTGGCATCTAGTTCCAAGACCCAAGGACAGATCAGTTATTGGCACAAAATGGGTCTTCAGAAACAAACTTGATGAAGATGGAACAGTTACAAGAAACAAGGCAAGACTGGTGGTCCAAGGTTACAGCCAAGAGGAGGGTATAGATTATGATGAGACTTTTGCTCCAGTTGCAAGACTAGAGGCAATAAGACTCCTCATAGCCTTTGCAGCACACATGGAATTCACTCTTCATCAGATGGATGTCAAAAGTGCCTTCCTGAATGGCTACCTAAAAGAAGAAGTGTTTGTTAAACAACCTCCAGGGTTTGAGAGCAAGGAGTGTCCGGAACATGTGTACAAATTAGACAAGGCTCTCTATGGACTCAAGCAAGCTCCTAGAGTATGGTATGAACGACTGTCCAAATTCTGCTTGAACATGGCTACAAAAGAGGTAAAATTGACAGTACTCTATTTCTGAGGGAAAAAGGTAAGGATCTTCTTGTGGTACAAATATATGTTGATGACATAATTTTGGGGGCAACCACTGACAAACTAAGTAAGGATTTTGCCAAATTAATGGGAAGTGAGTTTGAAATGAGTATGATGGGTGAACTTCACTTTTTCTTAGGCTTACAAATCAAACAAAACCCAAATGGAACCATGATCCATCAGTAGAAATATGCAAAAGAGTTGATTAAAAAGTTTAAAATGGATGAATCGAAGGAAATAGACACACTCATTACAACAGCTACTAAATTAGACATAGATGAACCTGGTCCATCTGTTGATCAGAAGTTGTATAGGGGTATGATTGGTTCACTTTTGTATCCTACTGCTAGCAGACCTGACATAGTTTTCAGTGTAGGGCTTTGTACTCGTTTTCAGGAAAATCCTAAGGAATCTCACTTGACTGTTGTCAAGAGGATACTGAGATGTTTGAAAGGCACAACTGATCTGTGTCTTTGGTACCCTAAAGGTAGTAATTTCAATCTAGTAGGGTATGCTGATGCTGACTATGCAAGTTTCCTTGTGGATAGGAAGAGTACCTCATGTATTGCTCATTTTCTTGTTTCATGTCTTGTATCATGGGCCACTAAAAAGCAGAATTCAGTAGCCCTATCCACTGCTGAGGCTGAATATGTTGTTGCTGCCTCTTGTTGTGCTCAATTACTATGGATCAAACAACAACTGATAGATTTTGGCATTGAAGTTGGTTGCATTCCTATCTTCTGTGATAACACTAGTGCTATAAGTGTGACAAAGAACCATGTTCATCATAAGAGGACTAAGCACATAGATGTTAGACATCACTTCTTAAGAGATAACTATGAGAAAGGATTGATCACCATAGAATGATGTGCTACTGATAAGCAAATTGCTGACATCTTTACTAAAGCACTGAGTAGAGAAAACTTTGAAAGGAATAGGTTGGAATTAGGGATGATTAAGATCACCTAATAGGACCAACTCAGAATGCACAATGAAAAAATTTGGAAAAAAAATGATGAAAAAAAAAACATTTTTTTTGGCTAGGAAATCTGAACTTGTGTAAATATCTAGATTAATTTTTACTCAGCTTCATAATGTAAATAGTATACTCCTGTGACATGTGTTAATATGACTCACTAATCTCTTACAAAAATCTTCTCTATTGTGGTAAATTGAGGCATGCTCAAGAGAATTCTAAATGAAGAACCTGGTTCATCAGTATTGGTTCATCTGAAGGCTAAGGTATGTTTTCTATACTCTACACAATTAGAAATATAAATATTTAAATCATGAGCAGAAGTCCTACAATTGTTCAACTCCTTAGAAAATTCTATCCGTTTGTTTTTGAACCAGTTCCGTCCGCATTAGAATTCTAAACCACAAAAATTATTTGAATCTAAGAGAAATTGTAGAGAATGTTTGCTATCCTGAAATTTTTGTCTTTTCTGAGTGATAAGGAGAGAAAAATATGGGGTCAAAAGAAAATGCCATTTTTGAGTTTTATCAACAACTCATTATCTTTGGTAAAATCAAGTCCACCGCGAAGACATTCATAAACAGCTCTACCATAGTTTTTAGCAGATAACCCCAATTTAGGTTTAATAGTACATCCCAACAGGGGACGACCATACTCATTCAATTTATCTCTTTCAACTTGGATCCCATGAGGCGGACCTTGGAAAGTTTTAACATAAGCAAGAGGGATTCGCAGATCTTCCAGACGTAGAGCGCGCAGGGCTTTGAACCCAAATACGTTGCATACAATGGAAGTAAACATGTTGGTAACAGGACCTTCTTCAAAAAGGTCTAAAGGGTAAGCTACATAAGCAATATATTGATCTTTTTCTCCAACAACACGCTCGATGCGGTAGCATCGCCCTTTGTAACGATCAAGGCTGGTAAGTCCATCGGTCCATACAGTTGTCCATGTACCAGTGGTGACTATGAGACGGCCTTGCTACTGAGCTTCTTGTCTTCCATATTTCTTTATTGTAGGGTCCACGCAACAAGAACAAGAGCGCTTCCTCTTTCTTTTTCTTTGCCACCATGAGACTGAAAATCAATGCTTTCGCGCGAAGTCCTTGTCACTGTGGAAAACTAGTACTTTCCTATAGTTGATCAAGGCTGCTTGAACTTTCAAACCTGAGCATGGCTTGGAATCGGACTAGGAGCAGCTATTGAATCTGGTGATGGAGGTGTGATAATGCCAGTCGAAAGGAACGAAAGGGTAAGACTTTGGTCAGGCAATTGTTGCAGTTTCTCATTCCGGTGATCATCCAATCCTTCTTCTTGAGCCTTTGCCTAAAATCTAGGGAAGCTTAACCGCTCATTCAACCTGAAATTTCAGGTTGATAAGACCTCCAATTGACTACTGCTAATGCTTCGTTATCCATTAAATGAGTATTTCCCTTTAAATACTCATCATTAACTCCTACCACCCTCATAATTCAAAACCGTCAAAAGCTTCTTCACTCTCAATTGTTTTCTTCTCCAAAGTTCTAACTCACCAATTCTCTCAAGAAATCAGCTATAATGACAAACCCACAAGACAACCCTAGAACTCCTCCACAGCCCACTCCCTCTAATTCATCTACCCTTCCTCCACCTAGCACGACTCCCAAACCCAGGATAAGAAGAGTAAAAATGCTTGCTCTCAAAACGGTGGCATCTGGTGCTCTCTCAAAGAAATTGAATGAGCAATTAAAGGCAAGTCAGGCTCAAGACTCTGATTCTAAGTCGTACAAATCTGCTAGTGAGGGGGAAGGACCTGGGTCTTCTGACTCTGATAAGGCTCAGAAATCCCCTTCTAAGGTGTTCTTCTCTAGCTGAAAGTTTAGAACATAGGTTTGTGTTGGTTGGACCTATAAGGGATGTGGAATTACCTGAAGTAGGTAGGAGTGGTGGTAAAAAGAAATCTGTAAAAGAAAAAGAGAAAGAGAGTAAATGTGGAGAAGGGGAAAAAGGAAAGGAGTGGTTGATCATTCACCTACTGTTGGATTGTCTGTACCTGCTATTTATGGGATTGTACAAGAAAGTGTTGAAGGAAGTGGCAAGAAGTCAGGGGGAAGCGGATCAGGGGAGGCAGTTGAGGGGCTAGTTAATCTAAGCTCACATGGAGATGAACCTGGTGCATCAGTTGAAGAAACCCTAGCAGACCTTCTGAAAAAGGTGGGTGCAAGTTATGATCCAAAGAAAAGAAGAACTCCCACACCAAAACCCCCTAGTGCTGCTAAACCTTCCAAGAAACGAATGGCTTCCTCCCCAACAACTACTGAAACTTCCTTGACAAAGGGAAGAGCAACAAGAAGCAGGGTGAAACAGAGTGAGAGAGAACTACAACAAGCTTTGGCTGAAAGTAAGAAGAAAAGGATGGAGAAAGGAAAAGGAAAGGTTGTAGAATCCTCAGAAGTTGTTGATGTTGAGGAGATGGAACAGGTCCATCAGGAGAAAGTTACAACAGTGGAGGTTCAGACCCCTAAGCCCAAAAAGACCAAGACTTCTTCCAAGAAGTCTTCCTCTGTGTCTGAGGCTGCTGAACCTTTATTGGCCAAGAGGACAAGGTCAGCAGTAAAAAGTAAACAAGTTAGAGTTTCTGGAGATGAGGAATGGAGTGGTGAAGAAGAAAACAAGTCTGATGGTGAACAAGACAAGCTTGCCAAGTTTGGCAAAAGGAAAATTTTGAAGGGTAGATTGCTGAAAGATTTGGTGGAACCAGGAATGGTTCGTTTGGTTGACACCTTAGCTGCTCAGAGCTGGAAGGACATGGTCCTTCAGATGGATGGGAGATTGACCAGAAATGAAATCATTGAATTCATGGCAAATGCTGAAGTCAAAGATGGCTGAGTTACAAGCAAAGTCAAAGGAGTTCAAGTGACATTTGATGCTGAAAAACTGGGAGAGATTCTAGACATCCCTACTGAGGGATATGATGATTACACCAGACAGAGATGGCCAAGTTTGGATTCCCTTCCATCTGCCCTTACAATAACTAGGAACTTCTATGATGTTGCAGGAGTGAATGAGGCCAAGTTTGTGCACAAGAGTGAAATGAAGCCACAGCACAAAGTCCTTTTTGAGTTTGTCAACAAATGCCTACTGCCAAGGCAGGTGAGAAGGCATATTGCAAATTATATGGACTTAGTTCTGATGGAGTGCCTTGAAAGTGGAAGGCAAATTAACTGGCATGCATTCATCATCAAGCTACTGGACAGGGTCATCAATGGCTCCAAGGCTCATGCTACCCCCTATGGCTTTATTCTGACTACAGTTCTGGATAGGTGCAATGTGCCTCTGAAGAAATGGAAATGGCCTCAAGCAAGGACTACTTTGGCATTAATACTCTGCTTGCTTGTGACTATTTAGTCATTGCCATCCCAAATGAACCTGGTTCATCCAAGAAGAGTCCTATCAACAGTAAAGTCAGGGCTCTTGTTCAGGAAAGCGAAGCCAAGGATGCTGAGATGGCTAGGCTAAAGGCTCGTGTGGCAGAGGTAGAATCTGAGAGGGATGCTCTCAGGACTGAGCTTGCCAAGGAAAAGGAGAAGAATGATGGAATTCTTTACAATATGCTGAATCTTCTCCAAGCCCAAAACCAACCCTCTAGCTCCCCCAAGCCTTAGGAATTCTAGCCTTTATCTCCTGAACCTGTCTAGTACCTTTAGTGACCCGGATTAGGGGTTTTTCATTCTTTTTTCTTATGTTTTGAATATTTTTCTTTTCTGGTTGTGGATTGTGGTAGCAACATATCTTCTATCAATGATATCTACTGTTTTTGCTCTTGTTAAATGTTAATCTTTCCTTGATAGTTTAAATATGTTTGCTTGATTACTGATGATTAATCCATGATTGCACTTGCAGTTGCCCTAGTGGACATGAGTACTTATTAAAATCTGGGACTCACACTTTGTATGTAACTTTCCGATGATGCCAAAAGGGGGAAGAGATATTGTGCTTTACATATTCTGAATAAGTGATATTTATAACGTAATTAACCTGGTCCTTGATGATAAGTGAATTTTCTAAACTTTGTATTGATGGTTAAGCTGAGTTCTTACAGGATCCAAGTAAGTAAAAAACACAGAGTTTTTCATCATCAAAAAGGGAGAATTTGTTGGCCCAAGTACAGGTGAAGTTTTTAAGACTGACAAAAGAACTTAGACATGGACCACGTCCATCTTGTGAAGCACAGTCATGATCAACCCAAACATGTGAGATGCACGTGAAGGAGATAAATCTAACTTATCAGAAGTAATATCTCCTGATCTGATCGAAAAGGTTGCATATTGGATAAGGAGAGAAAGACTCCTTCCATGAAGAGAACACAGATTAGAAAGAGGATAGTGTTAGAGTATGAGATCAACTAGAACTCTTCTACAATAGAAGAGTAGCATCTGTATCCCAGTCAATCTCTAATTACTAACCCATTAAATATCAGTGTTGTTCTCTTTTACAGGAATGCACATAAGTAGAAGTTTAACTTAAATTGAGAGCAAAAGAGCAAGGCGATTTTGCAAACAATTTATGTGTGATTCAAACGTGCAATCCTGAAGCTACTTGAACAAGATAGAAGAACCAGTTCCAAGTGTCTATCTTTTATTCTAGTTCAATTATAGTAGGAGATTTTACATTGTACCTTTCAGCTTTTATAAAAGCAATTGCATTAGGTACCTAGAGTGTTCAAGTTGTAGTTAACTTGAAGTTGTCGCAACAATTGAGGTTGTGTGCCACAACGGGATTAGAGTTAATCCTAGGTTTACAAAAGAGTTTTTGTGAATGTAGTTTTTGGCTCAGTGACTTTAGTGGAAGTTTGGGAAAATCCTACTGAGTAGTAGGTCATGGTTTTTTCACCTTTTGAGATAGGTGTTTTCCACATAAAAATATCTGTGTTCTTTATTTTCTTTACTTATTATTCCGCAAATAGTAGTAGTTGGAACACATAGAAGAACCAGGTCCTTCAATAATTCAGTTAAGTGAAAATTGGGTACCGCACAAATCAACCCCCTCCCCCCTCTTGTGTGGTATTGAAGTATAAAATATCACATCCCATAGCTCAGAATCTTCAGCCATGATGAAGTCGTGTATCCTCGTTTTCCACTATCCGTAATATTGATCGCTGAACCTTGGAGGTCTGTAAGTAGACTGGACTTCTTTGAAGTTTGGAGGAGCAGCCATGAGGATCCTTTCTAGGTGTTAACCTGATAGAAAGTACCCGCTCTTATACCAATTGATAGAATATAAGGGTCCACCAAACTCTTATAGAGAATCAGGTTCTCTATCAGGTTCAATAGTACACACATGCACACAACAGTAATTAAATGACAAGAGGAATTTAACGTGGAAAATTCCCTGCTCAATGGGATTAAAAACCACGACCTATCCTTGTAGGATTCCAACTTCACTACTGAGCAACTTTTAAATTACAACCTATAAAACCTAGGAATTAAACTCTTAATACCTCACTAACTTATAATACTCTATTACAAACCACTTTGTAATAACTCTATTACAAAGACTTTGCAATTTGATTAACTCTAGCCAAGACTTAAACACATAGGTTTAAGGTTTACAAGGGTTTCCTACTAAATACATCTAAACAAGCTAGATAGGAATTACAATTGAAGAACTATTACAAAGTTACAACTCAACTAAGGACATATAATGACTTGAAGCACTTGAAGCTTGCTTGCTGAATAGTCACATTAGTGAGCTTCTGAAAAGTTCAAGTAAATGTGTTTTACCCCCCTTGATTGTATATATACATGTTAACATCACTTACAATAGATTAAGCAAGGTAGGTAAAAAGTCCTCCCTGGAAAGTTGACTGCAACACTGTTCCTGCACTGTAGGGTGTGTAGGCAGCAGCTTTCCACCTGGAGAGTTGACTTCATACTGTCTTCTCGGGAACTGGTACGGACCTGTTCCCTCAGATATTCCTTCCACTCTGAAGAGTTGAATCATAATGCAAACTGGATCTCGACCTGGAACCTTGTGATCTTAAGGTCTTCTAAATGCGTAACAGGTTCCTTATCTGGTTCTTGGATAGTAAGTTTGTTAGATCATCAAAACATAAAGCAAAGTACTTATGAACAAAGTACTTGTAACCTATCATAATTGGTTGTAACCGGATACTGATCCAATTAGGTAAAAGATTGCCTCTGTTTATTCTTTTCTTAATTTGATTGATGTGTTTATTCGCTTTCCTTTTTCTTTTGAGGAAGTTACATGTTGATGTGGCAGTCAAAGTATTTATATTTGTTAGCCAATATGCATAAATTATATATTAATTATATGTATATTATACATCTGACGACTATTTTTTTAGTGTGGCTGCTAAACAATGTAAAAATCCCTTTTCTTTTCTTTATTTAGCATGAAATTTACTCAAGATATTAATACTTACACCCTAAGCAGCTCATAAAGTTCAATTAATTTAAGTGTAGAAGGAAGTCTTAAGCAGATTACGAGGGGTGCTTCACTTTAACCCCTTTAATTTGAACCTTTACTTGAAACTTTTTGTATTTCGTAAGTTAATGGAGTTAGGAATGAGCATTTAGTTAAACAGTATAGGTATAATTTTATTTTACTTTTTGCTAATTAAAGGAGAGTTTATTATATTAAAAGTATAGAAGTTTAGTTATTACATAACATAGGGATAGACCGCATTGCAGTTTTTCCCGATTTGTCTTTATTAAAAACTTGTAAAATAAAAGCCGGAGGTGTTTCCCAGTACATAGTGCTATCTTCCTCCGTTGATGTTTGTTGCCTAGTGCTTCCACACTTTGCCAAAGCGTCAGCTATAGTGTTGCCTTCCAAATATACATGTGTTATTGCTGCCACTCCAATAGCATCAAGAAGAAAACTGCGATCATGAAGAAGATGTGAGTAGCAAGGTTGTTCATCTTTAAATAAATTACACAATGCCTATGAATTTGTTTCCATAATAGTGGAAAAGAGATTTTTTGTGAAGGAGAGTTCTAGTCCAGCCATTAGTGCTAGAAATTCAGCGTGAAGTGCGGATATTGTAGTTGTCTTGTGCGCGAACCCCACTATCCAATTGCCATTGTGGTCTCTGATGAATCCACCAGTGCCATTGGTTTGATTGTTTTTACCATTAGCTCCATCAATATTTAGCTTGTAGTGGTTAGTATGTGGGTACCATCTTATTGGTATGTGAAGCTTAGGGTTTGGTTTCACGGTAATCTGTGCAATTGAAATGAACTCAGCAACTTGAGTCATAATTTTGTTCTGGCATGCGATAGAAGTTGTGTGGTTGAAGAGGTTAGAGTTCCTATTAATTCAAGGGTTTCACAGGATGAAAAGTATTAAGATGGAGTTTGGAGTTTGGAGTTTTGAGGGAGGCATTTTTTGTGTTGATGGTAGTGTCTTTGAGACACGTAACTTTTATCAAGTGGACAAAGTTGCGTACTTGTGGTTTTTGAAGATTGAAAAACGTCCATAAGTGGCATGAATTTTCGCACGAGGAGAAAATGTGGTATATGTCTTCTACTTCGGTTGGACAAAATTGGCAAAGGTTTGTTTGGAGTATTTTTTTTTAACAGGAAGTCTTTAGTGGGTAGCTTGTGGTGCACAAGTAACCACATGAAATATTTCAGCTTGTTCAAACACTTAAATTGCCAGATCCAAGAGGTATTGGTAGAGTTGGATTGCTTTATTTGGTTGTTGATTTGTAGTTGTAGCAGATAGGCTGACTTTGTGGTAAAGTTGCCATGGGGTATTTGGTTCCAGAAGAATTGATCAGTTTTTGGTGAGAATGGGATGTAGACCTTGTTAATTTTGTGTACAATATCAGCGTGTAAGGTTATAGATAATCTATCAAAACACCATGAATGATTTGTGAGGATTGAAGGCACTGTTTGTTGTTCCTTCATATATTGTAGAGGCCCCTGTATTGAGTAGCGTAAACAGTTATTATTAGGAATCCAGTTACCATACCAGAGATTTATTTTTTCTCGTCTCCTATGTTACACAAAAGCCCTGAACGGAATAGAGGATTTGCTTTGGTCATGCTTTTCCATAAGTATGAATCAACAGGTTTAGCCTCGAGCGTGTCTGCTCGTTGATGTTGGACATATTTTGCTTGTAGAACTCGTACCCACTTCGATTGATTGTTCTTATGGAATCGCCATAGTAGTCCTTCAAACATTGCATAATTCTTCTCACTGGTTTTATAAAGCCCTAGTCCTCCGAGTACTTTTAGAGTGGTTATAGTCTCCCAATTGACAAGGTGGACTTTCCTTTTTTTTCCAGAGTTGAACCCTATAGAAAATCTCGTTGGATACGGTCTATGTGATTCCTAGTAGAGGTTGGCAGTAGGTTATTTTGCATGGAATAGTTTGGTATGGTGGATAGTACTGAATGGATGAGGGTGATTCTACCTGCCAGGTTGAGAGTTTTTGCTTTCCAACCTGAAAGCTTGTTTTTCAATTTGTCAATTATGTATTTGAAAGTCTTTGCCTTTGGGGTGGTTGTTTGTTAGGTTGAAACTCAGGTATTTACCAAAGTTGGTAGCCTTGCAGATGTTTTGGGTACTGGTAAGGCACTCTTGAGTGTTGAGCGGTACATATTTTGAGAAAATTTTTTTTGATTTAGAGAAATTAATTTTTTGCGCTAATTGGTGGTGGAGAGAATTGAATGTATTAATAATAGTGCTGGCATTGTGTAGATCAGCACGAGCAAATAATATCAGGTCGTCTGTAAAAAGCAGGTGTGAGACTGGTGGCCCCAATCTGCTAATCTTGACTGGTATTAGTCACCATTGGTTGTGGCTTGATCAATCTGGTGGGATAGTGATTGCATACAAATGATAAAGATGTATGGGGATAGCGGATCTCCTTGACGAATGCCTTGAGATGGTTCAAAGAAGTTAGTAGGTCCTTCCATTTATCATGATTGAGACGGACGAGGTGGAGATGCAATTCATAATAAGCGTGATTAGAATAGTTGGGAATCCTAGGTTGTAAAGAGATTTGATATGAATGACCATTCAAGTCTATCAAATGTCTTTTCTATCTCTAGTTTAAGCACCATATTTTCCATCCGTCTTGACATGCGATTAAAGGAGTGGATTGCTTCTTGCACTATGATTGCATTATCAGCCCTTCGACCTGGAGGAAGCTGCATTGATTGGGACTGATGAGACGTTTGAGGAACGGTTGAATCCTGTTGACGATAATATTGGTAATCGTTTTATATGATGTGTTGCACAGGCTAATTGGTCTATATTGGGATATGTGTTTCGAATTTTTAACTTTTGGAATGAGTGTGGTAAAGGTGATATTTATCTCTGCAGGGATTGTATGAGATTCAAACGCATCTTTGCAAATTTGGATTACAGCGCATTTGGTTGAATTCCAGTGCTTTTGAAAGAAGATTGGATGAAGTCCATCCGGTCCAGGTGCCTTGAGAGGTTTGAAAGATTTTATTGCTCTATGGATTTAATCCTCTGAAATGGGTCTTGATGATATGCTTCTATCCTCCTCGGATAGAGCGCAATCAAATCGTTCGAGAGAAGCATTTTTGCTGGCCAAAAGTTTAGATGAATAGATGATGTTGTAGTGATTTAGGATAATAGAATTAATTTCTTGGTTATCATAAGTCCAGTTACTTAAAGAGTCATTAAATCCTAGCATCCTGTTGCGTCTTCTTGTTTGAATAGTAGAGGTGTGGAAAAACTTTGTATTTACGTCCCCCTCATTATGCCATTGAACTCTAGATTTTAGCTTCCAAAAATCTTCTTCTTGTTTTAGCACTAAATTATATTGGTCACGAAGGTTATTTTTTAGGCGTTGGTGGTAAGTAGACTTATTTGAAATGTTTATATTTTGAAGTCCTACTAGTCATGCTAGTAGGCCCTTTTTTGCGTGGAAAATATTTCCAAAAGTAGTCATATTCCAATGCATTTAGTAAATATGTTAGGTGGCAACTCCAAAAAATCCCTTAAAAATGTCAATGTGTTACTTTTCGCCCTTTCCCATTTAAAATGGGGTGCAAGTGTGCAACTCATGTCACCATTTAAGTTTTAGAAAACCAATGACAAATTAAACCTCCCCTAAATGGTGAATGTTTTTTCATCACAGTAGCAAAGGGTAATGTTCACGGCATAATACCAAGAAGATAAGTTTCTTCTAATCACATTAGACGAATTTTGTGCTTGAAGGATTAATGCAAAGAATAAAAATGAAAAAAACGTTGCTAAGCTTCTAAATGGCAAAGCGGTATTTCGAAAATGAAAGTAAATATAAAGTACTTAATTTTCAGGGTTCAAGTCCAAAACATATGATTAAGGGCGAAGAAACTCAATCATCCTACTATGTTCCTAATGGTCGATAAATATTTTTCTTAATCATTCTGATATTATTTGTCTATTTTCTGTTGTTGTTACATACCTTTTGTCTTTGAGCCGGGGTAAAGGTACATTCTAACTTCCCAGATCCAACTAGTAGAATTATTACTGAATTGTTGTTATTGTTCTCGTCGTCGTCTTCTTCTTCGTACGCATTTTTAGAGGGTCAAAGGGCTAGGAGTCTATTTGATGAGGAAATAACTCGTATTCATATATTTTCTGTGACAAAATTATTTGTTTTTCAATTAAAAGGTCAAAATTCTCATGGCTAATTACATTTTGCCACGTAGGCAAACATTATCTTTTAAACTCAAAAACTGTCTGAAAGTTATTATTGGTTGAAGCAGCAATGGTGGTTTTGGGAGTTGTTTCTCCACAGTATATCCTCCCTTTAGTTCCCATATGTAAAACCCAAATTCCCCCGAGTTCTTCAGAAACCCAATATTTGACGAGGCGTAAAGCTTTGATGTTTACTTCTTCTCTGGTTTCTTCTTTCATATATACATCTCATCACTCTGCTACTGCTTTCCAAGTCGACGAATTTCAGCGAGATGAAGATAGAATTGTTCAGCTCTTTGAGGTAAATGTCCCACAAGAAATACAAAATCCTAATAATTATTTTTTTTTCTCAATTTTGTTTGTATATTGCTCCTTCTGTCCCAATTTAAGTGTCATACTTTAAAAGTGCAGCCAATTGCACTAAGTTCTTGCTATGTGCCGGGTCCGGGAAAGGGGCGGACCACAGAAATTTATTGTACTCAGCATTTCTGTAAGAACCTGTTTCTACAACTCGAACCCATGACCTCCCGGTCACCTGACAGCAATTGTACCGGTTATGCCAATGCTTTCCTTCGTGTCATACTTTTCTTTCTAATTTATCCCAAAACAATATCATAATTCCTTATTTAGAAACAATTTAACTTTAAACATCCTATTCTACCTTTAATGCGATGATTTAACCACACAAATATAAATATTTATGATTTGTTTTAGATCACAAGTTTCAAAAGTTTTTGTTCTTTTCTTAAACTCCATGCCGAATCAAATACCGTCATATAAATTGAGACGGAGTGAGTAGTAGTAATAGACTTAAGTATGACGGAAATGCAGATAAATTCAATGATGAATTGTGTTGCCAATTTGGTGCTTTTTGTGTTTTATGGGGAAGAGAATTCCATGGAGGAAATGGTACAAAATTTCTTGTGTTTTATGCAGTATTGTTAAAAATTGAACATTGAGTTTAGCTCAACTTCAAAAGCTAGTTCAGAGGAGTGTGGATAACATAACGTGGGTGCCCAACATTGAGACAAATAATAATAGAGATTTGACACTGATACGATGATCAAAGAAGGACTTTGAGGCTAACTCAGATATTAAACAAATAAAAAACATAAGGATTACTCAAGATCATATAAGGATACAAACAACTCATTCCTCAATCATACATTACCAATTTCGTATGTCTTACATAAAGATCTCATGTGATATGGATCATATAACTAAAAGAACATTTGTAAGTTTGAACAAGATCTATTTTTATACAACTTTCAAGAATTCAGTTATGTAATGTGAAGAGTGAAGAATACTTTTATATCCCTATATCGAGTAAATATTGTTCCCATTGTCCCAATTTATATAGCACTCTTTTATTTTCAAACTACCCAAACTTTTTTTTACTAGAACTATTTTTATACAACTTTCAAGAATATTAGAGGTAAAGTTAACCATTTGTTAGGGTATGGAAAGTGAAGATTGTAAATTGGATGTCTTGAAGTAAGAACTCATTATATACTGGCTGAACTTTGTGAGTCGCGTATATTCATAAGTATAATATAATGTTGGACTTGAGTCTTAGTAGAATTGAACTCTCGACAGTTGTGAGTCTTGTGACTTGTATACTTACATTGCAGCCGTTGTTAAACTTGTCAAAAGCTTGTTTGTATTTAAAAGAAATGTGTCATATGTCATTGAATAGAGGGTGTAGAAAGGAATTAACTTTGTTCAGATGAGACAATTTGCGTGTCATTTGGAAGACCTTGCTCCCATCTTAAATCACTGAATGATTCATGTAAGAGTAAATGAAACACATATTGAGTTCCTGCAATCGGGTAACGTAAAATGCTTTTCTCATGTTATCCTCCAATTTTTAATAGTGTCTTCAAATTGCTTAACTGATCTAAGGTTTCTCATCTTTGCTAACTATACTACAAAGTAGAAAAGCAATAACCTTGTTAACATTTGCTGCATTTCAAGACAATTTTATGGTATTGGACATCCAAGTGAACAGATAGCTTGAAGAATAAATCATGAATAAATTGCGTCCAAAATCTGTGCAACAACAATAAGACGAGAGCATCAACATGTCATCTTTGTCTTACATGTTTAGTGATTGATGAGTTTATCGATTCTAAATGTAGTAACAGAACTAATTATGTAAATGCAGGAAACTTCCCCTTCTGTTGTTTTCATTAAGGGCCTTGAGTTGGCTAAAGGCTCCAATGGCTCTACTACGGTGCTAGCAAACGACGAGAATGCAAAAGTGGAAGGGACAGGTTCGGGCTTCATTTGGGATAAGTTTGGTCACATTGTACGATGTTTCAACTTTAAGGATTACAAATATGCAACGAATATCTAGAACTTTCCATGTTAATTGGATTAATTCTCCTGCTGATTATCTCAAGATATTTAAATGCCTCGTCTCAAGAAAGACAAATGCTTGATGTCAGACTTGTATTTAAGATTCCAATGGTTTTTACTTTCTTATGGCCACCAAAAAATTTCACACACTTGAAATTCAGTTCCTCTCATCTAAAATTTTTGTTCGTGCTTCTAATCTTGCTTCGGAGTTTGCCATAAATTTGTCTCAGTATTGACCACATATAATGTACCTATAATTCTGAAATCAGATAGTTCTCTGAGAATGGGGCATGATTATTTTGTGATTATCGCAGGTTACCAATTACCATGTCATTGCTAAATTAGCTACTGATCAAAGTGGGCTGCAGCGTTGTAAGGTTTCTGCATTCCTGGTGTTTTATTCCGTTGGTTCTTTTTTATCCGGATATTGAACAGGACTGCTCCATTTCAGGTCATTCTAATTTTGAAAAGTTTTCCTTTTCAGGTTTCCTTAGTAAATGCTAAAGGAGGGAGCATAGCTAAGGTAGCGAAGATTGTAGGTGTTGATCCAGCATATGATCTGGCTGTTCTCAAGGTGTTGAATCAATCTATTACTTGATATGGTTGCCAATTGCCATTGTTTTACTACTTTATTCTCTATGGAGCCTTGGAGCAATGGTCAAGTTATCTCCGTGTGACCTATAGGTCATGGGTTCGAGCCGTGAAATCAGCCATTGATGCTTGCATCAGGATTGGCTGCCTACATCACCGCCCCTTGGGGTGCAGCTCTTTTCCGGACCTTGCGTGATAACGCGGGATGCTTCGTGCACCGGGCTGCACTTTTATTCTCATTACTGGTCAGCTATATGCTAACAATTTATTTATCCAAATTTCTCCATCTAAATGTTTTTGATAGATTGGTTAACTGGACAAAAATATGACATATATGACATTATCTAGCTCCTTCCATTCTATTTTTTATGACATTATTTGTATACAAGCTCTTACAGTTCCAACACCCCTCCCTCTCTAACTTCTCAACTTTTATCTGTTATTGCTTCTCTCTTTTAGCAAAAAAGCAATTTTATAGGGACAAGTGAGAACACATCTCTTAGATTAGATCTAGTGAAAATGAAATGTTAGAAGGAGAATGCATACTAAGCATGAAAAAAATACGTGCAAAATAAAGTTGTCAAACAACTTTCGATATCTATACAAGCTGATTGGTTGAAAAGTCCCCTCGGTGTAATTAGTTTTTCTCTTATTTAACTGCAGGTTGATGTTGAAGGTGATGAAGTAAAACCAATCTCTGTTGGTACCTCCCGTGGCTTACGTGTAGGTCAAAGTTGCTTTGCCATTGGAAATCCCTATGGATTTGAAAACACTCTGACAACTGGGGTAATACTTATCTACAGCAGTTCAGAATATTTCCATGCGGAGACTAATTTTTATGGTTTCATCCCCACGGAAAAGCCTTTTTAGCATTTATATTTCATGCATTTCTGCTAAACCTACTTAATATGGAACTTGTAATCTTGATTTCCTCTTAGGATGTTAAATGTTCACATTTTTATAAAAGGGCAGCTCTCTCCTTTTGATGTATTTATTCAACTCATACTCTCGATATCTTAAAACTATCAACTCCCGAGAATTTACTCACCTCTAGTCAAGACAGAACCAAATTTTGAAACTGATGAAGCTATTAAACTGATTTGCTCGTGTTTTCTCCATGCAAAAGGGAAAGGGAAGAAAAGAAACTGATTCATGGGGAAAGCTGATAATTAGTAAGTTATTGTTGTTTATCTGATTACTTCAAATATTACAGGTAGTTAGTGGATTAGGCAGGGAAATACCTGCACCAAATGGAGCTGCTATTAAAGGAGCTATTCAAACAGATGCTGCTATTAATGCTGGTAATCATTATTCTTCAGTTTTCCTATATGAGATATTTACTGTTTGAGAGTAAAGTTTGGTGATAGCACTACAGTCACCTCTGTGCGATGTACTGTTTGATTAGGATGTAAGAGATTGTTTAGAGAGCAAAAAAAGCAGAGCCAGTTAAACGGCTATTAATCTGGTTTGCATGGGCATGAGACGGGGTTGAGTGCTGGGTTGATTTTGTGGATGAGGTTCAATGTCCAACTGCAGAAAGTGTCAAAGTAGAATACTTCTCTTTGATTAAAACTCATGATTCATCAATTTACTTATGCAGGGAATTCAGGTGGCCCATTGATTGATTCATCTGGTCATGTAATTGGTGTAAACACAGCGACCTTCACCCGCAGAGGTATGAAATTCATTGCTTTTGTTATTTCTAGAAATGTTAGTTAATGAGGAATAAAACATTAACTAAAGTTATGTGTAGGTCACCTCCTTTTTTCACTGGTAATCTGTGATGAGGTGTGTGCCAGCCTACTTAACACACATTTCTAGAATGAGTAATATATTTGCTATTGAATCTTGATTAGCCTGTAGGTTACACCATTTTGTGATTTTACTAAGAACCGTTTGTCATGTACTGCATAATCGGCGTGATCTGAACGAAATTATAGCTCAACCTTACTTGAAGCTGTAGAGTTGGACAGGTGAATCAGTTAACCTATACAAGATATTTGACCATCTTATAGTCATTTCAGTTACATGGTCCTAAATGAACTACGTATTACTTCTCTTGCTGCCTCCAGGAGTTTAATACCGCTGGTCCTCATGAATGTATTTAATATATGGAGAAACGTAGTATCAGAAAAAGATGAAATCTGAGTGAATGTCTAATTGCTTTTAGATTTCAATGATGATGCAGGCTCGGGTATGTCCTCAGGGGTTAACTTTGCCATACCAATTGACACAGTTATACGAACAATACCTTACCTGATCGTTTATGGAACAGCATACAAAGACAGATATTGAAAATATGCAGTTAGAAAGTTACTTGTGCATGATCTGTGATGAACTTGACCGAAAAGGCTTTTGTTTGGAGCTGGAAGAAAACCATGTTCTTAACAGCAAGCAACTTCTTGTGGTGCTTAGTCAATACATGTTATTTTATTGGAAAAAGGGGCAGATTTGCCCCTCTACTTTCAAAAATTGTATACATTTAACGTCCGTTATATTTTCAGACCAAAAACGCTCATGCCACTAGCAAAGTTGTTAAAAAGAAATCTAAGCCTAAAGGAGGTCTATGACCCAGCTTTGCTCTCTTTTGCCTCTTCCATCAAAACCATTTCCTTAATCTTCAATGGCATGAATCCAAACTCTCTTTTTTAATACTACCCAATCGCCTCCTTTGCTGTATTTCACTCAATGCAAAGAAGATAAAATCAAGAAAAGCAAAGCTGAACAAAAAAAAAAAAAAAAGAAAAAGCAATTGTCTAGTACAGCTCTTCACCAAATCCCCATTGCAAATAACCATGACGGGCGATTACAAATTTGAGATGCATTACAAAGGAAAAGAACGTTAGATGCAATATTTATTATTAGAATTGCTTGAAAAGCATGTCTACAAAGCCAAAGAAGAAGAAAGTCCAGCTCCCCCACAGCACAATGTGACACAGGCTTTTGCTCAGATATAATGCGGTCCTCAATTAGTTGAAAGTTTCACATCAGCTGGAGTCAGCGGCGTATCCACCTTGTTGCATGCGATGTCACAGGAGACCGCTTCGTCAAAGTTTTTTACAAGATATATATAAGAAAAATGAAAAATGACACCACTTATAATTATAGTAATTTGTTCATTAGTTTGCTTTTTTAAATTGTGACGCCGTTTATGAAATATCCTGCACGCCATTGGCTGGAGTAAATAATCCAATTACTCGAGAAGATGAGGAAGAAGGCAGAATTAATTTCCTCAATCAAGACCTAGAGATAGGAAATACTTATGCGAAAATTCAAACTGCAGTTTAAGATATTTAAGTTTAGATATCTACTAGATCTACACTTCACTGCATGTTTTTGGCTGCCTGAAAGGAGGAGTTTGCTCCCAGTAAGTTCACAATCATAGAGAAATGAATCAATAATAGGAAATTTTGACCTCAGCGTTAACAAAAAATGGAAACATAAATCCACTAGAGTCAACATTCGCGTTTCTAATTGTTACAGGGTACAATCATTTATAGATAGTGTAAAGTTCAAGAATGGAAAGGTAATACTTAACCTAAGGAATCCCAGTCCGATTGCTGAATAGAAGTCTTGAAGTTGTAATTTCCCATCTCATCAACTTGTGTGTCTTTGATTTCAGCGGCTTATTTTGCAGCAGATGAGCTACACCATTGCACCTGAATATGTTGACTATGGTTAAGCAAGCTGACTCTACTAGAGTTAAGTTAAAGAAGTAGAGTTAGTTGTTAAGAAGTTAGTTAGGTTGTTAAATGTTAGTTAAGAAGGTTGTTAGTACTGTAGTTGTGTATATAATCTCTGTATTCTCATTGAAGTGAATGTAAGATTTCATTTTCTCAGTTTCACAGAATCGGTGGCTTCATTCTCTTTTCTCCTCTCTCCTTCAGGACCTTAACTGCTCAACTGCAACCGAGCTGTAACCGCCATTGCCATGGCTGTTAACATGGTATCAGAGCCTATGCTCTCGATCTAGATCGCTCGTCAGCACACTAGCATTCGATTAGTCACTACACTTCTCTCTCACAGTATTGAAGTGTCTGAAAGTGATCCAAATCGAATCTAGGGTTTGAGGCTTGAGCGAATTTTAAAAAAAATTGATGTTACTCTGTTGTTGCAATGGCAATTGGGGATAATTCTTCACCATCTGAAGCTTAACACACTCGTGCTACTTGTACGAGTACCTTCACTGCTGGAACCACAAGCTTTTCTGTCATTGACCACAACCATCCAATGTACCTTCAACCAACTGGCACTCCAGGTAGCTCTTTGATTTCTCTCCAATTGAATGGACCAGATATTATGCATTGTGGAGTCGTGCTATGAGAGTTGGTATAATAGAAAAAAGCAAATTAGGTTTTGTCGATGGCCGCTTTCCTAAGTCTAGGATTGAACCTGCTCTTCATGATCTCTAGGAGAAGGTGAATGATGTGGTGTGTTGTATGCATCTGATGCACACAAAGTGTGGGAAGACTTGAAGGAGAGATTTGACAAGGTTAATGGATCCAGAGTATTATACTTACATAGAGAAATTCACATCCTCACACAGAGCACCATGACCGTGACTGACTACTTCACTAAGCTGAAGGATTTGTGGGATGAATTTGATGCACTTATGCCATGTCCTGGCTACCCTTTCCCAGAGTCTAAGAAGTATCCACAGCACTTTGAATATCACAGACTTCTACGATTCCTTATGGGCCTGAATGAGTCATACTCACAAGCTAGAAGTCAGATCATGATGATGAATCATATTCCCAGCATCAATAAAGCATACTCAATGCTTGTTGATCAGGAGATTCAAAGGCATATAGCCAATTTCACTCAGGCAGTGCAAGTTACTGAGAGTTTAGATAGCACTACACCCTACAGCAACAAAGTGACTAACAACATAGGGAGCCAATTTAAACCAGCAGGTAATTGTAGGCAAAAGGAAAAGTCAAGTTTAGTGTGAATATTGTCACTTCAAGGGACATACAAAGGAAAACTGATACAAGTTGATTGGGTACCCACAGGATTTCAAGCCTAAAGAAAAGGTGCTAGTCCTGACATTTATTCAAACATTGCTAGTGGTGCAGCCTATCCAACAGTAGAAGGTTGTAATACAGTAAGCTGCTGTCAACAACAAGGTATTAATAAACAATGCAGAGGTAAGGTTGGTCTGTCTCAGCCCTCACAGACTAGAGGAGGTTACTCAGATTTCACTCAGCCTCAACCAGCACCAGGCAAGATACATGTACCCTTCTTCACTCAGGAGCAATACCAACAGATTGTGCACTTGCTTAACAAAGAAGTTGAGGAAGGAGTCTCTAGCAAAGCTTCATCTGTAGGTATTCCGATATCCTTACTGTCTGAGTATGTTAATCACAACTAGATAGTAGACACATGCGCATCAAATCATATGACAGCAAATCTACAGATGTTAAATAGCTATCAACAGATTCCTATATCACAAAGAAGTAAAGTTCACTTACCTATAGGAACCATCGTCCTAGTGTCTCATAAAGGGAATTCTATTGTACTTAAGGATCAGGATATTAGTAATGTGCTTTACATACCTGACTTTAAGTACAACCTCCTATCTGTTTCTCAGCTCACCAAGGAACTACAGTGCTTAGTAGCTTTCTTTCCTAATTTTTGTGTATTTCAGGACCTCTACAATGGTCAGGTGATGGGGATTGGTAAGGAAGATCATGGGCTCTATCTGCTGAAAGGGAGGCTTCGTATGAAGGCTAAGTCAAGCTCTACAGCTAATAATAAATGGGCACATATAGCTACTAGCACTAGTATCAATACTACAACTCCTCATTTGTGGCATATAAGGCTCTATCTTGTCACTATCCCTTGTATTCCTATCACATATAACAATATCACTATTTCATACTGTCATGCTCTCACAGTGTACTCTTCTACCACTAAACCTAAGTCATTTGCAGAAGCAGCCAAGGACCCTAAGTGGATAAAAGCGATGCAGTTGGAGATTGAGGCCCTAGAATCTAATCACACATGGAGCATAGTAGATCTTCCTCCTAACAAAATACCTATAGGGTGCAAGTGGATATTCAAGATCAAGTACAAGGCTTCGGTGGAGATATAGAGGTTCAAAGCTAGACTGGTAGCTAAGGGCTACAGTCAGCAGGAAGGTCTTTACTACCTGTAGCTAAGATGGTCACAGTAAGATCCATTATTGCTCTTGCCGCCTCTATGAATTGGATAATCTATCAGATGGATGTCCATAATGCTTTTTTGAATGGTGATCTATTAGAAGAAGTCTACATGCATATTTCTCAGGGGTTTGCTAGACAGGGGGAGACTATGAAGGTCTGCAAACTCTATAAGTCATTATATAGCCTCAAACAGACTCCTAGACAATGGAACAGAAAGCTGGCAGAGGCCTTGGTCCAAGTGGGATTTCAGCAAAGTCTATGACTATTCTATGTTCACCAAGAAGACCAATGGTAATATAACAGTGATGTTAGTCTATGTAGATGACTTACTAATTACAGGAAGTAGTCAGCATCTTCTGCAACAAACTAGAGATGAGTTGCAAACCAGATTCAAGATGAAAGACTTGGGAGAGTTAAAGTTCTTTTTTGGAATTGAGTTTGCAAGATCAAGTAAGGGTATTGCGATGTGTCAAAGGAAATATGTCCTAGAACTAATAGTTGAAGCTGAACTTGGAGGAGCTAAGCCAGTGGGTACACCTTTAGAACTGAACCACAGACTGACATCTCAGGAGTATGATAAGCACACATAAAGCAACAGCAAGGATGAAAATCTCAAGGATGCAGGCCCTTATCAGAGGCTAGTAGACAGGCTGTTGTATCTCACCATGACCAGACTATAACTCGGCTTTACAGTTCAAGTACTGAGTCAGTACATGCATAGCCCAAAGGTTTATCATATGGAGGCTACTGATGATAGGCTATAATTACGTATTTTAGTCATTTATTACACTCTAATTTACTGCACTTTAATTGAGTTTGAGCTTTAACCGCTAGTGTTTTGCACTAACTGTGTATCTTATGCCTTGTAGGAGTGATTCCAAGCTATATAGATGTTATGGAATGAATTCAAGTGATTTGGAGCTTTGAAGTATGAGTAAAAGTCCAAGGAATTAAGTCGGGATCGTGTTAGGGGTCAACTTTGATAGTTAAGAACAAACGAAGACTCGAGTAGGCATATTGCGCACTGTCTAGTAAAATAGACATAGCTCTTTTCTCAGAACTCCATTTGGACTATATAATATATGGTTGGAAAGCTAACGCAAAGAGCTACAACTTTCATGTTTTACGTTTTTCTAACTTCCAAATGGAACAGGCTGAGAAACACGGTCGAAACCGCGATCGTGGACCTGGTCGCGGACTGAGGCAGTGCACTTGTTAATATGCGCGGCCACTAGCGCGATCACTAGCGTGCCCGCGCTAGTCTAGGCCTGGAAACTTTTCCTTTTTCACATTGGAGAAGGAATAATTTTTTGGGACCAATCCTACTTGGTATATATACATGGAGAAACGGTATTTTGAGGAGGTTGGACATGTTTGAGACACAGATTCGACCTAAGGAGGCAGAGACACAATAGGAGCAAGGCGGGGAATTCTTCTACGAGTTTTTCCTTCCTCTTCCTATTTTTCATTGTTGGTTATGACTTTTAATATTGTAGTTTTACATACTATTATGAATAGCTAATTTGTTATCTAGGGTTTTGATGGATTCTTTTGTAGGATAAATTCTTGTTATGTTTTTATATAATTGAGCCGTAGTATTTTTTTCTATTTGTTCAACTATATATTCTTGTGGTTGATTGAAGGTCCCTCAATTAGCTGTGCCTATTTAGTATGTATTACTCTGGAGAGAGTGCATATTTAGGTAGTTGTTGAACAACATCACTCCCGACGTATGTGAGGAATCAATAACCAAGGGTTTAAAGGTGGGATTAGGGATAACGAAACCTTGGGTGCGATCTAAGTGAGCTGTAATTAAAGTCAGCTAGCGTAACTCGGGAGAGTATGTCTAGTAAATTATCGTAATTACTCGGGAGAGAATTGCAATTGGGAAAATCATAACTCTAGACCTCCTTAATCTTTTCTCCAACCTGTACTATCTTTAGTGTTAATTTATTATTTTAATTTGTTAGTTAGTTATTTAAACACAAGAATCGTAATATCTATAAGTTAGGAATTGTTTAAGCTTGTATTCTTGGTGATAGTGAACAACTTTAGCTAAGCCTTAATTCTCTGTGGGATTCGACTCCGGACTTGTAAACCGGATTATATTTGCAACGACTGCTTAGTCCTTTTTATAAGGCATAGTTGGGCATGATCAAATTTTGGTGCCGTTGCCGGGGAACTAATGGTGTAGTTGTAGGTGTACATATTACTAGGTTTCAAGTTTGAACTTTTATTTTATTTTTTTAGTACTTGATTTTTTTTATTTTTTTATTTTAGTTTTATTTGTTTATTTGAGAAACATGGCATCATGGAATTATGAGAATTTGGATGTTGGTAATTCTACTTTTAATCCTCCTTATGCATATTGTGAAGGAAACCACCCAGGGCAAAATTATCAAAATATTTCCGAGAGCGAGTTTTGTGCACCAACTCAATCTTATATGTGGAATGTGTGTGATATGTGTGGTGGTCAAGATGGTCACTTTCATGGTTGTGCTTATAGTTCTTATCTTCCCCCAACCCCTTAGTTTGATGGTTCTTCTTTTTGTTGTGAAGTTAATAGGAAAAAAGAACTCAGGGATGATGCCCAGAAAGAGATCAAAGATATGTTAAAGTGTTGCATAGAACTATATGATAAGAGACCACGGCGGATACAAAGGCAAGAGGCAACTATTCACAATTTGGAGGCTCAAGCAAATAATATAATTCAACCTTGTAAAGTGCAACAAGTTGATATTAAGGATAGTAGCTAATATGAGCATGAATTGGCTGCAGAAATTGCCATTATACTGGAGAATTTAAAAAAATACGAGGATGAGCTAGAGGAGAAGGCCAGGGTAGAACACCAACAATCAATCGAACTAGATTTTGAGGATGTCATAGAAGAGACACTAGAGTCAACCAAGGATATTGAGGATACATATTTAGTTGACTCTAGTGTCATTAGTGTTAAGGATGTTGACAATCACAATGTTTGTGTAGTTGAGCGCATTTGTCAACACTCCAAGCATTTTTCCACATTGTGTATGGATGATGATATGAAAATAGAGTCGTTCGAGCCACTTGAGGAGTCAAGGAGTAAGGAACAAGATGCCTACATTCTGGAATTCTTCGGGCCAGAAAGTAGGGAATACACATCTCACCCAAAGGCCAAGAAGTGCAGAATACTACATTATTTTATAGGGCCAGTCAGATTCGTTCTACCACCCCTAGAGCATGATCACAGAGCCGAATCAAAACTTGGGGTCCAATTCATAAGTTTGAAGTGGAGGCAGAAAGTGATTCACGTCGTGTCGCGATGTTAAATCAAGCACTTGTCGGGAGGCAACCCAACTTTACTGCTTTTTTTGTTTTTATTATTATTTTTTTATTATATTATTTTTGTAGTGTCGATTTTTGATTTTATAGGAGCATGAAAAGCAAAGCTATTGGAAGGATGCAACAGCAAACCAGATGGTTGGAACAAAGTGTGAGGTACCCGCACGAAGGACCAGGCCTGGGAGAAGTCTGAGTACCCCATGAGATGCTAGTGCTTCGGCCTTTGGCCTACCAGGGAGTTTCTTTTACCCTCTTGTATGTATGGGTGTGCATTTGGGGGCAATGCACAATTTGAACTGTGGGTGAGGAGATTGTCTGGGTGACTTTCTATGCTATTTTAGTTATGTTAGTTTAAGTGAATATTTTTTTTAAATAGAAAAGATTGGAATTTTCCCGACGATGGATCTATTAGACAATTTTCTTGAGGGATTTAAGTCTAAAGAAAAAAAAGATTTTTTTTAGGTAGTGTAGCAATTACCCCTTGGTTTTTCTTTGTGTCGCGGTTCTTTTCCAAGGATTTTGTTTGAACCGGGTGTAGATAGTTTTTTTGGGGGGAGTAGGAGCCATTGTGTTGTGTTTTGAATTGAAGCAATATCTCTTAACTTTGTTATGCCTTGAGAATAGTAAGTACTCTGGCTGTGACGCTTAGGCTTAGTTTTTTACTCTTGTATAAGTACCTTAAATTGTATGATTTTAAATTTGCTTAACTGTTTTGACTAGAGTGTCTTCATGAATCCAATCCTGAATGAGTTATGTGCCATATGTGTGTATAAGGTTTTGTGTTATTATGTGCGTGCATTTGATTCCTAGAGCTTGCCCCGTGTGTTTGCAAAGCAAAATAGTAGTTTTGTTCAGTCTTGGAAGTGATATAGGCATTTCTTTGTTGAGCCAGATATGTATATTTTACCCGCCTAATTATTATGTATCGTAGTTAATCCCTTTGAGCCAGTATTCTTGTTTCTTTGGCAACCACATTACAAGCCTTACCCATTTGTTTGAATTAACCATCTATTTGAACCATTGTAACCTCTCATGAGAACTTGAATTGTTTATGAACTTTGTAAAAGTTAAAGTGTGGGGTGGTTGGTTTGGCTTTTGAGTGGAACTAATGAAATAAGGAGAAAGGTGCACTGTTTTGAACAAGTAAGAGCCACTTCAATTGAAAAAAATAGTTGTATTGCTGTAAAAAAAAAAAGTATTCCTTGATAAGTGGTGATTCTTGATGTAATTGTGCTTAAAGAAGTATGGGGTAATATACGTTGATGTGAAGGTGGAGTTTGGTTTGACATAAGTATGGGGTTTTAATGTTAAAGTATATGTATTAAAGTGCTTAGGGAGGTGTAGTCACTCTTATATATAAATGTATCATACCCGTTCCGCAACCTACATTACAACCAAATAAAGTCCTACTTGATCCTAGACTGAATAAGCTCGATTAGTAGAGTAGTACACTATGGGCAAGCCTATGGTGCATCTTTTGTGGCATATGAATGTTATTTCTGAGAGTGAGTGAATTCTTTCTATCTTGAGTTCCTAAGTGCTCTTAAGTTTTATTGTGTGGAACTACTCTCTTTTGTTGTGTGAGGGTACTTGATTCATGAAGGAGAGGTAATGTCAGTGACCTCTATGTTAGAGTAAGTGGGTGAGTTGTGAATAATGCGTGGTACTTGTGAGTCAAATCTTGAGGTGAAGATGTTACGCTTTTGTGCTTAGTCTATTTTAAATATTCTTGGTGTGATGAGTTAGGAGAATTGTTTAAAGAAAAAAAAAACGTCGTGTCTATATAAATTGTAGTTTGATTGCACGAGGACGAGCAATGGTTTAAGTGCTTAAGAGTGGTCAAGTACATAAAAGAAGCACCTGGACTAGGACTGCTTATGCCTGCAAAGAGCTCTAACCAATTGATAGCCTATTGTGACTCAAATTGGGGAGCTTGTCTTCAGACTAGAAGGTCTGTAACAGGTTATCTAGTGAAGTTTGGAGATGCATTAGTTTCATGGAAGTCAAAGAAACAAGAAAAAATGTCAAGAAGTCCAGCTAAAGCTGAGATTAGAACTATGGCTACATGCACAATAGAAATCACTTAGCTTATTGGTCTGTTCAGAGAGCTTGGAGTTGATATTCAACTGCCAGAACAATTGAGGTATGATAGTAAGGCTACAATTCAGATTTCTTCCAATCATATATTTCATGAGAGAACAAAACATATTAACATAGATTGTCATTTCGTAAGGGAAAGAATATTGCAGGGTATAGTACAAATGAATAGTGTCTCTACCAAGGAGCAACTTGCAGACATACTTACAAAGAATCTTGCAAAACCACAACATGATCATTTGCTACATAATCTAGGGATGAAGAATTTGAATTCGACTATTAGCTTGAGGGAGAGTGTTGGCTAAAGTTAAGCAAGCTGACTGTACTAGAGTTAAGTTAAAGGAGTAGAGTTAGTTGTTTAGAAGTTAGCTAGGTTGGTAAATGTTAGTTAAGAAGGTTGTTAGTACTATAGCTATGTATATAATCTCTGTATTGTCATTGAAGTGAATGTAAGATTTCATTTTCTTAGTTTCACAGAGTCGGTGGCTTCATTCTCTTTTCTCCTCTCTCCTTCACAACCTTAACTGCTCAACTGCAACTGAGTTGTAACCGACATTGCCATCGCTGTTAACAGAATCATCTGTAAAGAAGTGTTGTAACCAAAACCCGAGAGGATTTCCTCAAGCCGCTTACATTATTGCAACAACAGACACTCGAGCCTTAGGAAGGCATCATCTAAGGCATTCCGCTCGTGCAATATTCAGCAAGTCTAGTTTCAAAAAACTTAAGTCTCTTGAACTCCACATCATTCACATCCTACTGATCCCCTTCAAACACTCTGCATACTAACTTTAGAACCTCAAGATTTTCCAATGCATTAGTTGCAGAAATTTCACTCCGAGGGAGGCGAAATTTTGATAGTGTCAATTTCTTAAGATTTGAAGGGAAGCTAAATGATGAGGCAAATGCTTATAGCTCAGTTCTAGTATGTCCATCCAGTTGTGCTCTCTATCACTAACTGTTATTTTAGGATACACCTAGACACAAGAATGGGGGTCGAATTGTGTCTTACTCGATTTTCGCAATTTCAAACAATCTAGTTCTTTGAACTGTGCAAACAGACACAAACAGAAATAATTGCAGACGTTAAAACAACACAAAAAAATTACGTGGAAAGTCTCCTTGCTCAAGGGAGTAAAAATCACAACATACTCAAAACTTCATTAAACTTCAAAGAACAGTTTTAAGGTTATAACTCTATAATCAAGGGAACTAAGTCTAGTACTCTAACCCCTACATTTAACTCAACTGTAGCAACTCCTTCCCAAACTAACTATAGCCTAGAAAGCTAACAAAAACTCAAAGTTTCTTCACTAACCTATTGATTACACTTCTCAAAAGCGGGTAGGTTACAAATTAAAATACTTGAATTAACCTAACAACTAAAGAACTTGAACAACTTTGTCTTCAAAGAAACTGGTTTTTCAGTTGAGCATCTTGAACTTCTAAAGTATCTTCTTACCTTAATTGCTATTGGTAGAAGTAATTCTATGTGATTTCTTTCAATGGCAGTAACACTGAACTGCGGCAAAAAGTCTCCTTTTATAGTTGCAAAATTGGTCGAAAATCTTCTTCATTTAATACTCTAAAACCTTGAATATTTCAGTAACGAAAAAACTCTCCTATTCTGATTTGGTTTCCTTATTTTTTTTCAACTTTTCGACCTTCTCTTTCCATGCAAGTTTTTTCCTTAATTACAAAATCTTTTTCGATCACAAACACCTCCAATTGATACATTCCTTTTAGGGTACGGACAAGACTTTCTAAGAAATCCAACGTGTATGGGTGTTCTAACATTCCGAGTTTGATCAACATTCTGCTTTTGGTCTGCTATGAACATGGTTCACTTGTCATATGCATCTCTCATCTACACTTACCTGTTTAATAGCACATCAACCTGGAACATGAAATCTGGTTCTCTTCATCATAAATCGCTCTGGTTTGTTAATCATCAAAGCATATCACATACTCAGCTCAACAAATTTCCCATTTTTGATGACGACAAACCCATGTGCAATTCAGTCAACAATTTGACCAATTTTTTTTGTCAATCTTTAGCCTAAGAACCAATTTTATTGAAAACACTCTTCTTTAATTTGTCCATGTTTGCATATGTGTAAGGGGCTCGCCTTCCATTCATTGCAACCCTAAAGATGGCTAGAAATTCAATATTAGAACCTGCAAATATACAAACTCAAGAACAACCTCCTTTACTAGTCCAAGTGCATAAGAATCATGTTTATTGATCAGTGCATCGCTGAATACGCACATACTTAATTTCTCCATTTTGACATCATTGAAAAAACAAAAAATCAGTAGAGTGAAAAAATAGAATATAACTGCAAAACTCATGGCCACTAAGACTACACTAACATGTAAACAGACAGTTAATCCAATAAAATTGCCCAGACAAAAAACATTCAGCCCAAACAAAAAAAAAACATTAAACCCAAATGGCCCAAACCAAAAGATGGTTGAACAAAACCTTCAAACTGCCAACAACATCAAAACAAAACAAAAAATCCAAAAACTAAAAAAATCCAAAAACTAGTCATAGAAGGGATAGGGCTAGAGACTGACTAGGGAAAAACCTCAAGTATTTGACCACAACTAAGCAAATTCTTTCCATTTTGCCCAAGCTTTGTTAAGCACAATAATCTAGTGAATTAGTGGATGTGGGGGCAATACTCGAACATGTATACACACAAACTCAAAATTTTGTTACGTCAAAATAAAATCAAAACTTTGTCATCATTCAAAGATTAAAAACGAGAATTTAGGGTTTTAAAGGAATATAGAGGACAGAAAGAAGGAAACTTACAGTTGCTTTCGTCGAGTAAGAGATATATGAAGAAACATAATAGTAATCTGAAGTTGCGGGCACTTAAAATCTTTAGAAAAATGAGGTGTACAATGATGTGGTCATTTAGGCCAATTTCTTCAAAGGTTTGGACATTAGGAACTTCTTAAGGGCCGTTTGATTTTGCAACTAGTTGTACTGAAAATATAATTGAGGATTAAATAAAATTATATCGAAATTATTATATTATATGATATGTTTGATATGAAGGTATATATTTTTCTAGAAAATAAATAATTCTCTTACTTATTATCGGATGTTTTAATTGTAAGTAGTAAATTTTACCCACTAGGAAAACACTATTGGGATAGGGTCTGAGTGGTGGGTAGTTGTGGGGGATTTGGAGGGACGGAAGGGGGTGGCAAAATTCAATGCTGGGTGGAAAGGGGAAGGGACGTCGGAGTGGCACGAGAGGGGGAGAAGTCGGGAAGGTGAGGGAGCTGAATCCGGGGTGAATTTTCGAATGGTAAAGGAGACGAGTCCAAAGCGATTGCGGAGAAAGGGGAAGCAAAGTGGGTAGCTGGAGGGGTTGGGTGAGTGAAGGGTCAGGTTCGAAATTGGGGCCTCATGAGGGGGAAAAGGAGAGGCAATTAGTGGGTTTAGGCAGTTGAGGGGGTCGAGTCCAAAGCGAGGGCAAGGGTTGGCTACAATGAACCGGGGGAGGGGTGAGAGGGTAAGAGTATGGTGGATTGGCGGGCGATGAGGCTTTAGGCTGAAATCGTATATCAAAATACTATGAATCAAATTATCACTATATTTATTTATTTTTTTACTTCTTCCAAGTATGGATGGTATGACTTGCCATAGTTTGGGGTGACGGATAGGGGGAGGAGAGGGACCAGGGATGTGGTTTTTAGGTTTGGGGGATCATCAAGGGAAGAGAAGGTCGAGTGGAATGGCAAAGGGGCCATAAAGGTTTTGTGGCCCGGCAATGTGGATGGGTATAGTTGTGAGAGCTTTGGGGTGGGTGTAAGTGGTGGTGGTGGTGATTGCACAGAATAGAAACTATTAATTGGAGAATTTCAAAAAAAAAAATTTATCTTATTAGGGAAGTCATTTTTCTAAAATAGGGAAAAGTTATATCATTAAAAATTTTATTTAAACACTTGTGCCAACCAAAAATTAAAAATTAAAATTAAAAATTAAAAAAAAATTCCGCTCCATATCAACACTATATATATATATATA
>NC_031989.1:79585994-79636455 GCF_001879085.1 Nicotiana attenuata | reverse complement strand
ATATATATATATATATTTAATTTTATATTAGATAAACTTGGATAATTTTTGTTTTTAATTTTTAACATGACCTTCTCGGAAGATTTTGGGAAAAGGTATTTCTATCATTTGATTGTTTTTTCTCGGATTAACTAGATCGGAGATTGTTATCCCATATTGAACATGGTGAAAATAATGTCACAGTTTTGTATAAATAATCTCAATTACTAATACCAAAATTCAACCAAATATAGAATAAAATAATTTTACATATGTTTTCATAATTAATATGTAGTGTAGGAAGACGGGGATTAATACATCAAAATCTATATGAATTTTTATTGTAAAGTTCCTTTTATTTACATATTTAAAAAAAAAAAAAATATATATATATATATATATATATATATATATATATATATTGTTTTAGTTAAAAATATTTTTGAAAATTTTAAAGAAATTTAGTCAAAAAAAAAAAGCTTCTTGACTTCTCAAATAGAAATAGTACCAAGGAATCTATTATTTTAGCATTACTGCATCATAATTAATAATGAGGTATTTGTTTGTAGATTATTTTTTTAAACTCTTCTGAAAATTCTTTTATCTATTAAGAAAAGTGACAACAAGTGGGCTTTTTTATTAGCAACATCTTTGAATGTTAGAAGAAAAAGCGTTCGCATTTAGTATTAAAACTTTTTTTAACAAATTTAGGTGAACTCCATTAGTGGAAAGGAAAGGACTCCCTCTTTTAACCATATTGGACCGTTTCAGTTTGTTAACAAAAAAAAATTGTTTGGGTAAAGGTACAAAAGAAAAGGTAAAGAGAAATTTCTGTCACAAGTGAAATTCCGCAGAATAAACTGCACTACTTGCCGGTGAGTCAGATTTAGACAGCAACAAAATGAGAGAATCAAAAGAAGATGGGTAATCAAAAATGCCTAAAGATGTTGTGTTGGAAGAAACACTATATTTTGGTTTCTATGGCAGCACTTTGTTTCACCAACATGGGATTCATCTTACTTCTATTCTTCCACATTTGCAGGTGTTAAATTGCTATTAAATCTTCTGAATTTCAACACTCATTCTTCCCTTAGAAAGGAAGGGAAAATCTCCTTATATTCTTCATTTCTTTGATGAGGATGAAAACTTGAAAATAGCAAAAGAACCGACAATCTTATTGTCTTTGCACTGGAAACACTAAGAGATTTAATGGATTCAAAGGAGGGAAAGAATATGTTAGAAGAGGAGGTGTATTATTCCACTTTTCAAATCTTGATAGCTATTCTTCATATTCATGATAAAGGGTATATTCATTGTGATATCAACCCAAACAATATTCTTATTTTTTCTAGTGTCCTACTTCATGCTAATGGGATGAATAAGAAATTGAAGTTGAACAATTTTGGTTCATCACGAAGAAAAGAAGAAGAAAAAAACTAGCCTCAAGAAATGTATCTTGGAGGAACTCTCGTCTATGTCTTCCATGAATTCACAAAATAGGAGAACTTTGAACAAGTAAGTGACATTTGGTCTTTGGGTTGTATTGTTTCGGAGATGAGAACTAGGAGTTTGGTTTGGTCCTTAGCCCAAGACAACACACTCGTGATTTAGAGTTGTTTATTGCCAACGGGTAGCCAAAGATGTCGAATAATATTTCTACAATTGGGAAGGATTTCATAAAGAAATATCTTGAAAGAAAGTATCAAACTTCATACAAAACATTTTTGATGCTTTGAGGGATTGGAATGCGAAGAAAGACCTGTTCATTGCATATGGCACTTGCACTCTCAATGTTGGTTTCATACCCTTAAAACTTCTCACCTAAAGTTAAGAATTATTTATGTAGCAGAGTTCGTATGAGCTTTGATAATATGAATCCCTCACGGGTGAAGCAAAGTACAATGTTGTCATAAGAACCACTATCTAACCACCATTCATGACCGTCTCAGGGGTAAGACTACTAAACTTTCTCTAGACCCCAAGAGTTAAATGCCCCAAAATAGTGTTATTATATATAACTAGTAAACACATATAATATAAGATAAAAATTGAAGTACACGATAAATTAGTATTTCGCAAATCAAAGTTAGTCATTTGTGTCAATAAACTACTTTGGTTCTTATTGTCAAAAACCTTATTGATAGATATGAAGATTTGAGTTATTTAATTCAAAGTTCTTAAATATTATACAAATTCTATCACCGAAAATTGAGAATTGAAATAATACCTTCCAAATTTTAGAAAGGAGATTTATTGACCACATAAGGAATAATGTTGTAATTTTTTATTCATTGAAAAGGCCAAATAATGAAGTTGTAAAAGAATTAATTATAAAATCGTCTGGATAGAATGGAAGGGATTCAGGGGACTCATATAGTTGAGGGGCAAGTGCACAAATAGCTTATTTTAGGGATGCTATTTAGAGATTAGCCATTACTTATTTTGTCCTGAAATTTTAAATTAAAAATCTTTAACTCTTAAATAACAGTCCTGTTAAGTGGCTACCTTGTGTCGTTTCTACTATAGTTGACACTACTAGTTTAAAATGGATGCATAGTTGATTGGTAAATTGAAAACATTTATGCAAGCAAGTCGTTACGAAACTCATGTCTTATACTGAATGCTCAATAAGCTTTCACCATGAAAAGGTGAGATGAACAAACCTTATTCAAAAAAAAAAAAGAGAGAGATGAACAATGCACAAAAGTCTACTGCATGAGAAATTTAAAAAAAAAAATCAACATTTTTATACTTGCGACATCATTCTTGACATGTCGGACTATGTACTGCGACATCATTGTTGTTTACCCTTAAAATGAGTAACTATAAAATTTGCACGTGGTTTAAAAAATACGTGATTTAATTTAATAGGAATGATTTAAAGACGATAAATAATTAAAACTAAAGGAAACAAAATGATCAAACCAAACGGGATGGAACAATTAAGTCTGGCTTTAAGTTCAAACATGGAGACCGATTCTGATCGAGCCCTCGAGATGAGCTCGGTTGCAACTAAGGAAATGAATAGCTGAAGAACACTTTTTACAATAGCTAGAAGACAAAACTAAACTTTATTACTTTGATATGCATGCCAAACTGCCAACAGTTGTTCAAAAATTAAAAGATTCTCCCCTTTATATAGTATGGGAGTTTCAATCCTAGTATAAGTCTAAAGAATGTAAAAATCCTTCTCTTCTACTAAAACATGATCCGGGGTTGATATTGCGTGAGATTCGCACCGTAATATCCGGTTGATGGCGGATATTTTGGCCCCTCGTTCGTCCTCTCTAATCGTCCTCCCTTTAACCTCGATTATTTGTTTTTCTTGAGCTCGATTCTTCCCATGTTAGGCCATGTCCAATATTTGGTGCGTCATTCGTCCCCTGGGGCTCTAATCTGTGGGAGCCCTCAGTTTTACCCGAGCCTGCGTCGAACCATGTTGCCTCTCGTTTCTTCATCGAAAAATTGGGGGGAACTTTATCCCCAATTTTATTCGTATACAAATAGTCCCCTCACTTCTCGGAGGGTAGATTTACAGGAACGATGTGAAGTGACAATTGACCCTAGTTTCTTCCTTTGTACGCCATAAGCAAGTTGACGAGCTGAAACATCTCATCAATCACGTCGCTCTGACTTTTAACATGTGTCAGCCGCCAGTTGACCATCCCCGGTAGTTACCAAATGCAAAACGTCACGCATTCATATCTTTCCTATAAAAGGTCCAGTTTCCTTCTTTCACTTTTTTACTTTCTGATTTTGAATCTCCTTGAGTTACCCTCGAATTTTCTATTTGTTCGTAAATCTTCATAAATTGTTCTCCACATCTTCATATCTTCATCTCTTGTCTTCAAACCTTCATACTTTACTTTCAAATCTTCATATCAACCTTCAAACCTTCACACTTTACCTTCAAATCTTCATATCAACCTTCAAACCTTCATATTCCCAGATTAAGATGGCTAAAACCTCAAAATTGGTGCCTTAAAACACTGCTCCTTCAACATTTACCTCGGCCGCAGCTACCGAGGCCACTCTTCTAGTAGCAGCCTCGGAACCTCCTCTTGCAGAATTTATCCCCGGAAGATGCTCCATAGATGACGACTTTAAGGTCGAAAAAACCTTCAAACAAGGAGACTGAGGTGAGGATGCATGGAGGTATGTCTACTCCATCACCGAGGAAATGCTCCAAGCGGTCCGGGAGGACTGCAAATGGGAAGGCAAAAACGTAATTGTTCCCAGTCCTGACAAGGACATCACGACACACTTGGAAGGATACTTAAGAATTTATACGTATCCCTTCACGCTCGGGCTGATGGACACAATAGTCCTTGACTTTTGTAAGAGGTATGAGGGCTGCCTCAGACAGATCCACCTATCTTCTTAGAGGATCGTGACCCTTCTTCGTCACTTTGCCAACAATATGAAGGAGTCCCGGTTCACGATCGACCATCTACCCGCGTTTACAGCTCCCAAATTTTCTAAGGGGTTAATCAAGCTTGCCCGGTGGTAAAAAAAAGACACGCTTCTCCGGCATCGACGAGGATAGGGATTGAAGTTGGCATGGGAGGTTTGTTCTGATAAAGATCGAAAACCTCATTCCCTCCGAGTTCCTACTGTTCCCCGAAAAGTGGAACTCAAAACTTAAGTTTGTTTCCTCTTAATTTATTCCTTTGAATTTACCCCTCTTTTCTCATTACTCATTTTTCTGATATGCAGTTGTCGCCCGAGTCACCAATGCGTTCCCTCATATTAAGGAGTGGGCCGATGACATCTACAAAAAACTTACCTATCTCGAGCATGAGTGGCGCAATATTTTCAAAGGGCATTTGGGAGGCTCGTTCTCATGGTGAGTGCCCCTCTCCTTCCAGTTGAATTTCCCTTTTGGGTTATTTTTATCTTATCATTAATTTGACCACGTCTTTTCCTTTCACAGGTTTTCCCAAGACCACCACACTTCGGGCAATTACCGAGGTCATGGCCTTGTCCCCGTCTGAAAAACCCACTATTTGCTACAGCCTACCACCGAAACTGCTGCGAAGAAAGAGGAGAAAACAAAAAGGAAGAAAAGGTCCCCTGACTCCTCAGACGGTCCTGCCGAGGCCAAGCAGAAGAAAAGGGTCGTAGTAAGGGTCAGAAAAAGCAACAAGAGGACTTCTAGTGCTCGTGTCCCTGATTTCGAAGACCACTACCAACTCACGGACTATACCAAAGACGACGACAAAGATATGGAAATCGTTACTCACAAGCCGATCGATATCGGACTGGAGTTGGCGCCCCCCGAGGGGGATGCTCGAAAGGTTGAGTCCCATATGGCACGAGGACTCGGAAAAGATCAAGTAACTTCTACTTCGTAGGAGGCTCCTCCGGTTCTGAGGGAAACTGCTTCCGCAAACGCCAATGTTATTCACGTTTCGAAGTCACCACCTCATATGGAGGCCTTCTTAGACGAGGCTCGGGCCGCTATAGAGAAACCGACCGAGGCATCTCGGGTCGTGGACGAGGACCTTAATTCATTCTTTGAGAGCATAGATGTCGGTGTGCTGGAGGACTACTCCGATTTTGGTCACTTGGAGATCCCGAAAAGGGTCGTGTAACTGGGGCCAAGTGGGCCGAGTTAGAGAAAAAAGCTTGAGAATCAGTTTCCCTCCCCGAGTGTGGACTTTGACCAAAAGAAGTCGGTCATGTTCACAGTACCGGCGGATGCTAACATGATGTCCGAACCAGTCGGAGTGGCCATCTATCTCCGTTCCTTGGTGACCGAAGAAGACCAAGTGAAAATGAACGAGGTAGAAGCGTCGAGCCTCTTCAATGAGGCCCAACAGGCGTTGAATAAGGTATGCCTTTTTCTCTTTGTGTCTTTCTAGAGTTCTTTTTTTCCTTAACGGTATTTTAATGATTTTTTTCTCTTTATGTCTCAGGCCTCGATGCTTTATAATGAGAGCTTTCACCGGTCCCGAATGGAGGTTAGTCACCTCGACTTCGAGCTCAAGGAGAAGGTCCGGAAAAAGGACATGTACAAAGCTCTTTGTGAGAAAAACTATGAAGTCCTCAGGGACCACTCTATCCTCCAAGCCGAGCTGGAAAAGCCCAAAAGGAGGCCTCGAAGGCAAAGCAGGAGCACGCCCTTCTGGTTGAAAAGGTAAGAGTGTTTGAGATCAATAACGAGAGGTTAAACACATATTCTAGTGCTGTAACCTCACAGGTTCAAGAGAAGATAACCCTGATCGACTAGCTTAGGTCCAAAATGGACGAGGCCAAAGCCTCAAATAAGGAGCTGAGGGGCAAAATGAGTCTCTTGGCCTCGGAGCGGGACCCCACCAAAGAGGGCACAGCATCGACCAAAGTAGAGCTTCTGGTAATGAGAGAAAAAGTCGAAAAATGGTCTCGGTAAAATGAGGAGCTCCGAGCACAACTCGGCTCGGCGTTACAGAACGGGATGCTCTCGGCCAAGAATACATTGTGTTGAAGTCAAAATTGGAGGTGGCTTCGAATGAGGCCTCCGAAGCTCAGGACATGTTGACCTAGTACAAGAATGGCGTAGAGGTAGCCGAAGCCTATTTCATAAGGAAGGCCGAATATGTGAAGTGGCTATGATGACATCCACAACACACCTTAATAAGAGACATGATACGATCGTATGCAATATAAACTACCGAACTATGAGTCGGGGTCGAATCCATAGAGAGTTATGAGGGGTGTTAGGACTTAGGAGTATATATTTGAAGCAAGCGAATGGGTTATCTAAGACTGCACTTCCACAACAGAGTTTTGTTTTCTACTTCTACTATTACTCTAATGAATGCAAGCTAAAGAGAATAGGCTAGAGATGAATGTTTTTGATGTTTTTCCAAATAGTTTAAAGGCCTGGGGATGTGACTATAACCTAGGTAATTTCCTAATGGGATAAAGACGTTAATGATTGTTTTGTTTATTGGGGTGTATTCACCCACTCAATACCTCTCGGTCAGAGAGTGATTTTGCCCAATTTGGCTTTCTCAAGTCCAAATGGGTATCAAATAGCATAGTTGATATGAGCTCAAGTCAGGTTCTTACTATATCTAGTTGGAACCTTTTAATTAGGCTAATCAATCTCTCAATTAACCTAATTCCCTGTTAGCCAAGTTATCCTAGACTAGGCTTATCTTTCTCAAGTAGAGACTAACCCAATAGGCATGAATCAATGTTTGAAACCATAAATTCTAAAATTGAAGCATGAACTAAGCTAAATAATCAACACCCAATCATAAACAAGCCTTAAATTAATTACTCATAAGGTTTACACACTAGGGTTGGGTGACAAACCTAGTAAGAATATAGCTTCACATAATGAAAATTGTAGAAAATAAAGAAGAAAGCTAATTAAACTCATAATAAAAGATTAAAATGATAAAATCTAATGTTTAAACTCTCAAATGAGCTAAAACTTCCTAAAATAGTAAAAAGAAACGGCTATAGCAGCTCTGGACATTTAAACTAAACCTAATTTTGTGAAACTCGTCTATTTATACTAGGCTAAAAATTACTAACAAAAATACCCCTCAGGAGGTGCTGCGGCGCATAATTCATGTGCGGTCCGCAGATTTCTTCAACTGGTAGGAAGAGGAGTTTTGCAGCCATACATTTCTAGATTGCGGCTGCGAAGCAACTTTTGCGGCCGCACAATTCTTTTGCAACCCGCACTTCTTCAAGGCGTCAGGATTTGGTCTTCTACCCATTCTCTGAACTTAAAATATTTGTCAGTGCGAGCCCAGTACTTCTGTCGCATAATTCATGTGTGGTCCGCGTGTTGCTAAAAATCGTGTTAGGTTCTATTGCTTGGTTTGTAGCCGCGGATGGAATTCTGCGGTCCGCAATTTCTTCTACGGACCGCACTTCTTTGCTTCTACACCCTTTATTGCCTTGTGCTTCGGAACACTCCTTTTTGAGTTGTAATTCATCATGGGAGACCAAACTTCCAGCATTCCTGCAATTTTCACAATTTCATTAGTTTCGGAAACACATTTCAATACTTTCGGACTAAAACAAAAGCAAAAAGGTGTTAATAAGCAGTCAAAATCCCCACTTATCAACTCCCCCAAACTTAAGTCTTTGCTTGTCCTCAAGAAAATAAATTAGTTCCCACCTCCAACAGTTAAGGGTCATTTTAGCGAGTCAAAGGTGAGCCATTGTAAAAGAGGATAGATTCGAGAGCCTACAACAACCACATTCAAGTTTAAATATCAGTATGGTCTAATTAAACCACTCGATGATTACCAAAGTCAACACAAGACTCACAAAGTCACTAACTAGAGCTATTTCTTTTTTTTAAAACCTTGTCTCTAACCATAAGCACGTAGTTAAGTGTGTTGGTGCCAAATGAAGCATGGTTGACTCTTCGAGCATGAATTAATTAGGTATTTTTATTCATTACTACTACTATTATTACCTAAACACAAAACAGACCCATTCCCTTAAGAAGGTTGTCACGCCATCTATCATTGGGACGAGTCACCTAGTTCACACAACGACTACCTTTGGAAAGAACCATGGTGTTAAGAAAACCAAGGGCTTATTATCTACTAAAACATAAAAAGAAGCTACTAAATCAAACAAGAACTAATATGGAAACAAAAACAAAGAACCTAATAAGCAGAAACTACTGAAGATAGAATGAATATACTTAATGAGAGAGAGGGAGAGAATATATATATACATACAAATAAGAAAAGAGAGAATATTATTAAGTTATTATAGGCCAAATGTCTCAAAATGTATCAAATAAACTCCACCCCCCACCCCCCTCCCCGAATAAAAATAAGCATTGTCCCCAATGCTTAGCAAAATAAGAGGAAAATAGGGAAAAGAGTGAAGAAAACTCCCTATGGCTCCTTGGACATCTTTATGTCCCTAACAATGTCATCGCAATCTGGGTCAGCCAACTGGATCTCATCATCCTCGACTCTAGGTGTGGCTGGGTTAGAGAACATCTCGCGCACTGCCTCAGCAGTCTCGGCAGCAAGGTCTGGCTCTTCAGACTGGCCAACTGGTGCTACCGGTGCAGATGGGGCCGTCGGATCTGGTGCAGACTGGTGCGGGTTAAGTAACATGTCAAATGGAAGATCTCCGACTGTAGAAATTCTGTTCACCTCTATTCGGAGCTTGTCCACTGACTTCTTGCTAGCCTGGGACTTCCTCATCTTCTTTACTTCCCTTCCCAGTTCTTCAATCACTGACATGTGTTGTACCAAGTGGCCATAATCTTTTGGTTCTCCAGGAGCTTCTCCAATGTATCCACAATGGACGGGGGAAACTGAGGTTCTTGAGAAGTAGACTGCGCTGCAACAGTACTAGAAAAGTCAGACAGCTTTGCAGTAGTTGTCTGCATCCGGTTGTTGAGACTCGCCAATGTCTGGGAGACTCGCAGCGCAGATAGTGGTGCAGTAGGCATGGGAACTTGCCTAAGAGCTGAGGTGGAAGTTGTGGAATGAGTTGTAGTAGGTGTTGTGGATGATGGTGGTGGCATAGCTTCGGCACTAGATGAAGGCTCGGCCGCAGTGGATGGAACATCAACTGCCTTTGAAGCTACTACGGCTAGCTCATCAGACTGGCCTGTGGTGGTGGAAGGCTGAACTTTCCTCTTCGAATTGTTCGCATCCATGAGCGAGTACCAAGTAAAAGGATTATTCGGCTTCACCTTTGTGTCATAATCCCTCGGCTCTACCTTTGCATCGGTGAGATATTCTGTAATAGTGTTTGAATACGGGTAGGACGAGTCATCTTGCCGAGCAATCACTGAGATGTTGACCGACATCACGGCACCTACATTGATCGAGTACCTGGCCATAATAGAAGCAACCAAAACTGCCTGAGGAATCGAAGGGTGAGTCTCATTCTGGTTCAGGTCCAGTCTGATACAGACAAAGGTTTGCCACCCCTTCGCGTCAAAACTTAACGCGCTCCGGTGGATGGGAACCCCAGGAGCAATCCATGGTGGTGGTGGCCCTGGTGGTGCTAGAATCTCTGCTAAGCAAGATCGGACCTCGTCCCCCACTGGACACTTCTCCAAATATTCCTTCAGATCAACATCATCAAATCCCAAGTACGCGTTGAGTGTATGCTGATCAAACCTCACTTTTAGGTTACGTACTTTGGTCACTTTTCTCCCCTTTTTTATGAGAGCCACATTGGCATAGAATTCACTGACCAGGTACTCTTTGGCGTCCACTACACTCTAAGTGAACCACATCCACCCCTTGTGTGGCCTAAACTGTCTCAAAACAGCTAGGTCGCACCTCCCCAAATCTATCAATAGAAACTGTCGCTCAAGGGTTAGCGACCTCGCTGGCCACCATGTACGGAAGCTAGTGAAAGAAGCCAGGCTGACGAAATGGTCCTCCCAAACCTCTTTCTTCTTTGTTCTTTCAAGGCCGGTAGCAATAGCATCTCCCTCTCTGCCATCATCGGGATATCCTGAACTGGCGCATCATGTGCCTCAGGGACTAGTGCAGCCAATGGCTCAGAAGCCTGAGTAACACTCTCCAATCCCTCGAAAGTACTGTGAGATGAGGACGGCTCGTCCCTGAGTTGGTATCTCCCTTGCGTCCTTGACTGTACGGCCGGCTGCTCATGAACCGAGGCTGAGTAGCCCTCTGATACCTCCCTAGATGGGACATATGAGCTCATCTCGGAGAGGTTTGCACCTCTACCACTCCCATTTGTTGCCTTCTTTCTAGTTGCCTTTTGTTGGCCAAGAGGTAAGGCACTCTTGCCTCGTCCCCGAGAAGGTTCACCTCTCCCTTTTGACGTGTCGCCTCATCCTCTTGATCGAACCATTGTCTATATCATGCAAAGGCGATTGTTAGTAAAAATTAAATGTTCAAACATACACAGGAGACATACGATAAAAGGATAACCAGAGTACACAGTGAGGGTGTTAAGTCAAAGCATGCTTGCAGGGAACAAGGTTTGCAGACCGCTGAATATTTCTTACGGCCACAGATGAGGACTTGCGGACCGCACATTTTTTATATGCGACCAAAAAAGTGATGTGCGGTCCGCATAATTTCACTTGCGGCTGCATCTCTGAGACCCAAAAATGCCAACTCTCTAACGACAGAGAATTGGCTAATGTGCGGTCGCAACATGATTTCTGCGGGCGGCCGCACATTGGAGTCTCAAAGTATGGACTCTTTGATGACAGTAAATGGGTTGTTCTGCGGCCGCGATGGGAATTTTATGGTCCGTACATTTTAACTCGCGGCCGCAGATCCTTTCTTCACTAAGTTGCTCTAAATTCCACATTTGGGGACCTCACAAATTCAAGTATGGCCACAAAATTCAAAAATTACATACATATCAATTATTTCATTCTAGATTTCTCAATTTCGTGCACATTTTGACATGACAACATCATAGAAACATGAAATTATGTAAACCCAGTTTCCATAGAACATGTATTCAGGTAACCCAGTACAGATTTACCCCCCATATGGATCCACAATTGAATTCTAATGACAAATGACCTAAAGAGAACTAAAAGGATACAAATTAATCTAAAATAAAAAAATCACATGAAATTGATGCATACCAGATGAATGAGTGTGATGAGTTAATGATCAAAGTTTTTGTGCACGTGGACAGATGAAATCACCAACAAACTTTAACCGATTTTGTTGTTCAGAGAATGAAAAAATGTAACTATGGCCCTGTTCCTCTATTATATAACTTGGTTTGCTAAGGGATATACGGGCGAGTGCGGCCGCACAATTTCATGTGCGGTCCGCACTCTGTTACCTGGTGATCTTATCTCAGCATCTCAGTTGCCGTCCGCACAATTTCATGTGCGGCCCTAAATTTCCTGTGCGGTCGCACATCGACCTCTTTTCTAACAGGCCAAAACTTCAGAGAGTTGGTATTTTCAACCTCCCAGTTGTGTGGTCCACAAGCTAATGGTACGGCCGCACTGCTCTTTTGCTACAACACCCATAATTGTGCGGTCCGCACAAATCAAATGCGGTTCGCAATTCTTAGAACACTTATCCAAATTCTTGGTTCATAATTCCTATAAGCCACACTCAGCCTGTAGCACATTTCAAATAAAGTTAGAAGAAAAACAACACCTAACAACAAAAGAAAAAGGAAAAGAAACATGTATTGCCTCCCAAGAAGCACCTAATTTAATATCGCGGCACGACGCAAAATACCCTCAAGTGAAATGAATGACCACCACGACGTGGCTGTCTCCAACCTTTCCCAAGTAGTGCTTCACTCGATGACCATTGACTCGGAATACTTCTTTGTTTTATTCTTCAAGTCTAATGCGCAAAAAGGTGTCACACCCACAATCTCAAAAGGACCACTCCATTTAGACTTTAGCTTCTTGGGAAACATCCTCAACCTTGAGTTAAACAACAATACAAGATCGCCTACCTTGAACTCTTTGTTCCAAATATATTTGTCATGAAGATATTTCATCTTTTCTTTGTACAAGGACAAACTTAAATAAGCATGGTACCGGAACTCATCCAATTCATTGAAATGTGCAACCTTTAAGTTAGCGGCTACATCCCAATCAAGATTTAACTTATTTTGAGCCCACGTGGCCTTGTACTATAGTTCCATCGGAAGATGACAAGCTTTTCTGAACACCAACCGGTATGGTGACATTCTGATAGGTGTTTTGTAAGCCATCCGATAAGCTCACAATTCATCATCAAGCTTCTTGGACCAATCCATCCGATTAGCATTCACCGTTTTGGACAAAATACTCTTGATCTCCCGGTTGGAGACTTTCACTTACCCACTAGCTTATGGATGATAGGGGGTCGTGACTTTGTGAGTAACACCATGCTTTCCAGGTAGAGTGTCAAAAGCTTTGTTGCAAAAATGAGACCCCGCATCGCTTATAATAGCCCTCGGAGTACCAAAACTTATGAAAATATTTTTCTTCAAGAACTCTACCACACTTCTCGCCTCATTGTTGGGTAGAGCAATGGCCTCAACCCACTTGGACACATAACCCACCGCGACCAAGATGTAAGTATTTCCACAAGAACTCTAAAAGGGCCCATGAAGTCAATACCCCACACATCAAAAATATCAATTTCCAAAATTGTAGTGAGAGGCATTTCATTTTTCTTTGAGATTTCACTGGCCCGTTGACATTCATCACATCCTTTCACTAGCTCAGTTGCATCCTTGTAAAGAGTGGGACAATAGAAACCACAACTAAGCACTTTGGTTGTCGTTCTTGCTCCACCATGATGAACACCATATGGCGAAGAATGACAAGCCCCGGGAATTTCACCTTGCTCTTATTCTGGTACACATCTTATAATCACCTTATCCGTAAAAATACGGAAGAGGTATGATTCATGCCAATAATAAACTTGACAATCCCGTTTGAGCTTCTTCCTTTGGTTTGAAGAGAACTCATCCGGAATGATTCCACACACAAGAAAATTTGCTAGATTCGCGAACCATGGCACCCTTTTCATTGAAATAGTCAAGAGTTACTCATCAGTGAAAGAGTCACTAATTTAAAGGCCATCATGTAGCCTCCCCTCCTCCTCCAAAGGAGACAAGTGGTCCGCCACTTGGTTTTCACTACCTTTTCTATCTTGGATGTCAATATCAAACTCTTGCAACAAAAGCACCTATCTCATCAATCGAGCTTTGGAGTCCTTCTTGCTTATAAGATAACGAACTGCCGCATGATTCGTGTGGTCAATGACTTTTGCACCTATCAAGTACGGGCGGAACTTATCAATTGCATGCACAATGGCACGGAGCTCTTTCTCCGTAGCAGCGTAGTTTACTTGGGCACTATTCATGATCTTACTGGCATAGTATACCGGATGAAAAATCTTGTTGATGCGTTGCCCCAAAACAGCCCCAACCTCTACGTCACTTGCATCACACATGAGTTCAAAAGGGACACTCCAATTTGGAGCGATGATGATGGGAGTAGTTTTCAACTTAAACTTTAACAATTCAAAAGCTCTCATGCAATCATTATTGAAGTTAAACTTAGAATCCTTCTCAAGAAGTTTGTAAAACGAGGACACCACATTAGAGAAATCTTTGATGAAGCGCCGATAAAACCCCGCGTGGCCTAAGAAACTCCGCTCACCTTTCACCAAAGTTGGAGGTGGAAGTTTAGAAATAACCTCAATCTTTGCCTTGTCAACTTTGATACCATTCTTTGAGATTTTGTGGCCAAGGACAATGCCTTCCTTGACAATGAAATGACACTTCTCCAAATTGAGAACCAAACTTGTTTCTTCACATCTTGCCAACACTTTATCCAAATTTGCAAGACAATTATAAAAAGAATCTCCAACCACCGAGAAGTCATCCATGAAAACTTCAAGATATTCCTCCACCATGTCCATGAAAATAGCCATCATACACCTTTGAAAAGTCATCGGTGCATTGCACATACCAAATGGCACCCGCTTTGAAAGCAAAAGTACCATAGGTACATGTAAAGGTTGTTTTCTCTTGATCTTTCGGAGCAATAAGAATTTAGTTGTATCCCAAATACCCATCAAGAAAGCAATAGAAAGCACGGTTGGCCAATCTATCGAGCATTTGATCTAAGAAAGGAAGTGGAAAGTGATCCTTCCTTGTGACTTTGTTGAGCTTGCGATAGCCAACACAAACTCTCCAACCGGTCACTGTTTTCATACGAATCAACTCATTCTTGTCATTGGTGACCATCGTCATGCCCCCTTCTTTGGGACACATTGAACCGGAGAAGTCCACAAACTACCGGAGATGCGATAGACAACCCTGGCATCCAACCACTTGACAATCTCCTTTTCGGAAACTTCTTGCATAGCCTCGTTGAGTCTCATTTGATGTTCAATAGATGGTTTGTCTCCATCCTCCAAGTTGATCTTATGCATGCAAAATGCGGGGCTTATCCCCCCAAATATCCGTCAAGGTCCACCCAATAGCCTTCTTCCTCTTTTTGTAGCACCGCCAAAGTGGAATCTACCTGCACGTTAGTCAAACTAGAGGAAAGAATAACCGATAAAGTAGAACATGGACCAAGAAATTCATATCGAAGATGTGCAGGCAATGGCTTCAACTCCAAGGTAGGAGGCTCTTCAATATAAGGTTTTGTAGGAGGAGTTGTCCTATTTTCAAGATCCAAGGATAATTTTCGGGTGCATAGTTGTACGACCTCATTCCTTGCAAAGAGTTCACACATTCCATAAAGCCCTCCATCTTGTCATCATCAAAGTTGAGCACCGCCAAAGTGGAATCTACATGTACGTTAGTCAAACAAGAGGAAAGAATAACCGGTAAAGTAGAAGAAGGACCAAGAAATTTATACCGAAGATGTGGAGGCAATGGCATCATCTCCAAGGTAGGAGGCTCTTCAATAGAAGGCTTTGTAGGAGGAGTTGTCCTATTTTCAAGATCCAAGGACAATTTCCGGGGTGCATAGTTGTACAACCCCATTCCTCGCAAAGAGTTAACACATTCCATGAAGCCCTCCATCTCGTCATCATCAAAGTTGTGCAAGACGGCCTCCAACATATCACCAACATTGATCTTAGCACTTGTTTCATCAGCAATAACATTGGTCACCAAGTCCACAAACGAGCAACTTACACACATGGAAAACCATTTTTTTATCACCAACCTGGAAGATAAGTTCTCCGGCTTCAATATCACAAAGAACCTTCCCTGTAGCAAGGAAAGGTCTCCCAAGAATAATCGGCACCTCATAGTCAATTTCACAATCTAGAATGATAAAATCCGTCGGAAGAATCAATTTATCAACACGGACCAAAACATCTTCAATCACAACCAAGGGCCTCTTCATAGTACGATCGGCCATTTGCAATCTCATAGAGGTGGGTCTTGGTTGCCCAATTCCCAAAGTCTTGAAAAGAGAATACGGCATCAAATTGATATTTTCCCCAAGATCACAAAGAGCTTTAGCAAACTCGGCACTTTCAATTGTACAAGAAATCGTGAAAGCACCGGGATCCTCCAACTTATGAGCCATTAAATGCACAATTGCACTCACTTGATGAGTGACTTTGATGGTTTCAAAATTCATTGATTGCTTCTTTGTCACAAGATCCTTCATAAACTTTGTATATCCGGGCATTTGCTCCAAAGCTTCAACTAATGGTACATTGATTGAGAGACTCTTCATTATTTGAATCAACTTCTTAAATTGGTTTTCACCATTTTTCTTGGCAAGTCTTTGAGGCTATGGAGATGGAGGCTTAGACAATGGTGCCTTAGTCTTTTGCATTAACGACTCGGGTATGTCAATAATGTGATCCCTAAACGGATTCACCTACTCTTGAATCTCTTCCACACTATTATCATATCAATCCAAACCTCATCATTAGGCTGCGTCATATTGTTTGGGACCTCTTCTTCTTGCACCAATTGCTCGTCATCCACAAGTTGCCTTTGATTTGCGGTGGGTGCATTCCTACCTGTCACACCTCCTTTTTTACACACCTACCCCGAAGGATAGTGTAAAAGGGAGTTTTTCCAATTTAAGTGACATTATTCGAAATGGGATTATTTAATGATCAGAGTCGCCACTTGGGATAGGTTTGGCTTTTGGTGTCCCAAGTCACCGGTTTGTCTTGAATCCCAAATCGAGGAAAATTTCAACTTCCCAGTTGGAGTTTGCAAACCAGAAATTCTGAATAAGGAATTCTGTTGACCCGAGGGAAGGTGTTAGGCACCCCTGGATCCCGTGGTTCTAGCACGGTCGCTTAAATTATTATAATTGGCTAAAAATCTGATTTTAATACATGTCATTCTATAGTGTAATTTTAGAATTATTTACCGCATTCAGTTTAAAAAATATTTTAAGAAAGTGAACGTCGTTTAAAAAACATGTTTTTGGATCACGTCACATGAAATGCACCCGGATCCTCGACACATTCTTATTCAACGTTTTGGGATTTGGATTTGGGTTGCATGAAATGCACACCCGTATTTAGGAAGGTAAAATTATAAAAGAATGCGCCTAAAGCGACTAACGTGTTATTAATTTTGCGGGAGGCCGTGAATTCGCTAAACGGCACGTCCCGAATTCTAAACATTTTAATATAAACAATTAAAGATGGGCCACGCCATTTATGCATTTTATTTGGCGCAGCTCATCTCATTTTATTATTTAAGGGCCAACCTAGAGCAAACTACGATTTTCTATTGGATTTGTCTCTAAAGGGCCCTAATGAATTAATATTACAAAATTCGGGCCTCAAATTCAAGTCCGAATTCAAACAAAAGGGTAAAACCTATTAATTCGAATTCGCTACCTAACTCGAAGGCCCAAATTTATCAAATGTTTTTAAACTTTAACTTAACAGCCCAATTAACCGGTCGATCTATTCATAAACAGGGTTGCTGGCCGTTTGGGTCTTTTATTCTGTTTGGATGGCCCAGTGGCCATTTTAACGTAAGGATTCTGTTGTTGCCTTGGCTCAACATTGAGCCCATGAAATTAACTCTCAGATCTGCAGCTAATTGAAACCAGTATATTATTGATTCAAATCTAGTATTGGTTAAACAAATATTCCATGCTTATCATTGGTTACCCAAAATGATTAATCTNTAAAACATAGAATTAAAATTGTAAGAAGATATTGAGTGAAGTACTTTGTAGATGATTTCACGTACTAATAGCTATTTGGCCTGAAATACACTACCTTATCAACTTAACTGAAAGAAAATTCACCTATAACTCGTAAATTATCGAAGTCTTAGGCTTAACGAAGTAAATGACTTTAATATTCAAGTCACCGGATCAACAGAGAAGTTCTAGGTCGATGAACATGAAGCAATGTATAAACTAATACTGTAATTCAAATTAACATTTCCTCTTAAATTCCAACTAATCAAAATGCTATAACTAGAATCAGCTACACTAAATCAGCACCTTTGAATATCCTACTCATATAATCTGAAGTAAGAGGAGAACATTCCAGTTATTACAATCATCCGAAGTCCAGGTTCCTTAGATTTCAAATACTTCTACTATATAATCTAACATGTAAATTGATGTGTATACAAGTAAGCTAAACATGAAATTAATATGAGTAATTTGTCGTTTATTCAATATCTCGAATACACTTGCAGATTTAGTCCTTCACACGTCATTGAGGTTGAAGAATACCTAGAATTGAAGTAAAACAAAGGTGAGGATCAACTCGAGCAAAAGCAGAACAACAGATGCAATTCAGCAGTGAATCAACAGCTTGTGATCTATTGTAAGCCCTAGAAATAATATCAAACAGTCCAGGAAGGATTTTTAATGCAAATAGTCCCAGTAAACCAACCAAAACAGCTTGAATGAACCCAAACAAAATTGAAATTAACCCAGAAACAAACTCTGGAACTTCAGCAGCCAAACACAAGGAATTTCAAGTCGTTTTCATCTTTAATCTAAGCTAGAAACTCGAATGCAGGAGCTGAAACTCGAAATTGATCTAAGAGACTTCAATAGAATAGCTTTAATAAAACAGTATTTTTTTAGGGTTTTCTGAAGAACTAAGACCTAAAATGAACTTTCTAACTCTCAGATTTCAGTTTTTGTTTTTTGAATTTGAAATTCAAATTTTTCAGATCCAAACTTGCAGAAGGTTTTTGGGGGAAATTTTTCAGATCTAAACTTGTGAATGAAGGCAGAATGCTTGCCTTTTATAGGCAGAAAATCAAGGGGAAGCTTCTAGATTTCATTACCCATTTCCCCCTTTTTTTTATTTTCAGCTTTTATTCAATAGCCCTTAATGTTTTGACTTGTTTCTCAAGTTACTTCACTAAGTTCCTAAAACTCTAATTGGAACCCCATCTAGAATGTTCCGGGTGTTTCCAAATAAATTATTTGCAGTATTTTCTTCTATTGAATTACCTATACTACCCTTTTATTAAATCTAAAATTACTAAGACTAGGCTACCCCTTTTTACCCTAGTTAAAATTACCAGCTACAACCAAACATTCCACTTAACTATGGTTAACTAATCAAAGCTGGAATCAACCCTAAGATTGAACTAATTGGACAGATTAACTAATCATGAATTTAACCAAGCAATGAATTACCATCCCTGGCAGTCAAGCAATCAAATTGCAGTGAACATCCATGGACAAAAATCAAACCAATCAGGAAAATCAAAGCAAGACCAAAACAGAATCAATTGATATGAAGGAAATTTAATAAAATAAGAAGAAATTTTATTGGCTTAATAACGAACAATCAAAAATTTAAACTAAGCCTAGAACACTGATTAACCCAAAGAAGCTATACTTAAACTACTTAAAAGAATATAGCAAAATTAAAAGAACAAGTTCATGTCATCATTTATCAAATTTAGAGCTAAAAAATGAACAAATAAAAACAGAGAAAGAATCAATGTGATTAACTGACTTTAAGCGGATTGGGAAACAAAAACAAAAATAAAAACTAAACCTAGAAACAGCACCGTCATGGAGGGAATGAATTCAAATAGCAAAGCAAAATTACAAGACTCGCTGATTTTGAGCATTTTACTTGACTGACGTTCTTCAGACCCTTGATTTTAAAATTCGAAGGATTCCTCTTGGACTCGAAGGACTCTGGCTTGAAATTCGAACTGAGGAATGTGAGGAGACCGCACGGTGTTGATTTGGTATCGTTTGGAGGTGTTTAGGGTTTAGGCCGAATTTTTGATTTGAAATTCGAGGAGTTTGGTGAGGATTCGAAGGAAACGGGCCATGGATTCGCAAAGAGGGAGATGAGGAGGTTATATGGTGTAAATTTGGGGTCGTTTGGTGGTGGCGCCGCCGTGGGCGGCGGAGGCGGCGACACTGTTTTTTAAAGATTCGAGAAGCTTGGCTTGGATTTGAGGAACGATGTTTGGAGCCTTGGAAAGAGGAGAGGGAGAGGATTTAGGGGTATTAATTTGGGGTCATTTGGAGTGTCGCCGCCGGCAGAGACGATTTGCGGCCGGTGGCAAGCGGCGGAGCCAGTGGGGAATTAGGGTTTGTGTGGGGGGGACTCTGAGACGATAGTGAGGGGGTAGGGGGTAGGGGATCCGACCATTATATACTTAATTGAACCCAGTTCCTGGCCGTAGGATCAAGAATCCTCGACGGCCAGGATTAAATTGCTACAGAACGGCGTCGTTTCACTACAAGGGGGGTGGACCGGGTGTTTTGGGTTGGGTTGGGCCAATTTTGGCCTGATCTTGTGAGGGGTTTTTGGCTGGTACCATTTATTTGAAAATCGGCCCAAATTAACAAATAGCCTATTAATTCTTTCAAAAAACCTTTCTTTCAATTTTTATTTGTTTTTTCTTTCTTTCTTTCTCTTGTTTTAATTTTAACACTAAAAATAAACCTCACAATTAATCCAGAACACTTAATTAGGGCACAATTAATCTGGTATCAGTTTAAGAAATTAACAAACCTAAAACAAAAATTAAAATCAAACCAAACAAATCAAAAATTCTTTATGATTTTGGTATTTTCGTACAAGCCTAATTTCTAACTAATCCTAAAAATAAGTAAAATTCAGTCCTACATGCTCGTGTAATAATTTTGTATTTATATTTTTATGAATTATTATGCACACAAAAATGCAAACAGAACACAAAATCATGCAATTAATTCCTAAAAATTCAAGTAATAAAAGAAAAATCCTAATTCTAATGAATTTCATAGGAGTAATTAAGCGCGGAAAAAATCACGTGCTCACAGCTGCCCCTCTTTGCTCGAAGACACGAAGGGTTTTCGGGCAAAGATAAATGAGCAACATGAGGGATTTTTGCCCGCTCGGCACTCCAGGAGAAGCATTTTTGAAAACCGTCTGACCGAACCCTGCTTCAAAGGTTGCCTACATATCCTTGGCTATAAAGGAATCAGGTCAGTGTAGTTCTGGAAAATTTGGTAGCTGGGACTCCAAGAGCTGTGCTTTCACTGCTGTTGCTGCTGCTACTGCTTGCTGACCTCCTTATTACACCAAAAAGGAAAATCAAAGCTAAGCTAGCTATGCCTATCAACTATGAGTTACAAGATTCCTATCTATAATTCTCTTGAAGCTTGATCTTGAGTCTTAGCTGATTTTGCTGTGGACCCTGATCTGAATCTTGATGCTCGTAAGTTGTAGGTGTTTGTCTCTTTCTGCAGCATTGGGTCAGAACGGGATCAGCGGAGCTTGTGACTTCAATCAGATTTTGAGCAATCCGCACCCTTGTTTGCTTCACATTTGAGTTCATTTCTTTTTGTTCTTTTCTTCTTTTCTTTATTCTGGATTGAGACTCATTCCATCGGTCATCTCGCACCCTATGTCTCGATGTCAAACCTGCTTAAGATACCAAAACAAACAAACGAACGAAATTTTCTGCCCCAGTTTTCACTAGGAAAATTTTATGAGTTAGTTATGACACATATCTAAGCGATCAAATCAAGATTGTGTATCCTTGTGAATTAATCCAGGTTATGCTGGGAAATGACCGGGTTATGCCGGAAAAGAAAAAGGGCCTCGGGTTATGCCGGGACGGAAAGAAAAAAAAGCTCCTTGGGTTATGCTAGGGAGATCCTCGGGTTATGCCGGGATTTGGAAAGAAAAAGCTCCTTGGGTTATGCCAGGGAGATCCTCGGGTTATGCCGGGATTTGGAAAGAAAAAGCTCCTTGGGTTATGCCAGGGAGATCCACGGGTTACGCCGGGATTTGAAAAGAAAAAGCTCCTTAGGTTATGCCAGGGAGATCCACGGGTTATGCCGGGATTTGGAAAGAAAAAGCTCCTTGGGTTATGCCAGGGAGATCCTCGGGTTATGCCGGGATTTGGAAAGAAAAAGCTCCTTGGGTTATGCCAGGGAGATCCACGGGTTATGCCGGGATGGAAAGAAAAAGCTCCTTGGGTTATGCCAGGGAGGTCCACGGGTTATGCCGGGATTGAAAGAAAAAAGCTCCTTGGGTTATGCCAGGGAGGTTCACGGGTTATGCCGGGATTGAAAGAGAAAAAGCTCCTTGGGTTATGCCAGGGAGGTCCACGGGTTATGCCGGGATTAAAAGAAAAAAGGCTAAAGGGAAAAACGCTCAACTCAGGGATTGGAGCCCTAATGTTGGCTAAAGGAAACGCTCAACTCAGGGGTTGGAGCCCTAATGTTGGCTAAAGGAAAAATGCTCAACTCAGGGGTTGGAGCCCTAATGTTGGCTAAAGGGAAAAATGCTCAACTCAGGGGTTGGAGCCCTAATGTTGGCTAAAAGGAAAAACGCTCAACTCAGGGGTTGGGGCCCTAATGTTGGCTAAGGGAAAAACGCTCAACTCAGGGGTTGGAGCCCTAATGTTGGCTAAAGGGAAAAACGCTCAACTCAGGGGTTGGAGCCCTAATGTTGGCCAAGAGGAAAAACGCTCATTTCAAGGGTTAGAGCCCTAATGTTGGCTAAAAGGAAAAACGCTCAACTCAGGGGTTGGAGCCCTAATGTTGGCTAAAAGGAAAACGTTCAACTCAGGGGTTGGAGCCCTAATGTTGGCTAAACCAAGTAACAGGTTGATATTGGGAAGTCTACACTATCCTTTTTTGGGATTCTTTGGTTATCTCTTTTTTTTTTTCTTTCATTTCTGATAAGATGCAGGAAAGAACTTGAAGGAAACTTCCCTTTTGCATTGATTATCTGCTGCAAAGCTGTTTCAGCACTTGCGCGTTTCTTTTCTTTTGGTTGCACCTGCTTTTGCGCAGTTGCCTGGATTGCACCTGTTTCAATTTTCAAACAAAGAACAATTGTTAGTTTGAAACGGTGGTTGGTTTTATGGCCTTGATTTCTTGATCCCGGCCTAGCTTCTGTTGAGAACTTTTGCTGCTTGCTGGTTTTGAAGATTCTTCTCTCTTTCAAACCGGATGGCTCATCTTGCAGGATTTCATGACAACACGCCCGCGTGGGGCTCCGGCCTTTCACTTTATTCTGCCTTTAAGACCTTTGTCCTTGACCTTTTTTTTTGTTTTTCTCTTTCGATAGCTTGATTTCAAAGCATCTGCCAACATGGCCAGTCGGGACTGACTTGATGCATCCGCTAAGGATGGATACTTTTCTTTAGCTTTTTTTAGGGGGAACCCTGTAAAGCCAATCCTGTCACCGTTTCTTTGTAATAGTTTCGGAATCAGCGTTATACCGAAAGGGATTCAAGGAAAAAGTAAGCAAGAAGATGAATTTAAAGAGAAGTGTCCCTTTCGGGGGGAAGAGAAGGACTTATCTGGGGGTGCATGCAAGCTTCAAATAAACATGACATGCTTCTTGGACTGGATGCCCGACCCGCACAAACTTTCCAGCTTCTCGTGATCCCATTGATCCGTATTTCAAAACTAGGGAACCATGCCAGGACTCTTTTAGTGGTGAGATGTCTTCTTTTCGGCCGACCGCGCCCTTTGCGGGTTTTGGCTAATCGGCCTCTCTCATTTCTTTTCTCACCATTGCCCGATAGTGCTCTTTGCGAGTTTTTACCAAGCGGACTCTCTCATTTTCAACTTCTCTACTCACCATCGCCTTATGGTGCCCGAAGGTTTTCACCGATAAAACTTTCTCATTTTATTTCTCTCAATTTCGAATTGTATCAGATTCCAACAATGACAGTTTTCACTTGCCTGCCTTTGCCAATTGATTGGAAGGACTTGAACAAGGTCTTTGGGTAAAAGGATTTTGAGCGGAACTACAACTTTGGAACCGTTTCGGCGGATTCATAGCCGAACCATCATATCATCTGCCCCAGTTTCATTTTTTGGGGGAATTGGAATTTTTGTTTTTGTGTGACTGAACCCCAGAGAGAGGTTGCCTACGTATCCTTTCGGAATCAAGTCAGACGTAGTTCAGGCAAACATTTGGTTTTGTTGTTTTTGTTTTTGTTTTCTTTTTCTTTTTCTTTTCATCATATTTTCTTTTTCTTTTCTTTTTCATATTTTTTCGTTTTCTTTTTCTTCTTTTTTTCTTTGTCTTTTTCTCTCTTTGTTTTTCAATAATACTTTCGGGTTCCAAAGAGGGTAACCAAGGAAGGGTAACTGGCTCAAAGGGTTTGCGAAAGATTGATAGTGTTTGGATAGCGGGAATGAAAGCCACGTCATCTCAATTGAACAAAGTCGTCATCTTAGAAGGTCTAGACATAGTACCTTTTTACCGCATCCGCGTCACAGCTGTTTCGGGATCATTTCCTTCGATATCTCCCACATACAATGCTCCTCTCGGCAATATGAACTCTTCCAATTAGGAGCAAATTTTCCTTTTGCTTCCTGGTGATGAGGGAGAATGCATCTTAACACGAGTTGTCCCACTTCAAAATTCCTGGGATGCACCTTCTTGTTGTAAGCGCAGGCCATTCTTTGTTGTACAACTGCCCGGATGTGCCCTGAGTATATCACACCCTTTTGTTGTAATGTATGGACCTTTTCAACCCGCGAACCAATTTTCCTTCGATTGTTCCAATTCTTTGTTTTATTTCCTCAAGGTTACCTTCTTTGCATTTCGACTCTTGATTCATTATTTCGAAATCTGACAGTGTTTTGGGATCTAGGCATGAAGTCCGCAAGCATGTCATGTCATGTCATTTAAAGCTGCATTATTAGAGCTAAAGAAAAAAATGAAGGAGAAAAGTAGCAAAATCAGAAAGGATAAAGAAAAATGAATGATGAAATATTGATTTCATTTCTTGGAATTTTGAAGATAACAGGGTTCACATTCAGGAATTTAAAGACAAGAAACTACAGGAAACATCCGAGTTACACCCTGGAATAACTCGGGATGCAGAAAAAGTAGCAGGACGGGTCTACCGGGACTCCCGCCTGATCGGGAATGGCGTAGCCTTCCAGTTTTGAAGCTTGGCGCTTGGTCCCATGTATAACACCTCAGCAGTGCTAGTGCCCTCTCCCGGCTGGACCATGTGGGTTTCGTAGAGCATTTTCCTCATTGCCCCACGTACTTCCTCACTGTCTTCAGCCATGAAAACCTCATCATCTTCCTCTCTTTACTGTACTTAGGCTTGACAAAAGTTTCATACAAATGTACCACCTCATAATCGACCATTTTTCATTTTTTGAAAGAACACTTCGGCTTCCTCAGCACTCAGAGGCTTCTTGGGCGGGAAACGCCTTCTGGTGGCATTGTTTACCTCCTCTACATTTGAATATTTCTCAACAAGGGGGTTTTTTAGCAACTCACCCAAGATCTCTTTACCCTTGTACGTAACCACCGTCTGATGATAATTCCATGGTACCGCAGCAGGGTTCGTCATAGGCTTCTGGGGTACGCGTCCAATAACCACTGGCTTACTCAGCCGAGGTGGTTTGATTGTCCCCCGCACCACATAGGCTTGCTTGGGTACGTACATTTGTGTTCCTTTTTTCAGATCAGCTTTCTTTTCTGGTTCTGTCTTGGTGATTTTGTTTTTCTTATCCCCTTTATCTTGCTTTGAAGCAACCTTTGGTTTTCTTTCTGCGTCAGCAATAGCAATGATAGCCTTTAATGCCGGATCGAACTCTTTATCTTCGCAGATCATTCCAATCACAGGTCCATTATTGTGGGCTGGCAAAGGATTGTTGGTCACATTTGGGACCTCCTCGTCCCTCAGCACTATCTTCCCCTGCTCTATCAAGTCTTCCACGGCTCTTTTCAACGTCCAACAGTTTCTGTATCATTCCCCTCAGCTCCTGAGTGATAAGCACATCGGACGCCCCGCTGATAGGATGGTGATTCTGGGTTTTGCCTGTTTGGAGGTATGGGTTGCAGCAAATTCATTTGAACAAGCTTCGGGAACAAACTGGAGTATGGTTCACCGATTGGTGTAAAGTTTGGTCTCCTGGGTGGTTCCCGAGGACGGAAGTTATTCTGCGTAGGTCGAGGATTATAGCGGTTCTGGTGGGGAGGCTGATTTCTTGGGAACAGAGGTTGATTTCTATTGGTATGTGGCTGCGGCCGGCCGAAGGGTTGAGCATTCATGACCGCATAAGGTGGGGGAGCATAAGCCATATCAAGATGAGGGTAGTAGTGTTGAGGGGTTCTTCCGGAAAACACTGGTCTAGGAGCCCGATATCTTCTTGCCCCTGATGTTGTCATTACCGTTTCCTCTTTCTTTTTACCTTTGGCCATTCCTCCAGACCCGCCTTGGATGGATTGGGAGGTTTCTCTGATGGCCGACTGACTCAAAATCCTACCCGTTTTCAGACATTTTCTACCATTTCCCCAATCTTAATCGCCTCTGCAAAAGGTTTGCCCATGGCCGACATCATATTCTGAAATAATCTGCTTCCTGGGCCTGGAGGAAACAGTGACCATTTCTACTTCATCCATGGGAGATTTCACCCTCGATGCTTGTTCGCGCCACTTAATTGCATATTCTCGAAAACTTTCTGAGGGTTTCTTTTTCAAATTAGCCAAGGAGTTCCTGTCTGGTGCGATGTCGATGTTGTATTGAAACTGCCTTACAAAATCTCTGGCAAGATCGTCCCAAATGTGCCATCGTGAGACATCTTGGTCCATATACCATTCTGAGGCAATGCCTACCAAGCTTTCCCCGAAGTACGCCATCAACAACTCTTCTTTTCCGCCCGCCCCACGCAACTGGTTGCAATACTTTTTGAGGTGGGCAATAGGATCGCCATGCCCGTGATACTTTTCGAACTTTGGTGTTTTAAACCCCGAGGTCAAGTGCACATGAGGAAACATGAACAAATATGTATAAGAAATACTTTTTTGCCCACTCAAGCCTTGCATATTCTTTAAACTCTGTTCAAGGCTTCTCATTCTTTTCGCCATCTCATCTTGTTCAAGAGGTTTGGGAGTTTGATCTTGTCCTGGCGTAAGCTCAAATGGTGGTGGCTGAGAGTAATTATATGTAGGATATTGAGGAGAGTCCACGGGAAAGACAGGGTTTTGGAAAGTGAAAGCTGAGGGATCAAAGGCGGGCCTTGGCAGTGAAGGTTGTGTTGTAGCAGAGCATGGTGGAGCAGTGAAGATGTTAGGAGCTGCTCCTGCTGGGAACACCTGGGGGCGGACCTCAGAAGGTGTTCCAGCGAACTGAGCGGTCATGGTAAGTTGTCCCAACGGAGTATGAGGGTGGCTGATGGGGATATTGGAGGTACCCCCAGATCTAGGGAATAGTTCAGGAAATCCAGGGATGGCGCTTGGAGGTTCCCTCCCATTGGTCCAGGCGTCCTACATCTCCATGAGTCGGAGACGTAGTATCCGGTTCTCTTCCGCTGTGACAGACTCAGATGACGGGATCCCCGAGATGGGGCTGTCCTCAGAGATGGGAACTGCGGGCAAAGTCATTTCTGTAGACATTTCCACACTTCCTTTCGATCTGGTAAAGTATTGATGCGATGCTAGCTTACCACAACCAACCACCGTTTCTACAAGCTAGGCTGGAATTGACAGCAACACACGGTTAGTTTGAGACAAGTAACAGATAGGTAATCGCACATTGGGGTGTGATGCACCTATACAGTTAAACGGATGTCTACATGTTTGCACTGGTTGCATGCGTCATCCCGGCTTTTCTTTTTCTATTTTCTCTTCTTTTGATTTCTACTCTTTGTTTTTCTTGCTTTTCTTTCTCTTTCTCATTTTTCTCTAATTTTTCTTTTCCCTCTATTTTTTCATTTTCTGTTTTTCCCTTTTCTTTTGCCATGGTTTTTCTCTCAATTCCTTATTTTCTCTTTTTGCGTTTCTTTCTCTCTTGTTTTCTTTTATTTCCTTCCCTCGTATTTTCCTTCTCTTTTTTTTTAGGGTTACGGTCGAATCTTATGGAGATTGCCTACGTATCATGACCCCGCATGAATCAGACCAAGCGTAGTTCTTGCAAATAAGGTAAATAAGCTAACTCTCTTTTTTCGGAATTTTGAAAGAAATGCTTTAAAAAAAAGGGGGAAATATGTATTTTTTAATTTTTGATTTTGATTTTTCTTTTGAATTTTTGAAAGAAAGACTTCTAAACATTTCTTTTCTTTTTATTGGAACATTGGGAATTTTTAGAAGCAAAAAGAAATATTTTTATTTTTTTTTTTTTTTGATTTTGAAAGTTGCCTCTTAATATCGGAAAAGGGACGTTTACGAAAAATATTTTGGATTTTTGAGCAAAAATATTTTCGGACTCAATTTTCAAAATTTGTATTTTTTTTATTTTTTTTATGAAGGAAAGACATCTAATGATTTATTTTGACCTAAAAGGAAAAGTGGCTATTTTTCAAAATTTTCTTTATCTAGAAAAACAAGGACTTGATTTTGCAGATACGGCCTTTCAGCACTTCTGGGAGGAAGATTTTAAGGCTGTGCCCGCAAACCATTTAAAATGACTCAAGGTGGCTGTTCTTGCGAAAACGGCCTTCCAGCGCCCTTTTGGGGACATTCGGCTTATTTTAAAACAAGAATGGCATCACCCGACTTAGTTTTGACAAAAATTAAAATTTTGATATTTTTTGGCTATTTTTGCAAAAGGGAGGTTGGACCCGATGAGGGTTGCCTACGTATCTCACATCCGGTGAGAATCAAACCAGCGTAGTTCGGTCAGATTGGGAATTGAGTAAACTAACTCTTTTTTTCTTTATAAAACTCAGACCATGAAAGTTTTAAGGCAACAGCAGAATATTTTTGATCTTTTTTGATGATTTTTTTTTTTTGGAATTTTCTAAAAAAATGCTTTAAAAGAAGAAAGGAAATTTTTTTTTGGATTTTTGATTTTGATTTTATTTTTGAAAGAAAGACTTCTGAAAATTCCTTTTTATTTTCATTTGAACTTTGGGAATTTTAAAAGGTAAAAAGAAAATACTTTTTGTTTGAGTTTTTCATTTGTTTTCTCTTTTTCTAAAGAAAAAAGAAAATATTTTGGATTTTGGATGTAACCTCTTAATTTTCGAAAGAGGGACTTCTTTAAGAAAAATATTTTGAATTTCTGAGCTTTTATTTATTTACAAAAGTACTTCTAGAGAAAAGCAAAAATATTTTGGACTTCAATTTTTCAAAATTTTAATTGACATTAAAAAAAAAAAAAAAAACCTTCTAAAGAAGAAAAGAGTATTTTTGGATTTTTGTTTCTGATTTTTTTTTTTGGATTTTTGGAAAAATATTTTAAAATGAAGGAAACCTGTATTTTTGGATTTTGATTTTTATTGATTTGTCTTTTTATGCATATGAAAGACATTAGAAAGAAGGAAACCATTTTTGAGTTTAAAAAAGTTCTTTTTTTTTGAATTTTTTAAGGAAAGATTTCTAAAGAAAGAATTGAAAGAAAATATTTTTGGATTTTTTGAAAATTGGGGTCGGAACCGATGAGGTTTGCCTACGTATCTCACACTCGGTGAGAATCAGACCCGTGTAGTTCGGTCAAAATTTGCCAAAATCAATTATATTTTTCGAACAACAATCTTTTTATATTTTCGAATATTTTTCTTTTCTATTTTTTTTTCGAAAATTCGGCAGCATTTCGGTACTATTTGGCATTGGTTTTTCAAAACAAATGGTTACGCCCACTTAGTCCTAACACTGCTATTTTTCTCAATTTTTTCTCATTATACACAAGCCAGTCAACATGCAAAGCCGAGCAAATAAATGCGCAAGTAGCACGTAAGATGCATTAGGATGGTCTTTTTCATTTCAGGTCACCTGTCCTAGACGGACCCAACCCCTGTGTTGAGTCCCCTAAGTCAAATGCACATGATGCAAACAAACGTTCCTACTAGGGATCCGGCATGAGGTTTTGTTCTTCTAGGTTTAAACCCTAGGTTTATTGGTCTAGACCTGGCTTACCCGAGCGGACAACTCGAGTCGAGGGGAAGCAGAATACCGGGGATACAGAAGCTCCTCCGGCTTAGCAACTTATCCAAACCTCGTTCTAAATGGGAAAAGACTCTAAACAGAAGAGAAGCTACACGAAGTGCACCCTTCTCCATGATGTAGAAGACTCGGAGAGAGGAAGGGATTCGTAACAGTTTATATATACAATTCAACAAATATCAAAGCGGTAAAACATTTAGCACATATAGCATGGAACATGTAGGAAAATCAGATAAAGCCAAATACAACAATTATACTAAGCTCGAATTCTTGAACCCTGAATCGAAATTTTGGGTTTGTTTCCCCAGCAGAGTCGCCAGAGCTGTCACACCTCCTTTTTTACACACCTACCCCGAAGGATAGTGTATAAGGGAGTTTTTCCAATTTAAGTGACATTATTCGAAATGGGATTATTTAATGATCAGAGTTGCCACTTGGGATAGGTTTGGCTTTTGGTGTCCTTAAGTCACCGGTTTGTCTTGAATCCCAAATCGAGAAAAATTTCAACTTCCCAGTTGGAGTCTGCAAACCAGAAATTCTGAATAAGGAATTCTATTAACCCGAGGGAAGGTGTTAGGCACCCCCGGATCCCGTGGTTCTAGCATGGTCGCTTAAATTATTATAATTGGCTAAAAATCTGATTTTAATACATGTCATTCTATAGTGCAATTTTAGAATTGTTTACCGTTTTTAGTTTTAAAAATATTTTAAGAAAGTGAACGTCGTTAAAAAAATATATTTTTGGATCACGTCACATGAAATGCACCCGGATCCTCGACACATTCTTATTCAACGCTTTGGAATTTGGATTTGGGTTGCATGAAATGCACACCCGTATTTAGGAAGGTAAAATTATTAAAGAACGCGCCTAAAGCGACTAACGTGTTATTAATTTTGCGGGAGGCCGTGAAATTCGCTAAACGGCACGTCCCGAATTCTAAACATTTTAATATAAACAATTAAAGATAGGCCACGCCATTTATGCATTTTATTTGGCGCAGCTCATCTCATTTTATTATTGAAGGGCCAACCTAGAGCAAACTACGATTTTCGATTGGATTTGTCTCTAAAGGGCCCTAATGAATTAATATTACAAAATTCGGGCCTCAAATTCAAGTCCGAATTCAAACAAAAGAGTAAAACCTCTTAATTCGAATTCGCTACCTAACTCGAAGGCCCAAATTTATCAAATATTTTTAAACTTTAACTTAACAGCCCAATTAACCGGTCGATCTATTCATAAACAGCATTGCTGGCCGTTTGGGTTTTTTATTCTGTTTGGATGGCCCAGTGGCCATTTTAACGTAAGGATTCTGTTGTTGCCTTGGCTCAACATTGAGCCCATGAAACTAACTCTCAGATCTGCAGCTAATTGAAACCAGTATATTATTGACTCAAATCTAGTATTGGTTAAACAAATATTCCATGCTTATCATTGGTTACCCAAAATGATTAATCTGAGATTTATTAACTAATGAATTTCATTATGAATTTTCAACAAGCCCAAGTTAGCATCCGACACATGTGGAGAACGGCCTAGTGCCTTATGGTTTGCAAAAACGTGACTGAAATTTTATGAGTGTTGATTTCAACGGGGTATAATGGATGCATCCAATCTTAATATGAAACTGTTGAGCTGAAACCAAATATACTACATTAGAGCTACTTGAAAACACATTTTTCTATAATTCTACAGTCTAGTAATCCAATTTCTTATGAATCACACTATATTAACATTACTAGCAGCAGATCCTATGATTATAGAGTCTAGCAGTCTGATTGATTATGAACAACAACTATCCACATTGACACAATCATGATATGTAGTTAATACTTAAACTGAACTTAGTATTCATAGCAAGTCAACTGGAAACACACTTCTCTAGTTCTAAAAGGTTTAATAATTCAAGTGTTCATAAATCATACCAAATTAATAGCATTGACAGAATAACTATGCAATCATAAGAGTCCAGCAGTCCATTTAATTACTAATAAGCATTGTTCATAAACTAATAACATCTATAAGGAAAGATTCAGGTAAAAAACTTGGCATTCCTTCATCACTTAACTCCAAAGTTGTGCATACACAGTGATTCACGTTTCCAGACCACCTAGGGTAAGGAAGTGTACCTGGAATTGAGATATGATAAATGGAGAGAGGATCAGCAATAGCAAGCAGGATCAGTGATGAAATCAACAGCACAGGAGCAAATTTGAAGAACACAAAACCCAGGAATGAACTACAGAATTACAGCACCCAATAGATGACCAAAATAAGCTTGATTGAACCAAAAGAGACTCGAATTTGCACCCAGGACACTTCTGAAGCTTCAGCAACCCAAACACATGTATTTCAAGCCATTTTCATCTTATTTAAGCTAGAAATTCGAGCTAATAACTAGAGTTTAAAACTAATATGAGAAAAGCTTTAATAAAACAGTATTTTTTTGGGGTTTTCTGAAGATTTAAGATCTAAAAGGACTTTCTAACTCTAAATTTCAGACTTGGCTTTTTGAATTTGAAATTCAAATTTCAGAGCTTCAAAACTTGCAAAAAGTGTTTTGAGGGGAATTTTGGAGGCTGGAAATTTTGGGGAAACTTTTCGGATGTTGAAAACTTGTGAATGAAGGCAGAATGCTTGCCTTTTATAGGCAGAAAATCAAGGGGAAGCTTCTAGATTTCATTACCCATTTCCCCCTTTTTTTTATTTTCAGCTTTTATTCAATAGCCCTTAATGTTTTGACTTGTTTCTCAAGTTACTTCACTAAGTTCCTAAAACTCTAATTGGAACCCCATCTAGAATGTTCCGGGTGTTTCCAAATAAATTATTTGCAGTATTTTCTTCTATTGAATTACCTATACTACCCTTTTATTAAATCTAAAATTACTAAGACTAGGCTACCCCTTTTTACCCTAGTTAAAATTATCAGCTACAACCAAACATTTCACTTAACTATGGTTAACTAATCAAAGCTGGAATCAACCCTAAGATTGAACTAATTGGACAGATTAACTAATCATGAATTTAACCAAGCAATGAATTACCATCCCTGGCAGTCAAGCAATCAAATTGCAGTGAACATCCATGGACAAAAATCAAACCAATCAGGAAAATCAAAGCAAGACCAAAACAGAATCAATTGATATGAAGGAAATTTAATAAAATAAGAAGAAATTTTATTGGCTTAATAACGAACAATCAAAAATTTAAACTAAGCCTAGAACACTGATTAACCCAAAGAAGCTATACTTAAACTACTTAAAAGAATATAGCAAAATTAAAAGAACAAGTTCATGTCATCATTTATCAAATTTAGAGCTCAAAAATGAACAAATAAAAACAGAGAAAGAATCAATGTGATTAACTGACTTTAAGCGGATTGGGAAACAAAAACAAAAATAAAAACTAAACCTAGAAACAGCACCGTCATGGAGGGAATGAATTCAAATAGCAAAGCAAAATTACAAGACTCGCTGATTTTGAGCATTTTACTTGACTGACATTCTTCAGACCCTTGATTTTAAAATTCGAAGGATTCCTCTTGGACTCGAAGGACTCTGGCTTGAAATTCGAACTGAGGAATGTGAGGAGACCGCACGGTGTTGATTTGGTATCGTTTGGAGGTGTTTAGGGTTTAGGCCGAATTTTTGATTTGAAATTCGAGGAGTTTGGTGAGGATTCGAAGGAAACGGGCCATGGATTCGCAAAGAGGGAGATGAGGAGGTTATATGGTGTAAATTTGGGGTCGTTTGGTGGTGGCGCCGCCGTGGGCGGCGGAGGCGGCGACACTGTTTTTTAAAGATTCGAGAAGCTTGGCTTGGATTTGAGGAACGATGTTTGGAGCCTTGGAAAGAGGAGAGGGAGAGGATTTAGGGGTATTAATTTGGGATCATTTGGAGTGTCGCCGCCGGCAGAGACGATTTGCGGCCGGCGGCAAGGGGCGGAGCCGGTGGGGAATTAGGGTTTGTGTGGGGGGGACTCTGAGACGATAGTGAGGAGGTAGGGGGTAGGGGATCCGACCATTATATACTTAATTGAACCCCATTCCTGGCCGTAGGATCAAGAATCCTCGACGGTCAGGATTAAATTGCTACAGAACGGCGTCGTTTCACTACAAGCGGGGTGGACCGGGTGTTTTGGGTTGGGTTGGGCCAATTTTGGCCGGATCTTGTGAGTGGTTTTGGGCTGGTGCCATTTATTTGAAAATCGGCCCAAATTAACAAATAGCCTATTAATTCTTTCAAAAAAACCTTTCTTTCAATTTTTATTTGTTTTTTTTCTTTCTTTCTTTCTCTTGTTTTAATTTTAACACTAAAAATAAACCTCACAATTAATCCAGAACACTTAATTAGGGCACAATTAATCTGGTATCAGTTTAAGAAATTAACAAACCTAAAACAAAAATTAAAATCAAACCAAACAAATCAAAAAATCTTTATGATTTTGGTATTTTCGTACAAGCCTAATTGCTAACTAATCCTAAAAATAAGTAAAATTCAGTCCTACATGCTCGTGTAATAATTTTGTATTTATATTTTTTTTTATGAATTATTATTAATAATGCACACAAAAATGCAAACAGAACACAAAATCATGCAATTAATTCCTAAAAATTCAAGTAATAAAAGAAAAATCCTAATTCTAATGAATTTTATAGGAGTAATTAAACGCGGCAAAAATCACGTGCTCACACTACCTCTTCCGCTTCTTGTAGTAACAGCCATGGCATGCCCCGTGTTGTTTCCGCCCTTTGGATTTACTACGATGTCACTTGGTAGTGCCCCCTTAGGACGAGAATTTAGAGCTTGAGAGATTTGCCCCATTTAAAATTCTAAGTTGCTGATTGATGTGTTGTGTGAGGCAAGTTGGGCATCCGAATCGGCATTCTTTTCCATTATTTGCTTGAACATATTTTCATTGTGCCCCATCTCAGTGTTTGAAGAACTTGGTCCATGGGAAGGATACGGAGGCGGGTTGCTTGATTGTTGATACATTGGGGGCCTTTGAAAACCCGACCCTCGGTTTCTTTGATTATTGTTCCATCCGCCTTGATTGTTACCCACCCACCCCCATTTCCTTGATTATTTCTACTCTAATTTCCTTGATTGTTGTTGTTATGCCAATTCCCTTGATTGTTGCCACCACTCCAATTTCCTTGATTGTTAGAATTCCAATTGCCTTAATTGTTTTCAGGTCGCCATTGTTGTTGATTTGGGCCTTGGAAGTTGTTTCATTGCCCTTGAAAGTAGTTCACATATTGCACTTCCTCTTCTTGTCCATTATAGGAATCATCTTGCTTAAAACCACTATCTTCTTGCACATAGTTCTCTACTCGGTTTTGAACTTATGGACCTTTGGTCCTTCTCTTGTTAATCATCATGTTCACCCCTTCCATGGCATTGACTTGCTTAGGATTTTGCACTTGATGAAGTTGAACCTTTGCTAGTTGATTCATGGTAGAAGTCAATTCGGCAATGGCTTGACCATGGTCATGCAACTCTTTATGAAGGTGGATTATGTTCGGATCACCTTGCAGAACATTAGCCCGGGATTGCCATGCCGATGATGTTTCTGCCATTTCATCTAAAATCTCACACGCCTCTGCATAAGGCATAGTCATAAGTTACCACCAGCAAGTTGATTCACTACATATTGGTTAGTTGTGTTAATCCCACGATAGAAGGTTTGTTAAATCATGTTTTCTATCATATCGATGTTGGGACATTCCTTAACCATGGTTCGATATCGCTCCCATATCTCGTGTAGTGGTTCATTCGGCTTTTAATTGAATGCCAAATCTCATCTCGAAATGTAGCCATATGCCCGGGAAAGAAGAACTTAGCAATACATTTCTCCGTCAACTCATCCCAAGTACGAATGGAATAGTTCGGTAATCGTTCCAACCAATCTAAAGCTTTCCCCCATGGAGAGAATGAAAAAAGCCTTAGCCTCAATGCATCCTTAGAGACATTTGTTTGTTTTCTCCCCCAACAAGTATCCACAAACCCCTTCAAATGTATATATGCATTTTGAGCTGGAGCACCAGTGAAGAAAGTCCGTTGCTCAAGCAAAGTGTGCATCACATTGGTGATTTCGAAGTTGCCCGCCCTAATACGGGGAGGGACTATTGCACTAGCATATCCTTCATTGGGTAACACCCGGTGTGGAGCCGCTCGTGGTGGAGGTGGGGGTGGAGTGGGGACGTTTTCATGAGGAACTTGGCCTCTTCTATTGGCTTGAGGTTCAAGACGAACCTCCTCAATTTGTTCATCCTTGACGTTCATATCCCTAAAGGCATATTTCCAAGTTCATTGTTTGCCACTATGATTGCACCTAAAAATGTTTCACAGAAGTCAGTAATACGGAAGGAAAAGAATATATTCCAAAAACAAACTCAAATATATAGCCAACACCATTTTTAACTCCCGGGAAACGGTGCCAAAAATTGATGACGTCCACAACACACCTCAATAAGAAATATGATATGGTCGTATGCAATATAAATTACCCAACTATGATTTGGGTCGAATCCATAGAGAGTTATGAGGGGTGTTAGGCCTTAGGAATATATATTTGAAGCAAGCGAATGGGTTATATAAGATTTCACTTCCACAATAGAGTTTTGTTTTCTACTTCTACAGTTACTCTAATGAATGCAAGCTAAAGAGAATAGATTAGAGATGAATGTTTTTGATGTCTTTTCCAAATAGTTTAAAGGCCTAGAGATGTGACCATAACCTAGGTGTTTGCCTAATGGGATAAAGACATTAATGCTTGTTTTGTTTATTGGGGTGTATTATAGCTCTCAACTCTACATCATCCACTCAATACCTCTAGGTCAGAGAGTAATTTTGCCCAATTTGGCTTTCTCAAGTCCAAATGGAAATCAAAAACCATAGTTGATATGAGCTCAAGTCGGGTTCTAACTATCTTTAGTTGGAACCCTATAATTAGACTAATCAATATTTCAATTAACACAATTCCTTGTTAGCCTAGTTATCCTAGACTAGGTCCCTCTTTCTCTAGTAGAGACTAAGTCAAATAGGCATGAATGAATGTTTGCAACCATTAATTCTAAAATTGAAGCATGAACTAAGCTAAATAATCAACACCCAATCATAAAAAAGTCTTAAATTAATTACCCATAAGGTTTACACACTAGGGTTGGGTCACAACCCTAGTAAGAATCTAGCTACTCATAATGGAAATTGCAAAAAATAAAGAAGAAAAGCTAATTAAACTCATAATGGAAGATCAAATTGATGAAATCTAAATTTTAAACACTCAAATAAGCTAAAACTTCCTAAAATAGTAAAAAGAAATGGCTACAATAGCTCTGGACACTCAAACTTAACCTAATTTTGTGAAACTCGTCTATTTATACTGGGCTAAAAATTGCTGAAAAAAATGCCGCTCGGGACGTTCTGCAGCCGCACAATTGCATGCGCGGTCCGCAAATTTCTTCAGCTGGCAGGAAGGTGAGTTTGTAGCCGCACATTTATAGATTGCGGTTGTGAAACAACTTTTGCGGCCGCACAATTCTTGTGCAGTCCGCACTTCTGCAAGGCATTATGATTTGGTCTTCTGCACATTCTCTGAACTTGAAACATTTGTCAGTGCAAGCCCAGTTCTGCGGACACACAATTCATGTGTGGTCCGCACATTGCTAAAAATCCGGTTGGGTTCTGTTGCTTGGTTTGTGGCTGCAGATAGAATTCTGCTGTCCGTGATTTCTTCTGTGGAACGCACTTCTTTGCATCTGCACCCTTTATTGCCTTGTGATTTGGAACACTCCTTTTTGAGTTGTAATTCATCATGGGAGACCAAACTTCCAGCATTTTTGCAATTTGCATAATTTCATTAGTTTTGGGAACACAATTCAATACTTTCAGACTAAAACAAAAGCAAAAAGGTGTTAATAAGCAGTCAAAATTCCCACTTATCAGGCTATATCAGAGAGAGACTCTCGAGGAGATCCAAGCTGAGGGAGTTGACCTGGCGTCCGAGATCGAGGAGTCAAAGAGGCTCGAAGCCGAGGCCAGAGCGAGATACCAGCCCGATGGTTCGAGCAGCGATTCAGGCTCCGACGAAGACTAGGAAGGAAATGCCTTTAGTTTATTTTTGTTTTTTCTTGTAGCTACATATTTTGTATTTTAGGGTTGTTTTATAGTGCCTCTATAAATACCTTTTGGTAAATATATATTAAAAAATTCTCTTCGGCTACACATTGTGTCCTTTACTTTTCTGTACTTGCTTATGCTTAAGACTTACAACTTGTGTTTCGGACTTCACAATATGCCATCGATGCCTTAGCATAGAATTTGACATCGCTTAAATTATTCGTTCCCCCAAAGCCCAGATGAGGCCTGGATTAAATAATAACTTCGAGTTTTTTTGAATTCAGGGACCTCGATTAAAAATGGAGTCTTTAACAAAATACTCGAGTAATTTAACCAAACACAACATCCTTTGACGAAGGTGGATCTTTTCACAGTCGTAATTCGAGACTGAGTTACTTGACCGGGTATGAAGTAATCTTTCATGGATTAAAATGTGGAAGGACCTTACTTTTTTATGCAGTCTCCGAGCCGTTTATATGTTGTGACCGAAGCTCTAAAGACTTCGTCCCTTAAGTTGGTCGTAGCCTTTCGTGTTTGGACCCTGCCTTGTAGGCTCGATGCCTTCAGGATTTAGTAGCCCGAATTTCCCAATCTTAGAGTTGGTCCGAATTTCTTTTATTACTTTGAATGTAGTGTAAATAATTGAAGGTACAAAAGCTATCTGTCATGGCAAGAATGAGTTATTCCATCACGGTTCGTTTGACCATTTGACCCTTACAATTAATCCTAATATTCAAGCCTTGGCTTTCAATATCGAATAGGAATGCCTTTTAATTCTTGACCCGGGTTGTGATGGCCCCATAGTATTCAAGACTGAATCTTGAGGGCTCGAATACTATTGATCTGATACGGACGACCCTCAATCCTCGGTCTTAGATCGGTCTTCAAAACTAGGGTAGCACGCTTACTGTTGCCTAGTTAAGAACCTTGTTGTAAAACCCACTTCGGGAAAAAACCGGTCCAAGGGAAAAGAGTGCAACACGTGCTTTCAGACCTAATTCTTAGATTTGACTTCGATTGAGTACCTCCATGGTTAGTTCAAAGCGTAATAAACCACAAAGGAGATTGTGTTCATACCTTAGCAGTAATACCGCTTTAAGTGTGCCACATTCGAATTGTTGGGTAGTTGCACACTATTTTCGGACTCGAGTTGGTATGAGCATTTCCCGGTTATACCGGTGACTCTGTAAGGCCCATCATAATTTGGGCCTATTTTCCCGTCATTCGGGTTTTTGGTATACAGTGTAACTTTCCTCAACACTAAGTCCCTGATTTAGAAGTTTCGAAGATTTGCCCTTCGGTTGTAATATCTCCTCATTCATTGATTTTGAGCCGATAACCGAACTAGGGCGACTTCTCGCCTTTTGTCTACTAAATTTAAGCTCGTGGCCATTGCCTTGTCGTTTGACGTCTCTGTAGCATATTGGAACCTTAAGATTGATTCCTCTACCTCTACCGAAATCAAAGATTTTGTGCCGTAGACTAGAGAGAACGGTGTTTCACCGATACTTGACTTTGAAGTTGTTCGATATGCCCATAGGATCTTGGGCAAAATTTCTTTCCATTTTCATTTTGAGCCGATCAATCTCTTCTTCAAGTTCTGCAGTATAGTTTTGTTTTTTGACTCCACTTGACCATTCACAATTGGGTGGTAAGGTGTCGATAGAATCTTTTTGATTTTGTGGTCTTCGAAGAACTTATTAACCTTGTCGCCGATGAATTGCCTCTTGTTGTCACACGTGATCTCGGACGGTATCCCGAACCGACATATTATATGATCCCAGATGAAGTTGATGACCTCCTTTTCCTTAACTTTCTCAAAAGCCTGTGTTTTAACCCACTTAGAGAAGTAATCGCTCATAAGTAAGATGTACCGGGCTTTGCCTGGTGCCCATAGAAAAGGACCCACGATGTCCATTCCTCATTTCATGAACGGCCAAGGGGAAAGGATCGGATGAAGCATCTCGCTGGGTTGGTAGATCATCGGGACGTGCCTTTGACATTCGTTACGCTTTTTAACAAAGTCTTTCGCATCCTTTTCCATATCGTTCCAGTAATAACAACCCTGGTCAATTTTCGAACCAATGATTCTGCTCCCAAATGGTTTCCGCAAGTACCCTCATGGACTTCCCTCATCATGTAGTCGGTCTCCCCAAGACCCAAGCACCTCGCTAACGGTCCAAAGAACGCTCTTCAATATAGTTTTCCTCCAACCAAGCTAAACCTTGCAGCCTTAGTTCGTAAGGCCCTAGATTCTTTGGGATCCAATGCAATTTTCCTTTCTGAAGGTAGTCTAGACATTTGTTTCTCCAATCCCAAGTCAAGCTTATTGAGTTTACCTCGGCGTGACCTTCCTCTATCACCGAGTTCATCAATTGCACCACCGCTCCGGAATTGACTTCATTGGAGTCGACTGACGACCCTAGATTAGCCAATACATCGGCTTCGTTATTCTGATCTCGGGGTACATGTTGTAGTGTGCATTCCTTGAACTGATGTAATGTCACTTGCAACTTATCCAAGTATCTCCGCATCTGGTATTCTTTTACTTCAAATGTCCCATTGACTTGGTTAACAACAAGGAGGGAGTCTCACTTGGCTTCGATCACCTCAGTCCCAAGCTCTTAGACAGTTATAGACCTGCAATCATAGCCTCATATTCGGCTTCATTGTTAGTCAATTTCACAGTTCTAGTAGACTGCCTTATTACATTACCTGTGGGTGGTTTTAATACGATTCCTAACTCGGACGCTTTCGTGTTAGAGTCACCTTCCGTGAATAGGGTCCAGACCCCCGAACTAGTCCTCGAGGCAAGCAATATTTTTTTTCTCGACCGCTGGGATCAAGGCCGGTGCGAAGTCGGCCACGAAGTCTACCAAAATTTGAGTCTTTATAGCAGTTCGGGATTTGTACTCAATATCGTACCCACTAACCTCTACAACCCATTTTGATAATCGACTCGAAGCTCGGGCTTATGCATAACATTCCTTAGTTGATACGAGTTCACGACACATATAGGGTGACACTGAAAGTATGGTTTTAGTTTCCTAGATGCGCTTAATAAGGCAAGCGATAATTTCTCTAAGTGCGGGTACCTCGTTTCGGCATCACCTGGGGTTCTACTAACATAATAGATAGGAAATTGCTACCTTCTTCTTCCAGACCAGGACGCCACTTACCGCTACCTCGGAGACTACCAAGTAGAGGTATAATTGCTCGTTTGCCTTCGGGGTGTACAACAAAGGAGGACTTGATAAGTATCGTTTGTGTCCTCTAAATCCTATTGACATTCCGGGGTCCAATAGAAGTCGTTATTTTACTTCAGTAGCGAGAAGAATAGATGGCTCTTATCTGATGACCTAGAAACAAATCGGCCCAATGCAGCTATTCGCTCGGTCAGTCTCTATACCTCTTTGACGTTGTCAACAACGGTAATATCTTATATGGCCTTTATTTTATCTGGGTTGATCTCTATCCCTCGGTTAGATACCATGAAACCGATGAACTTGCCCGAGCCGACTCTCGAAGGCACACTTCTCCGGGTTCAGCTTTAAGTTGTATTTCCTTAGTATGTAGAAGGTTTCCTCGTCTTTGATGAATGCGTGCTTGATTTTGGATTGTGACCTCCTCTTTTGTTTGACCGGCTGGAATTTTGGATCCAAGCTCAATTTGTGAGTTGTCACCTCCGGGATCCCTGCCATATCTAAGCGGGACCAGGCAAAACTATCGGCATTAGCTTTAAGGAAATCAATGGGTTTTTTCATGAGCTCGGGGGTTAATCTCGTGCCCATGTATACTTTTCTATCCAGTAGGTGCTCGATCATTATAACTTGTTCCAGTTCCTCGATCGTCATCTTGGAGGCATCGATATCATCGGGTGCTACGAATGATCTTGGTATCCTGAAGTCGTCTTCCTTGTTCGTTGATTGTTCCTCTTGTTTCTCCGACTCGGTAGGGGTCGGGTTTAGTGATTGTTATTCGGTGCCTTTCTTTTCGACCGGCCCTTCACTTTTTGATGTCGTGATTGCGAGCACCAGGATCACTTCCTCGACATCGAACATCTCTTTTGCAGCCGGTTATTCCTCGTAGACCGTTTTGATTTCGCTTGAGGTTGAGACTTCAACGCCTGATGCAAAGTCGACGGTACCACCCTCATATTGTGGACCTATGGCCTCCCGAACAAGGCATTGTATCTCATTTCCCCCTCGATTGCATAAAATTTTATTTCTTGGGTAATCCTGGCCGTGTTGACCAGTAGGGTTATTTCACCCTTCGTTGTCTTGCATGCCATGTTGAACCCGTTTAATACCCGAACTTCCGATACGATTTGGTCCAATAACCCCAGTTGTTCCATGACTCTCCATCGGATGATGTTGGCCAAGCTACTTGGGTCAATTAACACACGCTTAACTTGAGATTTATTAATAACTACGGACATTACCGTTGCATTGTTTTGAGGTTAAATTATTCCCTTGGCGTCCTCGACGCTGAACGAGATGGACCCCTCCGGAACATAGTCCCGAGTGCATTTTTCTCTTGTGATGGAAACTTTGGTGCGTTTTATCATTGGAACTTGAGGGATGTCTACTCCTCCGATGATCATATTGATCTCCTGCTGAGGTTCTTCCTGCTCAATTTGTTTGTTGGCGTCCCTATTTTTGAAATAATTTTTGGCTCGCTCACTTAGGAATTCCCGAAGATGCCCATTGTTGAATAGAGCCACTTCTTCCCTTAACTATCTACAATCCTCGGTCCTGTGACCGTGAGTACCATGATATTTACATATCAAGTTGTGATCCCTCTGTGCGGGGTCGGACAGGAGTGGCCTTGGCCATTTGGTCTCCTTGATGCGGCCGATAGCTAATACTATACTCGTCGCATCCACGTTAAAGTTATATTCTGATAGTCTCGGGGCCTTTCTGCCCCTGAGTGATCTATCAAAACTGTTTCTACTCATCAAACCTCGGTTGCTTGGACCTTGGTCGCCTCACCTATCGTTCCTGGTCGGGTGGCGATTGGCTCCATTTCCCCTTCTATCTGACTTGTATGGTTGGTATCGATCTCGAGGTGGCCTCGGCTCCTGATCCACAATTCTTTTAGACCTATCATTCGCTCTGTTGGGGTAAACAGACCCTGAGGGGGCTCCCAGGTGGTCATCCTCAACTCCGATCTTTGACCGGTACCTGTTGTGAACATCGGCCCAGGTAACAAGTTCTGCTTCAATTGTTGAGAAGCAACCGAACTTCGGGGGTTGAATCCTTGGGTAAACGCCTGAACGGCCAATCATCTGCAACCGGGGGCAGGTCCATCCGTTCCATCTTGAACCTCGACACGAACTCCCTAAGCATCTTGTTTTCCCTTTGCTTGACTTTGAACAGGTCTGATTTCCTCGTTTCAACTTTGATAATGCTGGCATGGGCTTTAACGAATGCATTTACAAGCATATAGAATGTGGAGGTAAGTTATGGTACGTCCGATTTTTGGTGCGTCATTCGACCCCCCAGGCTCTAATCTATAGGAGCCCTCTGTTTCACCCGAGCATGCGTTGAACCATGTTGCTTCTCGTTTCTTCATCGGGAAATTTGGGGTAACTTTATCCCCAACTTTACCCGTACACAATTGTATTCCTAATATCAGAGATGATTAACAAATAAGAATAATTAACTCACGGAAATGACTGAACTGAGATATATGGATTGTTATGTGTCATTTTATTTCGATAAAACAAATCAATGAATGGGTTAAAAGCTAAGACTGCTCATCACATATTAAAAGCAGGGAATAGGGGGAAAAAACAGTCAAGATGTTAAAACAGCCAATACTTAAGTTGAATCGTTCACGTATTTTGTTATCCTAACAGACGTCCTTCACAACATTATAGTAAGTCGTTTGGTTGGTGGGATAAGGAATAAAATATAGAACTATCTTATTTCCCATTTGGTTGAATTTTTGAATCACGACAATCCCGGGATTATTTAATCCCGAGATAAAATACTAAAATGACAGAGCCCTTCTTTAAGTCCCTTCTCCCAAAGTCTTTTAAAAAATTCAACATTAAAATTAGAAATAAAAGTTTAAGTAGAAATTAGAATTTATTCCAACTTATCTAGTGTAATTACAACTTGTATATCTTATTTTTAGTCTAATGAACCAAACATCTATATTGACTAAATAATTCCATCACTATTTCATCTCTATAATGTAATCATGTCACTATAATCCCAGTATAATTTGTTCCCAAACAAACAACCCAAAGATTGTCTTTTGCTATGACAAAATCATGTCAATACTAATGTTAAGCCACTGATTACGAAATCCAGATTATAACATAACATGAACACAAACACAACACAACACAAGTCAAAACATGAACCAGCCAATCCTTTGCAACTCCAATCACAACAAGGGAGAGAACAAAACAGCATCTTTCTAGCTGAGAACAAAAACACATGATAATATAACATCAGCGAAGTTACTTGAAAACAGGATAATGAATTGTCAGATTAAATCAAACGGGGAAGATATTCATCATTGGATCAACTTTTATAAAGTTTATTCGCCACAAATAATTATGAAATTTGCTCCCCAAGCGACATTAGGGACAGCTGTTCGTCAATAGAACAATCCACATGACATGTTTTCCGGCATGAGGAAGGGATTAAAATGAGACCAAGAAGCCGTTGTTCCATCGGGGAAGGAGCAGATCTTCGGGTGCTCCGGTACTCAACTGCATCTTGAAGAATTATGTTTCCTTGCTTATCAATACAATAAAACGTACCTAGAAAGAACCTCCCATCACTTATACCAACCAGCATTCGTCGATGTAGTAGCTTCTTGACATGAGAAACATAACTTGAATTGTTAGCCTCTAACTGATTTGAGTTTCCAACTTCAGGTAGGTATACCTCTGGTTCCTTGGTGCTCATTTTAGTCCAATTAAGGAAACTCGAAGTATTAATGTTTTAAATTGTGTAATTGCAGCTTCAGCATATGTTAAGAGAGAAATAGCATAAACTCCTCTTCCCTGCAGAAAATTAAGCCAGGAAATCAATCAATGAAGGGGGGGAAAATCTTGGGCCGCATTTTCACCTTTTACTTCTGAAAACCAATGAAGATACATTATCAGGAGAGAACTCAAATTAAAACTCTTGAGTCTAGATGAGTATATGTTTTGTTATTTTCTCATCCCCTCCTCTCACCAACAATAAATTTAAACTTGCAATCGCAATCAAGATGCCGCGATTTTTCACTTTTCATTCTTTGTTCTTTTCTTTTCTTTGTTTTTCTTTTGGGGGTAGGGGTGGGGGTGCCACTGGGAAAAGTGGAAATAGGCATGAAATTGTTTATCCTTATCACTAGTAAAGATATCCAGAATAAGGTACTTAGGGAAATAAAATTGATCATGGAGCCGAGGTTCTTCCGGAAACAGCCTCTCTACCTTCACAAGGTAGGGATAAGGACTGCGTATATACTACCCCCTTAGACCCCACTTGCGGGAGTACACTGAGTATGTTGTTGTTGTTGTTGAAAACAAAGGAATAGTGAAAGACAATATGGTGGGGAGCCATTGCACAAACCAGTCAAGCTATGACCCAAAGAAGTCCACTTTGAATCGAGAACATCCCACTATGGTCACATACTGAACTTAGAACGAAGCAATGAATAGCCGCTGAGAGGATACCAATATATCACTCTTAGTTTCAGACAAGAGCAAGGTATAATAACCCCCCCCAAAAAAATGGCTTAAAACAGAACCATCCCCTTCAAACTAATTGATGATATATTCCAATTCCGTGAATCTAACTCCTTGCTATTTCATCACTTTATCAAAGTAGACAACATCAATTGTAAACATAAAATGAACATTTTGATACTAGTCTCCCATTCATGTTTAGCCAGTTCTGAGGGTGTCATCAATTTAAGCTATTCCACCAAAACTAACAGCCCTACTCAAATGTAGCTGAATGAAATATACACAACTAGAATTCCAAGCAGGATAAAGTGATGCATTGAACGATCTCTGGATCTAATCTTTTACATGATCAGTAAAAGCCATTTCCTATAAAATTGAACTTACTCCTGCAGGGCTACTTGTCGCCTAGGACTACGGACAAAACCCCAGCTATGTTTCAAATGGAACTGACAAAGAAAAAGATAAGAATTCCTTTTTGAACGAATTCTACATGAAATAATGAAACATTACAAACTACTTTAAAAACTATTTGAATTCGACATGAAAAATTATAATCTACTTAAAATACTACTCCTACTAAATTCTTCATGAACGGAATTTCCAGAAATAACCTATCCATTCTATCGATAACACAGATGGATTTGGTGTATCATTAAAAAACTAAAAAGGAAAAAAAATAGCTCAGTTACTTGAATACAACTAAAGATGCTAATGAAGAGAGAGAAGTCATAGGACAATTTGAACTAAGAACCATAGCTAAACGTATTGACTTTTAGTGATCCAAGAGGGCCATTTCCCGATTCTGTGACCCATTCCGACTCGATATGGATTGCAATCTCGAGAGAGTGAACAACAATTGACCTCCGACAGTAGGAGATGGGGTGGACTATGATGGATACAGTGAAATCAATCCCCCCCCCTCTCTCTCTCTCTCTCTCTCTCTCTCTCTCTCTCTCTCTCTCTCTCACACACACACACACACACAGAGAAACCATGAATTTTTCAAAGCGGGCTGGCCATACAGTGCCCAAAAGTATGCTCAAGCCCAAGCTAGTCGGGATCTGCCATCTGAATCCTCATTATCAATGTCGCACCACTATGGCTTGTCTCAATCCAATATTCAGTAATTTAGGTTCTCTAACAAGAGTATAAGGCTCCTCGTCAAAAGGACCAAATACAGTGTACTCTCTAACAATTACAAATAGACTGATTACATCAATTAGTAACTTACTCTCTAGCAGACCAACTTTAATTGAAAGGCCAGAGGGAAAAAAATAATTTTAGATTTAATGGGAATGTTAAACACAATTAATATCAGATACGGAGGGATTAAAAAAAATATTTTGTGCCTTATGCTTTTTCTCATTTTCAATCAAGAAAAATGTTCATAAATTTGAATTACCAGTACAGTAATATTCAAAAGGTACATTAGCACAGAATGAATAAATCATTGCCATCATTCAAACAATTAAAGACAGGAATTAGGGTTTCAAAGGAATGTAGAGGGAAAGATAGAAAGGGAACTTACAGCTGTACGTTCTCTGTTGTTTGAAGTTTGAGGCAGGTAAAAGCTTTCGGGTCAATCCTTCAAAAGACCCTCAGAATTTTCCGGTCTAGCTAATGAGCTATGGCAATAAAGCTACTTTAAACTTCTATGCGAGCAAAGTACACAAATAGTCTTTCTTATATGGACTGGTCCAAATCCGACCCGTTAACCAAACTCTGTGTAAAAATAGCTCTGTTTTGTCATTCCAAAATATCCAGCGTTTGCAAAATCATTGAAAAATAGTCATTATTTTGCTGTAACACAGAAAGTTCAAGCATAATATACTGGAGATTGGTGCACCTGCGTATGAACTTCCAGTATATTATGTTGGGACTCCAGCACGCGGAAAGTTTCAGTATAATATACTGGAGATTAGAGCACCGGTGTTCCAATCTCCAGTATAATATACTGAAATTCCAATATATTATACTGGATTATTTTTCCGGATTTTGAACAGTATTTACGTTCAGATTTATCTTTACATGAAAAGTGGCTAAATTTCTATTACTTTTGAAACTGTAGCTATTTTTGAATGACCACTTGTAAAATGGCTATTTTTGAATTTCTCCTTGACTCGGCCCCTGAACCCCCAACACCTATACCCAGGGCCCTACTGAATAAAGAATCTAATATTTTAACTTTTGTGTTATAATTAGGGATAAAACATAAAATTCTCCCCGACCTATGACTATATTATCAACTATACACCTTTTCTTTTCGGGGGTTCTATTACCCCCCTACCCCCCCCCCCCTCCAAAATTAGTTCAAAGTGTAATAAGCACCACCCTAAGTGCTAACGTGGCATAGAGAGTGTGCACACTCTCTTAAGGGCAAGTGGAAGTTACAAAAATAATTTTAAAATTGATTAACAGGTACAAGTGTCATCTTTTGATTGGACATTACATAATTAATTACATCTAATTAATTAGTCTCCTTCGTCTTCTAAACCTCTTCGCGCACGAACAGGGGGACATCGTTTCAACGGCGAAATGCCCGAGCGAAAATCTAGTACAACGCAAAATCAACCTAGAAATCAAAAGCAGATATGTTTAATAACAGAAACAGAGCTACAACTAGAAGGAGCAACGAGAATGATTCAGCAAGAACTTACGAACAGTCAAAACGGTCAATAACAATGGAGTTTCGTTGGAGCAAAGGTCTTCGTCGGAGTTTAGTTCTTTGGCTAGATCTGACAATATCAAACAAGTATTATATAAAGCCCATCAAAAACTCAGTTTACTGGAGAATTAAGATCTCATCGTATGCGACAAGTCGTGATAAAAACAGAGATCGGGAGGGACATCTAACGTCTAACAAGTTCTGGCCACTGAAATGAAAAATGATTGAAAAATTAGGAAAGAGAAAAAAAGAATGTTTAAGAAGTTTAATAGTGGAGCTCAGATGAGGCTTTTCCCTTTTAGCCAGATATGGTAATGAAGGTCTACAAATAGGAAAATAAGGAAGAAGGAGAAAACGGCAAAAATAAGTTTTTAAGTAAGAAATACACATTTTAGGCGCGTGTATTTCACCACTTTGCACGCATCTGGTTATAGCTTTTTAAGGGGTAAATAATTTTACTTTAAAATAGTTTAGGAGGGTAATAGGACCCCCGAAAAGAAAAGGTGTGTAGTTGGTAATATGATCATAGCTCGGGTCGGATTTTGTGCATTATCCCTTATAATTAAGTAAAAATCCTTACAAAATAACAAAAAACATAACAAATCATCGAAAAACTTACTTTTACTACTTTTTCAAATTTGAATTCTGAACTTCTTAAGAAAATGCACATTTTATTTCTAACAATTGAATTTGAAATTGAATAACATAAGATTTTAAAATACATAAGAAAAAAATAAAAGTAATACAATATCTAATAATAAATGATAAAAATTTCAGACTTTATACATATAAGAACTTGAAAGTGATACATGAATTCATGAAGTCAATTAGAATTTTTTTTTTAAAAACCATATTTTATTAACATTAGAATATCAGAAACATACGGAATTAGAATATTTTATAACTAATAGTCTAATACATAAGAAAAATGAGAATGAAGAGAGGGAGGGGATTTAGGAATTGGATTTGGCGTAAATCTGCTATTGAAAATGGGAAATGAGGGTTGAGTGGATTTAATTTCTTCTTTTTTATTTATTTTTCAAAAAAAAATAGCTTACTGGGTCGGGTCGAGTCGGGCCAGTTGACACGTGGCTCAGCTACCGAGGCCGATCCAGTTCAATGGGTCAAAATATTGCAACCTGGCCTAGTGTCCTTGTTCTTTATAAGCATTTCATTCTTAACCAATAAATATATTTATCGAATAAGTATCTACGTTACTGAGTCTGAATGGAACAAAATTTTGACCTGAAAAATCTTTCTCAAACCTTCTTAAAATAATAGTATTAACAGTTGCTAAACAAAATACTTTAGCATCGAACATGTATTTCATAAACTGTAAGTATCTACTAAACAAAGACTTAAGAATTCAAACTCACTAAGCACTTCTAAAGAAAAATCAGCAGCAGCAATGTAAAGTAGGGGTGTTCATAAAAATCCGAAAAATCGAATCAAACCGAAATCAGACCAAACCGATCAAAAAAAACGATATTTTTTGGTTTGGTTTTGGTTTTGAATTTTAAAAACCGATCAAATTTGGTTTGGTTTTGGTTTTAATCAGGAAAAAACCGGAAAAAAAATCGAACCAAACCGACTATAGGAGTAGCTATTTCAAATTTATTATTACACCTATATATATGTATATTTTTATACAAAGTTTCAAAAATTTAATGGTAAATGTTAATAGTTTGCACTTTTAGTATAGTTCTTTACCTTTACATTCTAGTTTGATTGGTAGTTTTCTTTTGTTAAGTGTAAGAATCCATTTCGTGTTAAAAAATAATATATGTTTAATTGAGTCCTTAAATTATTCATCACTATTTGATTCAATTATCATCAATATATCTTAGTAAATAATAGATTTCTCAAAGGGCAATTAATTTGATAGTGTTACGTTGAAAATGTGATCGCCGGAATATGTGTTTGGTAGTGTATGTCTTATATTTAAAAAAAACGACAAATAACCGAAAAAATCAAAAACCCGACATAAACCGAATCGAGAAAAAACCGACTTAACTGGTTTGGTTTGGTTCTGATATTTGAAAAACCGACTTACTTGGTTTGGTTTCTTTTTAGGGAAAAACCGCTCCAAACCGAACCATGAACACCCTAATGTAAAGTTTGTCAAAATTTGCTAGGTTTGAAATAAACTTATAAAAATTGGCTATGCTTTAAATGGAGCCATTGAAATGGCTACCTAGTGCCACTGAAAACTTTTACTAATATATATTACCCCGTTTCCCT
>NC_031989.1:79555878-79585878 GCF_001879085.1 Nicotiana attenuata | reverse complement strand
CCCCCACCCTAAATAGAAATATTATTAAGAGTATTTTCTTTTCATGTTGTATATAGAGTACCTTTTTTTTTTAATTTCAACATAATGAGTATTTTTTTTTATGGTGTAAAAAAGGTATTTTCTTTCATTTAAAGAAAAAAGTACTACTTTCTTTCTATGACGTAGAAAAAGTATTTCTTTTATTTCTTTTCAAGATGTAGAAAAAGTATTTCTTTTATTTCTTTTCAAGATGTAGAGAAAATATTTTATTTCATGTCAACAAAATAAATACTTTCTTTTCATGTTGTAGAAGAGTACTTCTTTTTTTAAGCCAAAAAATGAGTATTTTCTTTATAGTTATGAAGTACAAATTTTAACATTATTTATGTGCGAATTTTTAAAAGAATAATTAAATTCTTGAAAAAATAAAGTCTTGAAAATATAGGGTATTTGAGGGGAGGGGGGAGAGGTAGGGGAGAAGTCTACTCAAGCTTCTACATGAGTCTACACCCCTTTAATTTTCATTTAACAAGTAGCTTATTTTTGTATGTATGCTTTTAAAGCCTTTTTTGGCCATTGCTACTATATATACTAGTATACTTATCCGCGCGATGCGCGAATCAGTTAAACCAAAAAAAAAATGAAAAGGGATATTGGAAACATATGTATATTGCATACTAAATTTATTGACCGTATTAAAAAGAATTATACCAAAAATAAAAAGACTAATTTTGTTGGATTGTCTGTCTATATTTAGTACTTGACTTTAAAAGGATTAGTCCACATAAAAATTCATAAATTTTTATCTCAAGTAAATTTATAAAGGACATCACATCTGGTTCAGATCTTATTTTACCAAATGAAGCTTAATCAAGGTGCACCAACTATGTTCTTATCGAATTTGAGAAACGTCTTTGCTCTTCTCTCGTCGAGAGAGAGGAGCTCACATGCATCGATTACTAAACCATCATCGAATCCCGAATTTTTTTTTATCATGCCAAACAACTCGGCTAATTAAAGGAAATTAAGAACAATAAAATATAATTCATACAGATTATAGGTTTTTTTCCATTTCACATTTGGTCGAATCACACGTAACTTATGATAACTGCACATAAAAAATAACCAAAATAAATAAATAAATAAAATAAAAGTCTAACTTTAAAAAAAACTTAAAGGTTTTTTCTTTCCGATCTTTTAAGCTTAATAGGCATACGTATATAACTTTATAATCTCATTATCTATATGGAGAGCCTGTACAACGACGAAAGTTTGACATCCTCAAATTCTAATAACAAGTTATAATAATATGCAATTAGTATTTATGAACTATAAATGTTATAGAAATAAGTCAAGTCAAATAAAAACCTTGTGATAATGGTAGTTCATTTAAATTCGGTAGAAGAAGATCTGTATGAACATTTGAAGTCGACAAACCACATCGCATATAATGTTCTTGCATTGAATTTGGATTCTGCGTGAGACTGAGATGATAAAATGTGTCCACAACTTTTTATGGGTATACTACGTAATCGAGTGGGATTTTCTCGATTTATAATGTCCGTTAATGGTTGTTTCGTTTTCCCTTTTTCAAAAGTATTCCTTCTAATAGTAGTAGGGTCAACAAAGTCTATAAACCATAAAACAAAAAATTAGCTAACTGTTAGAAGATGAAAAACTTAGAGAAACTATCACCAATAAAGGATGTCATGCCAGGACGTGTTTTATTTATAAATTTATTACTGTGTTCACAGACCAAAGTGCGTTTGAAGTGTCCAAAAAAAAGGTTATACTTCGTTGACCCTAACTTTATTCAAGGAACTTAAGAACAATAAAAAATAGTTCCTACAGAGTAATCTACACAATATAATCAACTAATCTAAGCGATGTTTAAAGCCAACAACCATCCTTAAAGTTAAAAATATAAGTAATGAAGGGTTGATTTGTTTTGTGGTTTTTCTCTAATTGCAACAAACTAAAGCATGTAGAAAGGCGACTAATAAATACGATAGACCTATACAACTAATTTTGTCAAAAGAACTTTAAAAAAATGTAATTAGATTTAATAACTACACAAGAAGTATGGGATGGTCAAACAGAGCAGAGATGATAACAAATTATATAGCCTCGTGCCAGCATGAAAGGATCACCCTTTGAATGTTCACCTTGTTTATTCTATAGGAAGCTACAAATCATAATGACATGAATTTAAAACTCTATAAATTTCTGAATGTTCACTTTTTTTAATCTAAGAAGAGCTCGAACGTGAAAATAATTTAGAGAAAACAATTTTTGTTAAGTCCACGATAGTTCTTGTTAGAAGCTCTAACATAACTCAAGTTAAAAATATTTCTATTTCATACTTAAACATCAAATTGCAGAACCCTAAAAGATTAATTTATTTTAAAGTAAAGTGTATGAGGAATCGACAAAGATAATTTGGACTTCAAGCAACTAATTTATCGAGGAAAGAGGTTTTTGTGATTTTGAATTAGAGTAACGTATTTGTTTTGTCTTAATCATGTGTTACTTTTGTTAAGATTTATAAAAAAAATTCAAATTTAATATTTGACATTCTCGCATATAATATGGATCTTTTATGTCAGCGCTTCATAATGAAATACATGATTTGAATGAACAATTTAAAACTGTGTAAACTCAAATAAGTTTAATTTCACTATTTTTTTTCAATAGAGATATTTCTAACATCATTAGAATGTACACAACTAATATGCAAGACTTTTATATAGTTAAAGAAAATTAAGGACATCACCAACGTTTTTTGTCGGATTATTTCTGGTCAATTGGAAAAAACGAATGAGGTAAAAAGAAGGAAAAACTAATTTAAGCAAAACAAAAGAACATGGGACAAATGTATTGAAACAAAGGGACTGCATATCGTACATATTTTTCTCCTCGTCATTAGAATGTACATAAATAATATGCTATAATTTTAAATAGTTAAAGAAACTTACGGAGTTGATCAATAGTTTACGGCAGAATAAAAAGTCAGGGAGAAAGATGAATCAAGTTAGAAGAAGGAAAATATAATTTACGCAATCATTATATTTGTCTATTTTCATATGTCACAATCAGTTTTAGTGTTCGTAACTTTAAGTAAAATATTATATGATTTATATTAAGAATCTATAATAGTCATGATAACAATTCATACCTTTTTTATCCGAGGAATATTTAGGCCAGTTTTGATTTCGTATGCATATTCCGTTTGTTCTTGCGACCTCTGTTCTTCCATGTCAAAGTACGGTAGAAACAAAATTTGGTGTGAGAAGTTATAGAGTCTTTTGGAAAAGCAAAGCCAAATTTGGTGGGGCTAGTTGCCAACCCTCACTGTGATGAATCTGATGCACAACAAACTCTATTTTCTGGTGGCCTCATCTGATTCTTTCAGCGATTTCTCTAACAACTACAACATGCTTGAAAATAATACTAATTTCTCAGAGAAAGTACCGATAAACCTAAAAGCATGAGAGCCTTGGATGCATATCACACAAATTAACAGCCGTTGAGATTGGCAGTTAATTGGAATATGCTGTTTATCCAGATTTGAGCAGTTACAGATGGTTGCCGATCGTGCATAGGTTTAGATAAAATCTATAATTTAGGGCAAGTGGAATATAAACATGTGTATTCACGTTCACAAGTAAAATCAGTTATTACTTATTAAAAAATTAAAAAATAAAAATAAAAACTGAAACTTTTAGTATACAAAAATAGAATGTCGAATTTTGGAGAAAATTTTTTCTCCAAACAGAGGTCTAAAAAAGGAGCTCCCTTCTTAAACGTGCACATAAAAAATAAAAACTGAAACTTTAGTTTACAAAAATAGAATATCGAATTTTGGAGTATATTTTTTCTCCGAGCAGAGGTCTAAAAAAGGAGCCCCCCTCTTAAACGTGCACACAAGCTTTAGGATGCTTTTGACCTTTAACTTCTCAAAAAATAAAAATAACTGATATTCACTCACAAAAGTATTTTTTATGAGATTTTTTCCCCAAATTATCTTTTAGTTCCTATTTTGTTGGAGCTATGTCTTAAAGTGCCAAATGTGTTATTGTGATGATGCCACTTGTCAAAAAATAGTGGCTTTTGACTCTCCTTTTATTAATAGATAGATTGGTGAAAATATGTGACTATTTTGCTTGGTTTTAATGTGTTTTGTTAGTTTGATTTTTTTTTTCTTTTTTTCCATTTTGTGTTGCTATAGAAGATCACAGCTTTTTGTAACTTTCGTTATGCATTCAGATTTGGCATTGATAGAGTCGTGCTTAGGCAGAGGCGGATTCAGGATTTGAGGCTTATGAACCCTACCATAATTTCAAATTAATATACAATAATAATTGGGATCACAGTTAAATATTTATAAATATTTTATGAATTTCTTAATATAAATACAGGGTCTATGCAAGAGTTACTGGATTTCCGAAAACCCGTATTGAATGCTCTAGGTCCACCCCTGTGCTTAGGGATGAGCAAAATCAAACACTAGCCATATCCTACATATTGCCTTCTGGAAAAAATGATTGATATTTCATTTAGTTGCGTACCTAGTTTCTTTTTTTTTTTTTTGGTAGGAAAGGTAAGTAACATATATTAAAGCATGCGTACAGGGTTGTGATGCTCATGCATCATATTACAAGTGCTAGTGCTAGCTAAACTAATAGGTATACTATCCGTACATGCATAACGATTTGAGGTATCGCCTCTAGTAATGTCACACTGACGATCCTCCAAAGTAGTATGGACTGCATTTTTACTACTAAAGCTCTCAAAATAAATAGTAGCGGTCTCCTTAGGTACATGGTTAGCAACAAAACATCTATTGCCGTCTTGATCATCCAGCTGTTGTACTGTTGTAGGTGGAACCATGCGCTGGGACGTGAATCCTCGTTGGTCTTCTAACAGTTGTTTTGTAACACAAAAAGGTGGTTCATCAAAAATGCACAATGCAGCAGCAGGTGGCATCCTACTTCCTAGCTTTGCAAGATTATCTGCTACACAATTCTGTTCCCGCGTACCTAGTTTCATTACCCAATTACTCTAATCAATTTTACTACCGTTATCATCAACAATTAAAGTTAGGTGTTTCATTCCCAATTTATGCTCTATTATTTCTATATTCATATCGAGCCCAATGTACAACAACAAGCCTACCCGCAATATTAAAATAAGAGTCTGTAAATTAATCTTGAATATATAAGAAAACATTTAGCAATAAAATAACAATTTTTTCCTCTTTTTATATTTTCGGTAGGATATAATCTTCTTATCTTTTTCCATATTTTTTTTCACTCATTTGTCATAAACAAAAATATGGGTGATGTTTCTATTTAACTTTTGGTTTAGTTTTTGAAAACTTCTGCAGATACCATTACACTGAAGTTACAGGTTGTATGCTTTGATTATCTTTTGAAAGGAAAATTAAAGATTTTTTTAGCTTTTGAAAAAAAAAAATTATTTTAATATCCGGATATTAGGGGAAATATTACATCAGTGCTTATATTCAATAAGATCTTACTTTTTTTATAAAAAAGATGATAAAAGAGTACATACAAAAAGCTTAAACTATTTTTACATGCTCACTCAAAGTCTGGCACATTGACAGATTGACCCAACATATTTTTCCTTCAAAATACTTCACACAGGCTTAGTACAGAGTACAGACATTTATTATCAGTAAATTGATATTTAACCGACTTGATTCTGTAAATATTTTTTACACCGTCTGCGTAAAGCATAAACTATCAAACTCATTGCTAGATTTTAAATAGTCCGAATAGTATAGTGTAGATTTAAGACGTAAGAATAGTCTTCGTTAATTATTTGGTTATCAAAGTCGAGTGTCGAAGATTTTATCTTCTTATTTAAACATAAAGTTCATAGGAAAATCATGTTCGACAGATAAAGGTTTTTGAATCATATGGAACAATCAAGGAGATTAGATCTATAGATGAGCATCGAACTAATTCCAGCTAAGTCGTAAAACTGAATTTTATAACCAAAAATACAGCAATTATCCCTATATTTCGAATAAAATGAAAGCCTGCAAACATTCATCGACCTAAAATCGAAAATGACAACTAAACTTGAACTCTCAAAGGAAATAATCTCCTATGCCCTCTTACAATCTGAATTAGAAGAATCCAATCATGAGAAAAATTAATTCACCCACAAAATATCGCCATTGTGGTACAAATTCAAGACTTGTCGACGGTGTTAACCTCAAGTAAGAACGGGTATAATCTCGCACCCTCAGTGTGTACACTAGCTTTTACATTCGCATGATTTTTCAAACTGGCAAACATTTAGTGGGCGTTTGGACATAATTATTGTAAATTTTCAACAAAAAAAAGTAAAATTATTTTTCAAGTGAAAATAGTATTTAAAAATCAAAATTATGTTTGAACATAAATGTAATTCTGGATCGTTTTGAATGTGATCTAAGTGAATTTTTGAAAACAACTCCTTGGACTCGGTCAAATTTTCGAAAAATTTCAAAATTCATCTCCAAATGAAAATTAAAAATTTTATAGCAAAACACAGATTTTGGAAAAAAGTGAATTTTTCAAAAAAATGAAAATTTTCTTATGTCCAAACGGGCTCTAATAATTACTAATGACGCTAGCAAAATGGTACATTTCAGCTGAAACATGAATTTGACAGCAAATTAAAGTACTACCATATAGTTCTAATTTCTCTAATTATTTTGCTTTTTATTCCATTCACGGTAGAAATTAGATGCAAGAAAAGGAAAACAAAAAGAGCAAGACGGCAGCCGATTGTTAGAGGTATACAAAGCAGGATGTTGTCCAAAGTTTCCCTTGTCAAACATTCAGTCATGCAAAACCAAGTATATTAATTTTTCAACTAGAAAATATAGAGGAGCATTGTACAACAAATATATGACTGAACAAACAACAGGACGCGTAGTCCAAAGACCTTTGCATTTGAAGTGCAAAACACACTGAAGAGATAGTCCAAACAGCCAAAAGAATCATAAAGATAAATGACATTTTCATCAAGCAGCTCTTAGATATAAAACACAAACAACTCAAATTTGTAACAGCCAACCCCTAGTGCATCAACGACATAAATGAAATAAATCAGATTTTATGGAAAATAGTCGAAGACATGCCATACTTTTGTATCAAAAAGTTGAATTGAACAAATACATAATTCCAAGCCTTGCTTATCACAAACAAATAAATAAATGGGCATAAAAAGTAGTAAATGCAAGAAAAGAGACCACTCCCAAGTCATAACCTACTTGTCAATTCTTGAGACAGACCAGTGTTTGCTTGGTAAGTGTCTCAAACCAGATATGTACAAATTACAATCACTAATCTAATCACAAAATGGCTTGTGAAAGGTGTCTCAATCCATAAAGTTACCTAAAATTACATACTTCAAGAACTAAATTCGCCCGGACACCTGGGGCAGACCTCTGCTAGAATGAGATAAAAACTACCAGAGGTCAGGACAAACTTCTTCCTACAAATAGAGATTTCTATCCCTAGCAGTATCATCTCACTAGAAGCTTCGATATCATCTCTATCACCAGACCAGAAACTAGAGTTGGAAGCCAGAGCTCTTCTCTACTACACAGATGTCTTCTAATTGCTAATCTAGAGACCTAAGGTCGAAACAGGATAACATAAATTTTGGAGAACCGAGCACAACAAGCTTCATAGAGAAAACAGAAACAGATTCCTAGTACTGAAATGAGGAAGCAATGTCCTAGACTGTAACAAAGTGTTGAAAGCCAGAGCTCTTGTCTACTACTCATAGTGTCATCCTTAGTGTGAACCTAGAGACCTTCAGTCCAAGGATTGATGACTCCAAAAAAAAGGAGCTGAACTGAATCCTGACAAGCATCATAACAGAAACAAGATGTTGATTCCTAGTACTCAATCTATCAAGAAGAAAGAGTTCAAACACAAGGATAATCCTTTACACGAACAGAAGCACCAATTATGTCCAAAAACAAACTAGCTTAAGAGAACAGGAAGGGAATGATAAGGACAACAAGGAAGCCGAAGAGTCTAGAAGATGACTGAACACAACATCAAAGGTCACTGATTTGGCAGAAAGAACAGAGATACAGCAACACAAAGCAAAAACTAACTTTAGAATTGATGTCAGTGGAAATATTGAGGCTAGCTATGAAAGATAACAAGAAATGAAGAGATGTATGGTGACAAATGTGTTCTAAGTTTTGACAATCAAGAGAGAAGTATTACAAATCTTCGTACATTCACGACAGTGAGAAACCTTAGCTACATTTGTAGAATTATATCTGTCGAAGTAAAGGATGCCACATGAAGAATATGGGGTCAGAGAAATCTGTAGTCTAGACGGTATATTCCAGCAGAGCCTTGGAAATCGTAAAAGTAGTTTGGCCAACCCAGCCATTCAATGTCGCATCAAGGAGCAAGAAGCATGTGAAACGAGTGGAGAGGGTACATTGTTTGATAACAAAGGAGATATTAAAAATTGTATGAACTAGTAGTATTACACTTATGAGTCCTCTATGAACCATTGGAAAATGGTAATATAGTAGACCTAGGGACATTAGAGAGTGATGGAGAACCGGTTTGAAATTGTGTCTGGCAGATCTACAACAGAGTTTATATTTTTCTACTTAAAAGATTGATAGAAACTTATAAGGAGCAGAAAAATCTTTACTGACCAAGAGAAACATAGAATAGAATATCAACAGAAATATTGTACTGGCTACTTGAAAAGATAAATTCAGTTATGTAGCAGGAACAGTCAGTTGGTCAACTACGAGAAACACGAGAGTAGGTTTCAATTAAAAACCACCTTGAAATTGGTTTTTGTTTGCCCTAGTGATGGAACAGCTAACTAATTGGCAATAATATACTAGATAATGTTCCATTGTACATGATATTTGAACGCTATTACGTTAGTTCACCGGGCCTGGATGGAATCAACCAAAAGCTGAAACTATAGAAAAGCACTCCAGAGAGAATTTAGGATAAGCAAGACAAACCATATGCACTGTAAGCTCAACACCCATAAGAAGAATGAAGGAGAAGTGAATTGGATGATTGATGCCTAAATGCAAATAGGTCGAATATCTAGGCTCACTTTACAATGCAAATGAGATGATAGATGAAGATGTCAAACATTAAACTAAAATAGGATGGCTGAGATAGAGCAATGCTACACAGTGACTCACAAGTTCTACATGAAAATTGTAAAACCAGTAATGTTATATGGGAGTGAAGGTGGGCATCTAAGTTCTCGCCTATATACAAGATGAGTGTCATAGAAATGGACGTTAAGATTGATGTGTAGTCAAAAATGATTGGACAATATTATTACAAATAATCACATCATACAAAGTGTGCAAGAAGCACACAGAGAGATCGAAATAAAAAGACGCATGAGATAGTTTAGCCATGTCCCACATAAACCTCCAATGTACTGGTCAGTAAGTATAACATTATGGTGACTAAAGGTGCTAAAAAGGAGAAAGGTAGACCTAAAATTGATCTCAAAAGAACAAGAATCTCCCGAAATATATAAGAATTTAGGTAAGAGAAAACATAATGGTGCAATGAATTTATTCAAGAGATTTCAGTTAACTGGAGCTAATTCTTAGTTATTGTTGCACCTTACGGCAGGTCCGATGTTTGCTAAGTGTCTTTTTAGAATCATTAGAGACTAGTCAGTGAATGATAAGTGTGAAGATTCAGATAACCTTTAAAATGCTTTGGAATACAATTTTACCAGTAAGGGAATGAAATAGGCCTGAATAGAACGGACAAGATGCAGAGGATTCGTATAGATGACGCTTACTAGTTTAGAATTGATACATATTGATTGATAGATTGAAAATATTGATGCAAGCAAGTTGCAAAAAAACTCATGTCTTACACTGAGACATGTTACTGAGTGCTCAACGAGCTTTCACCAAGAAAAGATGAAACGAACAAACATTATCCACAAAAAAATGAGATGAACAGAGCACAAAGAAAAAAAGGTGTGCAGAAGTGTCTCTACTTTCCCCATTGAGACTAAATAGACCTTTGGATGAAAGCTTTAGACAGGAAAAAGACAAGAGACTTGGGAATCAATCTCTAAGAAGTTCACTTTTTTAGAAAGAAAAGGAACTAAAATTTCTAAGAAATTTCCTTTGCTAGTACCAAGATAATTTTGGTAACAATTAAATAAAAGAACAAAATAGGTGGCATATATATATATATATATATATATATATATATATATATATCACAACTTTTTTGTTTGTAATTCCTTTGGCTCCTAAATTTAATGTCTGGTCTAGTCTTCCTAATTGAAGATCTAGGCTGTTAGTGTAAGATAGATGTCTTCCCTAATTTTTTTTAGTAAAGAGAATAGATGACCTGAAAGATTCTGAAAACAGATACAAGATAGCGAAGAGATGAAGGGGATTGCATCAGATTAGATTAAAACATATATTCAATTAGAAGTCATGGAAGCAACTGGCAATGGAAACTGTAGATCCATGATTATAAGCAGCAGCAATAACTTCAAGCCCAAGTTAAGCACAAGAGATTTCTTTCTTTAGAAGGTCTTGAGAAAGAATCGTAAATTCAGAAATGCTCCCTGATAATTAGGAAATGCCTAATAGTGCTCATGCACACAGCAGAGGATTCACCTTAACTCGTAGGAAGAGCATATAAACCACATGTCATCGTATCAGCAAGACAGGATCTTACTGAAGAAGCTGAGAGCAAAGAGGAATCAGCAACAAGATACTGAAATTCCATGCAATGTGAGCTCGACAACTGATAATAGCTAAAGTTCCGTATAAAGTTAAAAGAGCATGGGAGAGTAGGAGAAATTTGGAAGCCATAATGCCCAAAAGATAAGAACTGATGAAAGACCATCAAAGGAAAGACAATGCCCTATGAAGTTCTAACCCAGAGCAGATTGAAAAGAGCCTGTCAGGCAACATGGCTGAACCTAAATAGGCAGAAAACAGAACAAGCGGTCCAACTTTATGAACAATCTTTGCAAGCGTTCCTACAGAGAAGAAATGTATCAAACCTACGCAATGACACACTCTCCAGCACGAGAACCTACCATATCCTAGAGAGGAACTTCTGAAGAAGGAACCTCGACATTTAGTCAAGGTCACACCTCCAAAAAGAGATGTGTCCTTATTGCTCAAGTGGCCATTATGAATGCCTGAATCAAGTTTTCTGCAGCACGCTTCTGTTCATGTGTACCAGATATTATAGCAATTTGATCACCTCGAGAGGATTTGGAATCAATTATGTCCACAGCTGCTCCGGATATCTGCAAGAGGACCCATGACTTTAAGAAAGCAAGCCAACCATATCAGAATAGTAAGATACAGAACTTTGAATACAAGTAGTACCTAAGGATTCAAGATAAAACAACTACTCCCTCCGTTCCAATTTATGTGAACCTGTTTGACTGGGCACGGAGTTTAAGAAAAAAAGAAAAAATGAAGACTTTTGGAATTTGTGGTCCTAAACAAGTCAAAAAGGGGCCCAGAGTATTTGTGTGGTTATAAAAGCTTCTCATTAAGGGTAGAATTGTAAGTTAAGCTAAATTGTTTCTAAATTTAGAAAGGATTCATTCTTTTTGGAACGGACCAAAAAGGAAATAGGTTCACATAAACTGGAACGGAGGGAGTAGTATATAAAACCCAAATATGAAGGCATTCATGCAACACACACACACAAAAACAAAAAAGTTCATTTGTTATTTTTCTTCTTCGGGTTGAGGAGGCTGCACATACCAAAAAGGTTGTTACAGGAAAGTGTCCGTGACAATAATAAACAGCCTTGACTACAATAATGTAATTGACATATCAAGAGTAGTAGAGATGCAGGATGAGGTATATGAAGATAGTTTTCACAATTTAAAGGCCAGACCGTTTCAACAACCATGTAAACTTGACAGTCAAAGAAAATAAGTGACGGTCATAAAATCAAGTTTCAAACAGGGCCCAAAAAATTACTGACCTTGCGAATATTATCTATGTTTGAGCCACCTTTACCAATAACTTTACCAACTGCATGTCCAGGGATAACCATCTCTAGAGCTGTGGGTGGAGGCGGTCTGCTCAAAGACATGATATAGCTCAGAATAAAATGACATAATGCTTCAGAAAAAAAGAAAGATAAATTAATTGATCATCATAAAGTACTAACCCGCCATATATCTTTGAGGAATATGAAGAGTACGCTCCATAGCCATCATCCCCCCTCTTCCAACAGAAAAAACAGTGTAAATAAACATTCAGCAATAACGGAAGTTAAGAGAATAAATGATGCTGAACAGTATTCAGCAAGAAGCAGAATCCATGGAACCACATCTAGATATCATAAATGTATACAAAATTCCAGCCAAAAGATTAAAAAATAAATAAACTAACAAAGTAAAGGGGAAAAAAGTTAGCGGGGCGGGGCGGGGCGGGGCGGTGGACGCTGGTGCGGAGCGGGTGAACGCGGGTGAATTTGCTATGCGGGTCGGGTTGAAATTTTGCGGGTTAACAAAAAACCCGCCTCGCACCCGCACCGCTTGCCATCCCTAACTATTCCAATAAAAATGAGTACACTACACCCCATTCGCTGCATGATGAACTCATGAATGACAATGAACCTTCTACTTTTTTGTATTTCTTTCACGCCTTACTTTCCTTTGGGAAGGAGTTTATTCTTCTTTTTGTTTGTTTTGGAAAACTTTTTCCCTTGTCATCAAGAATTCACCGACAGTCAATTCTCAACCATGGGCCATGAAGCAAACCAGTTGTAGATCTTCCCATCCAGCGGACCAGCTCAACTGTTGATGTTAATATGTTCTCACACAAAACTAGCAGTATCCTCAAAAATCAGCTTCAAACTGAAAGCCTAATTAGGCCTCATTTGTTTGCACTTAATGGAGGTCTGAATCTTAATCATTCAGATCTCACACATTAAGTGCGTTTGTTTTTAAAGTCTGAATCTTAATTATTCAGATCTTAATCATTAAGTGTGTTTGTTTTTTTTACTTCACAACCACTTAATGGGTCTGAATAGGTCTGTATGATTAAGATCTATAACAGAGACTTAATTTCATTAAGATGCTATCACATATTCATTAATAACTGACGCCACCGCCTACCATTATCAACTACCACCATGCCGCCACCACCACCATACTCAACCACCATCACCACCCCCACCACCACCACCACGCCACCATCATCCTCAATCATAGCCGCCACCATTATCGACCATCACCACCCATTATCCCCACCACTCCGACCACCATCATTCTCACCCACAATCAATACTCATCCACCTCAACTACCACAACTGACCACCCCATCACCATCAACAACCACAGCCGGTACTGCCCATCTTATAACCTACCACCACCCACCCACCACCGTCCTCACTAACAACTATTACCACCCCCCGCCATTATTAACTATCACCACCCACCACCACCATCCTCAATAATAATCGCTACCACTACCAATCACTACTAGCTACTAGCATGAACCACCATCATCAACCAAAACTACCACCAACCACCGCCTCTAGTCGACATTCACCTGTTAGCCATCACCACCAACAACTATCATATTTTAAAAAACTATATATTTTATTGATAGAATATTAGATTAGTTAGTATTTCATTTGAATTTTATGTTTATTAATTTTTAAATAAAGATAAATTTTATACATTCAAATGTTAAAAATCAAACAGTCTTAATTATTTCTATTCAGATCTTAATACACATCTTGATATATTCAGATTTGTATCCAGATTCAGATGTCTTAATCTTAATACACATCTTGATATTCAGATGTGTATTCAGATTCAGACGTCTTAATCTTAAAAAAACAATTGAGGCCTTACCCTGATTAAATTCCTTACTCTTTCCATATGAACCATAAGAACTCTCAAGCTATTTCTTTTTTTTTCTTGGGGGTGGTGTGGGGGCAACAGAATTCTCAATTATCTATCAAGCCAATTCTTCTACTAAAATGACCATTGCAACCTCAATGCTTACCATTTAAATGACTCTTTTTATGACACAACTTTAGTGATATTAACATATTATATGGTTTCTCTCCTTTGCCAAAGCAAGATAACTTTAGTCTACATTACTTCATCAAGTACCATTCAGACATTCACCAGTTCCAAATGCTTCATTTCTAAATCAACTTGTAGCAGCTATTTCAGAAAATTAACAGAAAATGAAGAGAGAAAAAAATCAACTGAAGATGCACTTATAAGGCCACAACTTGATTAAGAATGGAGTTTGAAATGCCCAGATGCACCATAGCATGAAATCAAACTTTGTGGAAGGCAAGTAATGCAGAAGTATACCGAGAATGACTCATGACCATAGAGGCTGCCCGAAGAACGCATTCCAAGGCCATTCCCAGTCTCACCCCTGTGTTCATAGCTCAAAGAAGCAGTTGGAGGAACATTGGGCAAAACTGGAGCCAGTGAATGACCAGTACCACCAGCGCGTAAAGAATCAGCACCGGCAGATGGATTAAAATTACCTTCTCGGCCTTTCAGAACATCATCTCTGAGCCTCAGTACAATCTGGATAAGGGCATCCCTCACACTACTAATTTCCCCAGCCACCTACGTTTTTATAATGATGGTCAGTGACTCGAGGAAATTTACAGATAAGCAATTAAAATACAACTCAATTGATTACAACTAATATGAAAGACAGACCTCAACAAGTTCATCGTTTGAATCTGCACATTTGGGCTTCTGGCCTTTCGAGATACGTACATCAGCTCTAGTTCTCTTCCGGATTTCATTAACGATTGAACCACCTTTCCCAATGATACATCCAATGATCTTTGATGGAACAAGTAGACGAAAAGTTACACTATCCTCATCTTCATCATTTATTTTCCCTTGCAGCAGCAAGACAGCTTCAACTGCCATGGATTTAAGATCATCCACTGACTACAGAAAACCAAATGCTGAATAAGGTTAATACATGGAATACAAGACACCCGAGATAAAACAAACTACTTTGATATAAAGCTAATTGCAAAAGCTACATAAACAGCCAACTAAATACAGTTACCATATCAAAAACGACAAATCGATACTATCCACCTCCACAGCAATCTACACATTTACCAATTGGAAGACCCGTTACTGGCTTACCATGAAAGACCTCAAAGTTTAGAAGGGAGGAAATGTGCCTAGTATTTTGTTTCCTTCTAGTAAGGATAAACACAAGAAAAAATGAAAACCTATCAGCAATGGTTACTCTGTGAAAGTTTGTTTCACAATGATCTAGGAGAAGAAAAGCACATGCAAAGACAGTACCCCATATTAGCAGGAGAGGTAAGCAATGCATTGTACCTAAAAAAAGAAGGCAGTCTACTAAAAGGTCAAAATGTCACCAATACAACCACCAAAGAAGTCTGGAGAAAAAAGCAATACCTCAGTGGAAATGACTGTGATGATGCACTGATCGCGATCAGCTTTGGCATCACCAACCTCAATACGAGCACCACTTGCTTGCCGTACACTTTTAATAGAAGCTCCTCCTTTTCCAATAACACGGCCAATATTGTTAGTTGGACACAACACTCTAATAGTCAATTCCTCAGTTTGAGAGGCACCACCACCATAACCAGAAACCATGGGAAGAGCAGGAGAATAAACCGGCCATGCGCTTCCTGCATCTACATAACCTGGAAGCTCTGGTATGTGTGTGGTGCCTAAAACAGATGGAACAGATCTAGATGGGATAATAGGATCCACATTTTGATAAATCCCAGCTGCTGGATATATGGGAACATCTGAAGGGATAATAATGCTTGGACGAACTTCAGGAACATTAGTATTAAGAGGAATATCTTCCTTAGGTGTGAACTTGTACATGATTGCAGAAACAGCAAAGAGCGATTTCTTTACTGATTCTGAGTCACCAGTTATCTGAGTTAAAGTAAAAAGCTGTCAATTCATGTATCAACTACAACACTTAAACACCGAAATTTCAAAAAAAAAAAACATTTTCTTGATAGGAGCAAATATAAATCTATAAGCTTTGCCTAATGCACTAACACTATTTAACTATCAACGAACAATAAAAACAACTAACCAGAACGAAGTTATCAAACTCGAGAGCACAGGAATGTGTTGGATCGCTAGCATCTTTAGCAATAACTTTAATATTAGCCCTCATCTTGCTTCTCAACTTCTTTATGGTGGTACCAGATTTACCAATAATATTTGCAGACTGGCTTGATGGAACAAGAAGCTGACACTCCTCTTTTTCCTTACGCTTCTTATCAGAATCTCCAACAGCTGCCAAAGCATTTGCAATTGCCGTATAAACCCTAAGAAGAGCATCCTGAGCAGAGCAAAGAGGTTTTTTCTCATTGAACTCCTCGTCAACCTCAACATCTTCCTTTTCTTTTACATAGCAATAAATGGTTATAACTCTATCCTTAGCACCTGGAAATGGGTCCACCACCTTGACCTTCGCCTTGGTCTCGGCTCTAATCGAATTTATAACTTTCCCACTCTTTCCAATAACACTACCAATCACATTATCTGGGCATAGAATTCTGTACACTACTAGTTCATCATCGCCTTTCTCATCTCTCTCTGTCCTCCTCTTCTGGTTCTTGCTATCCCCGTCATCCCTACGAGATCGTTTTCCAGTCTCACCCATAATTTACTACAAGAATTAGCCCAAAATCCACCACAAAGTTAATAAACATAATTAACCAGTTATACAGAGTCTTGATAAACAGAAAAAACGCAACCAACACAACTGCTTAAGTATTACACATTCCAAAAAATATGATTTTCAGAGCTGACTATTCCGCCAGGTATCTGCTAGTCCCCGCCAGCACAGATACCGGGCTACCACCAAGGTTTAGGCAGGTAGGAAGAAATCACCTACTATTTTTTGCCTCATCTGAGATTTGAGGTTCTCCTCCCACTTCATTGACTACTCAGCCACACTTCCATGTGTAGGCACTTCCACACATCTTGAAGAGGAAATAGATCAATAGTGAAAAACCCCAAATAGCAAAATCAAATTTTCACAATTTTTCCCTCTTCCATCTTTCTCCTTAGTGATTAAGCACATGATAACAAATATTAAAAATTACAAAAATAAATTGCTCATCAACTATGCCTCAATACTTTTAAGTCAAGTCAGCTATATGAATCCTTTGTAATAGGGGAAAAAACACATCGAATTAGATAAAAATCGGTCCCATCAAAAATAAATAAATAAATTGGAACTAATCTTGAAGAACTAAATAAATTAAGGGGCAAAGCAACATAGCACATACAAAACCCTAGCTACTAAAAAGATCCAAAAGAGAAAAGCACCATAATCTACAAATTAAAAAGAAAGTAGACAAAATTAGAGTATAAGGGCCATAAAGAATATGTACCTAAATTGGGTTAATGAAGAAAAGAGTTACACAATTAACTTGTAGCAAAAACCCTAAATGTTGATATGATTCAAGTGTATAAAGAATTTTAGGTATATGTCAAAGATAAGCGAGAAGGGGACTGTGGGGTTTTGGGGTGGGGGGAGACAAAAGCTGCGTACCTGTAAGATGAGTAACGAGGTTACTGTGAGAGGTAATATTTCACAGATTAGGGTTTTTTTAGTTTTCGGACCGGTTTGGTTGGTTCGGTGTTCGGGCTTCTTCTTTGAATTGGATAGGACTCGGATACTATAAACTGCATAAAGAGAATGTACTAAAGAGGATATTTTATGAGTTGGAATTCCAACTCGTGATACTACTATGTACTAATCTTTGGGCACCGACCAAAAGATATCAAAACTTTTTTGATTAAATCAATTAATGATAATGATGAGGTAAATCTTAGCCAAGCATAATAAATTCTAGATCTAAAAATGAATCGGAAAATAATGAATAAAATAAAATAAGAGCGATCAATCTTTATTAATGTTTGTTATTTCCTCTTTCATGAAACAGAGAGGATGATCAATTTTGCGTCCTTTTCAAACAGAAATTGCAGGAGAAAGAAAAGAGAGAAAAAGAAGCCCCCTCCTCTTCGAGAATTCTCCATCTATATATAGTTCTGGGGCCTTTGCTATATTCTTTGGCCGATGTGCCTTCACGCTACGACCTTTTCCGTTGTTACTTGAGTATTGTTTTTAACTTAACGACATTGTATGTGCTTGGACTGAAGTAGGTCGTGATGTCTCTCGCTATCCCGCCACTTAGGCGGGATCCCAGCTGGGTCGACTACTGTGGTTAGATTTTTGACCTATACAGTTAGTCCCTCCGTCTGTGGGTGTTGTCTCTTGGTGGGCCTGGCGGGCGGATTATAATTTTGAACACTTAGGAGAAATCTGACTGTTCATGCCTTGGGCGTAGTTTTAGATCGAGACAATGACACGACGCTCAACGATGCCATTGGACCGTTGGGACCGTTCGGAACCGGAGCGTTGTTCAAATCGAAATGTCGTTCGTGCTTACTGTCACGTTTCCTGGGGATTGAACCATTTCATGCCATATCAGTTTCGATTGGCGACTCTTCGGTTTCCCGCTTGGGGAATTTATGTCCCTATAAATAGAAGAAAAACACCATTCGATTGGCACACTTTCTTGCCTTTGTTGAAAGAGTTTTGTGGATCTTCCTCTTTTCCGATACTTCAAATTTTCGATTCTCTCCGGTTAGCCAGAAATTTTCGTCCCAGTCTCTTCTTTTTTCTTAATCCCTTTGTTCTATTAAATCGATATAAATGGTTGGTAGTTTTTCCCGCGCTGACAATCCTGCCGCAACTCCGGCACCGGGAAGTGATGTTCCTGATCCCGGAGGAGTAGAAGTGATAGAGGATGAGGGGGTTCCGACGGTGGCCGAAATATTGCCTCGCCTTGGAAAGCCGTGGAACGATTTCCACAGTCCTGCCGAAGAAGAGCCGGAGCCTGCTTCCTCTGTTATGACTGAGTCAGGGATTGCGGAGCTGAAGGCCAAATGGGGGATCCCTCACCACGTTGAAATGCTACCGGCGGTGAGAGACGATATTATACATTTCGATCGCCCGAGATATTGTGCATTTTACGCCTATCCCTTTATTGTCGGGTATACGCTTTCTCTCCCTCTCTTGGTGGTAGATTTTTGCCGTTTCTACGAGGTGTGTCCGGCTCAACTTTTGTCGTACTTGTATAAATTGTTCCTTATGCTGCTCAAGTTCGTGGAGCTTGCTGGTCGGGATATCACTCTGAAACACATGCTCAATATCTTGCCCCTTAACTCATTCGAGGCATGATGATCCACATGCGACATCGAGGGACGAAGAGTCTGGTGGTGAAGATGGACGACAGGGCCAACCATCGCTTTTATGAAAACTATTTTTATGTGCGGACCAAGCACTTTGTGGCGGATCCCGCGGGGTTTCCCGAGAAATGGAATTTTGCACGTAAGTTTTTATATCTTTTGTCAAAATAATAGCCGATCGCTTGTCTTTGGGCAGTATTAGACTGCTTTTGTTTTTGCAGTCGCGAGACTACCCTCCATGCCTGTTGACGACATTCACGAGTGGGTGAACACCATCCTTCCTCATATGGCGGGAGTTCGCGCATGGTCGTCCTTCTATGAGAAATATGGACGCAAGCCCCTTACTGGTAAGTAATGTCGCAGTTTTCTGTTTTCCACTTTACTATTTGACTTTGTTGCTTATACGACTTTTATCGATGTTAGGGAGAGTGCGAAGGGCGAGGGCTCCTCCACTTGCATTTCGTCAGCCGACGTCATCCGCTCGGCCCGTCCCAGGGTCTGCTGCCCGACCTTCGGCGAGGGCTGCTCAAGTTGAATCTACGGCCATAGCCGTGCGCACGGAAGCTGCTCCTCAATCTGGGGCTCCGACTCCTGCTACCTAGCCAACGGGGGAATCTTCCCATGCTGAGGACGGCGAAGGGCCGTCAAAGAGGCGACGAATGGAGTCCGAAACGGCTCCTTCAGTCGTGGTATATTCAGAGGGTGGTCTCCCGTTGACGGGGTCTGAGGCGGGAAACGATGCTAACCTGTCTGTAGAGGTAGAGCCAGTCACCGTGACCATCCCGTGGACAGAGACTCTGGCCGTTATTATTGACCAACAGACTACTGCGATGGGGAGTCAAAATCCTGAGGCTGTTGTTACTTCTTTGGGCGGGCCTTCATCTTCTGGGCCGGGTCGTGCTTCTTCCTCGACCGCAGAAAGGGGAAAAGGTGTCGTGGTCGATGACTACGAATCTGAGTCTGATCTTGATCCTGATGACATTAGGATGTTTAAAGAGGGCCTTACTCGTACGGTGGTACATGCGGGAGGCCCGTCCCGTATACTTGAAATCTCGTCGGATATTAACCTCTCAGGGGATACGAAAGACCTGGTACCGCAGTTTGACCTTTTGTGTTCTACAGCCAAGAGTAAGGCTCTCCGGTACGTCCGGGACGTTGATTTGATGCATGAGGTGGCCGCTATGGTCCTGAGGGTAAGTTTCTTCTTTCTTTTATGTTCTTTTCATCTTTGGCGACCTTGGCCTTAACGAATTTGTTCATCTTTCAGACATACATGGTGGAGATTGAGAGTGCCCGTAGGTGTATTGGGGAAAATTTGTATTCATTTATATATATGATGACGTGTCTTGACACGTGGAATGGATAATGAGTTGTGATTTGCCACGATTCAAGAGTTATAAATAGGTACGGGTAGAAAGAGGCACGAGACGAGAGGCTCAGCGCCCCGTTCCTGTTTAAGCTTATTTACATACGAGCAATGAGAAGAATGAACCTGGCTAAAGAAAAAGATGCAAATACGGCATTTAAAGGGTATTAAATGCTGGAGCTGTTAAGGAATATATACATTCAATGTAATGATTATGTAACGTAGCATTTAATGTCATTAATCACTCATAATAGCTTCATTATGACTTAGGCATAACGTGCATCCCCAAAGATTCCCAAAGGGACCTATAAAAGGAGGAATATGTAATCACTGGAGGGACAAGTGACTATTGAAATATACTCTGATTTACCAGCTTTCATACTTGGCTATTCTAAAATTTCTTTCTTTATTTACTTTTTCGATTATCAGTAACCCGATTCTTCTAATTTCTAGCTTTGACTAAAAATCTATTTTTTGGTTAAACAAATTGGTTCCGTTACCGGGAATCTGATAATCAACTATACCTCAACCTGATTTTCTTGATTGCATCAATCACGTCGAACAACAATGACAACACTCAAGGAAACCCAGAAATTCAAACAATCCAAGAACTTCAGGGAGACTCTCCACGAGGCTCTCCACAAGGCTCTCCACGAGGCTCCCCACGACGGTCTCGTGAAGGCACTCCTGATGGATCTCACACAGATGGACAGGCCCAATTCGAAAATGTTGAAACCATGAATGAGGCTTTGCAAAAATTTATTGCCTCTCAAGTCAATAAAGCTCTTCAGGCTTTTGTTAGCCAATTACCTGCTGCTCCACCCACACCTACTCCAAACAACAATACTTTGGAGAATCCTCATTCTGGATTGGTTAATTCAGGCAGCGGTGGAACCCCTAGTGAAACACAAGAGGGAGACCCAGGTAATCCAGTTAATTCTGATTTACAAAATCTAGTACTAACCTTGCAGAAATAGCTTAAGGAGCAAAATGAACGCATAGAACAAATACCCGAAATATCGCCCGTGATCAAGGGAGTAGATATAGATAAATATTCCCAACAACCATGGAAGCCAAGTGCTGCCCCCCTCCCAATTCTAAAGAAGTTTAAGATGCCTGATATTCCAAAGTACGACGGTACATCAGACCCACGAGATCATGTTACTGCATTTACAACAGGAGTCAAGGGCAACGATTTGACTAAGCAGAAGATTGAATCAGTCTTGGTCAAAAAATTCGGTGAAACACTCACTAAAGGGGCACTAACATGGTATTCTCTCTTACCTGAAAATTCTATAAATTCTTTTGCTGAGCTTGCAGATTTATTTATCAAAGCACATTCGGGAGCTCAAAAAGTTGAAAAAAGAATGGAGAATATCTTCAAAATCAAGCAAGGAGATTCAGAGCTGCTCAGAGAATTCGTGGATAGATTTCAACGGGAAAGAATGACATTGCCACGAGTACCTAACAATTGGGCAGCCATAGCCTTCACCAGCAATTTGAATGAGAAGAGTTCAGAAGCCACGAGGCGACTCAAGGAAAGCCTTCGAGAATTTCCAGCAACAACGTGGAATGATGTCTACAACAGATACAGTACAAAGATAAGGATTGAAGAAGACATTATTTTACGACATAAAACAGAAGAAAAGGTAAGCTCAAGGCGTGTGGAAAATGAAAAGAGATCCGGTAAAAACAAGTACGAGCCATACATAGGACCTGCGGGAAAAGACTCACGATCAAGGCAAGATAATCAAAGGTACGATCACAAACCTAGAAACAGGGAATCAGGCTCCTCATCGAGGTTCGGGAATGATCGGAACACACGCGGGTAACGAGACGATGATGGAAGTCTAAAGGCAAGGTTCGGTGGATAAAACTTCAACGTAAGTACCTCTGAACTCGTGGCTGTTTTAAGAAGCATGGGAGATAAGGTACGATGGCCAAAGGAAATGCGATCGAATCCGAACAGACGAAACCCTGATCATTGGTGCGAATTTCATAACGATCACGGGCATAAAATAGCAGATTGCAGGTTTCTGCAAGGTGAAGTTGATCATTTGCTAAAACAGGGATATCTCACTGAGTTATTTAGTGAGAAAGGTAAACAAGCATACATGAAGAACAGGCAAGAGCCTCCAAAACCACCTTCACCTAAGAGAACTGTCAACGTTATAAGTGGGGGTGAAGAGATCAACGATGTATCATATAAAAAGGTTTCAAAAGTAACAATTACCCACGGGAAGCAGCCTCGACATGTACTGGAAGAGGAGAATATTATATTCAACGACGCAGACGCCGAGGGACTCTTAACTCCGCATAACGACGCACTGGCTTTACTTGTACATGACACTAACGTGAAACGAGTTTTGGTTGATCCGGGTAGTTCTGTAAATATTATTTTAATACGAGTATTGCGCGAGATGCAAGCGGAGGATAAATTGATTCCAAAAGCACGTACTTTGTCGGGATTTGACAACTCTACTGTTGTAACGAAAGGGGAAGCAATACTTACTACATTCGCAGAAGGCGTCATTAAAGATACCAAATTTCAGTCGTACATATGGAAATGGCTTACAATATGATTCTTGGGAGGCCATGGATTCATGACATGGATGCTGTTCCTTCAACCTTACATCAAGTTATTAAATTTCCATCTCCATGGGGAATACGCCAAATCAGAGGCGAACAACAAACATCTCGAAGCATCAATTCCGTTGCAGATGCAACTATTAAGGGTGAAGACAAAAACAAACGGATGTGGATTCGAGACCTGATACCATTCAAGAACCGGAGGAGAACGAGAACATCAAAACAACAATAGAAGAGCTAGAGGCTGTGGTGTTATTTATACATTGGCCCGAGAGAAAAGTGTACATAGGAGCTAATCTTAGCCCGGAGGTAAAACGTAAATTGATTGAATTTTTAAAAGCTAATGCAGATTGTTTTGCTTGGTCCCATTCTGACATGACAGGGATACCACCGGAAGTCATGACTCATAAATTGAATGAAGATCCATCATATCCTCCCGTCAAGCAAAAGAAAAGAAAGCAAGGAACTTTCAAGAATAAGGTGATTCAAGAGGAAGTTCAAAAATTGCTAAAAATTGGTTCAATTCGTGAGGTAAAATATCCTCACTGGTTAGCTAATACTGTTGTGGTTCCTAAGAAGAAAAGTAAGTGGCGAGTCTATGTAGATTACACAGACCTTAATAAAGCCTGTCCAAAAGATTCTTTTCCTTTACCGCACATAGATCAGTTAATTGATGTTACTGCAGGGCATGAGCTATTATGTTTTTTAGATGCATATTCAGGCTATAATCAAATCAAGATGGATCCAGGAGATGAAGAAAAAACTTCTTTTATAACAGACAGGGGGACTTACTGTTATAAGGTAATGCCCTTTGGTCTTAAGAATGCAGGTGCAACGTATCAGAGGTTAGTTACCCAAATGTTTTAAGAACATTTAGGTAAAACCATGGAGGTGTCACACCTCCTTTTTTCACTACACCCCCGTAAGGGTATAATAAAGGGATTTTTTTCAATTAAAGGACAATCGAAACAGGATTCATTTATTAAGAGATTCAGAGTCGCCACTTGGGAGATTTATGGTGTCCTAAGTCACCGGTTGAATCCCGAATCGAGGAAAAGAATGACTCTGTTTAACAGTCCGTGAACCAGAAATCCGAGTAAGGAATTCTGTTAACCCGGGAGAAGGTGTTAGGCATTCCCGGGTTCTGTGGTTCTAGCACGGTCGCTCAACTGTCATATTTGGCTTAATTATCTGATTTTAAACAATTATGAACCTATGTGCAAATTTTAACTTTAATCGCTTTTATTTATGTTTTAGAGAAAATTGCAACGTTATTAAAACACGTCTCGAACCACGTCACATAAATGCACCCGTGATTTTTGACATATTTTAATACCGTTGAGATTTGGATTTGGGTCACATAAATGCGCACCCTAATTTAGGAACGTAATATTATTAAACACGCGCCTAAAGCAACTACGCGTTTGCACTTTGCGAGGGCCATGTAATTTGCTAAATGGCACGCCTCGGAATCTAAGGATCAATTCAAGACTAAAAAAAAGCGAGGGCCACGCAATTGTGATTTTATTTGACGCGGCGTACCTCAATTTATTCTGATTAAAGTATTTCTAAATAGTTCACGAGGGCCGTTCATTTGATTTTATTCTACGTGTTTGGACCTAGCCCAGTAAATGGCCCAACGGTCACACCCTTAAACCCACACGCAAGAGCCTACTCCAAATAGAGAGTGTGTGCAAGCTTAATGCACGGGAGTGTGGGGATCAAATCCAATCAATTACCAAAAGAAAAATATTCAACTAAAAAGACGTATTGATCGATGACTTTCGACTTTGCAGATTTCTAAACTTGATACTGAATGATTACGCAAACTAATACTGTAATAACCAACCATGAATCAGGGATTGAGATTTAGTTAAGCCATTTTAAAATGAAGCACCTTCAGATAACAACCATTCATCACAGAATTAACACCTTGTACACACAAACATGCTAATCATACAGTCACCTTCATGATTACTTAGCATTCCCTTTGTTCCATATCCTAATTAAACCAATGACACTCACTTGCAAACAAAAGCCATAACTGTTACCCGATTAATCAGAAAATCCAGTTTACTAACGAGATTGAAATTGATGGAATCGATCCGTAACGACAATTCAGAATTAAAACAACTACCAATCTAAGCAAGAGTATAGGATAAATCGGCAACCAATTCAGACCTGAATGCCATAAGTCTAACAGTTTCAAACCATTATACAATGACAGAATTTACTTTGCAAAAAAGAAACATAACTGAAAGAAGCTACAGCTGAAACACAAAGGAAAGAACATATGCTTTAAACTTCTTTCTTTCATTTTTATTGCTTCCAATCTACATTCTTAAACAGTAGAGCTTTAAGTGTGTACCTGAAATTGAGGGAACAAGTAAAATAGGACAGGGTCAGCAGTAATTAATCAGCAGAGATCAACAACAACAAACTGTAGAGCCCAACAATCAGAAATTGAACCACCAGAATAGTTTAAACCCAGTAGATGAAGTACAATGACCCAAACACTAATTTCAGTCACTCAATGAACCAGCAAACTTCAATCCAAATTTGAATTTAACTCATTTTAGTATCAAATAACCAGAGATTGCTTCAATGCCAGAAAAGCTTTAGAAAAATCCCAAAAGAACTCAATGAAACAGTGTTGTTTTTCTTAAAATTCTTCAGCCGCCTTTTATTTTTCTGGTTTCTATCTCCTTCTCTATGAAACAGTAAATTTTGTGCAGTTTTTTTTTATATATATTTTGGATTTTCAGCTTTTAAGATCTCTCTGATTTTCAGAATATTCAAGGCTGCCTTTCAAGGCAAAAAACATGCCTTTATAGGCAAGGCAAATAGGGCAGCCTTAGGTTTCATTTTTACACCCTACTCCCTTTTAATTTTCGTTTTTTGCTTAAGTGACCCCCTAATTATTGACTTGCTACCCAAGTTTTATAACTACACCTCTGAAATTTCACTCAANTGATCATTTGCTAAAACAGGGGTATCTACACTAAGTTATTCAGTGAGAAAGGTAAACAAGCATACATGAAGAACAGGCAAGAGCCTCCAAAACCACATTCACCCAAGAGAACTGTCAACGTTATTAGTGGGGGTGAAGAGATCAACGATGTATCATATGAAAAGGTTTCAAAAGTAACAATTACCCACGGGAAGCGGCCTCGACATGTACTGGAAGAGGAGAATATTATATTCAACAACGCAGACGCCGAGGGACTCTTAACTCCGCATAACGACGCACTGGTAATATCTTTACTTGTACATGACACTAACGTGAAACGAGTTTTGGTTGATCCAGGTAGTTCTGTAAATATTATTTTAATACGAGTATTGCGCGAGATGCAAGCGGAGGATAAATTGATTCCAAAAGCACTTACTTTGTCGGGATTTGACAACTCTAGTGTTGTAACAAAAGGGGAAGCAATACTTACTATATTCGCAGATGGCGTCGTTAAAGATACCAAATTTCAAGTCGTAGATATGGAAATGGCTTACAATATGATTCTTGGGAGGCCATGGATTCATGACATGGATGTTGTTCCTTCAACCTTACATCAAGTTATTAAATTTTCATCTCCATGGGGAATACGCCAAATCAGAGGCGATCAACAAACATCTAGAAGCATCAATTCCGTTGCAGATTCAACTGTTAAAGGTGAAGACAAATAGCAATTACAGAATTTAGGTGAGGGTAACACGGTGTCAACCTCACCTGAGCAAAAGCAAACAGATATGGATTCGAGACCTGATACCATTTAAGAACCGGAGGAGAACGAGAACATCAAAACAACGATAGAAGAGCTAGAGGCCATGGTGTTATTTATACATTGGCCCGAGAGAAAAGTGTACATAGGAGCTAATCTTAGCCCGGAGGTAAAACGTAAATTGATTGAATTTTTAAAAGCTAACGCAGATTGTTTTGCTCGGTCCCATTCTGACATGACAGGGATACCACCGGAAGTCATGACTCATAAATTGAATGAAGATCCATCGTATCCTCCCGTCAAGCAAAAGAAAAGAAAGCAAGGAACTTTCAAGAATAAGGTGATTCAAGAGGAAGTTCAAAAATTGCTAAAAATTGGTTCTATTCGTGAGGTAAAATATCCTAACTAGTTAGCTAATACTGTTGTGGTTCCTAAGAAGAACGGTAAGTGGCGAGTCTGTGTAGATTACACAGACCTTAATAAAGCCTGTCCAAAAGATTCTTTTCCTTTACCGCACATAGATCAGTTAATTGATGCTACTGCAGGGCATGAGCTATTACGTTTTTTAGATGCATATTTAGGCTATAATCAAATCAAGATGGATCCAGGAGATGAAGAAAAAACTTCTTTTATAACAGACAGGGGGACTTACTGTTATAAGGTAATGCCCTTTGGTCTTAAGAATCCAGGTGCAACGTATCAGAGGTTAGTCACCCAAATGTTTCAAGAACATTTAGGTAAAACCATAGAGGTATATATAGATGATATGCTAGTTAAGACTCAACATTCAGAAGATCATATATCGCACCTGTCTGATACGTTTAAAATTTTACGAAAATATAATATGAAGTTGAATCCAGAAAAATGTGCATTTGGTGTGGCATCAGGTAAGTTTTTAGGTTTTCTTGTTTCTAACCGTGGTATTGAAGTGAATCCTGCACAGATTAAGGCCATTGAAGAAATCCCTGATAGAAGAATCGCATCTTTGGGAAGGTTCATTTCTAAATCATCGGAAAAATGTTTCAAATTCTTCTCGGCTCTTAAGAAGCAGGATCATTTTGAATGGGATGAGGAGTGTCAACAAGCACTTAGGGATTTGAAAACATACTTGTCAAATCCACCTCTGCTAGCAAAACTAAAGGCTGGGGAGAAACTTTTCATCTACCTTGCTGTTTCAGAAGTTGCGGTAAGCGCAGTTTTGGTTCGAGAAGAGCAGGGTAAACAATCTCCTATCTATTATGTTAGTAAATCTTTGTTAGATGTAGAGACACGGTATCCATAATTGGAAAAACTAGCACTTGCTCTAATCATGGCATGTAGGAAGTTAAGACCATATTTTCAATGTCATCCCATTGTTGTAGTGACTGCATACCCCTTGCGTAATATATTGCATAAACATGAATTGTCAGGGAGGTTAGCTAAATGGGCCATAGAGCTAAGTGAATATGAAATCACATACCTACCTAGAACAGCAATAAAATCCCAGATATTAGCTGATTTCGTGGCTGATTTTAGTCAAGGGATGCAGCTAGAAGCAGAAAAAGAAGTACAAATACTTAATGGGGCTAATCCAGGAACATGGACCTTATTTACTGATGGCTCATCTAATGTAAAAGGCGCAGGATTAGGAATTGTTTTAGTACCACCTACGGGTGAAACTATTAGGCAAGCTATTAAATGTTATTCCATAACTAACAATGAAGCGGAGTATGAAGCTGTGATTGCAGGTCTAGAATTGGCACGAGAACTTGGCATAAATCAAGTGGTGATCAAAAGTGATTCGTAACTCGTGGTTAATCAAATGTTAGGGACTTACACAACCAGGGAAGCAAGGATGCAACAGTACTTGAAAAAGATACGGGAACTGATAAAGCAATTTTAAACTTGGAAGGTCACACAAATATCAAGGGATAAAAATGATGAAGTAGATGCCTTAGCTAATCTCGCATCTGCAGCTGATGTGGCAAATGATGCAAACGCTTCAGTTATACATTTATTTCATTCAATTCTCGAACCTGATAAGAATGAGGTAAATTTTAATAATTTAACTTGGGATTGGAGAAACGAAATTGTCGATTTTTTACAGTATGGTACCTTCCCTAATGACAAGAAACAAGCGCATGCACTTCGAAAAAAGGTTGCTCGTTACTGTTTAAAATAGGGGAACCTTTATCGTAAAATATTCGGCGGTCCCTTAGCAAGATGCCTCGGACCTTCTCAAACGGAGTATGTAATGAGGGAAATACATGAGGGGCATTGCGGGAATCATGCAGGAGGAAGATCACTGGTGAGAACCTTGATTAGAGCAGGGTACTACTGGCCTAAAATGGAAGCAAAAGCGGAAAGTTTCGTGGCTAAATGTGATAAATGCCAGAGGTATGGTAACAATATGCACAGGCCAGCAGAATTATTACATCCAGTCATTTCGCCATGGCCATTTATGAAATGGGGAATGGATATAGTAGGACCATTACCTCAAGCAAAAGGATAGGTAAAGTTTCTTCTCGTACTTACCGATTATTTCACTAAATGGGTAGAGGCAGGAGCATTTAAACAGGTGCGAGAAAAGGAAGTCAAAGATTTTATTTGGCGAAATATCATCTGCCGATTTGGTGTACCAAAAGAAATTGTATGCGACAATGGCCCTCAATTTATCGGAGCTCAAGTCACACAGTTTTTTGAGAGTTGGCAAATTAAAAGGATCACATCTACACCTTACCACCCAGTGGGCAACGGGCAAGTAGAATCAACGAACAAAGTCATAATTAACAATTTAAAGAAACGTTTAGAGGAGTCAAAGGGTAATTGGCCTGAAGTGTTACCCGGAGTGTTATGGGCATATCGCACGACAACAAAGACGAGCACAGGTGAAACTCCTTTCTCTTTAGTTTATGGAGCTGAAGCATTAATCCCAGTTGAAATAGGAGAACCAAGTACAAGATTCTCACAAGCAACACAAGAGGCTAATGATGAAGAGATGCGGGTCAATTTGGATTTACTGGAAGGCAAGAGAGAAGCTGCATTAATAAGAATGGC
>NC_031989.1:79405673-79555836 GCF_001879085.1 Nicotiana attenuata | reverse complement strand
TGACGGGGCACCTCGCCAAATAAAACCCATAAATTGCGGGGCCCTCAATAAATATTGTATTGAATACTTAGTATCTGGGACGGTCGTTTAGCGAATTCCACGGCCTTCCCTAAAGAATATAACACGCTAGCCACTTTAGGCGCGCTTTTAATAACATTACCTTCCTAAATACGGGTGCACATTTATGTGACCCAAATCAAATCTCAACGAAGTCGAAATGTGTCAAAAACCGCGGGTGCATTTATGTGACGTGGTTCGAGACATGTTTTTACGACGTTCAACATTCTTTAAAAAATTGAATAAAAGCGGTTAAAAGCTAAAATTTGCACATAGGTTCAAAATGTTCTAAAATCAGATATTATGCCACTTATAGCAGTTGAGCGACCGTGCTAGAACCACGGAACTCGGGAGTGCCTAAAACCTTCTCCCGAGTTAAAAGAATTCCTTACCCGTATTTCTGATTCGCGGACTGTAATACAGAGTCAAAACCCTTTCCTCGATTCGGGATTCAAACCGGTGACTTGGGACACCATAAATCTCCCAAGTGGCGACTCTGAATCTCTTAATAAACGAACCCCGTTTCGATTGTCCTTTAACTGGAAAAACTCCTTGTATTATACCCTTCACGGGGTGTAGTAGTAAAAAAGGAGGTGTGACACTCAACATTGGTTGACTCTTCAAGAAGTTCATAATCTCTCTCCCAAGCAGCAATTTCATTCTTAAGTTCTTCGTTTTTAGCTAAAACAGAACTATAAGATGATTGAAGGGTGGTATGAGAACTCTCTAGAGCATGATCCTTATCTACAGAAACACGCAGTTCTTCTTGTACCCGTGAAAGGTTTTGTGCTAACTCCCCCGCATGCATTTCTTTCTGAGCTAGCAAAGTCTTTAGAGCCCTATTTTCCTCGTTGACCTATGAACAGTTGTTCCGAAAAGGAAGATTCAAGGCGTCTTTTTTCCTTCTCAGTTTGGCATGAAATAGCCTTAATCATCGCCAGCTCGGAGGTTAGTGTTTGAACTTGTTTCTCCAAGGTATTTTTCCTCTCTTCCAAGTTCTCCATATCGATTTGTACACTTTCAAACTGGCCCTTCCAGTTGTTTGCCTCCAATTGAGAACCACGGGCAGCTTCTTCTGCATCATGAGCAGTCTTTTCCAAGTCACAAGCCAGTTTTTCCAAAAGAGAGACTCGGGTCATTAGTTCAGTACCGATAAGATTGGCCTACACAAACAAAAAAAGAGGGGGAAGTAAGGTTAGGACTCCCGAAGTCAAAAGTCTTAATAAAATAAAAGACCAGAAAAATACCTTCAAAGTCGCATGAACTATATCATTCATGAGGGTCATATTACTATGGCTTTCAAGTTTAGCCTTCTCAATGGGGCCAATCAGAGGCTCGAGCCAAGTATCAGCTTGCCCGGACTTTCTTAAAAGACTGTTGTTGGCAGGAACCTCAATGATCACGCTCCTCATAGCAGAACCCCTACTCGAAGAGCCCACTTCTGTACGGTGGATAATGGGGGGAGGAGTTACTGAAAGAGGAGCAGTGGAAGGGGTAAAGATAATGGAGGAAGGTACGGAAGTAGTAGTTGATGAAGGTAAAGAAGCAATCACAGGAACAGAAGAGGTAAAAGAAGACAAAGGAAGTTCATTTAAAACTGGTCCTAAAGACCCACTATCGAAACCACTGAAAAGAGCTGATTTATAGATTCATGAGTGTCAGGAGGAGGAGAAACATCATCATCAGGGATGATCATCGGAGTAATAACTGGTTCGAAAAGAGATAGGTGAGGGGAGACATCAGCCTCATTTTCAGAGACGATACGTCTCCTAACTCGTGGTCTTGACACCAGAGAACCCTCGTCTTTTTCTTCAGAATCATCTTCTTCAGCAGATTTTCTCTTTACAGATCCCAAGAATATATCTTGAACTGAAGATCCCAGGAATATATCTTGATCTGAAGAGGTACGAGCACTTAAGGAGTCACGGGACGCCAAGATGGCCTCTCGAGTAATTCCTCGAATGGCAAAACCTGATAGAAAGAAGGTTGAAAGTTAGAATAATAAAAATACTTAAATAGATAAGGTATAAATAGAAATCCTTACCATGAGTTTTTACTTTCCAACCATAACGGTTGGAAAGAGTTTTCCATGATCTACCCTCCATTGGGGCAATCTTCAGTAACTTTTCTACCCAACCACGGAAGTTGGGCACAGATTCCACAACACCCATGGTTGCTGAAAAGAAAAAGAAGCAAGATTAAGAAAAATAAGCAAGCCTAGGAATAAAAAGGCATGAGAAGAATTTAGCACTTACGTGCAAAATTCCACTTCTCAGGGAAGCGGATGTTCTTTTCACCCACTAAACCAGCAGTGGGAGCAGCAACAAACCGGGCATACCAGCCACGGTCTTTATCATCCTCGGGACTCACTAAGACCCTCTTACTCCTGGATGCTAAACCAAACACGCCGTTTCGAAAAAGCCTAGGGGAGTAAAGATGAATTAGGTAGGTAAAGTGAATTCAACGTCTGCCATGTTAGCAAGGTGCCTCAAACAGGCGACAGCTCTCCACACAATCGGACCAATTTGACCCAAACATACATCGAAAAAATGATAAAAATCTAGAATGACCGGGTTAATGGCCGGTTTAAACCCTAGAGTAAAGGGGTATATGTAAACAAAGGAGAATCCTATTAAGTAATATGTGATCCTTTGATTTGAGTTAGGTATGATAATTGGGAAAGGGATTAGCATGATCTAAAGAAGCAACTTGAGTTCTAAGTGACTCTCTATCATGATGAAAGGAAATTTCAAAGGGGATTATTTCCTCAACCAAAGGCTCACGAAGTGGCTCAGAAGATTCTTTATTACGAGAAGAACTCCTCTGAGAATTTGAACCCCTAGTCCCAGAAGAGGGACCGGAGCTAGAAGAAGGAATTGACGTACTACCACGAACAGATCCAAGGCTACGGAGTCTACCCCCTCTTCTGTGTCTAATCGGAGCATTGGGGAAGCTATCCAGAATGGGGGTTTTCTTAGGGTTAGGATTTGATGAAGCCATGGCAGAGAGGGTTGAAGTGGAGCAAAAAATAATAAGGAGATTTCGAAAGATTAGAGTGTTTGGTACGCTTTATGTGAAACAAGACAAGAAGAGAAGTTATATTTATACTAATGGATAACTGGCAAAGAAAAAAAGTACGATGATGGAAGAACCATAATGATGATAACTGATACTTCGTGAAGAGTGAAGCCGAAAAGAAAGCCTAAAAAAGTGCTGCAAAATAGTACGACCAATAAGAGAATGACACGTGTCTAGTGCATTAAAAGGAAGTGACAATTGAAGCGTCAACTCTGTCAGAGCATTAATGGTGACAAAAATTCTCCTTTAATGAATTCCACTTCCCAAATATTCGAACTGATGAATAAATGGAAAGTGGGGGGACTATCTGTATAGGGGAAAATTTGTATTCATATATATATGATGACGTGTCCTGACACGTGGAATGGATAATGAGTTGTGATTTGCCAAGGTTCAAGAGTTACAAACAGGTACGGGTAGAAAGAGGCATGAGACGAGAGGCTCAGAGCCCCGTTCCTATTTAAGCTTATTTACATACGAGCAATGAGAAGAATGAACCTGGCTAAAGAAAAAGATGCAAATACGGCATTTAAAGGGTATTAAATGTTGGAGCCGTTAAGGAATATATACATTCAATGTAATGATTATGTAACGTAGCATTTAATGTCATTAATCACTCATAATAGCTTCATTATGACTTAAGCATAACATGCATCCCCAAAGATTCCCAAAGGGACCTATAAAAGGAGGAATATGTAATCACTGGAGGGACAAGTGACTATTGAAATATACTCTGATTTACCAGCTTTCATACTTGAATATTCTAAAATTTCTTTCTTTATTTACTTTTTCGATTATCAGTTACCCGATTCTTCTAATTTCTAGCTTTGACTAAAAATCTATTTTTTTGGTTAAACAGTAGGGCCGACACTCAGGAAAAAAAATTTCTGACAATCGGCGCTACCATAATAAATGTCGTGAGATGCATGAGCGGCTGGGGGCGAGCGCCGGTAATCAATCTCTCGGCGAGAAACTGGAGAAGCGGGACTGGGAGCTGGTGCAAGCAATTCGTAGGAGTAGCGAGCTCGAGGAGCAACTGCGGATGAAGGACGAAGAGCTTGAGTTGGGAAAAGGGGTCGCCGCGGAGTGCGAATATCTTCAGGCAAAGGTGCGGTCGATGCAATCTGAAATGGATCAGAATGTCGTCAAGGTCGAGGCGATGAGCACGGGATGGATGGGAAAGTTGGCCGAGCTGAAGAGAAAGGTCGTTGGATTGGATAATATCGAGAGTGCCTGGTCGTCGGCTTCTGCGAGGGTAGCGGCTTTAGAAGACACTATCCGCATGCTTCAATTCGAGCAGGAATCAGAGAGGACGACGGCAACGCTAAGGGAAGCGAGGCTCGAAGAGCGTATTGGTGAAATCAACCGGGAAGCATCGACCTTGGGGGACCGAGTCGCTACTCTTGAGGCCGAAAAAGAGCAATTGTTGGCCCAAGTCGAATCTGCGTCCATCGTTGTTCTCCGTTATTTGCACGAGCTCTGGGTTCATGTCGAAGCCCAGCGAGACATATATAAGAGTTTGTGGGAAGCGTGATGTTTCTGAGGCCGCATATGAAGGAGCACGGGCGAAGGCACGAGAGGCTCGTGTCAACTGTGGATATGGTCCTGCAATACCGGAGGCCGACGAGGATGTTTATGCTGAGAGGAACTTCCTGGGGATGGTGGTGAGAAGGATGGCAGTGATGATGCCGAGTGAAAGAGTTGTTATCTTTGTTTGTGTTATTTTTTCTTTGTTTGTTGTTATTATTTTTTTTTGGACTTGACAGGTTTTAGCCGTCTATAATCTGCAACTATTTGCGCAACTACTTTGAAAAAAAAAGGAATTTTCATTGTTGTATGTCTTCTGTACTTCTCTCCCTTTATGCTTTACATAACTTTGGCATAAAAATACGGATTTCTGTATGGTGAATTCCTGATTTTTAGGGAATTCAATCTCAACCAGACTGAGTAGGACTTTATCGTGTGAGTCCGAATGGAGTTCCGTTTGATCTGCCCGTTTGGGCGAGGTCGATTGATGTCTTATTACTTTAAGTAGATTCGCTTTTGACTTAAAACGAGGTTATATAACGTATTCGTTATTTTTGGACGGAGCCAGTCTTGACTTGGGTCGTTCAGTTGGGACCAAACTATCATTGATTCGGGAGAAGTCGCTTTTTTTCTTTGGCGATGACCCTTAGCCGTAGGGGTGTTATTCCGAACTGTTGTCGAAATGCTAACCCATTCTAATTCGAGCGAGGTCGAACTCTTCCCTTTTTTCTGATGGCCCTTGGCCGTATGGGCGTTATTTCGAGCTTTCATCGAAATGTTAACCCGTCGTTATTCGATCGAGATCGAACTCTTCTCTTCGGCGATGGCCCTTGGACTTAAGGGTGTTATTTCAAGCTTTCGCCAAAATGTTAACCCATCGTTATTCGATCGAGGTCGAATTCTTCTCTTAAGTGATGGCCCTTGGCCTTAAGGGTGTTATTTCGAGCTTTCGTCAAAATGTTAACCTGTCGTTATTCGATCGAAGTCAAATTCTTCTCTTTGGCGATGGCCCTTGGCCTTAAGGGTGTTATTTCGAGCTTTCGCCGAAATGTTAACCCGTCATTGTTCGATCGAGGTCGAACTCTTTTCTTTGTCGATGGACCTTGGCCTTAAAGGTGCTATTTCGAGCTTTCGTCAAAATGTTAACCCGTCGTTATTCGATCGAGGTCGAACTCTTCTCTTTGGCGATGGCCCTTGGGCTTAAGGGTGTTATTTCGAGCTTTCGTCGAAATGTTAACCCGCCGTGATTCGATCGAGGTCGAATTTTTCTCTTTGGCGATGGCCCTTGGCGCTAAATGTGTTATTTTGAGCTTTCATCAAAATGTTAACCCATCGTTGTTCGATCGAGGTCAAACTCTTCTCTTTGGCGATGGTCCTTGGCCTTAAGTTCATATTTCGAGCTTTCGTCGAAATGTTAACCTGTCGTTATTATTCGATCGAGGTCGAACTCTTCTCTTTGGTGATGGCCCTTGGCCTTAAGGGTGTTATCTCGAGCTTTCGTCGAAATGTTAACCCGTCGTTGTTTGATCGTGGTTAAAATCTTCTCTTTGGCGATGGACCTTGGCCTTAAGGGTGTTATTTCGAGCTTCGTCGAAATGTTAACCCATCGTGAGTCCCAGTTTTTTTTTTGGGGGGGGGGGGGGGGGGGTTGGGTGTCCTTGGGGGAGCCAGTTTTTTCTTAACTCCTGTGTCTCTTGGGTGAGTCCCAGTTTGCCTAATTTGGTATGTATTGGAGAGTGTGATGCCGGAGAGTATTGAACGTTGCTATCTTTCTAACGTTTGTTTTGTGCATATATTGGGGTTTCCCTGTTTAACCCCTTCGTCGTTCTGCCTGGAGGGACCGCTAATAAGCGAGGCGATGAACTGTCTTTTGAACTTGGTGACGTCTCCCTCATTGCTCCGTTCAAAACCTCCCCGAGAGAGCCCCGATTGGGACAACACCTGGGTGAGGAGAAGGAGTACGACTTAGGGGACGTCATTGCCCAGAAATTGAAATGTCTGAGACGGGCGATATTCAAGTTGTTTCGTAATAGTTCTTCCACTCTCTAGTTGAAGTGCTTATTTGCTCGCTTGCCCGTGCGACGCTTGTGTTCCTGTTTAAGAAAATAGCATAAGGTAAACCGAGATGAGATTTTCCTTACCTCGATCCGATGAGTCGATGGACGAGGGTAGCCCTATGGCGTTATTTGCTCTGCCTGGAATTTAAGTCCGTATTCAGCCTTCTTTTCTTCCGCCTTTTTTTTACATGCTCTGGCTCTATGTGGGTTGGGTTTGTGGATCATTTGGTGTATGGGTTATCTTGCAAGATGTGCCCATTCTCTTATGGGATTTGCGTACCAGGTGTTGTCTTCTCTTGCAAGCTTCGCGTGGATATTGGTTGTAACTTCTGTTTCTATCCAGCATCATGCTCTAGGTTAGAGTGTGAGGTTTACTTACCGCTCTTTTTGGTGGGTGATTATGTTTTCGATTTTTGATCTGAAGGAGACTAGGAAATTTGACTAAGAAATCCCCACAGACGGCGCCAAATTATTTGACCAAAAGATATCAAAACCTTTTTTATTAAATCAATTAATGATAATGATGAGGTAAATCTTAGCCAAGCGTAATGAACTCCAGATCTGAAAATGAATAATAAAATAATGAATAAAATAAAATAAGAGCGATCAATCTTTATTGATGTTTGTTATTTCCTCTTTCATGAGACTGAGAGGATGATCAATTTTGCATCCTTTTCAAAAAGAAATTGCAGGAGAAAGAAAAGAGAGAAAAAGAAGCGCCCTCCTCTTCAAGAATTCCCCCTCTATATATAGTTCTGGGATCCTTGCTGTATTCTTTAGCCGATGTGCCTTCACGCGACGACCTTTTCCGTTGTTACTTGAGTATTGCTTTTAACTTAACGTACACTGTAGGTGCTTGGACTGAAGTAGGTCGTGATGTCTCTCGCTATCCCGCCACTTGGGCGGGATCCCAGCTGGGTCGACTACTGTGGTCACATTGTGACTATAAACCCACCCATATCAATGTGTATAAGTTTTTAATAATCACATTGATAAATTATTTAAAATATATTTTTTCATATAAAACAAAAATTAAAGAAAAAGCCTAAGTTCATGAAAATAATACTACTGCATTAAAGGATAAACCATACTCAACAAAAGTCTTCCAACAGAAGCAATGAAGCTAACCCATTTATGGTTAGTATTTTTCTAGCTTTTTATCTTTCGTTTTTTCTTCTAAACAAATGGTAACAATTTTTTTGTTTCAAATAAGGACTTCAAATGACTATTATTTCTAAACCTAACAATAGACACTATTTGTAGAAAACAAAAATATAGAAATAATTACCTAGTCAAAGTTAAGAATAACCAAAAAAGCTATAAATTACCAATCAAGCTTCTAAAGAAACCCTTACCAAATTATACGCCATAGATATAGTCATGATCTGGTTATTCAATTGGATAATTTTAGTTCTTTTGTTATATTTAAAGTTGGAAGATCCTTGTTCTTCAAGTCATAATCACCCTTTATTTAACCATAACCAAAGCCGGAGAGGATGATTTCCCAAGCTCAAGTATTGTTATCGAAGTGAATTAGAGAATTAACTTTAAGAACAAGTAGTTGTTAATCATTTCTTGCAAAAGACTCATAATTAAAAATTTTATTTTTAAAGGGCACAATGTTAACTTCAAGAATGAGTAATGTTAATTTTTTACTGCAAAACACCCACAATTAGAAAATTATTTTTTAAAGGGAACAATATTACAAGTATTATAATCAGAATAATAAATTAATAAATTAATCTTCATAGAATATGCTATAAAGGAAGTTTAAAATAATTATTAAAAGGTACACGATCTATATGGACATGGAAGAAGAAGATGTTGTGAATCACGATTCACATACTTTTACGAATCTATTCTTATGTGATAGCTTTCTTAACAATTTTACATCCTTGAATTTTGACTCTCAATTAATTCTAGATATAATCACAAACAAGGAAGTCAAATAAATAAAACGATGCTCATAACAGACACAACACATCGATGAAGAGCTTGTATATATTAGTGATGATAATAAACCAACGATTATTGTTGAAGCAGACGTACATCCCCAGCAAAAAATCAACAAAAACATTAAAGAAAGTTTACAAGAAAACTAATATACCCAAATAAAAAGTAGAAAAAAGAATTGACAACCTTATCTCTAAATCTCCTTAGGCGTGTCATTAAGACCCTCAAGAGAAGATTTTTTATTAGTAACTCCGGACTCCTTATATGCTTTGCGAGATATTCAATATCGGAGTACTTGCTTAATAAAAATTAACAAAGAAACTAAATTAGACAAAAATGTAAGCAGAAAGAATAAATACAATGGACAATAATACCTGATTTTCAGATAAATATTTAGTTGTTGAGATGTACAAAAGGCAATACACTATTTTAAACTAAATATTCACTTGTTGATCAAATACTACTAAAATAGTGACTCCCTACAGATTATATAACTTGTTTCTACTTCATCACATAATGAGCATGAATAGAAGATCTTGACTTGCATGAAAATTAATTAATTGTATTATTATATGATGCTTAAAGGTATTAATGATTATAACTAAGGAAATAACAAATTTTTCATGAATTAAAGGTAAATTGTTCGTGTAAATTAGGAATCCTACATAATTAAAATAAGAAAAGAAATAATAGCCAAATAATTAAAATGAGGAAAGAATTAATAGCCAAAATGTTGGTTTATTTTAATTCCTAAATATTAGGAAAATACTTAAATGACTATTTTGTCTAGTGTGAACTCTATTTCTAAAGGGTAAAAAGACAAACGACATATCGCTAAGGGGCTTCGTGCATTTAATATAGTATAGATTAGAAAAAAAAATTATGCAATTGATATTTATACTAAATTGATAAGCTTAATTAGAGTGTTGTAAGTTAAGTTAGAATACAAATTATTTGATTATTGTCACACCTCCTTTTTTACCATCCCGAGGGGGATATAAGGGAGTTTTTTCAATTAAAGTGACATTATTCGAAATGGGATTATTTTATTTAAATTCAGAGTCGCCACTTGGGATATTTACATGGTGTCCCAGTTACCGATTTATTTTAAATCCCAAATCGAGGAAAATTCGACTTTATTTTAAAAGCTGCGAATCAGAAATTCTAAGTAAGGAATTCTGTTAACCCGGGAGAAGGTGTTAGGCATTCCCGGGTTCTGTGTTTCTAGCACGGTCGATTAAACTATTAATAATTGGCCTATTATCTGATTTACTACATGTTTTAACCTATTGTGCATTTTTAACTTTATAACTGCTTTTAATTATTTATTGTTACATATCGTGAATCATGTCACGGGAACCGTACCCACGATCTACAACATGTTTAATTTAAAGATTTAAATTGTGGCCGGATCACATAAATGTACCCCCGAATTTTAGTAATTAAGCGTCACAACTACGTCACGGGAACCATACCCGTAGCTATGACAATTATTTAATTAACGAGCCTAAAGCAAACTACAAAAATTCAAGGCATTTTTCTATACTAATTTTGTATTTATGTGAGGGCCATAGATTATGGGATTTTATTTGTGTATGGCGCACCTCAATTTATTTTGAAAGAAAGAGATTTGTATTTTTTTTCTCTAAGGCAAATTAAAGATGCTCCTATTTTAATCTTAATTAAGTATCACAACCACGCCACGGGAACCGTACCTGTAGTTGTAATAATTTAATTGCGTGCCTAAAGTAAACTAACAGTGTTCAATGAATTAATTTAATTCTAAATTGTAATACTAATAAGAGGGCCATGGGTAATTTTAACGAAAGATGGCACGCCTCCAACTATTTAAAAGGATTAGACTTAAATAGGCATTAGTATATTCTCATTTATAACTAATTTGGACCTAAACCAGTGATTATGGATAAAGAAAATATAAACAGGCCTACGATAACTTTGGACAAAGAACTAGTCCACTAGCAGGCCCAATATATTATTAGATAGGCGCTAAAAGAACAGGGAATGAAAGCTATCACCAACTGGGCCCACAATTGGGCCCAAGCGTAGGACCAAGGAGAAGCTGAACCACAAAGGTCTGGTTTTAGCTAAGAGTTACGATTTGGGCCATCAGCAGACTCAGGTGTTTCAAAGATCGAGTTTCAAGTACTAAAAGCCTACCAAAATCACAACAGCTTTTTATACTAACATTTGCACAGTTTAAACAAAATGCCTAACATGATAGGTCTTAAATTATTAATCACATATTTAATAATAACAAAATTAGATTTGGGTCTTAAACTTTTAAACCATTTTTAAACATAGATAAACAGTCCCTTTAAAATTGCTGGAATCAGTAACAATCAAACTGAACAAAATCAGCAGTCAAATGTTGCATTTTAAACATGCATGGCATACTAATCTACATTTAAAATATAGCTAGATAAACTGCTGGAGCTGCATTAACTAGTCTATAAATTTTATAAAGTCCAATCCAACTTATTACAATAAATCTGAAATACAATAGCAGTTTTATAGCAATAAACAGACTTTTCGCATTACTATTCGACTAAAAAAATACAAGTTTCTTAAAATATTCTAAGTGACAGTCTAATCTACTGCTGCTTTACTAACTATATTTAAGCTAAAACTATTACAAGTTTGCATAACTAATGGAGAATTCCTGCCTCTTTTGGACATGGCTTGTCCATTAGAGCTTGGTCTTCTCTTTGTTAAAAGAAAAGTATGAGTCCCACTTTCAGGCTTCTGAACCTGCTGATTTAACCAACCAGTGGCTAAATCTGCAGGCTGTAGCTCATGGCCAAACAATCAAAGAAAGAGAAAACAATGGTTTTAGGTAAAGAAAAAAAAAGCCATCAGATGAAAGAAGGAAGAAAAACATAACTCAAATAACTCATAATCAACGTTAATAACCTAAATGTTTGGCTATAAGGCAAAACTATTCTTTACAAGATAAAGTCGCAAACAACACTCATGCATTGGCTAAGTTATATGCTGAATCATTCTTCTTCAAACTTTAAACACACATAACTAAAATCAATCAAAGGCATATCAAGGTAAACTAGCTACTATCATGAAAGGTTTTCTTTTCTACACATGCTATTACAAATCTAATTCTTATATCATTTTTAACAAATCATTACATAAGAAGAGCTAAGGTTAAATACCTATGAACAACAACAAGATCAGCAACTAACAGGTGAAGGAAAAGATGGAAATTGAGTGAAGCTTGCAAGAATAGAAACCAACACAGCAACAGCCCAGAAATGAATCAGAAAGTTTGAACCAAATGAAGATAGCTTTGAAACCAGAAAACCAGCTAAAGGAACCAAGAAAATCCTCCACTTCAAACCATATTTCTCAGCTTGTCGAAAACTCAAGAATAAGAGGTTTTGAAAGTTTTTCTACAATTTTTGAAAATCTGATCTTTTTCAGAAGAGGAAAGAGAACTTTTGTGCAGTAAAATGATGCTGAATGTGTGTTTTTCAGAATGGAATAGCCTACATATATATGCTGCCTAGGGAGGGTATATTTTGGGGAATATTCCTTATCCTAGGAGCTGAAGATAGTATAATACAGCTGCCCTTCTTATCCTATTTTAGCATCTTTTGTAACAGCTAGGACATCTGTACCATTTCTTGAAAACTTCTGATTTTTAGCCTAAGTGTAAGTCCAATTTTACCCTTCAAGTTACTGCCTATTTTATCTTTAACCTAAATTCTTTTAGTTCAATTAGGTCCCTAAGGTTCCTATTTGTTGGCAAATCAGAACCAACACCACAAGACAAAAGTTAACACGAAAGAAAAAATCAAAGGAACAGATTATTGAGCAAACAACCCTTTAAATTAAACCTAAATTCATTTGACATGAACAGAAGAAATGAAACAAACATAGAAGAATTTAAACCCAATACTAACACAAGTTTCAAAGGAAAATTATTAAAACATATAAACTACTGAGATGAGAACTTAACAAACGTCTAATTAAGTATTGAACATAAATACTGAAATTAGCCTACCTAAACTTGCAAACTAAACAAAGAACACAGATGCGGAAACTAAAACAAATAACCAGAAAGCAAACAAAAACTGTTACTAATTACCCTAGCAAAATTATTTGAACCCTCTGAACTTAATTAGCTAACCATTAAATCCAAATAAAACTAACCTAACAATTGCGGCTTACTTTAACAAAACAAAAATGAATGAAAAACACAACAACACATTTTTTCTTTTGTTTTCATGGGTGTGAATCGGCACAAATAAACAACAACAAAAAAGTAACAAAAAAAAGAAGAAAATCATAAGACAAAGAAACAAGAAGATAAGAGAGGAAGTACCCAATGAAAAATGGAGAAGAAACAAGACTGACTTGTATTTGGCTTCAATACTGCCTAAATTCGACCCTAAATGGTCATTCTTGTCAAGAACAACCATTTGGGGTGGATCTCAACACCATCGAATCAGAAAAGAGCGACGAGGGGCAGTCATGCATGACCCAGTGCTCTTAGGGTTCTTAGATCCAAAACTCGCAGATTTGTAGGGGCTTTTGACGGGAGATACTTGGTGATTAGTGGTGAGGGGAAGAAAGGGGTTGTAGGGTGTGAGTTTAGGGCGATTTGGGTGAGTTAGGGTTTTCAGGTCAAACTTTCAGATTTGAAATCGGTGAGATTTGGGTGGGATTTAAAGGAAACTGGTAGTGGATTTGGGAAGAAGGGGAGGTGAGGATCATCTGGTGTAAATTTGGAATGGATTGGAGGTGGTCCGCCGCCGTGAGGTGATTTCTGGCCGGCGGACCACGGCGGAGGAGGGCAGAGCCGGCGAGGGGTGAGAGGGCGGCTAGGATTTAGTATCTTTGAGAGAGATAAGAGACTGAGATGGGAGTAGTGGGGTTAGGGGGGCTGTTCGGACAGTTAAATATAACATGAATGGCCAGTTCCCAACCGTTAGATCATGGGAGATCAACGGCTGGGATTAAAACTATGAAAATGACGTCGTTTGGTTAGTGGGGGGTGGGGGGGTTGGATCAGGTAGACTTTTGTGCCTGGGTGATTTGGGGCGGATTTTGGGTAATTTTTGGGCTGGTTTGGGTATAGCTGGCCCAATTCCGAAATTAAAAGCTCCTCTTTTGTTTATTCCTTTTCTTTCCTTTTTTCTTTAATGAAAAATCCTAAAATTAAAATTCTAAATTATCTAAATTGTAAAATTAAACTAATTACTTAATTACAATAATTATAAAAGTTACTTAATTCTAAATTAAAAGAGAAAAATCAATAACTTGAAAATTAAAAGGTAAAAATATAAAAATGAGCTATTTTTGTGATTTTCATTTTTTCATAAAACAAATAATTACTAATTCATCCTAAAAAATATAAAATTAAAGCCTAAATGCAATGCATGATATTTTTGGTATTTTCATGATTTAAATAAAAATTAAACATGCACGAANGGGGGGGGGGGGTTGACCGATTTTAGGACAACTATATAGTAATTGACTCCTCAGTTCCGAGCCGTTGTATTGCCAAGATCCAACGGCCGTGATCAAATTGACACAAATGGCGTCGTTTTAGGGTGTGAGGGGTTGGACCGGGTAGGCTGGTGATTTGGGCTTGGACTTGGCTAAATTTGGAATGGGTTTGGCATTAAAATCAGCCCAATTTCAAAACAAATTCAAGCTTTTCAATTACCCCCTTTTATTTCCTTTTCTTTTCTTTTCTTTTTCTTTTTCTTTAATTAAAATCCCAAATTAAGTTCCTAAATTAATCTAAATTGTAAAATTAAACTAATTACCTAGTTACAATAATTATAAAAGTTACTTAATCCTAAATTAAAAGAGAAAAATCAATAACCTAAAAATGAAAAGGAAAAAGTGTTAAATAGGCTATTTTTTGTGATTTTTTAATTTTTATCAAACAAATAATTATCAATTAATCCTAAAAAATGTAAAACAAAACCTAAATGCAATGCATGGCATTTTTGGCATTTTTTTAATGATTTTAATAAAATTAAATGTGCATAAAGATGCAAATAATTAATAAAATTATACAAAAATTTCTAAAAATGGAAAATAATTAAGAAAAAATCTATTTTCTTGGGATTTTATAGGAGTGTTTCGTATAGGGCAAAAATCACATGCTCATATCTGCCTCTCTTTGCTCGGACACATGAAGGGTTTTCGGACAAAGATTAAATGAGCAACTATGAGGGATTTTCGCCCGTTTGAAACTCCATGAGAAGCATCTTTTGAAAGAGTCTGACCGAACCTTGCTTCAGAGGTTGCCTACATATCCTTGGCTATAAAGGAATCAGGTTAGTGTAGTTCTAGAAGTTTTGGTAGCTGGGACTATCGGGAAACTGTGGTTTCACTGCTGTTGCTGCTGTTTCTGTTTGCTAAGCTCCTTATTACACCGAAATGAAAGATGAAAAGCTAAACTAACTAAGCCTATCAACTACAAGTTACAAGATTCCTATCTATAAACCTTCAACAGCTTGATCTTGAGTCTTGGTCAGCTCTTCCTGTAGACTCTGATCTGAATCTCGATGCTTGTTAGTTGCAACCGTTGGTCCATTCTTCTTCAGCTTTTCGGATCAAGACGGGACATGCAAAGCTTGTGACTTAAATCATATCTTGGGCAGTCCGCACCTTTTCTCTGCTTCCATTCTTGGAATTCAACTTCTTTTCTTGTTTTTTTTCTTTTCTTTTATTTGGGTTGAGACTTCTTCTTTTGGTCATCTCAAACCTTGTGCCTCACGGTGGAAACCTGTTCAGGCACCAAAGCAAACAAACGAACGAAATTTTCTGCCCCAGTTTTCACTAGAAAAATTTCGTGAGTTATTTATAACAAAAATCTAAACTATTTCTTTATTGAAAGCAATAAAATCAGGATTGTGTATCCTTGGGAAAAAGAGATTAGGGAGTGTAGCCCTATATCTATACTAAAATCAACTAGGGAGTGGAGACCCTATGTTGAAAAATCAACTAGGGAGTGGAGACCCTATGTTAGGACAACAGACTAGGGAGTGGAGACCCTATGCTTAAAAATAAAATCAACTAGGGAGTGGAGACCCTATGTTGGAAAAGCGACTAGGGAGTGGAGACCCTATGTCTAAAATAAACTCAACTAGGGAGTTGAGACCCTATGTTAGAAAAGCGATTAGGGAGTGGAGACCCTATGTCTAAAATAAACTCAACTAGGGAGTTGAGACCCTATGTTAGAAAAGCGACTAGGGAGTGGAGACCCTATGTCTAAAATAAACTCAACTAGGGAGTGGAGACCCTATGTTGGAAAAACGACTAGGGAGTGGAGACCCTATGTCTAAAATAAACTCAACTAGGGAGTGGAGACCCTATGTTGGAAAAGCGACTAGGAAGTGGAGACCCTATGTCTAAAATAAACTCAACTAGGGAGTGGAGACCCTAGACCCTATGTTGGAAAAGCGACTAGGGAGTGGAGACCCTATGTCTAAAATAAATTCAACTAGGGAGTGGAGACCCTATGTTGGAAAAGCGACTAGGGAGTGGAGACCCTATGTCTAAAATAAATTCAACTAGGGAGTGGAGACCCTATGTTGGAAAAGCGACTAGGGAGTAGAGACCCTATGTCTAAAATAAATTCAACTAGGGAGTGGAGACCCTATGTTGGAAAAGCGACTAGGGAGTGGAGACCCTATGTCTAAAATAAACTCAACTAGGGAGTGGAGACCCTATGTTGGAAAAGCGACTAGGGAGTGGAGACCCTATATCTAAAATAAACTCAACTAGGGAGTGGAGACCCTATGTTGGAAAAGCAGACTAGGGAGTGGAGACCCTATGTCTAAAATAAAACGTAGCTAGAGATTGGGGACCCTAGGCTACCATGATTTTGAATTTTTCTGCTTTCTTTTTTTATTTTTATTTTTTATTTATTTCATGGAATGAGTGAATGCGGGAAAGAGTTTTGGAAGGGACTTCCCTTTTTGGATTGTTGCTGCTAAGCTGTTTCTAGCCCTTGCGCAATTTCTTTTTGGTTGCACCTGCTCCTTGCAAGGTTGCTTTTAATTACACATGTTTCCTGTTTTCAAACAAAGAACAACTGTTAGTTTGAAACGGTGGTTGGTTTTGTGGCCTTGATTGTTTTGATCTCGGCCCAACTCTTTTGACAAAATCTTTTACTACTTGCTGGCTTTCTGGAGACCGATCTTTCTTTTGAAACCAGGGATTTTGACTTTCCAAACTTTCATACGATGGCTCACCCGTGTGGGGCTTTGGCCTTTTCATCTTATTTCGCCTTTATGGGTATCTGACTTTGGATTTCTTTCCTTTTCCAGAATTTTAACTTTGAAGCATCGGCCATCATGGTCAGTCGAGATCGACTTGATGCACCTGCTGAGGCTGGGTGCTTTTCCTTGAATTTGGCTTTTGTTAAGTAGAACCCTGTAAAACCAATCTTGCCATCTTTTCTTTGCATTAGTTCCGGATAAGGACTAAACCGAAAGGGATTCAAAGGAAAGCAAACAAAGGAGAGGATAATGAATTTAACAAGAAGTGTCCCTTTCGGGGGAAGAAAGGGGGACTTATCTGGAGTGCATGCAGGCTTCAAATAGACATGACATGCTTCTTGGACTGGATACCCGATCTGCGCAATCGTCCGATGTCTCATAAACCCATCATAACTCGTGTTTTAAAATCGAGAAACCTTGCCAGGACTCTTTCAGTGCCAATGGTTGTAAGGAATTCCTTCTTTTTGATCAGTGGCGCCCTTTGCGGGTTTTCGCCAACTGACCTCTCTCATTTCTCTTCTCACCGTCGCCTTATAGTGCTTTGTGTGAGTTTTCACTAACAAGACTCTCTCGTTTTCAATTTCTCTGCTCACCATCGCCTTACGGTGCCCGTGTGGGTTTTCACCAATAAGACTCTCTCATTTTATTTCTCACATTTTGTTACATCAGATCCAAGTAACTGCATTCTCCGGTCCTTGGACGATTCTCACCGATTGATCAGAAGGACTTTGAACAGGATTTTGGGGTTATAGAATTTGGATTGGATTACAACTTTGGAACCATTCAGGCGGGATCATCGCCGAACCATTATAACATCTGCCCCGGTTTCATTTTTTTGGGGGAATTTGGATTTTTGTTTTGGTGTGACTGAACCCTAGAGAGAGGCTACCTACGTATCCTTTCGGAATCAAGTTGAACGTAGTTCAGGGAACTTTTTTTTTGATTTTCTTTTGATTTTTGATTTTTTGTTTTTCTGTCAAGCGTTTTCAGGTTCCATAGAGGGTAATCAAAGAAAGGTAACCGACTCAAAGGGTTAGCAAAGGGTTGAAGTGTTTGGGGTAGCGAGAATGAAAGCCTTTGTCATCCCAATCGGATAATATCGGTGCTGCAGAAGGATTTAAATGTAATACCTTTTGACTGCGTCTGCATTTACAGTTGTTTCTGGATCATTTCCTTAAATGTCTCCCAAGTACAACACCCCTTTTGGCAATACTTTTCTTATAATGTACGGACCTTTTCAGTTTGGAGCGAACTTTCCTTTTACTTCCTGGTGGTGAGGGAGAATACGTCTCAAAATGAGTTGCCCCACTTCAAAGTTCCTAGGCCTCACTTTCTTGTCTTAGGCGCGGGCCATTCTTTGTTGATACAACTGCCTGTGGCAGACTGCGGCCATTCGCTTTTCATCAATCAGGGTTAACTATTCTAGACGTGTTTTGACCACTCACTATCCTCAATCTCAGCTTCAACGATGATTCGGAGAGATGGGATTTCAACTTCTGCGGTATTACGGCTTCAGTGCCGTAAACCAATAGATAGGGTGTTGCTCCAATTGATGTGAGCACGGTTGTGCGATATCCCAATAATGCAAACGGCAACTTCTCATGCCATTGTCTAGAACTCTGGATCATCTTTCTAAGAATCTTCTTGATGTTCTTGTTTGCTGCTTCAACGGCACTATTAGCTTTGGGCCGATAAGGGGTAGAATTCCGATGCGTGATCTTAAATTGTTCGCATATCTCCCTCATCAAATGACTATTCAAGTTCGCAGCATTGTCCTTAGTGATAGTTGTAGGGATACCAAAATGGCAAATGATGTTGGAGTGCACGAAGTCTACCACAGCTTTCTTAGTGACAGCTTTGAGAGTGACTGCTTCAACCCATTTTGTGAAGTAGTCGATGGCAACAAATATGAACCTATGTCCATTTGAAGCTTTTGGTTCGATTGGCCCAATGACATCCATACCCCAAGCAACGAACGACCATGGTGCCGACATAGGATGTAGTTCTAAGGGAGGTGCATGAATCAGGTCACCGTGTACCTGACACTGATGACATTTCCGGACGAAACTGAAGTAGTCCTTTTCCATGGTGATCCAGTAATACCCTCCTCGCAGGATCTTCTTTGCACGGACGTATCCATTCATATGAGGTTCGCATACTCCTGCGTGTACTTCATTCATGATTCTTCCGGCCTCTTGGGCATCCACACATCTCAAAAGGTTCAGATCTGGAGTCCTTTTGTATAAAACTTCTCCGCTCAAGAAGAAGCCATTAGCAAGCCTTCTAATGGTTCTCTTTTGGTCTCGACTGGCTTGCTTGAGATATCCTTTGTTTTCAAAAACATCTTGATATCACGTTACCATGGCTATACATTTGGCTCTACCTCAACCGTATTGCAATAACCATGCCTTTCTCGGATTTGGATTCCAGCGGCTCAATGTGGACATTGCCTGGATACGGCAACATCGAGGCCAAGGTAGCGAGTGCATCGGCTAACTTATTTTAAAACCGAGGGACGTACCTGAACTCGACGGATTTGAACAGTTTGCTAAGATCTTCCACATGATGCCTGTATGGTATAAGCTTGACATCCCAAGTTTCCCATTCTTCCTGAGCCTGTCGGATAATCAGATCTAAATCTCCCATGATTACCAATTCTTCCACATCTTGGTCAATTGCCATATTCATGCCCATAATGCAGGCTTCATACTCCGCAGTGTTGTTTGTGTAGAAAAACTGAAGCCGGGCTGTGGCTGGATAGTGCTGACCAGTGGGTGAAATCAAGATTGCCCCAATCCCGACACCTTTTGCATTCACCGCTTCATCGAAGAACATTTTCTAAGCATTGGCGTCCTCTGAAATTACCTCAACTGAATTCACTTCCTCGTCCGGAAAATAAGTACTCAAAGGTTGATATTCATCATCAATAGGGTTTTCAGCTAGGTGATCCGTTAGAGCTTGAGCTTTCATTACCGTGCGAGTGACATAGATTATGTAGAACTCGGTGAGTAGGATTTGCCATTTTGCCAACCTCGCTGTGGGCATCGGTTTCTGGAATATGTACTTTAAAGGATCCAACCTGGTGATGAGATAGGTGGTGTAGACCAACAGGTAATGCCTGAGCTTTTGAGCGACCCAAGTTAGGGCGCAGCAAGTCCTTTCCAACAGAGTGTATTTGGCTTCGTAACTAGTGAACTTCTTGCTCAAATAGTAGATTGCCTGCTCTTTCTTCCCGGTCACATCATGTTGCCCGAGGACACAACCGAAGGAATTCTCCAAGACTTCCAAATACAAAAACAAAGGCCTCCCAGGTTCGGGTGGGACCAAGACTGGCGGATTCGACAGATATTCTTTGATTTTGTCGAAGGCTTCTTGAGACTCATTTGTCCATTTAATGGTTGCATCTTTCTTCAACAGCTTGAAGATGGGCTCACATGTGGAAGTCAACTGGGCAATGAACCGTCTGATGTAATTCAACCTTCCCAACAAGCTCATAACCTCTTTCTTGGTTCTCGGAGGAGGCAAATCCCGAATAGATTTTATCTTTGTTGGATCTAGCTCAATACCCCTCCGACTGACTATAAATCCCAAGAATTTCCCAGACGGAACTCCAAATGCACATTTAGATGGGTTTAGCTTCAAGTCATACTTGCACAGATGCTCAAAGAACTTTTTCAGGTCCCAAACATGGTTATCCTGCGTCTTAGACTTAATGATCACATCGTCCACATACACCTCGATTTCTTGGTGCATCATGTCATGAAAGATGGTATTCATAGCTCTCATGTATGTTGCCTCGGCGTTCTTCAGACCAAAAGGCATGACCCTGTAACAATAGGTGCCCCAGGGTGTGGTGAAGGCTGTCTTTTCCGCATCTTCTTCATCCATCAAGACCTGATGATATCCATCATAACAATCCACAAAAGACTGTATCTCGTGTTTGGCACAATTGTCAACAAGGATGTGGATGTTTGGCAAAGGGAAGTTGTCCTTGGGACTTGCTTTGTTCAGATCCCGATAATCAACACACACTTGGGTTTTCCCATCTTTCTTCGGCACTGGGACCACAGTAGCCAACCATGTGGTGTATCGGACCACTCGGATCACACCTGCTTTAACTGTTTGGTGACCTCTTCTTTGATCTTATCACTAATGTCTGTTTTGAACTTTCTTTGTTTTTGCTGGACAGGGGGGCAATCGGGGTAAGTTGGCAATTTGTGCACCACTAGATCAACACTTAATCCTGGCATATCGTCATAGGACTAAGCAAACACATCTTTGAATTCAAACAAAAGTTGGATCAGTGCTTTCCTAGTTCTTTCATCCGTGTGAATGCTTATCATGGTTTCTTGGACCTCTTCTGAACTACCCAAATTAACTGGCTCGGTTTCATTTAGATTTGGCTTAGGCTTATTCTCAAATTGTTCCAATTCTCGATTTATTTCCCTAAAAGCCTCATCTTCATCATATTCGGGTTCTTGATTCATTATTTTACAATTAGACAGCGTGTTTGGATGTGGGCATGAAGCCCGCAAGCATGTCATGTTATTTAAAGCCGCATTATTAGAACTGAAAGAAGAAATAGGAAAAAGTAACAAAAATCAGAAAGAATAAAGAAAGAGATTCATGAACGATAAAATATTGATTTCATTTCATTGAATTTTTGAAGATAGCAGGGTTTACATTGGAATTTTAAAGACAATAAACTAAAAGAAACATCCGAGTTACACCCTGGAATAACTCGTGATGTAGAAAAGGTGGCAAGACTGGACTACCGGGATTCTCGCCTGACTGGGAACAGAGTAGCCTTCCAGTTTTGCAACTTGGCATTGGGCCCCATATACTGCACCTCAGCGGTGCTCGAGCCTTCTCCTGGCTGGACCATGTGAGTTTCATACAACATCTGCCTCATGGCTCCACATATTTCTTCAATTTCCTCGGCCGTGAACGCCTCATCTTCCTCTTCTATGTATTTGGGCTTGACGAATATTTCAAAAAGAGGTGGGATTGGCTGAGGCAAGACCCACCATTGCTTTTTCGCTCGTTTGCCCATGTCACATCAGCTGGCGTGGCGTGAAAACCCACACGAAGAACTTCTCGTAGCAGCCAATGGTGTCTCGAGTCCCTTCCCAGGCTTATAACCATGCCTGATCATTTCATTAGCAACCATAATTGATGCATTTGAGAGAAAGGGTTGAGGACACGGGCTTCCTTCTTCACATTGATCTGCAACCACAACCTCGAAAGCTTGATAGACTATATGCTCGCTACCTTGCTTAGCTTCAAGACATGGGACTGACGGGTCCCTATAAATTGATTGCTCGTCCTCTCCATGGACCACGATCTCCTGATCTTCGTATTCAAATTTCACCATTTGGTGGAGAGTAGAAGGTACGACCCTTGCCGCATGAATCGAAGGCCTTCCCAAAAGGAAATTATAAGAAGTGTCCATGTCTAGGACCTGAAATGTCACCTCGAAATCTACAGGACCGATAGTCAAAATCAAATCGATCTCGCCTATTGTGTCTCTCTTGATGCCATCAAAGGCACGCACACAAACATTGTTAGGCTTGATTCTCTCAGTCCCAATCTCCATTCTTTGCAAAGTTGAGACAGGGCAGATATCAACTCCGGATCCGCCATCCAGTATGACTTTTTTCACATAGTACCCCTCACACTTAACTGTCAAATGAGGGGCTTTGTTGTGGGCAGCCCCTTCCGGGGCCAAATCATTCTTGCTAAATGAAATCTGGTTGGCAACAAAGAATCTTTCCGCCATCCTTTCCAGTTGTTCAACAGTGGTATCAATAGGAACATAAGCTTCATTTAGGGTCTTTATCAACACTTTTTGATGCTCAGTTGAGCTCAGCAGTAGAGAAAAGAGTGAAACCTGTGAGGGAGACTTTTGGAGTTGGTCTATTATCTCGTAGTCCGTAGTTTTCATTTTTCGGAAGAATTCTTCGGCCTCCTCAGCACTGACGGGCTTCTTGAGTGGGAAACGCTTCTTTTTGGCTTTGTTCAAATCCTCCAAGTTAAGGTATTTCTCAGCTGGGTTAGTTTCATTTGCTTCCCCTAGGACCTTTTTTCCCTTGTATGTCACGACCGCTTTGTTGTAATTCCATGGGACGGCAGTGAGGGTCTGTCATGGGCTTCTGTGGTGCGCGGCCGATAACCACGAGCTCATTCAGCCTTGATGAGATTACTGCCCCTCGTGCCACATAAGTCCCTTTGGGCACATACATCTTAGGTCCCTTGTTCAGCTTGAACCTTTTTGGAGGACTCAACGTCATTTGTTCTTTCCTGTGACCCCGAGGAACATAAAGAATGGCATCTTTAGGGGGTACTGCCCCTGTTTTGGTTTCCACTGTCTTTTCTGCACTTTGAGGGGTGGATTTACTCTTCTTCTCCCCCTTGTCTTGGTTTGTAGCAGCCTTTGGCTTCTTTTCAACATCAGCGATGGCAATGATGGCTTTCAAGGCGGGGTCAAACTCCTTATCTTCGCAAATCATCCCAATAACTGGCCCGTTGTTGTGAGCCGGCAATGGGTTGTTGGTCACATTAGGGATCTCTTCATCTTTCACCACTATTCGTTTTTGCTCTATTAGATTTTCAACCGCCCTTTTGAGAGTCCAACTGTCTTCAGTATCATGCCCTTCCGCTCCTGAGTGGTAAGCACATCAAGCACCATGTCGGTAGGAGGGCGACTCTGGGTTTTGCCTGGTTTGGGGTACGGGTTGCAACAAACCCATTTGGACCAGTTTAGGGAAAAGGCTAGAGTATGACTCACCAATAGGCGTGAAATTGTTTCTTCTAGGTGGCTCCCGGGCACGGGCATTATGTGGGAAATTATTTTGTGGTGGTCGGGGATTATATGGAGATTGGTGAGGAGGGTTATTTCTAGGAAGTGGAGCTCGGTTTTGGTTAAACTGTTGTTGTGGCCGAGCGTATGGCTGGGCGTTCATCACCGCGTAAGGCTGAGGAGCCATAGCATAAGCCACATCCCGGTGAGGAAAATAATGTTGTGGGGTCCTTGGAGGGAAGTAACCTCTGGGTGGACGAGGGTTTCTTAGACTTGAAGCTGCCATCGCCACTTCTTCTTTCTTCTTTCTGTTTGCTACACCTCCTGACCCGCTTTAGATTGCTTGGGACATAGCTCTTATAGCAGATTGGCTCAATATGCGACCTGTTTTCAGACCATTCTTGACTATCTCACCAATCTTGATAGCCTCAGCAAACAACTTTCCCATTACAGACATCATATTCTGAAAGTAGTCAGCCTCTTGAGCTTGTAGAAAAACACTGACCATTTCGGTTTCATCCATCGGGGGCTTGACCCTGGCCGCTTGTTCGCGCCATTTAACAGCATATTCTCGGAAACTCTCCGAGGACTTCTTTTTGAGGTTTGACAGGGAATTTTTGTCTGGAGCTATGTCTATGTTGTACTGAAACTGCCTGAAAAAATCTCGAGCCAAATCATCCCATATATGCCAGCGAGATATGTCTTGATCCATGTACCACTCGGATGCAATGACAACTAGACTCTCTCTAAAATAAGCCATCAGAAGCTCTTCTTTTCCGCCCGCCCCTCTCAGTTGATTGCAATACCTCTTGAGGTGGGCTATGGGGTCCCCGTGCCCGTCATACTTTTCGAACTTGGGAGTCTTAAAACCAAAGGGCAGGTGAACATGTGGGAACATACAAAAATCAGCGTAGGATACGCTCTTCTGACCACATAAGCCTTGTATATTCTTGAGGCTCTATTCCATGCTCCTCATTTTTTGAGTGATTTCCTCTTGCTCGGGGTTCTTTGCCACTTTCTCTTGCTCCGCAGTAAACTCATACCGGGGTTGTTGAGGATAGGAATTGGTGGTGAAATGGGCAGTGTCTGGTGGAAAGGATGGTACTTGGAAAGTAAAAGACGATGGATCAAAGCTTGGCCTGGGCAAAGTGAGTTGTGCCGTGGCCGAGGAGGGTGGTGCAGTGAATATGTTGGAAGCCACACCCGAAATTAATGCCTGGGGGCAAACCTCAGAAGGCGTTTCGGTAAAGTGGGCTGAGATGGTAGGATATCCGAGGGGAGTGTTTGGGTAATTTATTGGGACGTTGGAAGTTCCACTTGCCCTGGGAAGTAGCTCAGGGAAACCAGGTATTGCACTCGGCGGCTCTCTACCGTTGGACCAGGCGTCCCACATTTCCAACATGCGGAGACGTAGTACCCTATTTTCCTCAGTAGCCGCTGACTCTGATGTTGGGATGGCCGATATCAGGCTATCCTCTGGGATGGGAATTGTTGGTAGATAACCCTCTGACGACATTTCGACGCTTCCCTTGGATCTGGTAAAGTAAGGGTGTGAAGCCAGGTTACCACAAAACCAACCACCTTAGATCAAAACCTACTCAATAGCAAACACAACAAATTGGTTAGTTTGAGATAATTAACACACAGGGAATCGCACATTAGGGGTGTGATGCACCTATACAGTTAAATGTGTTTCTACATGTTTTGCAACGGTTGCGTGTTTCATCCCGGCTTTTGTTTATCTCCCCCAATCTTTCTTTTCTTTTGGCGCTTTTCACCTTTTGCTCTCTTTTGCACGTTATCAATGTTTCCTCTCTTATTCGTGTATCGTTCTCTCTTTTTCTTCTTTTTCTCTCTTTTTCTTGTTTTCTCTCTTTTGAATTATGTAAAACTATGACCGGATCCGATTGGGATTGCCTACGTATCACGATGCAGCGTGAATCAGATCATCACGTAGTTCAATGAATAAATGCGGAAACAAAAGAAAGAAACAATTTTGGGTTTTTTCCAAATCTTTATTAAAAATAAAAACTTCTAATTTTCCTTGTTACAAAGACTCTATCATGCCTTTCTAGGAATTTAAAAAAATTTGACTTGAAACAGACTCTAGAACAAGAAACTGAAATACAGACTCGAAATAAAAATCAAGAGTACATAAGTGCTTCCAGAACTGATCCAGGGGCCCGGGGGACATCAGTCGGTCTCGCCAGGGCCTATGTGCAAGATCTCCTTGGAGACGATCCAGGTCATTCATTATTTGTCGAACAAAGGTCATCACTGCGGAGAAAAAGGTGGTTTGAGTCATGTCTTCACATTCATGGCATTTCATGATGATGTAGTCAGCAATTGCTCTAACCCTTTCCCTGATGATACCCTTTTGTTGGAGCAAACGCCCGATTTGTTGAGACCTAGCTTCTAGCACTTGGGTGCCATGACGGTTTTGACCCGGCAGCTGTTGCATATCTTCCTCTAGCTGAGACATTAATGCATAACAATGTTCCCTCTCTGCCTTAAAGCTCTTAGCTTGTTTGGCCATCTCATTCTCGATGGTAGTTAGCTTTTTCTTCAAGTTTGTGACTTCTCCATAATATTTCCTTTTCAATTGCCGGACAAACTCTGCCCGTCCCTCTGCGTTTCACCAACTGTACCTGGGCCCTTGCCAAATCATCCTCGTACTCAGATACTTTCCTCCTAAGACCGTTTATGAGTCTTTCATCTGCTCTGCTTCTTACTTGGTTTTCGGCTGCTATTCTCATTTTCTGAATTTAGGCTCGGAGGGTTTCATTCTCTTGGGTTAACTTTTTCTTTTCACTCTCATCTGCAGCGGCTTGCACATCACTATCAAACTTGAGATCTCTGATTTGCCCTTCCAACCTGCCTATGGTGGCCCGGTATTCATTTTCTTTTGTCAACCACTCCCACTGTTCTTGTGAGGCTTCAACAAATTCTTGGAGGTGGGGTCTTTTAGCTGGCCTTCCGAACTCAACTTTCCTTTTGTACCAAGCGAGGTAACCAGATGAGACTTCACCTTTGGACAGATCTCGTACTCGGGTATTCGCCGTCAGATATTGGCACTCACTCCAGATCTGGCGAACCACTGCTTCATGGAATTGGCCATCAGAACGGATCTCGACTGCATGGATGCTAAGGTCTTCATCCTTGGGGACTATTTGACATCTTCCTAGTTGCCTCAAAACCCGATACGGGGCATAAGGCTGGATACTTCTGAGACCCATCAGGAGGAAGTGGGGACCGGTGGCTGGCATGTATATGATTTCATCAACAGGAAGCCATCCCAACGCCCATTCTATCTGATTTGCAGTGACGGAGCGGAGGCAAGATATCCATTCTGCGACCCCTTCTGGCATTTTGAAACCGTCGACCCTGGTACAAAACTCCTCTATGCAGCTTTTTCCTGTCGACCCATAATTCATGTACTGAGGATGATGACATAGATGCTCGATCATCCACATTTGTAACAACAAGTTGCACCCTTCGAAAAAGTCAACTCCGGCTTTGCAGGCAGTGAGAGCTCGGAAAATTTCAGACACTATAATGGGTGCGAGGGTGCTTTTGGCATTGGTAAGCAAGGCGTTGACGACCCTGGCTATCCGTATATCAATATTCCCGTCCTTTCTGGGAAACCCTAGAAGACCCAAAAATACTACCATGAAAGCGACGCACCTATGCTCTTCCCATTTTAGTCGATTCCCCTTACTGCAAATTTTGCTTTTCGGATTGTCAAACCCCCCTATGTGTCCGTATCGCTGGTATATGAAATGTGGAATGGAAAACCCAGCCGCCAAATCTGCATATTGGACCCCCCTGCTTATCTTTAGCAAATCGGGAAACTTGTGAGGGGTGACATCTCTTGGGGCGACCAAGTATTTATGTCTTAGAGCTTCGGTACTCCCAATATACCCGGCCATCTCTTCTAAAGTGGGTGTGAGTTCAAAGTCCGAGAAATGAAACACGTTGTGAGCGGGATCCCAAAATGTAACCAGGGCTTTTATTATGTCTCCTCTAGGCTTGATCTTCAATAAACCGGTCAGACCCCCCAAGTGATGATTGACCACATCTCGTCCTGATTTACCCAGATCTTCCCACCACATGTGCAATTCCAAAGGAATCTTGGTCATGACCTTCATTGGCAAATTTTGACTTGTGCTCATTCTACACATTTAAATTAAGGTGATTGGTTTAAAACAAAGCAATTTTTACAAAAAAGGTCAATTTTTCAAAAATTTAGATAACACGGCTACTTTTGCAAATACGGCCCTTTAGCACTTCGCAAAGGAGGATTTTAGGGCTGTGCTCGTTAGGTAGCCAAAAATTGACAAAGAAACCTTCGGTGGCTATTCTTGCAAAAACAGCTTTCCGGCGCCCCGTCGGAGCGTTTGGCTCATTTAGACAAAAACGACATTTCCCATTTTATTTTTGAAAGCAAATGATAACATTTTTTCAAATTTTTGGGTTATTTTGCAAAAGCGGGGCTGGACTCGATGAGGGTTGCCTACGTACCCCACATCCGGTGAGAATCAAACCCGCGTAGTTCGGTCAGTTTTGACATAATAAAATAAAAAAGACATGAAACTTTTTGAAACCATTTTCCTTTCCTTTTTTTTCTTTCTCTTTTTTTCCAAAATTTCGGCAGAGTTTCGGCATATTTTGGGCACTAGGTTTTCAAAGGCGTGTAATTATCTCTCTCCTACCTCAATTTTATTTTTTCCTATTCTAGCAACCGGTCAACATGCAAACCGAAGAAATAGTTGTACAAGTAGCACGTAAAAATGCATCAGGATGGTCTTTTGTTTCTGGGGTCCACCTGTCCTAGACGGACCCAACCCCTGTGTTGAGTCCCCAAAGTCAAATGCACATGATGCAAACAAACGTTCCTACTAGGGATCCAGCATGAGACTGAGTTATTCTAAGTTTAAAACCTGGGTATATTGTTCTAGACTTGGGGTACCCGAGCGGACAACTCGAGCCGAGGAGGGGGCTACGTATCGGGAACCAAAAGGCCATCCGGCTTTGTAACTTGTCCGAGCCTCTTTCTTATTTAAGGTATGACACTAACAGAAGAGGAGTCACGCCAGCGTGCACATCCCCAAAGATGAGAAGAGAAAGGTTTCGTAACAGTTTATATACAGTTCAAATAATATCAAAGCGGTAAAAAGCGACATTTAGCACATTAGGCCCAAACATGTAATAGCAATCAGATAATAAATAGAAGACAATTTATAAAAGTTATTCAAAGCTCGAATTCTTGAACCCTGAACCGAAGTTCTGAGTTTTGATCCCAGCAGAGTCGCCAGAGCTGTCACACCTCCTTTTTACACCCGAGGGGGGTATATGGGAGTTTTTCCAATTAAAGTGACATTACTCGAAATGGGATTATTTTATTTAATTTATCAGAGTCGCCACTTGGGATAATTTATGGTGTCCCAAGTCACCGGTTTATTTTTAAAATCCCAAATCGAGGAAAATCGACTTTAGTTTAAAAGTCTGCGAAACCAGAAATTCTAAGTAAGGAATTCAGTTAACCCGGGAGAAGGTGTTAGGCATTCTCGGGTTCTGTGGTTCTACCACGGTCACTTAAACTGTTAATAATTGGCCTATTATCTGATTTACTACATGTTTTAACCTATTGTGCATTTTTAGCTTTTATAACCACTTTTAATTATTTTTTATGGAACTAATCTGGAACAAGTTACGATTGTCGTACACTTGTTTGTTTTTGTACACGTTGCGAATCGCGTCACGGGAACCGTACCCACGATCTACAACATGTGTATTTTTATTAAAAGTTATTAGAAGTTGTGGCCGGGTCACATATATGTACCCCCGGATTTGGAAATTAGGTATCATAACTATGTCACGGGAATCGTACCCGTAGCAATGATGATTTTATTATAAATGCGCCTAAAGCAAATTACGAGTGTTTAAAACTAAGTTAATATTAATATGAGGGCCATAGGTTATAGATTTTATTTGTGTACAAGAAGCATACCTAAGTGCAGGAATTAGCTGAGAAAGGACCAAATAAAGGTCAAATAGACAATGTAGGAAATCAAAACTAACCAAGCAAACAACAGCTTAGAAGAAAACAGCCTTAACAGTGCAGAAAACCAATGGAACCAACAGCAGTATCACAGCACTACAACTCAATCCATCTTGCAACCCAGAAGCCCAGAAATTTTAAAAGAGAAAATTTTGAATATTCTTTCAGGTTTTTCCGAAATCTGATGTGTTTTTTCAGAAGTTTTTGTGCAGGGAATGATGCTGAAATCTGTGTGTGTGAGTGAGGGACTGTTTCCCTTTTATAGAATGCACCAAAAGCATAAAAAAGGAATATTCTAACCTAATTTTTAGACTGCAGAATACTTCAACATCTTTTATACAGCTGTCTGTCCTTTTTCTTATCCAATACCAGCATTTTATGCTAAGGATAGGGACAGCTGTGATATTCTAGAACATTCTGATATTTTCTCAATGTGAAACCCCAATTTGCCCTTCTAAATTCTGCTTATTGCAATTTTAACCTATATTCTAATTGTTTGACTAACCTTTAAACCCTTCTAGAACGTCCTAGAACCAACTGGGCCATTCAACCTTGGGTTCCCTAAATTAGTTTTCCAATTAATCCTTTAAGGTTCTCAAAATTAACCTATCAGACTCCTTCAATTCCAAACGACTTTCAAAAAATCAGAAATCAAAACCATTAAGGCTAAACCAAAAACAAACACACTGGAATTAAACCAATTAAAACTAAATCAGATATAAACCAAAACACAACAATCTGGAATCTAGCCAATTAAGGCTAAATCATATATAGACCAAAACAGAACAAAGCAAAAACATAAGCAAACCCTACTAGGACTGATTAACCTAAACGTATTTAACTATGCTTAATTAAAACAATTAACCAAATAAGCCTATTTTACTAAAATTTAAACGAACCAACAATCAAAACAAACAAAATTAATACCTAAATGATAAAAATAAAATAAAATAAAAAGAACAGAAACAAAGAGATAGGAAGAAGATATACTGATTTTAGCCTTGAATGTGACGACAAACGAGGCAAGCCAACGAACGATGAGAATGATATGGTTTGGCCGGCCAGTGGGTGCTTGGTCGGAGTCCGACGGGTCTTGAAATAAGTCAAAACTAATGTTATTCGATTTTTCTTGTCAAGAACAATCGATTGGCGTAAACTTTGGCTCAAATCGAGCCTTAGGAACCGTTGATATCGAATTAGGGACGGATTAGGGTTTTCAACTTTCTCACATTTGAAATTGGACCAAATTGGCAAGGATTTTGGGACAATCGATGGTAGGACAGTGATGAGGGGAGGCTGGGGATTGTAGGGTCAAACTTTGGGGGTTATTGGTGGTCGACCGCCGCCGTAGGCGATTTTCGGCGGGTGGCTGCCGGCTGCGATTTGGAGAGACGAAGGGGGGGGGGGTTCTGTGAGTTTGTTTTGGGGGTAGGGGGAGTTTCATCCGACACTTATAAGGAAAATGCAAAATCAGTTGCGGGCCGTTGGATTAAAATGATCCAACGGCTGGGATTAAGGGGAGGGGAAAACGACGCCGTGTGGGTTAGTATAGGGGCTGGACCGGATTGGGCTTGCTGGGGCGGATTTGGGCGTTTGGAAATTAGTTGGGCCAATTTTAAAAATCGGCCTAATTCTAAAGAGACAAGACCAACTATTTCATCCTATTTTCTTTTTCTTTTTTTCTTTAATTAAAAATCCTAAATTAATCTAAATTGCGAAATTAAACTAATTACCTAATTACAATAATTATAAAAATCATTTAATCCTAAGTTAAAAGAGAAAAATCAATAATCTAAAAAAGGTAAAAATGTAAAATGGGCCATTTTTGTGATTTTCATTTTAATAAAACAAAAATTAACCAATTAATCCTAAAAAATGTAAAAAAAATAACCTAAATGCAATGCATTGTATTTTTGGTATTTTTCATGATTTTAATAAAAATTAAATGTGCCAAAAATGCGAACGATTAATAAAATTCTACAAAACTTCCTAAAAATGGCAAATAATTAAGAAAAAATCTATTTTCTTGGATTTTATAGGAGTAGTTCGTATAGGGCAAAAATCACATGCTCACAACCGACATGGTGGAGGACTTCTTAGAAGTGTTCTTGGATGATTTCAGTGTTGTGGGTGACTCCTTTGATGAGTGTTTGAAGAATCTTGACAAAGTGTTAGCCCGGTGTGAAGAGACAAATCTTGTGCTTAACTGGAAAAATTGCCACTCTATGGTCGAGGAGGGAATTATCCAATGGCCATAAGATCTGAAAGAATGAAATAGAGGTGGACAAGGCTATGATTGAAGTGATTTCAAAGCTCCCTCCTCCTACTTCAGTCAAGGGGGTTAGGAGTTTTCTTGGGCATGCGGGATTCTACCGAAGATTCATCAAGGACTTTTCTAAGGTAGTGAATCCTTTGTGCAAATTATTAGAAAAGGATGCAAAGTTCGTGTTTAATGATGAATGCATGAAAGCTTTTGAACTTCTCAAGTACAAATTGACAACCACTCCCATTATTACCGCACCCAATTGGAGCTTACCTTTTGAGCTCATGTGTGATGCAAGTGATGTTGCGGTAGGAGCGGTCTTGGGTCAAAGAGTAAACAAGATGTTTCACCCGGTGTATTATGCAAGGAAAACAATGAATGATGCTCAAGTGAATTACACGGTGACGGAAAAAGAGTTGCTAGCAATTGTGTTTGCAATGGAAAAATTTAGGCCCTATCTCATGGGGGCCAAGGTGATAGTTCATACTGACCATGCAGCACTCCGCTACTTGATGACAAAGAAGGATTCCAAAGCTCGGTTGATGAGATGGGTTCTATTGCTTCAAGAGTTTGACCTTGAGATTGTTGATCGAAAAGGGTGTGAAAACCAAGTGGCGGACCACTTGTCCCGCTTGGAGGAGGAGAGGAGGCCCCGTGATGGCCTAGAAATAAATGATTCAATCCTTGATGAGCAACTCCTCTCCGTATCTGTGAATAGAATGCCCTGGTTCGCGGATGTTCCCAACTTTCTTGTGTGCCGATATTGTTCCATGTGAGCTCTCTTCTAACCAAAGGAAGAAGCTTAAACGGGATAGTTTGGACTATTACTTAGATGAGCCTTACTTGTTTAAAATCTGTAATGATGGTGTGATCTGGAGATGTGTTCCGGAAGAGGAGCAAAAAAGTATTCTTGATGCTTGTCATTCCTCTCCCTGCGGTGGTCATCATGGTGGGGCGAGGACAGCTTCAAAGGTGCTTAGTTGTGGTTTTTATCGGCCTACATTGCACAAGGATGTGGGTGAGCTTGTGAAGAGATGTGATGAGTGTCAGAGAGCAGGTGGAATTTCAAAGAAGGATGAAATGCCTCTCACCACTATTCGTGAGGTTGACATATTTGATGTGTGGGGCATTGACTTCATGGGACCCTTTGTGAGTTCTTGTGTTTCCAAGTCGGTCGAGGCTGTGGCATTACCCAACAACGAGGCCCGGAGTGTGGTGGCTTTTCTCAAGAAGAATATCTTTACTCGGTTTGGCACTCCTAGAGCAATCATCAGTGATGGGGGTTCTCATTTCTGCAATAAGGCATTTGACACTTTGCTTGCCAAGTATAGTGTCAATCACAAGGTTTCAACCCCTTACCATCCTCAGGCTAGTGGGCAAGTTGAGGTCTCCAACAGGGAGATTAAGAGCATATTGTCAAAGACTGTTAATGCAAATAGGACTGACTGGTCAAAGAAACTGGATGATGCTTTGTGGGCTTATAGGAGTGCTTACAAGACTCCAATTGGTATGTCTCTGTACTGGTTGGTATTTGGGAAGGCTTGCCATCTCCCGGTTGAGTTAGAGCACAAGGCCATGTGGGCTTTGAGAAAGTTAAATCTTGAATGGGATATTGCAGCAAATCTCCGAGTGGAGCAACTCAATGAGCTTGATGAATTCCGGTTTCATGCCTATTCGAGCTCGTCCTTATATAAGGACAAGATTAAGTACTTACATGACAAGTATGCCCGTAGCAAGGAATTCAAGGAAGGTGACTTGGTTCTCTTATTCAACTCCCAGTTACGACTGTTCCAGGGAAAGCTCAAGTCAAAATGGAGTGGACCTTTTGAGGTGGTGCTTGTAACTCCGTTTGGTGCTCTTGATTTGAAAAAAAAATGGTGAAATCTTCAGAGTTAATGGGCACAGAGTGAAGTTTGATGACAGCCACGTGGCGGCAATGATCCATCTCAAATGATTGATGGCAACCTACATCGAAATGATGTTAAATCAGGCGCTTCTTGGGAGGCAACCCATGTGTTTTTCTTCCTTTTGATTTTCTTCTTAGTGTAGGATTTGTTTTTGACTAATTGGTTGTGAGATATGTGTAGGAATGTTTGATGCAGTGTAGGACAAAGCTGGAAAAATTTGGCACAGTCCGAAGTTGGACCGCTGACAGCACTCCATTTTCCGCGATCAGCGGTGTCCATATCGCGGAGGCAGAAATTGGCGGCAGACGTGGGATTGAAAAGTCCAAAATGAGACTTCTCGGAAGTTTCATCCGCGTCCGCGGCGCATTTTTCGCGATGAGCGGTGCCTTTCCACGGCCGCGTACCATTTTTTGCTCTCAGCGGTAGTTTCAGTTAAGCAGCCCTTCTGTTCGTCAAAAGTACGGACCGCGGTGATTTTCCGCGCCCGCGCCAGGTGAGTTGTGTGGGTCCCCGGATGTTTTCTATAAATAGGAGGTCATGAGACCTTTTACCCTTTTCGATCTTTTCACACTCAAGCTAAAATTTCACTGTTCATCTGAGTCCTAATCTGCACAAACACAAGATTAAAGTTTATTCTTGTTACTCATTACACATCTAGTAATCTCACTTCCTAATTGTTCTTTGATTTGTACTTGTTTTTCTTTTATTTGTTAGTTTTTATCTCTTCTTTCTCTTTTTCTTTTAATATTAACTTAGGGTTCAATTGTATTAATTAAATTAGGCTTAAATAGTTAAGGTTGATTAATTAATAGCTAGTTGGGGTTAAGAGCGTAGATGATATCCGCTAATGGAAAGAAAAAATAGAAACCCTAGGAATTGCTCAGTTCATTTTTGAATTCTACGGTCGCGGTGGTATTTTCCGGGTCAGCGTTCATGTACAATCTGAGTTTGGAAAGTTCTTGATTACCGCGGTCAGTGGTGGTAACTTCCGCTGACAGCGGCTCGCTTTCCGCGGCCGCGCTGCATTTCTCGCGGTCAGCGGTATGGATGTTCAGAGAAGTATACCAAATGGGTCCGCGGCCACGGTTATTTTTCCGCGGATAGTGGTGCTACTTCCGCGGCCGCGCCTAATTTTCTGTTCTCAGTGGGACCAATGAATTAGAGGATGGGTAGTCTGATCCCCATACCTCCACGGTCGCGCCCGGTTTTTCGCGGTCAGTGGTACTCAATCCGCGGCCGCGCTCCTTTTTCCGTTGTCAGCGGTTCTGCAAGTTTTTACAATACAGTCATCTGTTCTCTGTTGTTCTTCACTGCTTCTTTTAGCACCAGCACAAACAGTTTCCACTGATTATGTTTGCAAACAATGGTTAAATCTGGAGGTGGCGGTGAGAAACAGGTTACCCCCAACAATACGAAAATCAATTGGGAAAATGCGGAAAAATATTAGTGATGCAGACAGAGCTGCATCCCACTCGGAGGGAAGTGACTATGTTCCCTCCCGGGAGGCCTCAGAGGGTGACTCGGTGCCCACACATGTACCAGACTTTCAGGGGAGGTTTCATTTGACAGACGAGCCTTCACCCCCAGCCTCTCCTACATCTCCTGCTTCTTCTGAGTCGTCTGATGGCTCAGCAGAGGGTAGTGAGTCCTCAGCTTCAGCCTCACCTACAGCTTTGTCACCTGGACAGGATCCCATAGATGTAGATGCTGAGGCACCGGATGACGAAAGAGGGGGGGAATACCCAGACTGAAGGCTTAAAGAGGACAAGAAACCCGAAGGTGTGGCATCAGAGGTTTGTCAGTGAGCAGGCATATCACAAATGCAGGGAGTGGTGGCCTCAAAAGTCACTCATTCATGAGCGTCAGTTTATAAAGCGGGATCTTCTGCCCCACAACCCCAATGTGAAGCAGCACTTTGATGAAAGAGTGGGGTGAAATACTTCACCAGCAGGGTGCCGGATGCTAATGAGCACCTAGTCAAGGAATTCTACGCCAATGCTGCCCACATCAAAAAGGGCACATTTGTGACTAAGGTGCGGAACCTGAAGATTAGGTTTGATGGGAAAACTCAGAACGATTATCTCGGTTTCAATGATGAAGATGAGTCGCTGTACTTAGAGAAAGTGGCTATGGATGAGGCAGCCCGCCCGTGGTTGGCATCACTACTGGCTCTCCCGGATACTACTCCAGCTTGGTTGGCAGGGGGGTTCCTATTTACAGGAACACCCTGAACTTTGAGGCAAAGGGTTGGGAGACATTTGTATGCAGCAGACCAGACCCCACTACTCATGACAGTGACATGCCGATTTCCTGGGCGATTATTATGGCGGCTATCATGGCGGGGTTCCCAATCAATGTCGGGAATATCATGTCTAGGATCAAGGTGAAGCCCAAGAAGCCCTTCTCATGGTACAACCTTCAGGGTCCAGGCAACCCAAATCCAAGGCAAAGCTACTACTTCTACTGGCTAGTCTGAAGAGCCAGCAGTGGTAGTCACTACTTCTCAGCCTCCCACTGCCATACCACAGCCTCCCTCGGGACCATCTACTTCCACACCTACCTCAGTGCCCTCCTCGTCAGCATACCCATTGACAGCTCATAGGTTGAACGAAACACTCTCCAGCATCAACAACTGGATGTAGGCAGCAACTTCTAAGCTGTCTGTACTATCCAGTTCAGTGGCAGCCCAGTCAGTTCCCTCACAGCCCCGGGTGCCAGCCCCAGAAGCTCCTGGACAACCAAAAGCTTATCATGGATGCTCTTGCAGTTCAAGGAAATTCAATTAAGGAGTTGAGCAAGCAGACAAAGAAGCTGAAAAAGACTCGGACCTCAAAGGAGTCGGTGAAGCATTTGAGGGGAGAGGTGGAGAAGATGAAGTCAGCTGGCGACTTACCATTGGAGCTTTTATTGGAGGATCTAGTGCCAACAGCTCAGGAAGAGCAGGTTCAGGAGCAGGAGACTGAGGGAGAGCCCAGAAGGAGGAGAGTGATGCCCCGGGTTGATGATGTGGAGATTGAGCTGGAGGATCTTGAGGGAGGTGCCTCAGGCCAGCCACAGGACCCCGAGCCAAGTGATCCAGGGACACAGCCACAGGACCCCACGTAGATAGAGGACCCATAGGGAGTTTTCGTTACTCTCTAACCCCTTTTTGATCTTATTTTTGGTTATTTAGCATTAAGGGGGTAGTCCTATTTTGATGATTTGATAGTTGGGTTGTAATGATGATACTATTTTTCTTTATGCTTATTTTGCACTTTTGGTATGTATATAACTTTACCATTTTTATTACCTTTCGTTATTTTTCAACTTCGGTATGTATTTAAAGTTACTTTCCATGTGTATATTCATTATTTCTTATGTATATTCGTCTAAATCCCCTATTGTACATATTCAGTTTACTTCCCGTATTCTACTTCATAACCTCTTTTGCAATCTTCCTTAATAGAATAGCTTCTTATTTCATTTAGTAGCTTCTTTTTCAGTTCGTAGCTTCTTATTTTACAAGTTTTTGGTGATCAATAAGCTTTTGGTTTTCTTAATGCCACGGTTCTTTCCAAAGGTGGAGTTTGTGTGAACCGGGTGGCTCTTCCCGATGATGGATGGCATGACAATCTTCTTAAGGGTTTGAGTCTGTTTTCTTTTCCTTTTTGTGTAAATAGTAGCTAGTGAGCAATAGTGCCTCAAGCAAAGCTTCACTTGGGCCTAACACATTTATCTTTGACCTTATGGTTAAAAACAAATTGATGTGTAAAGGATGGTGATAGTTGTGACCTTGAGACTCTTGTGTTGGCTAAACAATCATCGAGTGGTTTCTCGGAACCATTTGCATTGCTCAAATGCTAAGGTTGTTGTGGGCCCTCGACTCTGTCTCTTTCGCAGTTCTATAGCTTGTGTGGTGAGGTATTGATTTGCAAGTCCAAGTCCCGTGCCAATAAGTCTAGAACTTGCCCTGAATGTTTGTCTAGGCGAAATCCTAACTGTAGCTCGGCTTGAGAAGTGATTATAGGCTCTCCTTGATCCTAATTGAGATTTGAAAACATCCATAGACCACCAAAAAAGACATCCCTAGTCAACCCCGTTGACCCATAACCCTTATACTTTCAAAAAACCATGATACAAGCCTTTATCCATTCTAAAATGATCCTCTCTTGGCACCCGATCTTTCCTTAGCACAAATTGGCAAAAGTATAAGTTTGGGTGATGAGACGAGGAATGAAAAAGTGATAAAAGGTACAAAAAGGAAGAAAAGGTAAGGAAAAAGAAAAATAAAGAAAAGGCCAAAAAGTCAAAAAGAAAGCGAACAATGTAGAAGAAATGAAGGGATTCAATAAAAGCAAAAAAAAAAATGGAAGGCTTGGAAAGACTAGAAAGGAGAAAAAGGATTAACAACAAGAAAGAGTGACAGTGTGTCTCTCTAGCCCCTAAGGAAGAAGTAAATGACTCAAAGAGTCAAGAAATGTGAGCCAAAATGAAGCAAATGAAGTGCTTAAGAAAAGATGAAACCTTAATAGACCAATATATCCTACCCTGAATCAAAAGCCTTCATTACATTCCCGCAAAAGCCATATATGATCTTGAGTTGAGTGAGCTTACATTAGTGGTGACTCACATATGGGGCAAGCTTATGGTGCTTAGAGCCGGACTTGTGACTTTCCTTTGAAAGAGATGAGTGTGCTTTACACAATCCTCGTTCTGAGTGCTACAATCTAAAAGTGAGGTTTGCATATGGAGAGTCGGGGAGTATGAGTTTGGGTTCCAGAATGACCAATGTGATAGAAAGAGTTTCCTTGATGAGTTGAGTCAACTCTTGATGCTTTTGTGTCGCACTAAAGCCATGGTGCTAAAAAGGTTGAGTGTTGTTAATGATGCATTGAGGGTAATTGTTAGTCCCAATTGATGCTAGATGAGGTTACTTTAGGACTGCTGAAATTTTCCTTTCTTTTTGCGGAGGTGGGAATTACTTTGTTTGCTTGAGGACAAGAAAAAGCTTAAGTTTGGGGGAGTTGATAACTAGGGATTTTAGCTATTTTATGCTCCTTTTTGCTTAGGTTTTGGATTAAAAGTACGTAAAAGTATTCCCGAAAGCTAACTTAGTGTGCTTGTTTGCAGTGTTTGGTCAAAAAGAGACAAGGAAGTCATAACCAGCTCACAAAGGAGTGAAACCTGCACAAGTTCAAAGTTGAAATCAAAGGGGTGCTGGCAGCAAGAAATAGCAGCTGACGCGAGGGGCTTACCGCTAAGGCGGTCCTGATACCGCTCTCAGCAGATTGAGGAATCAGAAAAGTGTTTCTGAAGCTCAACAAGTTACCGCAGCCCGCGGTGAAATTGCGCGGCAGCGGTGTCTCTGATGCGACCGCGGTCAAGTTCTCGCCCTCAGCGGAAGTGAAAATCAGAGAAATTAGTCTGGAGCTCAAATTGAAGACCGTGGTCCGCGCTCATATTTCGGGCCGCGGTTGGAGGAGCGCTGAGGCGGTAGTTTTTCCGCCCCCAACGGACTCAAGTTCCAACTAAAAAGAGAAGAACCGCGGTCCGCGCTTGCTTTTGCGTGGCCGCGGAAGTCCAAGCGCTGAGGCAAACCATTTTCCGCTGTCAGCGGAATGTCCGTAGGGGAAATTTTGTCCGGAAAAATTTAGCTGTGTATAAATAGTTCTTTTTCAGATTTTTAGGTTATATGTTGTGAGTGGAACACGTGAATAATAGCTTTTTGTTATTTTGAGTAATTTTAGAGCTTGGTTAACCATTAATCTTAGATTCTTCTCTTGTAATTACTTTATATGGGTTGTATTTCATCTAAATCTTTGATTTCTTCTTTAATTATGAGTAGCTAAGCCCATTAGCTAGGGTTATGGCTCAACCCTAGTGTGAGTATTTAATGGGTCTTCAATTTTAGGGCTTAAATGTTTATGGGTGAATGATATTTGGCTTGATTTATGCTTTAAATGTTGAATTGGTGGTTGCAAACACTGATTTGTGCCTTTTTTACTTAGGCTCTTCTTGGGAAAGAGAGACTATGTCTAGGAAATTCAGGCTAACAAGGAATTGGGGTGCATTCAAGAGATTGATAGCGCCAATTAAAGGGTTAAACCTAGAGATAGTAATACCCTACTTGAGCCAATTTCGCTTGCATTGTTTGAACACCCAATTGGGCTCGAGAAAGCCAATTAGGGCAAAGTCACTCAAACTACCGAGAGCTATAGAGTGAGTAGTTATGTGCAATGGCTATATCATGATCCCAATTACAAGAAATTTGCCCTATGTTTTAGACCCCGTTAGATACTCACCTAGGTGTAAGTCACTTCCCTAGTACCTTTTACCAATTAAGAAAACCCTCACAAAAAAATATCATACTTAGCTTATTTTCCTACTTCATTAGTATTAAAGTAGAACAGTAACCAAACAAAGAATGATTGGAAGTGCAATCAAGAAGATCGCACATTACTAGATTAGATAGGAACCCAATTCCAAACCTATCTTAGCTCTCTGTGGAAATCGATCCTGACCCCTCGGGTAAAAGCTTTATCGACCACTCTTGCTATTCTATAGTGGTATAGGGTTGGAGCCGATCAGTAAGCAATCAACCTACGGTCCTGCATCAACACCGTGCCGAGACCAATCCGCGATGCATCACAATAAACAGTATAAGTATCATGACCCTAAAACCGATCCGGCCGTGATGGCGCCTGATGATAGGCTATAATTGCATATTTTAGTCGCTTATTACACTCTAATTTACTGCACTTTAGTTGAGTTTGCGCTTTAATCGCTAGTGTTTTGCACTAATTGTGTATTTTATGTCTTGTAGGTGTGATTCCGAGCTATATAGATGTTATGGGATGAATTTAAGTGATTTGAAGCTTTGAAGTCTGAGTAAAAGCTCAAGGAATTAAGCCGGGATCGTGTTCGGGGGTCAAATTTGATAGTTGAGAACAAACGAAGACTCGAGTAGGCATATTATGCACTGTCTAGTAAAATGCACATAACTTTTTGCTCAGAACTCCATTTGGGCTCCACAATATATGGTTGGAAAGCTAACTCAAAGGGCTACAACTTCTGTGTTTTATGTTTTTCTAAATTCCAAACGAAACAGGGTGAAAAATGCGGTCGAAACCGCAACCACGGAACTGACTCCGGCAGAAAATCAGAGAACTTGTCTGGCCGCGGTCCTACCGCGTATTGGCCGCGGCTGCGCCGCTCCAGGCATAAAAAAAAGTCCTATTTCGTTCGGGACAAGGTTAGTTCGGCCCTACACTATTCCAACTTGTATAAAAGGGGTCCTAAACCTATTTTGAAGGGAGGAGGACACACTTTTGACATAATTTAGACCTAAGGAGGCTAAGGAGACCGGAGATTTGACTTAAGGAGTCAAGAACACAATAGGAGCAAGGCGCGGAATTCTTCAACGAGTTTTTTCTTCTTCTTCCTATTTTTTTCATTGTTGGTTATGCTTTTTAGTATTGTAGTTTTACATACTATTATGAATAGCTAATTCGTTTTCTAGGATTTTGATGGAACCCGTTGGGGATGATTTGGTTGTTATATTAATATAGTTTTGAATTGGTTGTTTATCTCTATTTGTTCAACTACGTTTTGATTGTGGTTAATTGAAAGGATCCTCAGTTAGCCGTTTCTATTTATTATGTATCTGCTTGAGAGAGAGTGCATATTTAGGTAGTTGTTTGAACAACATCACTCCCGGAGTATAGGCGAGAGTCATAACCGAGGGTTTAGAGGTTGGATTAGAGATAACGATACCTCGGGTGCAATCTAAGTGAACTGTAATGTGAATCTAGCTAGCGTAGCTTGAGAGAGTGCGTCTAGTAAATTATCATAATTGCTTGAGAGAGATTTATGATAGCTGGAGAGTTCATGATTGATAGAGGCAACTAAGTCAAAGCTATAAGAGACATACAACTAATGAAATCAACAATTGGGGAAATCATAACTCTAGACCTCCTTAATTTAGTCTCCAAACCTTTGTCTCGTTAGTTGATAATTTTACCGTTTTGTAGTATTTGCTAGTTAATTAGTTAGAAATATAAATCTCAATCTTTATAATTTAGGAAATTGTTCAAACTTGTCTTCTTAGTGATATTAAACAGATATAGCTAAGCCTTAGTTCTCTGTGGGATTCGACTCCAGACTTTTAGACTGGATTATATTTGCAGCGACCGCTTATCCTTTTTAGGACTAAAGTTGGGCGTGATCAAATTTTGGGGCCGTTGCCGGGGAACTAACGGTGTAGTTGTAGGTGTACATATTGCTAGGTTTCAAGTTTGAACTTTTATTTTATTATTTGATTTTTTTATTTTTTTTATTTTAGTTTTATTGTTTTATTTGAGAAACATGGCATCATGGAATTATGAGAATTTAGATGTTGTTTATTCTACTTTTAATCCTCCTTATGCATATTGTGAAGAAAACCACTCAGGGCAAAATTATCAAAATATTCCCGAGAGCGAGTTTTGTGCACCAACTCAATCTTATGTGTGGAATGTGTGTGATATGTGTGGTGGTCAAGATGGTCACTTTCACGGTTGTGCTTATATTTCTTACCTTCCCCCAACCCCTTACTTTGATGGTTCTTCTTTTTCTGGTGAAGTTAATAGGAGCAAAGAACCCAGGTATGAGGACCTGAAAGAGATCGAGGATATGCTAATGTGCCTTACGAAACAATATGATGAGATACAACTGCGGGTACAAAGGCAAGGGGCAACTATTCACAACTTGGAGGCTCAAGCGAATAAATTAATTGAACCTGGTAAAGCGCAACAAGTTGACATTGTGGATAGTAGCCAATATGAGCAAGAAAGGGCTGTAGAAATTGCCATATTACTGGAGGATTTAAAAAAATACGAGGATGAGCTAGAGGAGGAGGCTAGAGTAGAACACCAACAATCAATCGCACTAGATTTTAAGGATGTCGATGTTGTAGAAGAGATACTAGAGTCAACCAAGGATATTGAGGATACATATTTTGTTGACTCTATTGTCATTAGTGTTGAGAATGTAGACAGTCCCAATGTTCATGTAGTTTAGCGCATTGGTCCTCACTCCAAGCATTTTTCCACATTGTGTTTAGATGATGTTATGGAAATAGAGTCGTCCGAGAGAGGAGTCGAGGAAAGAGGAACAAAGTGCTTACATTCTGGAATTCTTCTTGCCAAAAAATCGGGATTACACACCTCATCTAAAGGCCAAGAAGTGCATAATACTACATTATTTGATTGGGCCAGCCAGATTCGTTCCACCACCCCAGGAGCATGATCATAGAGCAGAATCAAAACTTGGGGTCCGATTCATAAGTTCAAAGTGGAGGCGGAAAGTGATTCACGTCGTGCCGCGGCGTTAAATCAAGCGCTTGTTGGGAGGCAACCCAGCTTTATTGCTTTCTTTTATTTATTTTTTTATTTTTTTAATTGTATTATTTTTGTAGTGTCAATTTTTTTTCCTTTAGGAGCATGGAAAGCAAAGGTATTGGAAGGATGCAAAAGCAAACCAAATGGCTGGAACTAAGTGTGAGGTACCCGCACGAAGGACCGAGCTGGGGAGAAGTCTGAGTACCCCATGAGCTGTAGTGCTTCGGCCTTTAGCCTACCAGGGAGTCTCTTTTACCCTTTTTATTAGTTATGGTGTGCATTGGGGACAAGAACAATTTTAAGTGTGGGGTGATGAGATTGTTTGGGTGACTTTTCATGCTACTTTAGCTGTATTAGTTTATTTAAATAGTATTTTTTTTTTAAAAGATTGGACTTTTCCTGATGACGGATCTTCTAGACTGTTTTCTTGAGGGATTTAAGTCTAAAAAAAAATATTTTTTTTTGGTTAGGTAGTGTAGCAATTCCCCTTGGTTTTTCTTTAAACCACGGTTCTTTTCCAAGGGTTTTATTTGAACCGGGTGTAGTTATTTTTTTTTAAACCATTGTGTTGTGTTTTAAATTGAAGCATTATCTCTTGAATTGGTTATGCCTTGAGAATAGTGAGTACTTTGGCTGTGACGCTTAAGCTCAGTTTTTGACTCTTGTATAAGTACCTTAAATTTTATGATCTTAAATTTGCTTAACTGCTCTGACTAGGGTGTCTTGATGAATCCAATCCTGAGTGAGTTATGTGCCATGTGTGTGTGAGGTTTTGCATTATTTAGTGCATCGCATTTGATGCCTAGAACTTGCCCTGTGTGTTTGCAAAGCGAAATGGTAGTGTTGTTCAGTCTTGGAAGTGATATAGGCATTTTCTTGTTGAGCCAGATATGTATATTTTACCCACCTAATTGTTATGTATCGTAGTTAACCTCTTTGAGCCTATAATCCTTTTTCTTTGGCAACCACATTACAAGCCTTACCCAGTTGTTTGAATTAATCATCTATTTGAACCTTTTCACCTCTCATGAGCACTTGAATTGTTATGAACTTTGTAAAAGTTAAAGTGTGGGGTGGTTGGTTTGGCTTTTGAGTGGAACTAATGAATAAGGAGAAAGGTGCACTGTTTTGAAAAAGGAAGAGCCACTTGAATTGAAAAAAAATATAGTTGGATTGTTGTGAAAAAAAAAAATTCCTTGATAAGTGGTGGCTCTTGACGTAAGTGTGCTTAAAGAAGAATGGGGTAATTTACATTGATGTGAAGGTGGAATTTTAGTTTGACATAAGTATGGGGTTTAAATGTTAAAATGTATGTATTAAAGTGCTTAGGGAGGTGTAGTCACTCTTATATCTAAATGTATCCTACCCGTCCCGTAGCCTACATTACAACCAAATAAAGTCCTAATTGATCCAAGATTGAATGAGCTCGATTACTGGAGTAGTACACTACGGGCAAGCTTATGGTGCATCTTTTGTGGCATATGAATGTTATTTTTGAGAGTGAGTGAATTCTTTCTATCTTGAGTTCCTAGGTGTTCTTAAATTTTATTGTGTGGAACTACTCTCTTTTGTTGTGTGAGGGCACTTGATTCATGAAGGAAAGGTAATGTCAGTGACCTCTATGTTAGAGTAAGTAGGTGAGTTGTGAATAATGCGTGGTACTTGTGAGTCAAATCTTGAGGTGAAGATGTTACGCTTTTGTGCTTAGTCTATTTTAAATACTCTTGGTGTGCTGCGTTAGGAGAATTGTTTAAAAAGGTCATGTCTATAAAAAAAAGTGTAGATTGATTGCTCGAGGACGAGCAATGGTGTAAGTGTGGGGTGTACCTCATGTCCCCTTGGATCACATATAAATTGGTCTCCAAGGTGGTAACGACTACGTTTACCGGTAACGTTATTTCTCCCTTAGTAGTTTTGCAAGCCATGTTGAATCCGTTTAGAACTCTGGCCGCAGGCATGATTTAGTCCTATAGGCCGAGTTGTTCTATGACCCTCGATCGAATGATGTTGTCCGAGCTACCTGGATCAATTAACACACGTTTAACTCGAGTTTTATTCATGAGTACCGAAATTACTAGTGCATCATTTTGGGGCTGCATGATTCCTTCTGCATCCTCGTCATTGAAGGATAAAATTCCTTCTGGTATGTAATCTCGCGTCCGTTTTTCCCTTGTGATTGATACTTTGGTGCGCTTTAACATCGGACCTTGAGGAACATCGACCCCTCTGATGATCATATGAATGATGTGTTGGGGTTCGTCTTGCTCGTTTTGTTTATTGGAATCCTTGTTTCTGATATGATTCTTGGCTCGGTCACTCAAAAAATTCCGAAGATGCCCGTTGTTGAATAACCGGGCTACTTCTTCTCTCAATTGTTGACAATCCTCCGTTCGGTGGCCATGTATGCCATGGTATTTGCATATGTGGTTGGGATCCCTTTGGGCTGGATTGGTTTGTAAAGGCCGAGGCCATTTGGTATCATTGATGTGTTCGATAGCCGATACGATGGCAGATGCATCAATATTAAAGTTGTACTATGATAATCGTGGTGCTTCTTTAGGTCAGATAGGTCTGTCGTAGACGCTTTTACTCATGAGCCCTCGAGAGCTCTAGCCTCGATCACTTCTTCTTTTATTTCATGCAGAATTTCGCCCAGATCCGTTGTTCCTTCGATCTCCATAATTTGGCTAGTATCTTTCTCTACTCAACCTCGATTCTCGGTCAATATCCCTCTTGATTCTATCGACGGGTCTAATAGGATAAGCGGATCCGGAAGGAGCCCCAAGTAACAACAGGGTACTCTATCAGATTATGCTTCAACTGCCATGAAGCCACCGAACTTCGAACATTGAGTCCTTGGGTGAAAGCTTGAACAACCCAATCATCAGCGACCGGTGGTAGGTCCATCCGTTCCATTTGGAATCGAGACACAAATTCCTTGAGCATTTCATTGTCCTTCTGCCTTACCTTGAAAAGGTCCGGTTTCCTGGTTTCGACCTTGATGGCCCCGTCATGTGCCTTTACGAAAGAATCTGCAAGCATAGCAAATGAGTCAATTGAATTAGGTAGTACATTATGGTACCATATCATAGCTCCCTTTGACAGGGTCTCTCCGAATTTCTTTAGTAGGACAGATTTGATCTCGTCATCCTCTAGGTCATTCCCTTTGATAGAATATGTGAAAGAGGTGATATGCTCGTTTGGATCGGTTGTTCCATTGTACTTAGGAATATCGGGCATACGGAATTTCTTGGGGATCAGTTTTGGAGCGCGCTTGGGGGGAAAGGTTTTTGAGGAACTTTTTGGAGTCCAGTCCCTTCAATATTGGCGGTGCCCCCGGGATTTGATCGACCCTAGAGTTGTAAGTTTCCACCTTCTTGTCGTTTGCCTCGATCTTATTTTCCCTTGACTCAATCTGTTTTGTCAATTCTTCGAGCATCTTCATGATTGTAGGATTGGTCTCCGATTCTTTCTCATTTGATTTCCTTGAAACCGATTCGACCCTGTGAATAACTTCCTGGGATGGCTTGGGCTCGATCCTACTCGGTGGGTGATTTTGGTTTTGGAGCTGGGCAATCGCTGCCTGTTGAGCCTACATCATTTCAAAGATCACCCGCAGGCTAATCCTGCCATCTTCGCCGCCATGAGTGCTTTGAGCAGCTGATTGAACGTCTCGCAGATGTTACCCTCGGGATCGACGGCCAAATTTGCGTTAATAGCCACATGTGAGCTGACGTCGATTGGATCTACAGTTAGAACTCCGCCGAGGCCAACTCGGGGTATGTGGTTCCCTAGTGCTATGTTATCATTTTCTCCGTGGTGGTCAAAATCATTGTCAACGTGTAGAGGTGCTGACTGAGAGTTTGACATTTTGGTCCTGGAATCAAAGATACTCCAAACAACAAGTGTAAAATAGTGTGTGTTATGAAAGTTTGTACCATTTAATCACTATTATCCTTAGCCCCACGGTGGACGCCAAACTGTTTACCCTTAAAATTGGATAACAATTGAATCTATACGTGGTTTTAAGGATACGTGATATAACTTGATATAAATTAAGAAGACAAATTAATACTAAAATTGACGATAATATAGTAAATGCGAACCACAAAGTTGAACAGCCTTAGCCTCTGAGTTTGATCACCCTCGAGCCATGAAATGTCTCAACTAGTATTAAAACTGAACAACAAGATGATAAGAATCAGAAATGATCAGTATATTGCTTCTTTTTGCGTGTTACAATCTATTTTAAAACCCTCTTTATATAGTGGGGGTATTTTACTTTTGGTACAATTCTATATAAGGTAAAATATCTCATGATTTGCTAATCAATCAACCTCTTCTTGATACGTGCCGGGATTTCCGCCGTGATCCTCGACCGATTGCAGATATTTTGGCTTTCCGTTATTTGGCTCGATAAGTTTCCCTCGATCTTGCTCGATCTTGCTTGGTCTCGATCTTGCTCGATCTCAATCTAGCTCGATCTCGATCTTGATCGGTCTCTAGGTCATGAGCTCGACGATCTAATTTTGCACCATGGTCTATTATAACCCGACCTCGAACTTTGACCTGCCATACTTTAGCCTCGATTGGTCAAACAATGGACGAACCCGGTTTCGACCATATATAAATTTTTTTTCCCGTGTTTCTTCCCTTGAGTCTCAAAAGTAGTTGCCTTTTAAGCTTTTGCAGCAGGTAACCACCCTCTTCTTAACAAGTGATACAGTTTCCTCATCATTAATTTCTACCACTGCTTCTTTAGGCGCATTGGAAATTTTGCCTTTACTGCTCTTCTTGGCAGTTTCGACCAACATCTCATCTTCTGCCTTCCTTTTACTCCTGGTAATAGGAGTTCTACTTGGAGGAACAGTAGGTGTGGTAGTCTTTGATGCTTTTACAGATTTCCCTTTAGTTGAAGTAAATGGCACAGTATTTGACTTCTCTTTTCTTTTCTTTTCTTCCCAACTTATGATAGAGGTATATCTTTTCATCATTTTCACAATCTTCATCACCAGGGAAGGATGCAAGTAAAGTCCTTGATTCTTCAGTCACTCCTTCCATAGTGAGGGAAACATAGTCATCTCTAAGGTTTTCCAAGGGACCAATGACTTCATTCCTGCGAGTCATAGAACCCTCAGACTCCTGACTCTCCTCCTTATCCTCTTCATCAGTTACAATGTCTTGTTTTTCATTTTCACTCCCTTTTTCATGATTAGATTCCTCTTCACTCTCACTTTGTTTATCACCTTGAGTCTCTTCATCACTTCCAGTTTTATTTTCTTTTTTCTATATCTCCTTCCTTCTCACTTTCTTTTTCTCTCTCCTTCTCAACTTCATCACTTTCTTTGTCATCACTAACATCCGCTGTCAAACTATAATTTTTCTCTATAGAATCAACATTCTTATCATCATTCTCCTTTTCTATCTCATTATTAATTTCATGCAAATCAGTTTCTTCTACAATGGGTTCCCCTTCAACTTATTTTTTTCAACTACTGGTTCTACTACAAGTTCAACTACTGCTAATGATGTCCTTTCTATTGCAGAAGCTAACATATGGAGCTTAGTTGGAGATGCATAAATTACCTATAGTAGTCTCAACAGTAGGAGAGTCCCTCTGAATCTTTGAGCTCTCCTCTTGAAAGAATATCGTTGCTGATTTCCTAAAAGAGGTCTTGACCTTTTCAGGTTTGGATGAGGACTACGGCACAATAGGAGTAGATTTTACAGCCTTTGAAGAAAGGAGAGAACGTTTGGCAACAACTAAACGAGATGAAGAAGGTTTGGTGGTCATTGATGGTAATGGAGAATCCTTGACTACAATTGAAGATGAATCCTTAGTTCTCTTGGATTTTTTAGACTTGGTTTTCAAAGATGGTTTTGTGCTTGACTTTTTCTTGATCTCTGTTTGTCCAGAATTTTTCATGGTGAAGAAAGAATAAGGACGAGAACGCAAGGATTTTGGAGAGAAGGCTTTCAACCCAGTAGGATTTCAGAGAGGATTTAAAAGAGAAGAGGAAGAATTGGGATTTGTAGAATAGACTAGAAATGAGTCATGATTTGACATAAAGAAGAAATTCCCTGATAAACGTCTAATGTCAACTATACTCCTTTAATAGTAATATTTCATTTTCTTTTAGAGCTTAGCTATTCAAATTTTTAGGGAGAGATTCCTAACCATTATAGGCAATTAATTTGATCCCCACTCACCTTGGGACTACAGACTGAGAAATATTCTCCGAGTTTTTAGCACAGATCTAGTTGAAGCAGTTTACTTTTTAACCATTTGGACCTTTACTATAATTTGAAAGAAGGAATATACATGGACTGGAGGACCAAGTTCTTTAGCTACTTCTATTGCTTCACCCATGATAAAGTCTCTGAGACAACAAGGGTAATATCATAAGAAGTCAATAATTGTCAAATTTCCAAGGCAAGCATGCATTCTAGGCATTGTATAACACTAGACTAAGTATTAGTCACTTGACACATCCCAACTACGGCCTAGCCAGCCATTGGGAGATGACTTACTAAGATCACTTCATCAATTTCAGTTTCAGTCTATTCTTTTTTAAAGTGATTTCTACTTAGTGCCTTGGTAAAAATGTCAGTAATTTGATCCTTAGTTTTGTGAAAGTTTATAGAAATATATACTTTTTCAAGATTATGTCTCAAAAAATACTATCGGATATCTATGTGTTTGGTCCTTTTATATTAACATGGATTTATAGAAATATTTATAGCATTAGTGTTATCATAAAAAATAGGCACATTGTCAACAAAAATGCCATAATCCTTGAATTGTTGCTTGATCCACATCAGTTGCGCACAACATGAAGCTGCAACTATATTTTCTGCTTCAGATGTGGATAGATCTACTGAATTTTATTTTTTGGTTTCCTAAGAGACAAGACAAGAACCTAGAAAAGGTGCTGTTCCTGAAGTGCTTTTCATGTCTATAAGAAAATCAACATACCCTACAAGTTTAAAATTATACCCTCCGGGATACCACAAGCAAATATCAAGTATCCCCTTCAGGTATTTCAAGATCCTTTTGATTTTCTTCAAGTGAGATTTCTTTGGATTAGCTTGGAATCTAGCACACAAACCTATACTAAAGACAATGTCAAGTCTACTAGCAGTTAAATATAAAAGGGAGCCTATCATTCCTCTGTACAACTTCTGTTCCACATTTTTTCCATCTTCATCCATATCAAAATTTGTGGTTGTATCAACAGAAGTGTCATTGGAATTGGATGAATCCATATTAAATTGCTTTAGCTGTTCTTTGATATAGTTTTTATCATAGATCATTGTTCAAGTTGAGATTTTCTTAATTTGTAAACCTAGAAACAAATTAAATTCGCCCATCATGCTCATCTCAAACTTATTCCCTGTCAGGGTAGAGAACTCTTTGGTCAGTGCATAATTTGTAGCTCCAAAGATGATGTCATCCATATATATCTGCAGAATTAAAAGATTTTTACCTTTTTCTTGAAAAATAATGTGTTATCCACCTTTTCTCTTTGAAATTCATTATTCAACAGGAATTTTATAGTCTTTCATACCAAGACCTAGAAACCTGTTTCAGGCTATACAGAGCCTTGTCCAACTTGAAGACATGCTAGGAGAATTTTTCAGATTCAAATCTAGGGGGATGCATAACAAACGCTTCCTCCTTCAAATAGCCATTAAGGAAAGCACTCTTGAAATCTATATGGAGCAAAGCGAATTTCATGTATGCTGTAAAAGCTATCCGCATTCTAATAGCTTCTACTCTAGTAACAAGAGCAAATATTTTGTCATAGTTAGTCCTTCCTCCTTGTTGTACCCTTGAACGACCAATCTAGTCTTGTTCCTTATGATATTTTCTTGCTCATTTAGTTTTTTCCTGAATATCCATCTGGTTCATATGACTGTTCTATTATTTTATCTAGGTTTCGGGTGCCAAATTTTATTCCTTTAAAACTGATTTTAGTTCTTCTTGTGTAGCAATTATCCATTTGCATCCTCGAGAGTCTCTTTGATGTTTTTTTGTCTCAATTTGTGACAAGAATTCACTGAATGCACATAGATTCTTCAGGAATGAGATGGTTTGTTTTTCTGCATTGAGATTAATAATGATGTTTTCAAGAGGATGTGAACTTTGATGCTTCCATGATTTACACGTAGCATTTGTGATGATTTACTAGAGTGTAACGACCCTGCCGGTCATTTTGAGTATTTAGTTACATTTACCATATTTGGAGCTTTACATATATGTAATTGTGATTATGTGACTTGCTGAGGTGGTTGGTTTGGCTTCGGGGAGGTTGTAGAGTGAATTGGGACACTTAGTTCCATGGTTGGAAGCTTAAATTGTAAAAGTTGATCGGAGTTTGACTTTATATAGACGACTCTAGAATGGAGTTTTGATAGCTCCAATAGCTTCATATGGTGATTTAGTAATTAGGAATATGTCCAGATATGGATTTGGAGGTCCGTAGGTTGGTTTGGTACTTTTCGGCAAAAGTTGGAGGTTTGGAAGAATGATAGGTTCGACCGAGAGTTGACTTTGTTGATATCAGGTTCAGATTTGGTTCCGGAAGTTGGAATAGGTCCTTTGTGTCATTTGGGACTTGCATACAAAATTTGAAGTCATTCGGAGTTGAGTTGATATGGTTCGGCACGAGTTTTGGAAGTTGGAGGTTCATTAGCTCATTAGGCTTGAATTGGGGTGCGATTCGTGATTTTGATGTTGTTTGATGTGATTTGGGGACTCAGGTAGGTCCTTGTTATGCTTTGGAATTGGTTGGTATATTTGGAAGGGGCCCTGGGGGACCGAAGTGTGGTTCGGTTTGATGTCGGATCATTTTGGGACTTGGTTGCATAGTTGATGGTTTCTGATTGCTAGTATTTTCGCTCCTGCGAAAGGATGGTCACAGGTGAGGTTCTGCAAAAGAGGACATGGGTCCGCATAGACGATGCTTGGTGGAGTCTGTGTGAGATCGCAGATGCAAGGTTATTTTTGCATCTGCGAGTCCGCAGGTGCGGACAAGGGGTCGCATTAGCAGATTGAGGTTGGGCAAGGCAAGGTCCGCAGATGCGGACGCGCAGATGCGCAGGTGAAGTAGCAGTTACGGGACTGCAGTTGCACTGTGTGATCCGCAAAAGCGGAATGTCAGGCTATTGATGGGGATCCCAGATGCGGTCCATTGACTGCAGAAGGGGTATCGCTGGTGCAATTAAGTGTCCGCATATGCGGAATCACTGGTAGAGTTATATGTCGAAGAGTTGGAATGTTCTCTTTTTAGGAATTTTGGAACTCGGTGTAGGGCGACTTTTGGATTGCTTTTCATCACAATTGAAGAGGTAAGTGATCCTTACTCACTTTTGGTGTTACATATTTATTACCAATTGATTATTACACCTAATTTATGAGAATTCAAGGTGGGATTTGGGGGTTTTGGACTATGTTATTGGAGAGTGAGCTTTCATGATTTGAGGGTTGATTTGTGATTGGAATTGGATAATTTTTGTATGCTTGGACTTGTATTTGAATGGGTGTTCGAAATTTATGAATTTGGTTGGGTTTCGAGGTGTGGGCCCGGGGTTGACTTTTTGGGTTAAACTTTTGATTTGAGTTAAAGATCTTAGCTTTATCCTTTTGAATCATTTCCTAGAGCTTTTATTGATGGTATTAAGTTACTTTGACTATATTTGAGCCATCCGGAGGTTGATACAAGCGGGAAGGGCTTGTTAGATGAGTGATTTGGATTGCTTGAGATAAGTATCTTACCTAAACTTGGTTGAGGACTAGCCTGGATTATTTGTGATAGCTTCGTGCTATGAGTGGTGCATATGTGTGGGGTTGAGCCCATATGCATGCACCGAGGTACTATTTCATGCTCGGGGTAGTGCTTAGGCTATGATATGCCTTGACTTAATTTATCAGATTCATACTGTGATGTATCTCCTATTTGTACCCGTTTTATGAGCTATTTGTATCGCATTTGAGGTTATTCTCCTAATTAAACCTGATAAACTACTATTTCATGATAAAACTGTCTGGTTGAGTTGTGATAGCACACATTACACATGTCTACACCATAGTATGTTATTTATACCAGTTTAGGAGTATGAAACTTGATATTCATTGATCATGTACATATATTCTTGTATACATGCTTTTGTGTGATATGGTCTGGACTGGTAGCCTGTGACCACGCCGGGCGGATTGTGATTATTGGCATGTGAGTTGTCCATGCGATTGGTATCATTGGCACATGAGTTGTCCGTGCAGCACGTGAGTTGTTCGTGCAGCGTGTGGATATGGATCCATCCCCCTAGGGTCACCCTCTCATGTGCCTTCTTGATGGTGTACACGCGGAGTTGATACTCACTGATCAATGGTTGGTGCAGTTATGGAAATTATGAGGAAAATCTGGCCAATGTTGTTTGGTTATTGTATTTCATCTTTACTTGCAATTTCTCTGATTATTTACTTGATCTACTTACATATCATCTTTATATGCTAGATTACTAACCCGACAAGGTACTTGATAAATCGTGTACACCTAGATTGCTCTATCTGTGCTTTATGAATTGATCATGTTATCATTATGTACTTGTTGAATTTATAAAATGTATAGGTTATATCGAGCATTATTTATAATTTTGCTGGAATTACCTCGCTGAATTTAGTTATGATACTTGCTGAGTACATGGGATCGATTGTACTCATACTACACTCTGCACTTAATTGTGTAGATCCAGGTGTCGAACCCAATCATTAGAAGCGGAGGTTTGCTTGCCGGGTTATCTGAGAGACGGGGTAGAGATGCATTCTGACCGCAGTCTTGGTGTCTTTTATCCTATGGACTATTGCCCTTATTTCAGACAGTATTGTTTTTTATCCTTTCAGACTTGTATTTTCATTTTAGAGCTCACGACTCTGTACTTACCAGTTCCGGGGGATTTATCATGTATTGACTCGATTATGCTATATTGAGATATTAGAATTGTATCATTTTTTTTTTACTGTATTATATTTTCGATTTTGTTATGCTTGGCTTGCCTAGAAGTTAGTTAGGTGCCATCACGCTCAATTGGTGGTTTTTGGTCATGACAAGTNTTCTCCAAAAACAACTCTGCAAACTGGTCCCAAGTCAATAATGGCGACCCTGCTGGTCTGGATAAAAAATAGTCCCTCCACCAAGTCTTGGCGGATCCTGCTAGTTAGGGGTGTTCACGGTTCGGTTTGGTCGGTTTTTGATTAAAAACAAAACCAAACCAATTTAATTGGTTTTTAAAATTTTAAAACCAAAACCAAACCAAATTAAATACAAACCATCGGTTTGATTGTTGTTGGTTTGGTTCGGTTTTTCGGTTCATAGTAAGCTAATGATAATTCGATAATATTAAAATAACGCTAGACAACAATCTGAAAATAATTTGCCAAATTTATGCTTTTTATATATTTCTTTGAGAACTGAAAATTTATTTACATGTTTATATGAAAAGAATGAACAAAAAACAAACTATAAGGTTGCTTTCTCAAGCTTTAGCCATTGCTGTCTTGCAATTTGAATGTGCTTTCTTTACTCTTGTGGTGATTTTTTTTACCTCTTCTTTTAGGCAAAAGTATGTGCGGAGGGTTAGAGAATTAGAGTCTATTAATGAAAAGAAAATTGGCCGAATCCTATTGTTTTGGGCTTAGGCAATCTTTTAAGATATAACATGATAAACCAAAATTCAAAATAACAATTAAATTATTAATAAAAAAATATTATATTGTATATAAATAATTATTAAATTTTGTATATAATTAATCGGTTTGGTTCGGTTTATTTTTCGGTTTTTTAAAATAGAACCAAAACCAAATCAAATATTATCGGTTTTTAAAATTTAAAACCAAAACCAATCCAAATCAAAAAAAATATCGGTTTACTTAATCGGTTTGGTTCGGTTTTTGGTTTGGATCGATTTTCCATCAAACCGTGAACACCCCTACTGCTAGTCGAAAGGTGGCGAAATCGACCCCATTGGTCTCCATAATACCCATAGTCCGAAGGATCTCATGACAGCTAAATAAGAAATCCTGTGGATCCTCTGAAGAAGTACCGCTGAAGGTGATGGTGAAGAGCTTGGAGAACCTATCAAGCCTCCACAAAGCATCTGAGGACATAGCCGCTCCATCACCGGTCTGAGTCACAATACCCGGCTGAACTGCCACAGCTGGCTGAACCACTGGAACCTGAGCCTGGGGAGCTACCTGCTCCGGAGTACGTGCGGATCCTGCAAGCCGAAAGGTGGCGAAGTCGACCCCATTGGTCTCCATAATACCCATAGTCCGAAGGATCTCATGACAGCTAAATAAGAAATCCTGTGGATCCTCTGAAGAAGTACCGCTGAAGGTGATGGTGAAGAGCTTGGAGAACCTATCAAGCCTCCACAAAGCATCTGAGGACATGATAAATCGTGTACACCTAGATTGCTCTATCTGTGCTTTATGAATTGATCATGTTATCATTATGTACTTGTTGAATTTATAAAATGTATAGGTTATATCGAGCATTATTTATAATTTTGCTGGAATTACCTCGCTGAATTTAGTTATGATACTTGCTGAGTACATGGGATCGATTGTACTCATACTACACTCTGCACTTAATTGTGTAGATCCAGGTGTCGAACCCAATCATTAGAAGCGGAGGTTTGCTTGCCGGGTTATCTGAGAGACGGGGTAGAGATGCATTCTGACCGCAGTCTTGGTGTCTTTTATCCTATGGACTATTGCCCTTATTTCAGACAGTATTGTTTTTTATCCTTTCAGACTTGTATTTTCATTTTAGAGCTCACGACTCTGTACTTACCAGTTCCGGGGGATTTATCATGTATTGACTCGATTATGCTATATTGAGATATTAGAATTGTATCATTTTTTTTTTCTGTATTATATTTTCGATTTTGTTATGCTTGGCTTGCCTAGAAAGTTAGTTAGGTGCCATCACGCTCAATTGGTGGTTTTTGGTCATGACAAGTTGGTATCAGAGCCTTAGGTTCATAGGTATTACGGGTCATGAGCAAGTTTAGCAGAGTCTTGTGAATCGGTACGGAGATGTCGATATTTATCTTTAAGAGGCTACCAAACTGTTAGGAAAACTTCACTTTCTTGCATTCTTGTCGTGCGAGTTTGTTATTTCCGAAGTTTGATCCTTAACTGTTCTATGCTATCACAGATGGTGAGGACACGTCCCACCAGATCAGGGGGACGGGCACTAGTACCACCAGCTAGGAACGTGAGAGGCTAGGGCCGCGCACTATAACTAGGGCAGCACTGTGGATTCACCAGTTGCTCCAGCTGAGGAGCAAGTTCAAAATACTGTTGAATTGGTGGGACCAGCTAAGACAACGACGGTACATGTTGTTATTCCTGGTCTTTAGGAGGCTTTGTCTCATATTTTGACTGTGTGAACAAGCTTGGATCAGGCGGTTATGGTCCCAACTGAACCACCTACCTCACAGGCTGGGGGAGGTACCCAGACTCCCGGTGCCCGTACTCTAAAGTAGCTAGCTCACGGTCATCACACACTTAGGGTGTTACCAGTGCAACTAGTTGTTGCTGCTCGGGCCGAGGTTGGTCCACCTATGACCGATGCAGAGCATAGGAGGTTGGAGCAGTTTAGGAGGGTTGATCCGCCCTGAGGATGCTTAGGAATTTTTGGACCGGTGTTAGCGGACTCTTCGCACAACGGTATTTTGGACACCACTGGGGTTTCATTTGCTACTTTTCACCTAAGAGGGGCAACATACAGATGATGGCAGACTTTTGAGTTAGGCAGGCTAGCTGGCGCAGTTCCACTTGCACAACATGAGTTCTCCATTCTCTTCTTAGAGAAGTTTGTCCCATAAACTCGTAGAGAGGAGCTGCGTAGAGATTTTGAGAATCTACGTTAGGGGATATGACTGCGAACTGGTAAGAGTAGAGGTTTGCAGATTTGGCATGACATGCTATATGGTTGGTTCCCATAGAGAGGGAAAAGATGAGGAGGTTTATTGATAGCCTTAACTATGGTTTACATTACAGTTTTACTCAAGAGGTTGAGCCAGATTCCAGGTTTGACCAGGTGGCCGAGATTGCTAGGCGTTTGGAGCAGGTTTGTAGGCTTGAGCATGAGGAGTGGGAGGCCAAGAGGCCTCGTAGTCCAGGTGGTTTCAGCAGTGCCTCATCTAGAAACCCGTCACATTACAACAGAGGTCATCCTTTTAGACCCGCTCATATAGCTCGTCATGTTCCCGTGGTTCTCAGTTAGCCATAGTTCATACAGAGCTCACCCAACTTAGTCATCCGTTAGTGTGCTGCCGGCATAGAGTTCTTACCGTGCTTTATCTATTTACGTTTCTACAGGTAGTTATTCGAATTAGCAGGGTCAACAGCTTCATCAGCGAAATGGTTGCTTTGAGTGCGGGACTTGAGTCATCTGAAGAGATATTGCCAAGACTTCTGAGTAGGGTTCCACAACAGAGCTCATATCCTATGATATCTGCACCAACAACTATACCATCTACCCAGCCAGCTAGGGATGGGGCACATTCAATTCTAGGTCACCCTAGAGGGGGAGGTCAACGGGTGATGGACATGCCCGTTGCTATGCATTTCCAGCTACAGGTCAGAGGCAGTTGCTTCTGACGCCGTGATCACATGTATTTTTTCAGTGTGCCACATGGATGCTTCAGTGCTATTTGACCCTGGTTCCACATATTCATATGTGTCATCATACTTTTGTTTACCGTGAAAATGGTAACAACAATTAAATTTATAAATGGGATTCTAAAAATACGTGATCTATCCCCGAGCTAGTTTGAAAGGGTTGTCACACCTCCTTTTTACTTACTACACCCCGCGAAGGGCATAATAAAAGGAGTTTTTCCAGTTAAAGGACAATCGAAACGGGATTCGTTTATTAAGAAGTTCAGAGTCGCCACTTGGGAGATTTATGGTGTCCCAAGTCACCGGTTGAATCCCGAATCGAGGAAAGGGTTGACTCTGTATTACAGTCCGCGAACTAGAAATCTGGGTAAGGAATTCTGTTAACCCGGGAGAAGGGGTTAGGCATTCCCGAGTTCCGTGGTTCTAGCACGGTCGCTCAACTGCTAAATTTGGATAAAAATCTGATTTTAATACATGTCATCCTATAGTGCAATTTTTAGAATTATTTACCGTTTTTAATTAAATTTTTAAGAAATTGAACGTCGTTTAAAACATGTTTTTGGATCACGTCACATGAAATGCACCCGGATCCTCGACACATTTTATTCAACGTTTTGGGATTTGGATTTGGGTCGCATGAAATGCACACCCGAATTTAGGAAGGTAAAATTATTAAAGAACGCGCCTAGAGCGACTAACGCGTTATTAACTTTGCGGGAGGCCATGAAAATTCGTTAAATGGCACGTCCCGAATTCTAAATATTTCAAAAGACATAATTAAATGAGGGCCACGCATTTGAGATTTTATTTGGCGCGGCGCACCTCAATTCTATATTATGACAGAATCATGTTCCGTGTAACAAGCTACAATTTTAAGGCAACTTCTCTATAATATAGTTTTTTAAGAAACTAATCTAATCTCCTATATTAACAAACTATAATCTCCAAACCTGTATCTTGCCGTGACTACTGACTACTCATTACTTTTACATTTCAACTAACAAACAAAAGAAGAGCAAAATACATAAAGCTGAAAATTACTTGCACTATTTAAGATAAACCAACACATTTTAAGAGCAAAATTAACTTGACAAATTAGAACTAAATCCAACTCCCGCGAGACAGATACAAAGCCATTCATATGAAACAAATTCCTGGAAAACACAGAACAAATAGACAAACACAAATTCATTTAAATTCACTTGAACATGACAAGCAAGACAGCAACGGTTTCAAGGGGCAGTCAAATTTCTCTTTCTTTTAGTGCATGCACCTTTCGTACGCTTTCCTAGTACTGCCCTCACATGCCTTTTATAATATTATGCTATTAAATTCATTCCACTCCTAATGAAATTATTTAAAAAAAATAATAAATCCAAAATGACATAGAAAAAGAACAATAGTAAAAGGGGATAGAAAACAAATAACAAAAAAAAAAAACGAACAGAAATATGAAACAACCAATTTAAAACAATGAGATGAAATAATATAAAATTTGAAAAGTGCACCTTTACAATACTGTTTCGAAGATCGACCAATCCGACAAGGATTCGAACAGAAAACGTGACAGCGCCGGAACCTCGACGACCTTGACGGACTGAGCTCGACTTAAGAGACCAACAATAGTTAAAGGAGCTGAAGCTGCTACGTCTTATAGTAAAAAAGAAGCTGGTCGGAGATGGTGAAACTCCGGCGAAATGCCGAGACAAGCAGTGACCTAGTGGAGCTAAATTTACATGGCTTCAGAACTGATTTTACGAGTGGAATAGAGAAGCCGAGCTGCTGCAGTTCACTAGATCTTTTGTTACGTTTCTGATGTGTTTGGACAGTTTTGGGGTGTGGTTTTGCTCGGTTTCGTGGTTGAATTTTGTGGCTTTTTGGAGATGAAGTCGGGTTTGTTTTTTTTGTTTTGTTTCAGAGAGCTTTTAATAGTGAGAAGATGCTCTGTTTGGGAATGAAAATGAACGAAAATAGAGCTGGGTTTGGAGGCTTCACCAATTGCTGACGAAGAAGAGCTCTAGCGGCTGAAGTGGGGAATTGGGGGTGGAACAATGGCGGATCCTTTTGGTGTCTAGGAATTGGGGATTGAAAAACTTAGGGTAGGGTTTCTATAATTGGGTATCTTATATGGAAGTGGGAAGGGATGATGGCCATTGGATTAGAAGGAAAATAGATGGCTAAGATTAAATCTTGCACTTAAATGGGCTAATGGGTTGGGAAGAATGGGCTAAGGGTAATTGGGTTGGACCATGTCTTTTTGTGTCTCAATTTTGGGCTAAGAAGACTCCAAAAATTATTATTCAAAACCATAGCTAAATTCCTTTAATATAAGATAACTATACTACATGATGCAAAAACAAATTCTAATTAATTAAACTAAACTATATTAAAACATAAAACTATTATACATATATTTTTTGTATTTTCTAAGATTATATAAAGGTAAAAATAAGGTACTATTTTTGTATATTTTTTACTTTATGAAAGGTGCATAAAATAAAATATTTTTTTTTGTAATTTTTTTTCTTGTATTAAAATAACGTAAAAGAGTAAAAATTAGTTGAAATAGCTATATTAGGCCTAGATTAAATATTTACATGCTAAAATATAAAAAATATTGGGGAGGGTCAAAAATCGCATGTCTACAGCTGCCCCTCTTTGACTGGAAATACGAAGTATTTCCAGACAAAGAATGACTAGACAGGTTTTTTGACCCAACCCTTATTTAAAGAGACCAAAAGCTAAAAGAAAAGAGAGTGTGACCGAGCCCTGGTATCTGAGCTGCCTACATATCCTTGGCTATAAAGGAATCAGGCCACGTGTAGTTCAGAAGTGAATGAGATGATGGAGTATGCCGAGGTGGAGAGCCAGTCGAGGTGCCGTTCCGCCGAGGTTCCGGTCCGCTGTCCTGTTATTAAAACTCAAAACATGAAAAAGATTAGCTAAGCCTGTCAACTACAAGTTACAAGATTCCTATCTATAAGTCTTCTGAAGCTTGATCTTGAGTCTTGAATGGTTCTTCATGCAGACTTTGGATCTGAACCTTGATGCTTGCTAGTTGCAGGTGCTAGTTCATTCTTCCTCAGATTTTCGGACCAATCCCGGACACCACACCAAGCTTATGACTCCAATCATGTCTCAAGCAATTCACATCTTTCTCTACTTCTGCATTTGGATTCACTTTTTCCTTCTTTTGTTTCTCCTCTTCTTTTGTTATTTTGGATTGTGACTAACTTCCGCTGATCATCTCGGACTGTTGACTCGCATTCTTTCCGCAAGCCTCTTTTGTTGTTGCCTTGAATTGTGATCTGAGATGTTTTGCCATTTCTCCGAATGATGCTTGACTGCTAAGACTTGAAACATATGCCTCTGTTATCCAGGCGGGCTCTTGACTTCAAAACTTGAAATGTATTCCTCTGCTATACAGGCGGGCTCCTGACTTCAAAACTTGAAATGTATTCCTCTGCTATCCAGGCGGGCTCCTGACTTCAACAAAATAGACAAAAACAAAGACAATTTTCTGCCCCAGTTTGGTGGCTGGGCATCACATTACCTGATATTAATAAGAATTTGAAAACTAAAACTTGAATTGTAATACCTCTGTTCTCCAGGCGGGCTCCTGACTGCTGAAACTTGAAATGTATGCCTCTGTTCTCCAGGCGGGCTCCTGACTGCTGAAACTTGAAATGTATGCCTCTGTTCTCCAGGCGGGCTCCTGACTTTAACAAAATAGACAAAAATAAAGAAAATCTCTTGCCCCAGTTTGGCGACTGGGCATCATATTACCAGCTATTAATAAGAATTTGAAAACTAAAACTCAAATTGTAATACCTCTGTTCTTCCAGGCGGGCTCCTGACTTCTGAAACTTGAAATGTATGCCTCTGTTCTCTAGGCGGGCTCCTGACTGCTGAAACTTGAAATGTGTGCCTCTGTTCTCCAGGCGGGCTCCTGACTTCAACAAAATAGACAAACTAAGAAACTCTCTTGCCCCAGTTTGGTGACTGGGCATCATATTACCAGATATAATAGAATTTGNGTTGCCTTGAATTGTGATATGAGATGTTTTGCTATTTCTCCGAATGATGCTTGACTGCTAAGACTTGAAACATATGCCTCTGTTATCCAGGCGGGCTCTTGACTTCAAAAATTGAAATGTATTCCTCTGCTATACAGGCGGGCTCCTGACTTCAAAACTTGAAATGTATTCCTCTGCTATCCAGGCGGGCTCCTGACTTCAACAAAACAAACAAAGAAAATTTTCTGCCCCAGTTTGGTGACTGGGTACAGCATGTTATCAAATATTAAAAGCTAAAATTGGAATTATACTTCCCATGTTCTCCAGGTGGGCTCCTGGCTGCTGAAACTTGAAAAGCATTCCCTTGTTCTCCAGGTGGGCTCCTGACTGCAACAAAACAAACAAAGAAAATTTTCTGCCCCAGTTTGGTGACTGGGTACAGCATGTTATCAAATATTAAAAGCTAAAATTGGAATTGTACTTCCCATGTTCTCCAGGTGGGCTCCTGACTGTTGAAACTTGAAAAGCATTCCCTTGTTCTCCAGGTGGGCTCCTGATTGCTGAACTTGAAAAGTATTCCCTTGTTCTCCAGGTGGGTTCCTGACTGCAACAAAATAAACAAACAAAGAAAATTTTCTGCCCAGTTTGGTGGCTGGGAAGATTTGTGAGTTGTTAACAAAATATAGATCACCTAAGCTATTGATGCAATGATGAAAATAAAACTAAGGACTTGATTGGAATGTACGTCTCTTGTGAGTAAAACCAAGGACATTTGACTAGCAAATTCATCAGACTAGGTCTTCTATCTTAGGAGAAAGATTACTCAGACTATGATTTTGATCCTAGGAGAAAGCCCACTAGACTAGGTCTTCAATCTTAGGAGAACAATTCATCAGACTAAGATTCTGATCCTAGGAGAAAGGTCATCAGACTAGGTTGTCTATCTTAGGAGAATAATTCATCAGACTAAGATTGTGATCCTAGGAGAAAATTCATTAGACTAGGTTATCTATCTTAGGAGAACAATTCATCAGACTAAGATTTTAATCCTAGGAGAAAGTTCATCAGACTAGGTCTTCTATCTTAGGAGAAAAATTCATCAAACTAAGATTTTGATTTGGAGGAAAATTCATCAGACTAGGATTCAGATCCCAGGAGGAAAATAATGTGAAAAGCAATGGCAGCATTTTATGCGCGCTAACAAGACAGGCAAGGGCGAAGATTTGAGAAACTTCCCTTTTGTCGGCTCTCCTCTTCTTCCTTTTCTTTTCTTTCTTTTCTTTTTTTTTGTTTTTTTTATTGTTGAACCAACTTTCTTGCACTGCTTTGTTCCTGTTTCAAACAAAGAAAACTTGTGAGTTTAAAATGTGGTGGTTAGTTTGTGGTCTTGAACTTTGAGGCTGGCTGCTTCTGCATTTGCCAAGATGACTGATTTCCACCCGAAGACCTTGCTTGTTCCCAATATCCTCTACTTGTTGCATTGCATGAACTGGCATCCCCCAACCCTTATGTCTCATATGAATCCCAAAGCACGTCTATGGTGTTCTTTCTTGACTTAATCACTGGCCTCGGCCTTGAAGTTGTATTGTTCCTTCACTTGCCTTGATAACCGATTCCCACTTGGAGACCTTGCTAACCACTTTCCTTAACGCATAAAATACCTCTGATCCATTCACCAAGCACCCTCCATCTGATATGTACCAAACCTTTCATGTTTCAATGAAAATACCTTTGATCCATTCACCCCAACCCCTTCATTTGTTGCGTTGTTCATGAATTGACAAATACCAAGCCCGTGCATTTCACAAGGATCCCGAAGCATGTAGATTGTTGCCAACTCAGTGTATGCTGGCCAGATACCGTTTTGTTCAATTGGAAAGCTGGTGGCAGATTTTGGAGTCATTTCTCACTTGTTATGACCAAACAGACTCAGGAAGAGGGAGTAAATAAGACAAAAGGAATAGAGTAAAGGATAACGGAAAGAAAACTACAACGTATAAGCCTATCGGATGTGGACACCGACTCTGATGACCTTGACATGCACCTGCAGCCTATTCTGTTAAACAAATCTGATGTTCAGCTCTTGTTGTACCTTTTCGCCGTGAAACTGGGCTTCAATGCTCCGCTTATCCGATTTGAATCACAATCCTTTTTCCACTTGTGGTGCCCGTAGGTTTTCACCATCAAGCCTATCTCATTTTGGTCTTTTTTCTCTACTCACCATTGCCTTATGGTGCCCGTGAAGGTTTTCACCAATAAGACTCTCTCATTTTTGATTTCTCTCAGCTTTCGTCGCCTTGGGATACCCGTGAGGGTTCTCATCAACAAGACACTCTCATTCTTCATTTCCTTCGTTTGGACCGGAGTGTTGCCCCTGATATGATCCACCTCTACTCGCTTGACTCGGCATCTCTCGAAGATTGATCAGAAGGTCTTTCTTTGGACCGTAATGCAGGCTTTTGGACAGGGTTAGGAAGAAAAGGTATCAAAGGCTCAAAACAATTCAACATGGGCTCAAAATTACAACTTTTGGAATCAGATTTCTCACAACACCCACAACTTCTGCCCCGGTTTCTTTCTTGGGGACTTTTGGATTTTTATTTGGTGTGACTGAACCTCAAAGAGAGGTTGCCTACGTATCCTTTCAGAATCAAGTCAAACGTAGTTCATGTCATAGAATTACTTCGTTGTTGCGATCTTTCCTTTTCTTCCACTTTTTCTTTTCTTTCCTTTCATTTCTTTTCTTTTCCTTCTCTTTTCTTTTCTTTTCTTTTTCTTTTCTCTTCTTTTTTCCTTTTCTTTTCTTTTCTCTTCTTTTTTCTTTTTCACTGTTTTTCTCTTGTTTCTCCACTTACTTTCCCCGCTCGGGCTTACGAGTTTTATTATTGATTCCGAAAGAGGGGTATGCAAGAAAATAACCGAGGCTCAAAGGGGTAACAAAGGATAAAATGTTTGGGTAACAGAACAAAATGCCTTCATCATTCCAATCTCCAAAACATGCCAAGCACAAACTACACAATTAAACAAACATGAGGAAAACATACGTAACATCTTTTGATTGCACCAGAATTCCTAACCATATCCACACATTTGCCTTCTACATTTGTCAATTACCCAGCACCATTGGAAAACAATCTCGGTACCACGAACGGCCCCTGTAGACTTGGGGCAAACTTGCCTTTGGCTTCAACCTGATGCGGTGTGATGCATTTCAATAGGGTTTCTCTATGTTCTATCTACCCCAGTTTCACATGGTTCGGGCTTCAAATGATCTCAAAATGTCCAAATTTGTTCTTATTTCCCTCAAGTGTCCCTATCATCTTCAAAATTGTTTCAATGCTTCATGACTAAACTAATTTTTGAGCTCAGGCTGAGAATTATGCATGCATGTCATGTCACTAGAACCAGCAGGAAAAGAACTGTGGAAAGAAAAGAGAACTAAGCAAAAGAAAATGACTAGAAATAACAGAAAATAGGAAATTGTATTAGACAGACGGTGAAACGGTTCGAATAACAAGACAAGCAAACTAGACTGGGTTACAACCCTGGAAGAAACCTAGACAGCACTAAACGAGCTACTACGACTAAACAAACCAAGCAAAATGAAAGGATAGAAGGGTTTGAGTCACAAGACAATATCCGGGTTACAACCCTGAAAATAACCCGGACAACAGAAATGACAACAAAATAAACCACCAAGACTCCTCTTCAACTAGCCAAGAGATGGAGCGTCTTTCTAATTACCAAGCACGGCACCTTAGCCACTAGGTTCCACATCAATATTGCCAAAACCATTAACAACTTCATTATCATTAACTTCAGTCAGCAAGTTCCCAAGAGGATTCGCATGCTCTCTATCACTGTCATTGATCACAATTACCCCTTCTTGAATCATTCTTTCTATTTCCCTTTTCAAAGAACGACAATCTTCAATGCCATGCCCTTGGACATTAGAGTGGTACATGCATCGTACAGTAGGATCAAAGCCTTTTGCATGTGGGTCTGGAGTATAGCCGAGGAGCGGCTCAATCAAGCCAGAATGCCTTAACTTTTCAAACAAGCTCGTGTATGACTCCCCAATTGGCGTGAAACTATTTCCTTTCCTCTGTTCTTTTCCCTGCCCCTGTTTTCGAGGGTTGTTGGGTGCTCGAAAATGTTGTGAAGGCAAGGAGGCATTATGCGGCGCTGGTGCTCGCCATAGGAAGTGACCTGATGGTTGGACATATGACCGGACATTGTTCGGAGGATAATACTGAGGTGGATTATGTGGAGCTCGGGGATAGGTTTGGGGTTGGGGTCGAGGTTGGTTGTAATATGGTGATGGGTCCCTGGACCAGACTCTTGATTCAACTACTGCCACATCTTCTTTATTTTTCTTTTCCACTACCCCTCCAGTGCCGCTCTGGATAGCCTGGGTAGTTGCCTTGATTGCAGAATAGCTCATGATTTTGTTGGACTTAAGCCCCTCCTCCACCATACTTCCCATTTTCACTACCTCGTTGAAAGATTTTCCTACTGCTGACACCAAGTGACCATAGTAGGTGGGCTCCAAAGCCTGCAAGAAGTAATCAACCATCTCGCTTTCTTTCATTGGAGGATCGACTCTTGCCGCTTGCTCTCTCCACCAGAAACCATACTCTCTGAAGCTTTCCCCGTGCTTTTTCTCAATTTTAGCCAGTGACAGATGGTCCGGGACAATTTCGAGATTATACTGAAAGTGGCATGCAAATGCCTGGGCCAAATCATCCCAAGTGTACCATCGAGCATGATCCTGTCGAGTGTACCATTCCAAGGCCGCACCACTTAGACTTTGACTGAAGTATGCCATTAATAACTCATCCCTTCCCCCAGCTCCTCTCATTTTGCTGCAGAATCCCCTTAGATGGGCTACCGGATCACCGTGTCCATCATACAAATCAAACTTGGGTAACTTGAATCCTGCTGGCAACTGGACATCGGGAAACAAGCACAAATCCTTGTAGGCCACACTGACTTGGCCACCTGAATCCTTGCATGTTCCTGAAGGATTGCTCCAGGCTTTTTACTTTTCGAAACATCTCTTCCTGTTCCGGATTCTTAAGCGGCTTGTCAGTTTCCACCGGGAGCTCAAAGTGAGGGGTGTAGGAATATGGCTCAGGAGCTTTGAAGGTAGGCTTAGGAGGGTAGTACTGGCTGTCGTGAGTTTGAAACAATGGCTCACTGGAAGATCTTTGCAATGTGGCAGGTGGAGGCGCAAAGACAGGGGTGATTGGTGGAGGAGGGTTTTGCTTGGGTGGTGGAGCATGGGGTAGGAGGTGGTTCCATAACTCTGTTGGTAGAAAGGGAAAGGTGAGGATGAATTCACAGGAGGAGGCTCCTGAGACTGAGCCAAAGGTGGGATATATGCTGGATTGGCGGGTTAAACTGGCGCCGGCTGACCCTTAGCCCAGGCCTGATGCATCTCGGCCATCTGCTGCCTTAACTTATGCATTTCTTCCCTCATTGCTTTGACATCCACCACGTCTACCTCTNGAAGTGCATCTCCTAGGGGTGAAACTCAATTTAGGAAGTGCGTCTCCTAAAACAAAAATATAACCTACCCAAACTAGGAAGTGCATCTCCTAGGGGTGAAGCTTCAATGATTCAAACTAGGAAGTGCGTCTCCTAGGAATAGACTTAAATGACCCAAAACTAGGAAGTGCGTCTCCTAGGGGTGAAACTCAATTTAGGAAGTGCGTCTCCTAAGACAAAAATATAACCTACCCAAACTAGAAAGTGCATCTCCTAGGGGTGAAACTTCAATGATTCAAACTAGGAAGTGCGTCTCCAAGGGGTGATGTGTGATCTTCTAAATAGCCTTTGCGTAAGCAGAAGTGGCGCATTACACATGAATATTTCAAGCTTCCCAGCTTTGATATGAACATAGCTTTCATCCCTGTTTCAGACAAAGAAAACTTGTTAGTTTAAACATGGTGGTTGGTTTGTGGCCTTGACTTTGCGGCGATTGCTCCTTCACTTGCCAATTTCTCTGCCACCCTTATCACAGAAAATACCTCTTCTCCATTTAGACCCAATACCCTCTATCTGTTGCATTGCTCATAAACTGACATTTACCAACCCTTTGTGTTTCACATGAATCCCAAAGCACGTTAGTCGCCACCCACTCAGTGCATATGCTGTTCTTTCTCGACTTAAACCACTGGCCTTGGCCTTGAGGTCTATTGTTCCTTCATCTGCCATAATAACTTTGATTTCTGCTTGGAATACCTCGCTTGTCACTGGTTTACCACCCTTTTTGTCAATCTTTTCACAGAAAATACCTTTGATCCGTTCACCCTAGACCTCATTCTGTTGCATCGTCCGTGAATTGATACATACCAAGCCTTCGCATTTCAAACGAATCCCAAAGCATGTTGACTGTTACCAGCTCAGTGCGTTTGTTGTTCATTCTTGACTTGACGCTTTGATGTGTTCACCAGATCCCGTTTTGTTCAGTTGGAAAGCTTGGTGGCAGATTTTGAAGTCATTTCTCACGTGTTTTGACCACACAGACTCAGAAAGAGGAAGTAAACAAGAGTAAAGGAACATAGTAGAAGGACAATGGAAAGAGATGATTCCTAACAAGAAAGCTACAAAGTAGAAACCTATCGGATGTGGATACCGACTCTAATGACCTTGACATGCACATGTGGCCTATTCTGTTAGGCAAATCTGATGTCCAGCTCCCATTATACCCCCAAACTGTGAAACTGGGCTTCGCTGCTCTATCGTCTTTCACAATCATCGTCTGGTGATTTCCCATCTAATTCTCAATCCTCATTCGACTTGTGGTGACCGTAGGTTTTCACCATCAAGCCTCTCTCATTTGGTCTTTTCTCTCAACTCACCATCGCCTTATGGTGCCCGTGAAGGTTTTCACCAATAAGACTCTCTCATTTTGATTTCTCTCAGTTTTCATCGCCTTACGGTGCCTGTGAGGGCTTTTATCATCAAGACTCTCTCATTCTTCATTTCTTTCAGCTTTGGACCGGAGCGTTGCCCCTGATATGGTCCCCTCTACCTGCTCGCCTTGGCATCTCTCGAAGACTGATCGGAAGGTCTTTCTTTGGACCGTAATGTGGGCTTTTAGATGGGGTTAGAAAGAAGGGGTATTAAGGGCTCAAAACAATTTCAACATGGGTTCAAAGTTACAACTTTCGGAATCAAATTTCTCACAACAACCACAACTTCTGCCCGAGTTTCCTTCTTGGGGGCTTTGGACTTTTATTTTGGTGTGACTGAACCTCAGAGAGAGGCTGCCTACGTACCCTTTCGGGATCAAGTCAAACGTAGTTCATGTCATAGGAACTACTTTGTTGTTGCGATCCCTTTCTTCCACTTTTCTTTTCTTTCTTTTCATTCCCTTTCTTTTTTCTTTTCTTTTCTTTTCTTTTCCTTTCTTCTGTTTTTTTTTCTTCTTTTTCCTTTTCCTTTTCTTTTCTTTTCTCTTTTCTTTTCTTTTCATTTCTCTTTTTTCTTTCTTTTTCACTGCTTTTCTCTTTTCTTTTCCACTTACTTTCCCCGCTCGGGCTTACGAGTTTTATTATTGATTCCGAAAGAGGGGTATGCAAGAAAATAACCGAGGCTCAAAGGGGTAATGAAGGATAAAATGTTTGGATAGCAGAATAAAATGCCTTCGTCATTCCAATCTCCAAAACATGCCAAGTACAAATTACACAGTTAAACAAGTTGGGGAAAACACACATAACACCTTTTTGATTGATTCACATATTTGCCTTCTGTATTTGTCAATTACCTAGCACCATTGGACAACAGTCTCGGTACCACGAACGGTCCCTGTAGACTTGGGGTAAACTTGCTCTTGGCTTCAAACAGAAGTGGCATGATGCCGTTTAATAGGGTTTCTCTGTGTTCTATCTGCCCCAGTTTCACATGGTTCGGGCTTCAAATGATCTCAAAGTGCCTAAAACTGTTTTTATTTCCCTCACATGCCTCTGGCATCTTCAACATTGTCTCATGAAGATCAGGCTGAGAATTATGCTGTGCATGCCATGTCACTAAAGCTAACAGGAAAAGAAATGTGAAAGGAGAAGAGAACTAAAAAAATGACCAGAAGTAGCAGAAAACAGAGAATTGCATTAAACGGACGGTGGAAAGGTTTGAACAGCAAAACAAGCAAAATGACCTGGGGTACAACCCTAAACAAACCTAGATAACACCAAATGAGATACTACGACTAAAGGAACTAGACAAAATAAAAGGATAGAAGGGTTTGAGTTACAAGACAATGTCCGGATTACAACCCTGAAAATAACCCGGGCAACAGAAATGACAACAATCTAAGCCACCAAGCTCTTCTCCGATTGACCAAGCGATGGAGCGTCGTCCCAATCACAAGGCACATCATCTCAGCCACTGGGTTCCACATCAATATTGCCAACTTCATTTCATTAACTTCATTCAGCAAGTTCCCAAGAGGATTCGCATGCTCCCTGTCACTGTCATTGATCGCAATTACCCCTTCTTGAATCATTCTTTCTATTTCCTTTTTCAAAGAACGACAATCTTCAATGCTATGCCCTTGAACATTAGAGTGGTACATGCATCGTACAGTAGGATCAAAACCTTTTGCATGTGGGTCTGGAGTATAGCCGAGGAGCGGCTCAATCAGGCCAGAATGCCTTAACTTTTCAAACAAGCTCGTGTAGGACTCCCCAATTGGCGTGAAACCATTTCCTTTCCTTTGTTCTCTTCCCTGCCCCTGTTTTCGAGGGTTGTTAGGTGCTCGAGAATGTTGTGAAGGCAAGAATGCATTATGCAGCGTTGGTGCTCGCCATAGGGAGTGACCTGATGGTTGGACATATGACCGGATAATATTCGGAGGATAATACTGAGGTGGATTATGTGGAGCTCGGGGATAGGTTTGGGGTCGAGGTTGGTTGTAATATGGTGAGGGGCCCTTTGGACCAAGCTCTTGATTCAACTACTGCAACATCTTCTTTCTTTTTCTTTCCCAATACCCCTCCAATGCCGTTCTGGATAGCCTGGGTAGTTGCCTTGATTGCCGAATAGCTTATGATTTTGTTGGATTTAAGCCCCTCTTCTACCATACTTCCCATTTTCACTACCTCATTAAAAGATTTTCCCACTGCTGACACCAGGTGACCATAGTAGGTGGGCTCCAAAGCCTGTAAGAAGTAATCAACCATCTCGCTTTCTTTCATTGGAGGATCGACTCTTGTCGCTTGTTCTCTCCACCGGAAACCGTACTCCCTGAAGCTTTCCCCGGGCTTCTTCTCAATTTTGGTCAGGGACAAACGGTCCGGGACGATTTCGAGATTATACTGAAAGTGGCATGCAAACGCTTGGGCCAAATCATCCCAAGTGTACCATCGAGCATGATCCTGTCGCGTGTACCATTCCAAGGCCGCACCACTTAGACTTTGACTGAAGTACGCCATCAATAACTCATCCCTTCCCCCAGCTCCTCTCATCTTACTGCAAAATCCCCTTAGATGGGCTACAGGATCGCCGTGTCCATCGTACAAATCAAACTTTGGTAATTTGAATCCCGCAGGTAACTGGACATCGGGAAACAAGCGCAAATCCTTGTAGGCCACACTGACTTGGCCACCCAATCCTTGCATGTTCCTGAAGGATTGCTCCAGGCTTTTTACTTTTCGAAACATCTCTTCCTGTTCTGGATCCTTAAGCGGCTTATCAGTTTCCACCGGGAGCTCAAAGTGAGGGGTGTAGGAATATGGCTCAGGGGCTTTGAAGGTGGGCTCAGGAGGATAGTACTGGCTGTCGTGAGTTTGAGACAATGGCGCACTGGAAGATCTTTGCAATGTGGTAGGTGGAGGCGCTACAAAGACAGGGGTGATTGGTGGAGGAGGGTTTTGCTTGGGTGGTGGAGCTTGGGGAGGATAGGAGGTGGTGCCATAACTCTGTTGGTAGAAAGGGAAAGGTGAGGATGAATTCACAGGAGGAGGCTCCTGAGACTGAGCCAAAGGTGGGATATATGCTGGATTGGCGGGATAAACTGGCGCCGGCTGACCCTTAGCCCAGGCCTGATGCATCTCGGCCATCTGCTGCCTCAACTTATACATCTCTTCCCTCATTGCTTTGACATCTACCACTTCTACCTCTTTTGACGGGTCCATGATACTGGTATCTGATTCTTGGCCTGTCATGTTCAATTTGGTTTTTGCCCGGGTGTTGTAGGAATGGGTTGCCAGGACGCCAACTGCCTTTTGTCCTTGTGTTGTAAAGAAGAGTTACCACTTTAAAACCACAAACCAACCACCTTTCTGGAGAATGACATGACAAAATGAAACCATCGCGTTAGCGTTAGGGCATTTAACATATTGGTACCCGCACATTTGGGGAGTGAATAAGCAGTTAACAGTTCCTATTATGCTTTTGATCGGTCGCATGCGTCATCCCGGCTTTTTTATTTTCCTATTTCCAATTGCAAACTTTCTCTTCCTTTGTTTTTCTTCTTTTCTTTGCTTTTTTCCTCTTTTCTCCTTGCCTTTCTCTCCTCTTGTTCCTATTCTCTCCCTTTCTTGTTTTTCCGCTCTTTTCTTTCCTTTGCTCCCTTTCATTTTCTCTTGTTTGCTTTTATTTGGCGTCTTATTTTCTTTTGTTTTTCTGTTTCCCTCTTGTGTTTTTCTTTCCCTCTTTTGTTTTTCCTTCCTTTCTTGTTTTTCACCTTTTCATTTAGTTACGGTCGAATCCTATGGAGATTGCCTACGTATCACGACCCCGCGTGAATCAGACTGAGTGTAGTTCTGCAAATAAATGCGAAAATAAGGGAACAATTTTTGGGGAATTTTCAAATTTTCATTAATAACAACTGCGATTACAAAGCTATATGACTATTTGTTTTTCTTTTTCTCAAAAAGGGAAGTTACAGAAACAGACTCAAAAACAAAAATACAGACTCGATTAACTAGGAATACATCAAAGCTTCAACCCTTGGGGCCCGCGGGGCATCACTCGGCATCGCCACGGGCCTGCGCTAGACTGAGAAGGTTTCAATGTCAACTGGATCATCCTAGACAAGGAGGTCCAAGGGAAAGTGTGACTATTTAAAGAAAGTTGACTTATTGACTTAAAAGAAAAGTGGCTATTTTTTCAAAAATTTTATTTAAGAAAGCAAAGACTTGGTTTTGCAAATACGGCCTCTCAGCACTTCCGGGAGGGAGATTTTAAGGCTGTGCCCGCAAACCATTTAAAAATGACTCAGGGTGGCTGTTCTTGCAAAAATAGCCTTCCGGCGCCCTTTTGGGGACATTCGGCTTATTTTAAACAAGAATGGCGGCACCCGACTTATTTTGACAAAAAGTTAAAGTCTTGGTATTTTTGGCTATTTCTGAAAAAGGGTGGTTGGACCCGATGAGGGTTGCCTACGTATCTCACATCCGGTGAGAATCAAACCAGCGTAGTTCGGGAAAATAAACCTAACTATTTTTGAAAATAGAACTCTTTTGTTTTTGTTGGCGAACACACTATTTCTGTAAGCAAAATTCATTTTTCATGTTTTCTTTTTCACTGGCAACTAAACAAAAGACTCTTTTTTTTTCAAAACAAACTAAAAATAACAAACTACTTTTCTTCTTTTCTTTAATTTTTAAAAATCCGGCAGTATTTCGGCACTACTTGGATATTTGGTTTTTCAAAACTAGTGGTCACCCTCACTTAGTCCCGACACTGCTTATTTTCATAATTCACTCATTTAGACAAGCCGGTCAATATGCAAAGCCGAGCAAATAAATGCGCAAGTAGCACGTAAGATGCATCAGGATGGTCCATTATTTCAGGTCACCTGTCCTAGACGGACCCAACCCCTGCATTGAGTCCCCTAAGTCAAATGCACATGATGCAAACAAGTGTCCTACTAGGGATCCGCCATGAGGTTTTGTTCTTCTAGGTTTAAACCCTAGGTTTATAGGTCTAGACCTTGCTTACCCGAGCGGACAACTCGGGCCGAGGGGGAGGCAGCGTACCGGGGATACAGAAGCTCCGTCGGCTTTGCAACTTATCCAAACCTCGTTCTAAATGGGAAAAGACTCTAAACAGAAGAGAAGCTACACGAAGTGCACCCTTCTCCATGATGTAGAAGACTCAGAGAGAGGAAGGGATTCGCAACAGTTTCTATATAATTCAACAAATATCAAAGCGGTAAAACATTTCGCACATAGCATGGAACATGTAGAAAAATCAAATAAAGCCAAATATAACAATTTAACTGAGCTCGAATTCTTGAACCCTGAACCGAAATTATGGGTTCTTGTCCCCAGCAGAGTCGCCAGAGCTGTCACACCTCCTTTTTACTTACTACACCCCGCGAAGGGCATAATAAAAGGAGTTTTTCCAATTAAAGGAAAATCGAAACGGGATTCGTTTATTAAGAAGTTCAGAGTCGCCACTTGGGAGATTTATGGTGTCCCAAGTCACCGGTTGAATCCCGAATCGAGGAAAGGGTTGACTCTGTATTACAGTCCGCGAACCAGAAATTCGGGTAAGGAATTCTGTTAACCCGGGAGAAGGGGTTAGGCATTCCCGAGTTCCGTGGTTCTAGCACGGTCGCTCAACTGCTATATTTGGCTAAAAATCTGATTTTAATACATGTCATCCTATAGTGCAATTTTTAGAATTATTTACCGCTTTTAATTAAATTTTTAAGAAATTGAACGTCGTTTAAAACATGGTTTTGGATCACGTCACATGAAATGCACCCGGATCCTCGACACATTTTATTCAACGTTTTGGGATTTGAATTTGGGTCGCATGAAATGCACACACCGAATTTAGGAAGGTAAAATTAATAAAGAACGTGCCTAGAGCGACTAACGCGTTATTAACTTTGCGGGAGGCCATGAAAATTCGTTAAATGGCACGTCCCGAATTCTAAATATTTCAAAAGACATAATTAAATGAGGGCCACGCATTTGAGATTTTATTTGGCACGGCGCACCTCAATTCTATATTATGACAGAATCATGTTCCGTGTAACAAGCTACAATTTTAAGGCAACTTCTCTATAATATAGTTTTTTAAGAAACTAATCTAATCTCCTATATTAACAAACTATAATCTCCAAACCTGTATCTTGCCGTGACTACTGACTACTCATTACTTTTACATTTCAACTAACAAACAAAAGAAGAGCAAAATACATAAAGCTGAAAATTACTTGCACTATTTAAGATAAACCAACACATTTTAAGAGCAAAATTAACTTGACAAATTAGAACTAAATCCAACTCCCGCGAGACAGATACAAAGCCATTCATATGAAACAAATTCCTGGAAAACACAGACCAAATAGACAAACACAAATTCATTTAAATTCACTTGAACATGACAAGCAAGACAGCAACGGTTTCAAGGGGCAGTCAAATTTCTCTTTCTTTTAGTGCATGCACCTTTCGTACGCTTTCCTAGTACTGCCCTCACATGCCTTTTATAATATTATGCTATTAAATTCATTCCACTCCTAATGAAATTATTTAAAAAAAATGATAAATCCAAAATAACATAGAAAAAGAACAATAGTAAAAGGGGATAGAAAACAAATAACAAAAAAAAACGAACAGAAATATGAAACAACCAATTTAAAACAATGAGATGAAACAATATAAAATTTGAAAAGTGCACCTTTACAATACTGTTTCGAAGATCGACCAATCCGACAAGGAATCGAACAGAAAACGTGACAGCACCGGAATCTCGACGACCTTGACGGACTGAGCTCGACTTAAGAGACCAACAACAGTTAAAGGAGCTGAAGCTGCTACGTCTTATAGTAAAAAAGAAGCTGGTCGGAGATGGTGAAACTCCGGCGAAACGCCGGGACAAGGAGTGACCTAGTGGAGCTAAATTTACATGGCTTCAGAACTGATTTTACGAGTGGAGTAGAGAAGCCGAGCTGCTGCAGTTCACTAGATCTTTTGTTACGTTTCTGATGTGTTTGGACAGTTTTGGGGTGTGGTTTTGCTCGGTTTCGTGGTTGATTTTTGTGGCTTTTTGGAGATGAAGTCGGGTTTGTTTTTTTTGTTTTGTTTCAGAGAGCTTTTAATAGTGAGAAGATGCTCTGTTTGGGAATGAAAATGAACGAAAATAGAGCTGGGTTTGGAGGCTTCACCAATTGCTGACGAAGAAGAGCTCTAGCGGCTGAAGTGGGGAATTGGGGGTGGAACAATGGCGGATCCTTTTGGTGTCTAGGAATTGGGGATTGAAAAACTTAGGGTAGGGTTTCTATAATTGGGTATCTTATATGGAAGTGGGAAGGGATGATGGCCATTGGATTAGAAGGAAAATAGATGGCTAAGATTAAATCTTGCACTTAAATGGGCTAATGGGTTGGGAAGAATGGGCTAAGGGTAATTGGGTTGGACCATGTCATTTTGTGTCTCAATTTTGGGCTAAGAAGACTCCAAAAATTATTATTCAAAACCATAGCTAAATTCCTTTAATATAAGATAACTATACTACATGATGCAAAAACAAATTCTAATTAATTAAACTAAACTATATTGAAACATGAAACTATTATACATATTTTTTTTGTATTTTCTAAGATTATTTAAAGGTAAAAATAAGGTACTATTTTTGTATATTTTTTACTTTATGAAAGGTGCATAAAATAAAATATTTTTTTTTTTGTAATTTTCATTTTCTTGTATTAAAATAACGTAAAAGAGTAAAAATTAGTTGAAATAGCTATATTAGGCCTAGATTAAATATTTACTTGCTAAAATATAAAAAATATTGGGGAGGGTCAAAAATCGCATGTCTACAAGGGTGATTAGTGCTAAATGTGGAGTAAAAACAGTAAAGATAGAGCTAGCCAAAAATGATAATCGAACCAGTAAGGGATGTTCCCGGGCTCAGAACAAGCCAGTAGATACCTCGGGGCCAAGCCTCAAGCCTACCTCCGGCCTATCGAAGATAGTCTTATCGAGGGTAATCGGGAAGGGATAACAGATAAATATCTGCATACAAGGCTTTATACTGTCCATCTTGATCTAAATGACGAAGAACAAATGAAGAACAATAAAATGTTAGGGCGACCTCGGGGTCGAAGAACACTGATAATTTAGAAGAAAGAGAGAGAGAGAGAGAGAGATATTATTGCTTGTTGGAGAAGTGGAGCAACATTAGTCCTTTACAAGGTGGGGTGAGTCCCCCTTATATAGGCGAGGGGACTCAATAAAATATGAATATATTATTTACAAGAGTAGAAAGATGGGACGGCCTATCGCTCGTCATCTCAATAGGTTATAGATAGACCAGCCCTGTCAGGTGTAGCCATGCGCTCTGGAGTCATCTTCTCTTACCCCTGACCTCGAACCCTACTTCTTTCAATTTGGACCTTGATGAGCTCGGAGGTCGAGAAATCGATCACAACCTTCCATCCTCAGGGTCTCGAGGGAGGCTTCCCGAATTGTCTTGATAGCGAAAATCAAGTCTTCTGATTTTTACCGCGTACAGATAGTCTCCGCGCTTCTCATGACGAAGTGATGGGAAGCGATACTGAATCGTATCCTCGCAGCCTGATGTCATTCATGTAAGAGCATTAAATGCCATAGCCCCAGAAACCGCGCGGAGCCGTCGTTATACACGATGATCGAGGAGTTTACGAACTATTGCAGGCTCGTCCCTTCCGCTTCCCCAATTGGATCCTATAAAATGATCCGATCATCAGATGATGCTCATCTTTTCCCTTCCTCTAGGCTTGCAAACCGAAATCTTAATTTATTCGATATATTTTCGTCCTTCTCTATTTTTCTTTTCGGAAGAGTTCCCTCATCATTAATGGCTAGGACTTCCAGGAAGGTACCCCGTCGGAATGATACCGCATCATCGTCCCAGTCGGCCAGGGGGGTGATAGGACGGCCCCTCCTCTAGAGCAGTGGATCCCCTCCGAGTTCGATACGTCGAAGGACATCAGTGTCGAGGCTCCTGCGTCCAAGCCGGGCTGATGCGAGCACGTGTCTCGATATATTAGTATCGTGACTAATGTCGAAAGAGTGAATAGTGACTGCCGATGGAATGAAACAGCGACAGTGGAAATTCCTACCTCCGGCGAAGATATTACCAGTTTCAAGGAAGGCTTTCTTTGTGTATACACATACCCGTTCACCTTGGATCCCGACGAATCCGTGAAATCTCCCCCCTTGGACATCGACCCGGTGATCCTTGACTTCTGTACTCGGTATCGAGTGAACCTTGGCCAGATCTCACCGTCCTTTTGGAGGATTGTGCTGATGCTTAGGCATTTTACTAAGGAGATTGCGGGTGAGGTTCTTACTCTCAATCATCTGATCGGACTATACCGTCCTCGGCTGTACCGAGGCTTGATCAAGCTTCGGCAATGGTCCAAGAAACCTCTCTTTTCAAGCATCGATGAGGGGAAGGACCGAGGGTGGATGAGCAGGTTCGTTTGGGTGAGCACCTCGGACATCATCCCGGTCCAATGGATGCCTTTTCCCGCACGGTGGAACTTTCAGCGTAAGTATATCTTCTCCTTAATCGTTTCTCAACTTTTCTTTCGAGCATTGTGATAACCTCTCGGCAACTTTCTCCAGCTTCTCCTTGGCATCCTGAGGAGGTTCTAGACTTTGCGTGGTGGAAATAGCGCTTGGACAGAGAGTTCCCGTATCATCTCCGATCCTGGGACCTCGTGGTCGATAGGCGCTGGGTGGCCAAGAACCATGGTGGGGTTTCTTTTCTGTATATACCTTGTATTTTGTATTCCCTTTGTGCTTCATTCATCGTGTTGATGCAGGCCTTGGGGAAAAGACGTTGATGAGGCCACCCCCTGGTGGCGAAAAGGAGGCCTTGGGAGTCGGCACAGGCAGGAAAAGGAAAACAAGAGTGGCTGCTGCTCGACCTGATGAGGCCGCTGTCCCGAGCTCTGACCCGGATCCCGGTGCAAGCGGGAAAGAAGATGATGATGGCAGTCCACTGAGAAGGAGGTCGAGGACCAGCGAGAGGGGTTCGTAGGTACCCCGGACGGAGGCTGCTAAGTCCGCGACGGCTATGGCCAGCAAGGCTAAGGAGCCGAAGGTTGTTGGTGAGGACGCTGATGTAGTTTCGAATCGCTCGGCCAGATTTGGAGTAGCTTCTGCCAGCAGGTCTATGGGCTCAGATGGGAAGGAGTTCGGAGCCTTCCCGGAGCGTGGGCTGCTATTCGACGGGGTTGATAACCCGAACGACTTCTTCCGAAACTGTTCAGTTTCGTCGGGAGAATTGAGAGACGCCGGGAGGATGGTTGGTGCCACGGTCGAAACTTCCTTCGGAGAGGAAGGCACTTTTGCCAACATCCTCGATGATGTGCTTGACGGGGTTGATCTTGACGTGACTGACGCCGTTGATGCAGCGGAGAAATCCCTGCGGCAGGTGAAAATTTTTCTTTGAGCGTTTCCCTGTGCTCTTGGGCGTTATTCACCGCTTTTCTCAATTTCCTTATTATGCTGTAGTGCAAAGAGATATACGATCGTGTCATATCATAGCTCCATGAGGAGGCCGCACATCACGAGCAAGAGCGTGATGCCATTGCTTCGAGACTGCAAGATTCTGAGTCTCGAGGTATCCGGGGAGGAGAGGAGGTGAAAGAGCTTCGAGCTACTTTAGAGGCGGCACTCCGGGAGAAGACCGCTCTTGCTGCATAGGTATTCTTCTTCTTTCTTTCATATCTGCTCCTTCGCTCGGCATCCATATGAGTGCTTTATGTTCACATTTCTGTCGCTTTTATTTGTAATGAAGGTTTACCAGGGAAATTCTAGGATCACCGAGTTGGAAACGGAGGTTTTCGAGTTTAGAGAGCGGAATAAAAGTGCAGCTGGGGAGTTGTCGACGTCATCGAGCCTCCTTTCGGACGCCCGTAAGGAGATCGATGCTTTGATCGAAGCCAAGATTGGTTTGGAAGGAGATGCCGATGCTTACAAGGCAGACACAGCCACGGAGCATGCGATGGCCTGTGACATTTCCCTGGCGGCCGAGCAGAAACTGGTCTGTGCTGTTGATCATGCCAAGGCGAAAGGAAAAAGGGAGGTTCTGGAAGAACTCATGGCCCGGGGCTTCGAGCTATCTGCTGATCTGAAAAAGGCCCGTGAGACGGAGGAGGAACTGGAGCATCTAATTATTCCCAACAAGGGCGAAGAGTATAGCGGCGAGGAGTAATCTCCGAGCCCCCCTTTCTCTTTTTTTTTGTTTCATATGTTCTCCCTTCCGATATTGCAAAGATGTGCAACTGTTTTGTTTATAGAAAAGGGAGCCTTTATTCGGTAGTTCTTTTTGCTTCAGAGCACTGGGCATCGGACCTTCGGAGCCTTTTTGTATTTTGTAGCCGAGGTTGAGTTATGAGCTCGGGGAAACGTCGTATGAGATTCCCCGACCCCCCCTCCTGTTTTCACGAAACATGTGGGAGTCTGGAGTAGTTTCTTCATTGCATTCCCCAAGGGGAGTGTGATGTTAACACGACCAGAATTAATTGGCCTGTTTGGGCAATTTGGTCGGTTGTCGCCTGGCCCTTATATATTCGTCTATTCCTTCCCCAAGCGATGATTACTGCATTTTCTTGTTTGATAGGCTCATCTCTTCTGTAGAGCCAGGTACTTTTCGCGAGATTCCCCATTTCTCTGCTTTCAGCTTGGATACTCTTCCTCTCCCTGTTATTCTATCGTGGTCATGGCCGCTGCTTCGACGTCCGATGTTCGGGCGAAGAGTACTTCTTCCTGTATTCTGCCTTTGACTGGCGATGGCGGCCCTTCTCCGACATCAGGGGAGCGATGCCCGGAGCATACATCCCCGAGGGGCGTTGCTACACCGGGAAAACCTCCTAATATTCCCGATCGCCAGGGGCATGTGTCGAGGATTGCCTCTTCGGTGGCAGAAGAGGACATCGAGGGGATCAGGAGAAAATGTAGATGGGGGGAAGGCATGGTCGTGCAATCCCCTTCCCCCGAGGAGAACGTCACGACGTACGTCGAAGGCTTCTTGAGTGTGTACACCATTGTTCTCGAGCCAGGTTCCCCGGACCGGGTTGTGCTCGATTTTTGTAGAAAGTACCAAGTAACGCTGGTGCAGGTTCATCCTTTTTTCTGGAGCATAGTATGGTCGATGAGATACTTTGCTGACAAGGCCGGGATAGATTTCACTCTTAGCCACCTTATAAGGCTGTATCGGCCATTGCGCTTTCGAGGCCTGGTTGCTCTTCAGCGCCGGTCTACTCGAGCTCCCATGACCGGCGACCAAGAGGATGAAGACCACGGGTGGATGAGCCAGTTCGTTTGAGTTCGGACGACCGACGTTATCCTCGGAGAATTCTTACCGTTCCCTGTGAAATGGAGTTCCATACATAAGCTCTCTGTTCGAGCTGTCCTTTCTTTCCTTCAGACGAGGTAGGCCTCACAGCGATTTCTTCCCGTCTTTTGTTTGTAGCTGCTCATTGGTTGCCTGATGAGGTCCCGGGCTTAGCCGAATGGTCTCACAGATTAGCAGCATGCTAGACTCATGATAGGCACCGGTGGCGAGATCTTTCAAAAGTGAGGTGGGAGGCAAATTGTCGTGGTAGGTGTCTGGCGTTCCCTTTCCAATCTTCTCTTATTTTCTTTTTCGAGGGTAGCCTTCCCTTTGTTGATCTGCTTGGTTTCCCTGCTGCAGGCGCCGGGAGTTCGTTCGAGGCGAGATCGCCAATTCAAGAGTTGAGGAGTGCTGGAAAAAGGAAAGATGTTCCGTGGCGTGCGGAGGCTTGTGGTGAGGCACCTTCCCCGCAACAGCCGAGAGGAAATGATTCGGTCGGTCGGCCAACATTCGGGACCGAAGTTTTATTGGACATAGCTTCGGCCCTTGGTGAGGCTCATCGTTCTTGTCTTGCGGTGGGTTTTTGCTCGCGATAAAGACGTTCCGGCCCGGTATTTCCTTCCTTTTTCATCATGCGCTTGGCTTCTTTTCAGGCTTTAGATAGGCTCAAAGTCGAGCTGCTTCGTCGCGAGACCCACCTGCAGAATGCCCGAGAAAGGGGAAGGTCCCTCCAGCTTCTATGTGCGGTAAGGGAAAGCGAGCTCGCTTCTTTAAGGCGCGAGGTGGAACGAAGCCATGCTCAGGAGGTTCTCTTGGAGAGACAGGTATTACGCCTTGTTGGCTCGTATTTCCTTCACATCTCCTTTTCTACCTTTGCAGGTCTTTTGAAGTGCTGCTGTTCCAGTTAAAGGATAAAGCGAATGAGCTGGAGCAACTCTAGGGCGAGGTTGGTGCCGCCAACTGCGAACTTGCTGAGCCGCGGGCGCGCCTTAACGCTCATTTGGGGGCTAAAGAGAGAGTTCTAGCCGCGACGTTCGGTTTTTGAGACGTAACTTCAGGCTGCTCGTGCGGATGATTCCGCTCGGTCGAAGATGATCGCGAGGCTCTCATCTGAGCTATTGAGGGCGAAAATCAAGATGGCGGACGTCCGGGCCAAGGTCGTAACAAATAACACCCATTTGAGGCAAAAGATAGCTGCTTATTCAAAGAGCGCCGCCGTTGTTAGGGCCGAGTTGAAGAAGGCCCTTGATCGTGCAAGCAATATCAGGGAGTACGAGAGGTGCAAATCTCGGAGGAAGACCCTCGAGGAGATTCACGCTCGAGGTTTCGATCTCTCAGAGGAGATCAAACATGCCGAGGGAGCGGAGTTTGATGCCAAGTTTCTGATATCTGATGACGAAGGGGAGGCCGAGGGGCCGTAGCTGCCAAAAGGAGAATAAAGGGGGAAAAATGTTCCCTACCTTCTTTGCCGTGTATACACATATATAGATCCCATCATATGATGTGGACTGAGATTGTGCCCTGTAATCGATATATAATTAATAAGAAAAAAAGGGGGGACCCTGTAATTTGTAATTTTTGCGTTTCTGATCGCTGGAGTTTTGCCACCGGACTGATTAGATCCTGGAGTAGCCTTCAGGCTTGAGTTTCAGGTTCGGTCTCTGGGTAGGGATCCTGACTTGAGCTTATTTTATCCTCGAGCCCGTTTGGGCTGGGGAACTTCCGGGTTCAGTCTCCGAGTCGCGTTGCGCTTCGAGCTGTAATTGGCCTTTGAACCTTTCGGGGTCTCCGATTGGCGATAGTGTTTTTCGTTTCTCGCCCTTGGGCGTTTGGCAATTTTCTGGGTCCAGTCTCCGAGTCGCATTGCGACTCGAGCTGTAATTGACCCTTGTATCTTATTTGAGCTTTCAACCAGTGGTGGTAGCCTTTCTGCTGTTTGGTCATTGAGACCTTTTAGTATGAGGCCCGGAGGCTTGCTTAGCCGGCGACAATGGCACTTACGCTGTATGGTCGTAGAGACCTTTTGATATGAGGCCCGGAGGCTTGCTTAGCTGGCGACAATGGCACTTACGTTGTATGGTCGTAGAGACCTTTTGATATGAGGCCCGGAGGCTTGCTTAGTTTAACTATTTTGGATCCGGTCTCCGAATCGGGTTACGATTCGAGCTCACTTTAATCCTCAAGTTGTCAATTTTCAATTTGACGGTCGTAGAGACCTTTTGGTGTGAAGCCCGGGGGCTTTGCTTAGCCGGCGACAATGGCACTTACGCTGTTTGATGTGAGGCCCGGAGGCTTTTTGTAGGCTTTGTTTCCTCTCATTAAGGTCTTATTGATTATTTTTCCTGACCCATCGTCGGTTCTAATAGAACCTCGATTTCAAGTCGTAATCAGCGATGTTTTGAGCACCTCGGAAGGTTCATAGCCCATAGGTCGAGTAGATCGACGCTTTTTTGATTTTGGAGCCGACATGGTCGGGACTCGTTTTTTGCCTATTGAGGGAAGCCTGTGTTTTAACCGGTTCTTTCCGAAGTAGATTCAGAGGATTTTTTAGCAACAGTCGGGCGTCCTCGAGTCGCATTTTTTGGGATGTAGCAGCCGTTCCTACCGTAGTCGTATGCATTTGGCCGGGGCCATTTTTGATCCCGAGAAGCTATTTTAGGCGTCCACACCGAGGGTATGCCCTTTAGGGATTCTTTCAAATGCGACGTGTAGCCTAAACTGCGGGAGTTTTCATGCCTGTTGAGGTCTTACAGTTTATCATGCCTATTGAGGTCTTACAGTTTATCATGCCTATTGAGGTCTTACAGTTTATCATGCCTGCTGAGGTCTTACAGTTTATCATGCCTGCTGAGGTCTTACAGTTTATCATGCCTGTTGAGGTCTTACAGTTTAGGGAGAATAGATCAGGTTTTGCCGAGGCTGCCCGTTAGGGTCTTACAATTTTGGATTTTCCAGTGTGTGGCGATTGGCGACAGTCTCCGAGTCATCGAGTTCGCTTGAAGACAGCTTCTCGTGAGCTCGGAGCTGTTTTCCGGAGGCTTGGTGAGCCCGGAGTTCTGACCCTGGGGTCGTGCAAGTTGTCGAGTTGCTCATGGAGAGTCTCCGAATATATCGGATCATTTTAGGCCTGAATTCTGCCTTTCTATAGTCTTGGGGCCATATCGCGAGGGCTTTGTGAGCCCGGAACCTCGACCCTGCGGTCACGAGGGTGCCGAATTGATTAAGTCTCCAAGCGTTTCGGGACGTATTTGATGTAGAGGTTTTTTGCTGGGGATAAGCCAAAATATTTTTCTTCGAGGCGTCGAATGCTTGGAAAATACTCTTTGTTGCTTGGCGAAAATATAAGTTCTAAAATACATGTTGTTCCGTTGTTGTGAGTCTGGTCTACATGGGTGTGACTCTCCTGATTATCCGATGTGTTTGTATAGTTCCATATTGTAAAAGAGAGAGAGATCGCGAACTTGTTGGGACTCTTCCCTGGGGACGTGCAGTCCTGCTAATAATCTTGTTGGCGGAACCCTCTTCCTGATAGAAACCCGATCGAGGAAAGAATGCCAGGTGGCCCCATGGCGGCCGCGGATCCTCAAATCGGGATCCAGAACCACTGAATGCCTTGGCTGACTGCCTGCGTACAAATTAGCAACAAGAAAAGAAAAAGGGAAATGATAAAAGGATGCTGCGTTCCTGGGAGTATGCCCCTCGGCAGCCGTATTCCTCGTCCAGCCAAGCCGGGTCGAAGACGCGAGTGCTCTTACCCTTTGACCTTATTTGAGGATAACGCCGGTCATGGGCGTAAGGCGAGGAATCTCCCTCTGTCACTTGTAGCCAGATTCTTTGGCTCCGCGTCTATCGTGGAGTTTCACACCCTTGGAGGAGTAGGGCCGGGGTTGTGTCCCGGGCGACGTATTCGCCGTTGTCTGCATAAAGCGTCTGCATCCTTTGTCACCTGACGTATTAGCCTAAGCTCGGGCGGGCTGCGATGGGGAGGAAATTTGGATGTTGTGGCAATCGCCATTGGGGACACATCAGCGGTCCGGCGCGAGGGCGACATTGGTCCGGACTGTCCTATTGGCTTTGGCCCGACATTGTCGGTACATCTTTGGCTGATATACCTGTAATCATTAATGTATGTTTTATTTGAAAATGAGCTCGTTAATGCGATGCCGAGGTGGAGTCTCGGCGTCCTTTTTCCTCGAGCGAGAGGGTGTCCTTGGGGAGTACTCCTCGACATCGTCCCTTTCTATCGACGGGCACTCTCATTCTACGTTCTACGGATCTTAGCGGGGTGCCGCCATCCTTTAATGGTCGTGACGATATGCCGCAGCTTGCCGGCTCTGCTTTATTCGATTTCCCCTTGTCCGTTGAGCTGGATCCAGGTTCACTTGCTTTGCGATGCTTTGTGGCTACCTTTCTCGGATAGCATAGTTACTTCTCTCTTGGGTCCGTAACTCCGATCATTTCGTGACTCTCGTGGTGGGCCACGGTTTCCTTGGAGGAATTTTGGTCGAATAGGTCCGTGCCATCCGGAGTTCCCGGCGTTACGTATGGTGACCACTATGCTTGGAATTGTAACGTTGAAGTCGAACTTTATCGGGCAAGGTTTCCTTGCCGGTTGCATTTCGTTGCACCTGGTACCATTAGGGGTTCCTCGAAGGTGTCGTCTTCGAGCCATCGCCTTGTTGTCGCGAGATGCGCTGTGCCTCAGATCGTTTCAGTATGGCGAGCGGGTCCCCGAGATCGAATGTCGAATAATGAGGCCGCGACGTGGTTTCTTCCGGGGGAATTTCTTCAAATCTCCTCATCGGGACGAGCCCGAGTTCTCCGTTTTGGTGGTCGATGTTCCTGAACGGGCGTGCGTGAGTGGAGATGTACCTGTGAGGACTTGGGGTCCTGTCTTCCCCAGGGAATTTCGTTGTTTTTGACTTTCGCGAAATGAATCTCGAGATCGTATCTCCGGGAGACGGTTGTTGTAGGAATCTCCGCGAGCGTGAGTCGACCTTTTCGATAATGTCCTCTAGAATCCTTATCAATGCAGGATAAGTCGTTGGTTCGTCGTTGCCCGATACCTTGGATACTGTCTCGAAGCGAGTAGATATTTTGGGTGCTGTCGCACCAAGAGTCTCCGGGCGGCTCTGCAGTTGAGAGATAGCCAAACGTTGTTCCTGCAACATTTCAAAAAATAACACGAAGATCAACTTCCCATCCTACCAGGGCTGGGATTTTTCGGGTTTCCTGTCGGTTAGCGTGTTGCGTGCCGTTATTGAAGCGCAAGGCTTCGTTACCCCGCTGTGCAGCGTATGAATCCATATCCACTCGGACCGATCTAGATGCGTTATCGGGGTCCTGCGGTGTCGCGCCAGCCGTTAGGGTGGCCACATTGTTTTCCTTGCGATTTGTGGGGTTATCGTCCTCGATTTCCCTTATCGAGCTGACCATTAACCTAAAATCGAAAGGTCTTGGGCAAGAAAAAGCGTGAGAGATATCGTGCGTTTAAGTGACGAAACTAGCAAGAAAATAATCACTATTATTTTTAGCCCCACGGTGGGCGCCAAACTATTTACCATGAAAATGGTAACAACAATTAAATTTGTAAATGGGATTCTAAAAATATGTGATCTATTCCCGAGCTAGTTTGAAAGGGTGATTAGTGCTAAATATGGAGTAAAAATAGTAAAGATCGAGCTAGCCAAAAACGATAATCGAACCAGTAAGGGATGTTCCCGGGCTTAGAACAAGCCAGTAGAAACCTCGGGGCCAGGCCTCGAGCCTACCTCGGGCCTATCGAAGATAACCTTATCGAGGGTAATCGAGAAAGGGATAACAGATAAGTATGTGCATACAAGGCTTTATACCGTCAATCTTGATCTAAATGACGAAGAACAAATGAAGAACAATAAAATGCTAGGGCGACCTCGGGGTCGAAGAACACTGATAATTTAGAAGAAAGAGAGAGAGAGAGAGATATTATTGCTTGTTGGAGAAGTGGAGCAACATCAGTCCTTTACAAGGTGGGGTGAGTCCCCCTTATATAGGAGAGGGGACTCAATAAAATATGCATATATTATTTACAAGAGTAGAAAGATGGGACGGCCTATCACTCGTCATCTCAATAGGTTATAGATAGACCGGCCCTGTCAGGTGTAGCCATGAACTCCGGAGTCATCTACTCTTACCCCTGACCTCGAACCCTACTTCTTTCGATTCGGACCTTGATGAGCCCGGAGGTCGAGAACTCGATCACAACCTTCCATCCTCGGGGTCTCGAGGGAGGCTTCCTGAATTGTCTTGATAGCGAAAATCAAGTTTTCTGATTTTTACCGCGTACAACTTTGCTCGTTATTTGGATATGCCTCGTGTTTCTTTAGTTATGCCTGTTCATGTATCTACACCGGTGGGGGATCTATTGAGGTGGATCGTGTATATCGGTCGTGTGTGGTTACCATTGGAGGTTGTGAGACTAGGGTTGATCTATTGTTGCTCAGTATGGTTGATTTTGAAGTAATTCTGGGCATGGTTTGGTTGTCACCATGTCACGCTATTCTTGATTATCACGCTAAGACTGTGACTTTGGCGATGTGGGGTTACCTAGGTGTAAGGCCTCGTAAAATTTTGTCAAGGAATTTAAGGTTTTATGATGGCTAGATAGGCTAATGTGTTGGAAAACTTTGTGGAGTTGGTGGAATTTTTTTGCAGAACGTGGTATTTCTGCGGTCCATTATGTGACCACAAAACTGCTCCACTAGCCGCAGAATCGTCACGAAGTTGAATAGAAGAAGCTCAATTTTGAAGGGCATTTCACGGTCCAAATATGCGACCACATATCCATTTTGCGAGCCACACATCTATCGCAGAATCACCATGAGGAATTTCGGAGATCTGTCACAGACTGGACCAAGCCAACCCAGGTTTTTGAAGACCATTCCACGGTCCATTCCACGATCCATTCCGCGGAACGCATACGTGTTTTGCGGTCGCATCTGCGGTCGTAGATCTTTGTCTGAGGGTCCATTTTTTGAATTTTTCTAACCCGACCCTATTTTAATAAAAAACCATTATGGTCATTTTGGAAGGCATCGGACGGTTGTTTTAGAGAGAGGGGAAGATTTTGGGAGAGAAAAAGAAGCTCCAACCATCCTACTCATCCATTCTTGCGCAATCTTGAAGAATCAAGGAAGCCATCCACTAGGCCATCAACTATCCGGGTAAGAACTTGTCCTAAGCTTTCATGCAAGTTGTATAGGCCTAAGTAAGTTGTATAGTAGGAGATAGGCCATGCATTTGCCAATGGGAGGTGGTATGTAGGGTTGTTGAACTATTATAAGTAGATTATTATTGAGATTGGCTGAGGGAAGAAGGGATTACCTTTGTAGAGCCTTGTAATCGATTTTGCATAGTAGGTATTTGACGAAATTCCCAAAAGACTTATATCATGAGAATCTTTCTAATTATGATTCAAATTTTATCATCTTCCTGTAGATTGAAATTGCTAGGATATTGGAACGTTGTAGTAATTCTATGGAAAGCTCAAGCGAGGTATGCTGGCTAAACTCCTCTTGTTGAATCGAATTCCATGAATCCCTTGTAAGCCTCAAGCATGGTTTTCCCAAGCTCTTATTTCTTATGTTCCGAGCTGTTTATAATAAGTTGACTTATCCCTAATGAACAATCCAATTGCTCCTATCATATTATGCTCCCCTTCGGGAAAATGTTTCAAGCATGATTAATGTATCGAATGCTATGACTTAAATTCATGGTTTAATTGTAAATCATTTTGCTCTCTTCTGGGAAAAAAATTCAATATGTTTAAGACTATTATTACTCATGTATTTAAAGTCATAATTTCGAAATGCTCTTTATGTTTATAACCTATTACGATCCTTGAAAATGAAAGAATGAGAGTGTAGACACTGAAATTTTAACAGATCAAGATAAATCCTAAATTCAAGACAACTCTTGAAATATTAGGAGTCTATAGGTTACTTGGTGGCTACTCCACCCTAACCCTAATTCATGTCTATAAATAAGGCTATATATGTTCTTCAAAGACAATCTCAGCAATTCCATAAACTCTCGGAATATGCACAAAGAGATCAAATATGAGATCTCCGAAATTCCATGAAACTCTTGGAATATTCATTAAGAGATCAAAGACATGTCAAATATGTCTTGCTTAAATTCCTACATTCGAAAAATACGCCGCTAAGGCCCTCGAATCACGTAGAATAAAGCGGAGGGAAGAATCAAGGGATAAACAGAATTGTACCCGCATTGTTTATCAAAAAAAAAATGTGTTTCTTCATATTTATATTGTGGTTATGATTTATTTTTGTATCACAAATAATTTATTGCAAACAAATTGGCACGCCCAGTGGGACCAGTTCTGCCCTTCATCTCTTCCTCCTGCAAATCAAAAACTTCAAGTTTCAAGATTATCTATTTTGATGGTCGGGTACTTCAAGTCTCGTCTTCAAGTTTCAGCAAGCCTACACCTCGACAAACCTTGAAGTAGGGGGCATTTGTAGACACTGAAATTTTAATAGATCAAGATAAATCCTAAATTCAAGACAACTCTTGAAATATTAGGAGTCTATTAGGTTACGTGGTGGCTACTCCACCCTAACCATAATTCATGTCTATAAATAAGGCTATATATGTTCTTCAAAGACAATCTCAGCAATTCCATAAACTCTCGGAATATGCACAAAGAGATCAAATATGAGATCTCCGAAATTCCATGAAACTCTTGGAATATTCATTAAGAGATCAAAGACATGTCAAATATGTGTTGCTTAAAGTCCTACATTCGAGAAATACGCCGCTAAGGCCCTCGAATCACGTAGAATAAAGCGGAGGGAAGAATCAAGTGATAAACAGAATTGTACCCGCATTGTTTATCAAAAAAAAAAATTGTGTTTCTTCATATTTATATTGTGGTTACGATTTATTTTTGTATCACAAATAATTTGTTGCAAACAGAGAGTATGAAATATAAAACGCGGCCATCGAGCCAAGAACGAAGATTTACATTGTGTGGCCAAATGTGTCGATGAAATGGAAGATTGTATGAAAAAATATGAGATAAGCATTTTCTTTATATAATATTATTTTTGGAGTATCGTCAGGTCACCGAGGAAGGGTGGGTTGAAAAAACCTAAACCCAAAGCTACACGTGTCGGTGTAGGAGTGACTGAGGGATAAATTCCCGTGATGACATGTTGAGATTATTCTTCTTAATTGGGATGATTGATAGCTAGAAAGGACCATGTCTACCCGCACACATTGGGGTGAGACGACTTAGCCGATCGGGCGGTGGTCAGTCCCCATGGCATTTGCATGGTGGTGGTGTTTTGTTTCCATGTCCACCGCACACATTAGGGTAAAGACGGCTTAGCTGATCAGGCAGTGGTCGGTCCCCAGGCTATAAGCATGGTGGTGAAGTTGTGTTTGTATTTCCTCCCGCACACACATGGCTGAGATGGTTTAGCCGATCGGGCGGAGATCGGTCCCCTTGCCATAAGCATGGTGGTGTGTCAGTACCAAAGATCTCCCAACCTAAAATATTAGTATTTACATAAAGATTTACCTTGCTCTTAACTTGGCATTTTGATATTATTTGAGTTTCTTATTGATTTCATGTTTCTCTCCTTTTATGTTGGTACTATATTCCATGAGAGGGTATTTAACTTTACATATTAGTATTATTCCATGTGTACTAACGTCCCTTTTTGTCGGGAGCGCTGCATCTTTAATTGATGCAGGTGGTTCCACAATAGGAGGCATTGATCATTGATAGCAGTACACCTTCTTTTCAGCTGACTTGGTGAGCCCCACTTCCTCTCAGGGCCTTGTGTCTTTTGTTCCTTGTACATTGTATAGTCGAGGCGTTGTCATTGATACTTCCATACTATACTCCTGATATTTAGAGGCTCCATAGATATGTTGTGGGTTGTATTTTCATTTGGGCAAAAAAAACTAGAAATGTTGTAGCTTTCAAACATATTTCCACTTTTAAACTATGAACATGTTGTCATGACCCAAATTGGAGGGCCATGACTGGCACCCGGGCCATGCCTGTCGAGCACCAACGTACATTTTATCTAAGCTTTCTTATTATCTATAAGGGCCGACAAGATCAACATGAATGGTAGACATGAAACATGAACAACCAACAATGACAGATAATGGCATGAACATACATAACATGGGCCGATAAGGCTGTCATGAAGCTATATATAAGGTATGAGCTGTCATGCTACCATGAGAGACTATACAACAAAAATTAGCCGACAAGGCAATCCAAACTATACATGAGTCAACACCTGTCTATGAGCCTCTAAAGGAACGTGATGCAACATTGCCGGAACAAGGCCCCGACATACCCATAATGTCCATAACAAAAGTGCATACCAAGACCACGACAAGTCCGGAGAAGGGATCTCGCCAATAACCGCTGAACTAGGCAGCCTACTGTGCTGGGGGAGCTTCACCTACCTGTCTATCAGGATCTACAGCACGACATGCAACGTCCATAAATAAAAGGGACGTCATTACGAATAAATTGCTGAGTATGTAAGGCAGGAAAGCATAAATAAGAACACTAATGTAAACAGGGATAGAGAATATACAACATGTTGACATATGGGTACCTCTGAGAGCTACTGACATGAAATGCATGATACACACACACACACACACACACACACACACACACACACACACACATACACACATATATATAGTAGCTCCCCCACCACCATAGGCTCGGCAAAAACGTACCCAGCCATCATAAGGCTTGGTGGAATCGTACCTCGCCACGTGGAGCTCGGTAAAACCATTTGATCAGTGGTTGCACAATAGGTACCATACCCGGACGACTATAGCTCGGCTAGGTAGAGTAAGATAGCTACATATATATAATCCATGCTAGGCTTAGTGGAATCATATTCTGAACCTTTCGGAGTGACGTAAGATCGGTATCCTCTGTACATGTTATTAGGACTAACTCTTCATCATGAATCTTATAAGAATCAGGAAGTACCAACAACATTAATAACATAAGAATAAGAGAATCAACATCAACTTCAATTGTTCCATAAGAAAGGAAACAATGAAAGTACTGCTAGCTTCTAAGAGTGGAGTATCTTTGGAAGCTCTGATGAGTGGTGATTTTACCACTCATTCTAGTCTCTTTTATTTAGATTTTGCGTCCTTTAATTATAATACGAGATCATTTATGGTGTGTATTGTTATATTTTCAGGTAAATGATGCCATGAAATGATATGAATTAAATAGATGCGGAATTGAGCAAAAAACAGTGGAAAAATGCAAAACTCTTCGGTGATTCCGCATCTGCGGAACACTGGTTGCTTTTGCGACCTTGCATCTATGAGCAAATGGCTGCATTTGCGGAATAAGAGCTGGAAGGGAAGGATCGTATTTGCGTTCTGATTAGCGCATCTGCGGAAGCGCACCTACGCTTGAACTCCGCATCTGCGGTAGCGCATCTGCGCATGCAAGTCCGCTTCTGCGGATCCAGAGTTTCACTTTAAAGTTTGCATCTACGATAGGCGATTCGTATCTACCGAGCCGCACCTGGGAGGATGTGTCCGTAGGTGCGATCAACGGGCTTCAGACCAGGGCAGACTTGGAAATTTACATCTCTGCAATTCAAAACCCACAAATACATGACCTAGAAGACCTTTTGCATATCTTTGGCTTATTTTAAGTCCTAATACTAGAGAGAACAAGTTTTGAAGCTAGGGTTCTTGCACACACACTTGGGTCTTTAAGATAAAGCTTTTGATTGAGAATTTCTTACCCATTTATGTTCGATTCTTCATTTCCTTGCTTTGTATTGAATATCTAAGTGTGTAGTATTTATTTCAACACTTAAATCTTGTTTATGGAAATATTCATGTTTAAAGTGTGGATTAAATATGTTGTTGTGCTTATGTATTGAATGATTTTTATTTATTATGAAGTGAGTTATTTTTACTTTAATTATTCATGTTCTTTATGTTTTCAAAGGGATTAGCTAACCCTAGGACTCGCCCATTAACTTCGAATTAATTTTGGAAAAGATTATTTGGGGTTGGGAAAGATTAATTTACAAGAACGTTAGGCTTTAACCCACATTTTATAGATTCTACCTAGTGATAGGATTGAACTACTTGTAGCCATAATCGGTTGTGCTTAATCTCCTAATTGTTTTAGGGATAATTCAATTAGGAAGTCTTGTTTGTCTTTGGAAGAAGCTAATATAGAATTATTACCCGAGGCTAATTAACATAAATTCGCTCATATTTGAAAAATCGTGAAATACATTGGATCGTTACTTCAGTGTAATTCCTTGTGTATCCATACTTGTAGCCATTGATCATCTTACTTGCTTTGTAGTTTAGTTTACATTTTTGCATTTACTTATAAATATTTTCTCAAAAATCTTTCTAAGTGTTTGGCATTGCATAATAAGTGATCATTTCTTACACTCCTAATCGCCTACATATTGTTCTCTGTTGGATTCAACCCCGACTCATACTAGGGTAAATTATATTGCATGCAACCGTGTCGATTTACTTTATAGTAGTGGATTTAGACGTCATCAAAATTGGCGCCGTCGCGGGGGAACAATTTGGCGTATTTAGGTTGTTTTAGAAGTAAGCGTAAGTGCTTTGATCCAAACTTGGTGTAATTATCTTTCTTGCCTTGGTCTATCTTTCCTGTTTGTCTCTCCTTTATTTTCTTAGTTTTTTTATAAAAAATGGTCATCTGATGAAAATTGGTCGGATGGTAGTTGTTCATACTTTGATGACCCTTTTCCTTTTTTGTGGAGAACTCATGGAAAAATTGTTTAAATTCTCCTGGGGGCGGATTGTGCGCACAATCTCAAACCATGAGTGGAGTATTTGTGATAAGTGTGGTCGTCAAAATGGTCATTGGGAGTATTGTGCTTATTTGTCCTTCCCCTCCCCAAGCCCCCGCTATGATGATTCTACTTTTTGTGATGACAATGATAGGGATATGGAAGTGGAAGAAATTGAGCATGGTCAAAATGGAGAGTTCAAGCTCATGTTAGAGTGCCTACTTGAAGGAGGAAACAAAGAGCAAAGTGCCTTGGAGGAGATTTTGGAAAAAAGTCTTTAAAATGACTTGGCGCTTGAAAGGTTGAACTCACAAATGGAAGAAATGTCGGAAGCTTTAGAGGTCCAAAAAGCCTTGGAAGTGAATGATAGCCAAGAACCTTAGAGATTGAAGTCGAAAATCCTTCTTTGGCACTTGATCAAAACCAAGAAGAACTCTCAAATGTTCAAAATGAGAAGATGATGCTCATGTTGGAGACCATTCTTGAGAATGAGACAAGCACAACTTTGCACTCGAGGACTTGAAGCAAGTCTTGACTCAAAATGATGTGAATATCCGCACTTTGGAAGATCAAATTGAAATATTGGTTGATGCTCACTATGCCCACCAACTTGAAAGTGTGAAAAGAGGTTAAGAAGAGTCCAGCTCCAAGGAAGAAAGTGAGCTTTACTTGAGGAATCAGAATTGAACATTCACCCGACTCCATGCTTGTTAGTGATGCCAAGAAAAATATGGAATTAGAGTCGACCGGTGTAATTGAAAAGATGGTTGAGATTGACTATAGTCCAGGGGAAAAAGAGGATGTCAAAAATCTGGGAAGAATTGCAATTCGGAGGGTTGATGTCACATTCCAAGCATTTTTGAACATTGGATTGAGTGGTGATATGGGAATTGAACTGCACGAGTCAATGAGGGACTGCAAGGAGGAAAGAAAAAAGCCATACATCTTACAATTTGAGGAAACAAGAAGGCAAAATGACATTCCTCATTTGAAAGCGAAGAAATGCAAAATAAAGAAATTAAAGTTTGGCTTGATCATCAACTTACCACCCCCCACTACTCATGGTCACAAGCTTGATTCCAAGTTAGGTGCCCTATTCATATTATCCAAGTGGCGAAAAAAGTGGTAAAGTTGATCCGCGTCATGCCACGCCGTTAAATGCGGCGCTTGGTGGGAGGCAACCCATCGTTTTTAAAATTTTTGGTCGTTTTTTAAATTTTCTTTTTTAGAATAGCTTATTATGTTATGCTTGACTAATCTGCAAAGTTTCCGATTTTTTGGAGTTGAATTAAGGGGTTTGAAGTGTTGGAACAAGCCAAAACAGTGGCTGCCCAAATCTGCCCAGCTGAAGTATGGTGCAACCGCACTTGCGGACATAAGCACGCACGTGCACTCATGCAGAAGCAGAAACCAAGGTGCAGATGCGCAGAAATTCGTAGATGCGATGAAAAACTCGAAGAAGCGACTTCATAGAAGCGCTTCTGGAGTCGTAGGTGCGGGTATCGGGTTGGTTTAATGAAATAAACCCTCATTTCATCAGGTATATTCTAACCTTTTTTCCCCCAAACTCAAACTCCTCTCATCTCTCACACCATCTACTCTCCCTCGAATTCTCACGCACAAGACCACATAGGTACCATGTCTCTCATCTACTCCCTTCTACTTCTCTTTTCTTTTTCTTCTTCTTCATCTCATTTGTTCTGTAGTCGCGTTTTCAAATTTTTTTTATTTTTATTTTTATTTTTATTATCACTGTTAGTTTTAGGAGTGAGGAAAAATAGTTAAGAGTGTATGTGTGTGTGCTGCTAATGATGAAACAAATTTTTGGGAAGTCTGAGTACCAAATTAAACTGAAAAAAGCATATCATCATCTCTTCTTGTCATGTATTTTACAAATTGTCCAAAAGAAAATTGCTAGCTAAGTACCATAAAATCAAGTTTAATAGAGTCATCGGTTCACATAGTGCACTAATTTAGTATTTTTGAATATAAATTATGTGCTAAAAATCTTGTTAGAGAAGTAAGAGAGTCGAAATTTTGGGCTTTGGAACCCTTTGATGGACACCGCAGAAGCAAAAAAATTGCCGTAGATGCGGCCTCGCACCTGCGTTGACTGTTCCGCAGGTTCAAACTCTAGAGAGATGGGCAAAACTGCAGAAGCGAATAAAAACCTACAGAATCGAGACCGCACCTGCGATGGTCTTTCCGCAAGTGCGGAAACTGGGCAAAATTCCCAATTCTAGTAGCTTTGCATGTGGAGATTTCCCGGGGACCCGTTTCGACATGATTCTTTGGCCGTTTATAGAATTGTTTTTGAATTGCTTAACATGATCTACTTCCTGACTACATTTTTTGACTTTTTGAAGGATTTTGAGCTTAAATGGACTCAAACACGAATGAAAATGCTCCGCTTGATCATGAAATTGAGGAGGAGGCTGGAGAGGAACAATTTTATAATGCACGCTTCTTGTCTGCTGATTGTCATCGTCGGTATTATGATAATCTTCTCGCAAAGAGGATCGTGCTTGAAAAAGGGATTGCCGAGGATAAATTGGCCAAGCTGCTTCCAGAATTCTACAGTTGTCTACAAACCTCTGGCTGGTCGTGCTTCATGCCTACTCCGTACAAAGACAATGAGGAGTGGATATATGAGTTTTACGCAAATATTAAGCGTACAAACTTCTCCTACCAACAACTCACCATTAGAGACAAAACAGTGAGGTTTGGGACTGAACAAATCAATGGCATTCTAGGGATTCCTGACCATCCACTCGAGCCAGTGCGAGAAAAGGATCATTGCAACAACGGAGAATAGATTGTTTCTAAACTCTATCCCACAAGCATGACAGTAAAATGGGCCAACAAAAGAAGGGATTTGAAGTCGATCTAAAATCTACATCCTCTGCAACAAGGTATCACCTAGTGGAAATGTTTCAAATGTCTCATACACCATAGCCTTGATCATTGCATGCATCCTAGATGGCATCCCTGTGAATGTTGGCCACTATATCCTGAGGTAGCTGAGAGAGTATCTGCTAGACGACAACGCAGGGTTAATGTTTCCTTCGCTGATTACAAAATTCTGCAAGCTGGCAGAGGTTAAGGTGCGCAGCACCGATCCTCGGTTGCCAGCCGACAAAACCTTTCATCCGTTGAGAGTAACGGGGAGGGTAGTGCAGTAAAGAGCAAGAAGAGGAAATTCACTACTATTGTTGCCGGACCAGAGTCATCCCCACAGGTAGCTGTTCCTGAGGGACCATTTGGGATGCTAGACTCCCAGCTTCATCCATTCGTGACTTAGTGTCATAGCTCCCTATGGGCCCTAATCCTCCCATCATATGCCCGCCTACTTCACCAAGGAAGAAATGAAGGCTTACCTAGATTCATAGAAAAAGCAGGTAGAGTCTCATGACAAGATGGCAGCTACTGTTGACAGACTCGAGGAAGCCTATGGCAACTTGGCCAAGGCACATGTAGATCTTCAGTTAGACTTCCAAAAGGAGAAGGTGAAGAATAAGAAGAAGGGCAAGTTTATGATCAAGATATGGAGAGGCATTAAGGCCATCTTCAAATGGGGGCAGCCGGACAAGAAGATACCAGTTGGGGATGACGATGATAGCGAGGAATATTCCTTCATGTCGAATGATGCTGGTGATGATGCTGAGGATACAGATGATGATGAGGCCAAGAGTTCTTCACGACAGTGATTAGTCTTCCTCCCGCAGTCTGTTAGTCTGATGCAGACCTCAGGGAGACCCTCAAACTACTTTTCTTTTTATTTTGATATTGTGCTAGGAGGACACTGCAATGTTGTTACTTGGGGTGGCTTCAGAGAGTACACTTTGTATATATATTGATGCTTCAGTTGTGCCCTTACCGGACTTATTGTTGTGGTATGGATATTGTGTGCCCTTGCCGGGCTTGTTTTATTATTGCTTATCATGTGCTCTTGCCGAGCGTAGTTGTGAGTGGTTATATGTGTGCAGATTAGTCACTGTTTTTATTCTATTTTATTTTTCCTTCTTTATTTATTCTTTAGTAGTTTTAGTTCGTGTTATTTTTGCTCCTAGTATTAGTTGCTTTTGTTATTTATCTTTATTTAGTAGTTTTCATTATTTTATTTTATTTCTTTAGTAGTATTTCCTTGGGTTTTCCTTATGCTACGTTTCTTTCCCGGGGAACATTTTTGTGTTGAACCGGGTGACTTTTGCCTATGATGGATGGAGTGACGACTTTCTTAAGGGAATTAGTCTTGTTTTGTTATGTGGAGACTTTTGAATTATTTGGTACTAATAAAATTAGTCTCTTGTACGTGAAGTGTGAATTAAGAATACCCCTCCGAATTTTGGTTTTAAATTGAAAAAGTGAGTTGCATGGGGAAGAATAATTTTTGTAATAACTTTTTGGCTCTTTTGGTGACTCTTTGCCCACTAGTTGGAATGATATTGCTCTAGATGCTCTTATTAAGAAGTGAAATTTATCCGTCTTGATTAGTTCATGTGCCATGTGTGTTAGTTTTTGTTATAAATAATTCTTGTGTTTACTTTTATCATCTAGAACTTGCCCGGTTGGTCTTTCAATGCTAATGTTAATTATGTTTGGCTGGAGGGATGACATTAGGCATTCTTTATGATCTTTGAAAAAGCCTCTTTAGCCTTTCAAGCGTACCATTGCATAAATATTATCACTAGTTCACCCCATTTGAGCCTTTAACCTTTTCTTTGGCCACCTCATTACAAACCTTTATCCTTTTGTGAAATAATTACTCTTTTTGAACCTGTCCCTCCTTGAATATTGAGAATGAGGCTAAAAGCCTAAGTTGGAGGTGTTGGTATCAAATTGGAAATTGGTAAGGTTGTACATTGAGTGTAAAAATATATACCACGAAGTTGTTCATATGAAGTTACTCAAGCTCCAAAAAAAACAAGAAAGAGAGAAAAATATGTATAAATATAAATATGGAGTCTTGAGAAAATTAGAGAGGTACTTTAAGGTGGTTCTATGTTGGTAACTAGACGCCAATAAGGGCGATGTGGTTTAAAAAGAAGCAAAGTAAAAAAAGAAAGACAAATGTGAGTAGTGTTCAAGGAGAGTGTAGTCACTTGTATCCCAAATGCTTATCCGACCCTTCCCTAAAACTACATTACAAGCTTAAAAAGTCCTTATGGGATATCCTACCGAATGATCTTGAATAGGCGGCGAACTAAAATAAGGGCAAGCTTATGGCATGATATTTTGTAACACTTGAAATTCTTTGTTGAGAGTGAGTGTCTTTGTGCATTTGTCCCTTGTGTTATTTGTAAATATGGTGATTTTGGGACTTTCTTTCTTGTGAGGAACATGAATTAGGATGGATTGGTGACATTGATGTATCCCGGAATGAGTAAATTGAGCATATATAGTGGACTAGTGCTTTTGAGTCTCTTCTTGAGGCTTGTTGTTGTCACTTGATTATTTTGAAACTCCTTTGAAATTCTTGGCATTGTTTTTATATGAGGGAGTTATTTCATTAAGATTCACGTGCTTGAGCCTAATTATTAGCACCAACCAAATCCATAAGTATGGTGCTTAATTGGAGAATGTGATTGGTAAATGACAGCAATACTACTTGTGCTTTAAATGGTAGAACATCATCGAATTGTTGGTTTTTATTTGCTTTAGGACAAGAAAAAGCTTTAAGTTGGGGGTGTTGATGAGTGGTGATTTTACCACTCACTCTAGACTCTTTTATTTTACGTCCTTTAATTATAATATGAGGTCGTGTATGGTGTGTATTGCTAGATTTTTAGGTAAATGAAGCCATGAAGTGATTTGAGTTCAACTGAAGTGGAATTGAGCAAAAAAGAGTGGAAAATGCAAAATTCTTCAGTGACTCCGCATCTGCGGAACACTGGTCGATTTTGAGAACTCGCATCTGCGAGGAAATGGCCGCATTTGGGGAAGAAGACCTGGAAGCCAAGAATCGCATCTGCGATTTGATCAACGCATCTCCGGAAGTGCACCTGCGCTTAAAGTCCGCATCTGCGATCGCGCATCTGCGCATACAAGTCCGCTTCTGCGGATCCAGAGTTTCCCTTCAAAGTTCACATCTGCGATAGGCGATCCGCATTTGCGGAGCCGCACCTGCGAGGATACATCCGCAGGTGCGGTCAACGGGCTTCAGACCTGGGTAGACTTGGAAATTCACATCTCCTAAATTCCAAACCCACGACCTAGCAAAGTTTTTGCATATCTTTGGCTTATTTTCAATCATATGATTAGAGAGAACAAGTAGCTAAGGTTCTTGCACACACACTTGGGTCTTGAAGATTTGAAGCTTTTGATTGAGAATTTCTTACCCATTTATGTTCATTTTTTCATTTCCTTGCTTTGTATTGAATATTTAAGTGTGTAGTATTTATTTTAACAATTGAATCTCATTTAAGGAAATATTCATGTTTAAAGTGTGGATTAAATATCTTGTTATGCTTATGTATTGAATGATTTTTATTTATTATGAAGTGAGTTATTGTTACTTTAATTATTCTTGTTCTTTAATATTTCCAAAGGGATTAGCTAACCCTAGGACTCGCCCATTAACTTCGAATTAATTTTGGAAAAAATTATTTGGGGTTGGGAAAGATTAATTAACAAGAACTTGTGGCTTTAACACTCATTTTATAGATTGTACCTAGAGATAGGATTGAACTACTTGTAGCCATAATCGGGTGTGCTTAATCTCCTAATTGTTTTAGGAATAATTCAATTAGGAAGTCTTGTCCGTCTTTGGAAGAAACTAATTTAGAATTATTGCACGACGCTAATTAACCTAAAGTCGCTAATATTTGTAAAATCTTGAAATACATTGGATCGTTACTTGAGTGTAACTCCCCGTGTATCCATACTTGTATCTAGGTTAGTTTACATTTTTGCATTTACTTATAAATATTTTCTCAAAAATCATTCTAAGTGTTTGGCATTTCATAATAAGTGATAATTCTCTTACACTCCTAATCGCCTACATACTATTCTCTGTGGGATTCGACCCCAACTCATAGTTGGGTAAAATATATTGCATGCGACCGTGTCCATTTATTTTTTAGTAGTTGATTTGGACGTCATCAAGCTCATTCATTACATTATGTACAATCTGAGTCATGCAAAAGAAGGAAAGGGACAGCCTCACATACCTTGTATATACTGCCGAACCTCAGGCTATGCAAATGTCACGACTCCTTAGTCTACAATAAGAGAAATGACACTATCGTTATCGTTTAAGCATCGTATCTATTATGTATCTACCGCAACCTATTTTACGATGATATGGACAGAACCTCCCTTATTTATATGACTTCCCACAAGTTAAAACAATCACCACACAGCCCAAGCAACATCAATAATAATCATATTGAGCCTCCCAAACAGTCCAGCAACCAACAACATTACTAACAACCCTTTCGGTATATATCTCAAAAGTTCTAGCTTTAACGACTTAGCCGTAACTTGGATAATCTAAATACATTGTAGGGTAAGAGGTTCCTTAACTATAAATATAAAGAACAACTCCAATTTGACCTTAATCGACTACGAAATATCCCTCCAATGCTGCCACAAGAACAAGGAAGCGAAAGCAGCAATTAATTAGGGTTTTTCGGCACTAGAATCACTTTAGAATACTTGAAATCACCTAGGGTTGATATTAAAGCTTAAGGGAGTACTTTACAGAAAATAAACCACTTAAAACAGCCTCCCACATGAGTTGGAATAACACAAAAATCAGCAACAAGAAGAAAAAGAAACTTACTAGCGCCACGAGTAGGGAAGGCAATGGGGCTGTGCGGGTGCGGGGCGGGGCGGATTTGAACGTTAGCAGGGCGGTGTGGGTTTGAAATTTTGCGGTTGCGGGCGGGGCGGGGCAGGTCGTGGGTGGGGATTTAATATTAAAAGGCTAAATAATATTTTTCGGTTTGAGAAGCAAACTAGTGGCAGTTTCTGTGTATTATCCTTTACCTTATTCGATAAAAGGTTACCACCTTCACATTGATTTGATCAGATTCAATAATCAAGAGGAGAATTTATTCTTTATTATCTATTGTTGTAATTATTAAACGATCTTTTTTATTAAATGAAGCTTCAAATTTCATTTAACAAAATTCATATTTTGGTTTCATAGATTGTGTTTTCACTAATTAGATTTTTTTGTTTTTGTAATATAAGATACAACGAGTATTCTTTTTATTTAGAAGAGAGAAAAGGGTGAGTACCAATACAAATGGATAACACACTTTGGTTTTCTGAAACGGATAACACTTCATTGTTTGTTTATTACAGTCAATCCTCCAAGTAATAAAATATCGCCATAAAAGAATTCTATAGTATGAAAGGAGTTAATAACGTGCTTGTTAAAGTGGGATGAATTTTCTTATTTCTTCAAATTGGAAACAAAGATCTTTCGCATTTACAGTCTAAAATTGAAACTTGAAACCCCACGAGAATGGGATGCTAATTGTTAGAATCGTCCGAATGACTACTGTGCCACTATTATAAATTTAAAAAAAATTGTGGGTGCGGGGCGGGGCGGGTGAACGCGGGTGGAGTGCACGGGTGAATGCGGGTTTAAATCCTATGCGGGGTGGGGCGGGGCGGGTTTAAATTTTGCGGGTTCAGATAGAACCCGCCCCGCACCCGCACCGCACCGCTTGCCATTCCTAGCCACCAGATTCCTGACACTTGATTTGTGTTGTTTGCCCTTTGTTTGGGTCTTGGATCATGAGAGAACCTTGAGAGAGTGCTTTTAGGGTTCTAAGGTCTGAATATACTGAAAAAAGAATAACTTAAAATGGGTTTGAGGCGTCTTATATATATCCATATGTCTCAACCACCTATGTGGGCCCATAAAGAGCTGCTTGGCGCAGCCTCGCAAAAATGCAAATATCTCTCTACTTCGAGATTGTATCGATGAATGTTTGAATGCGTTGGAAAGTAGACTCATAGATCTTCTATTTGGAAGGTAGATCACCCAGTTTCCAAGTAAATTGGGAGAAAATCTTAGTAACATGTGACCTAAAGTTTAAGTAAAATTATGAATGTAAGTTGCCGCAACTTTTGTCGACTTTTGTTTCATAACTCGTTTGACTTAGAGACTTATGATACGGATTGTTTACCTTGAAAATGGTAATAACAATTAGATTTGATTTTGTGGTTCTAAAAATGTGTGATCTATTTTTATGCTAGTTGTTAATAAGTAGATGCTAGGTGACGAGGTTAGGAAATAAGATAAGAGCCTGAAGATAGATTTAGAAACCAAACCAAATGGTTGAGAATTGGGGCCTCGAGCTAGCGCGCACGGGGCCTCGATGTCGAGTCAGACGCCCGTATAGGGTCAGTTGATGAAGGATTAACAACTATTAGGGTTGTGATTGCGGCTCTTTATGACTAATAACGAGCAATAAATTAAGAACAATTAATGAGATATAATAAATGTGAATAAAGCAACAAATGTAAGCAAAAGAGCCAAATAGAGAGTATGTTTGAGTTAGAGAGCAGAAAGAATGTTCTTGTATTGAATGAAAAATGTTGTCTTTTACTAATGACAAGGATCCCCTTTATAGATGAGGAGAATCCTAATACGGTACAAGTGCATTTATTACAAAGATATGAGGTTGGTACAACTATTCTGAGCTAGCCTATAGGCTAGGTCAGCTCTAGTCATGTCCTTGGGATCTTCCCGCTAGTGTGTCATAACCGATGCTTCATACTGCCTCGGGGCTGATCTTTGTAAACCCGTAGGATCGAACTTCGAGCCTTTCAGGGGCGGCCCCTTAAGGTGCCCTAATGATCATAAAGTCGAGCCCTCTGATTTTACCGTATATAGATAGTCCCTTCGTTTCTTAGATTAAAATGATAAGAAATGGCTGTGACACCGATCTTCTCGAGCCTCTTGTGATGACGTCATGCTTATGACGTTAGCTTTTGCGATAACTGAGGCGTCCCATCGGTGCGTCTTTTATTCAATGCAGCGCCATTTTATATCATCAAGGCCATGATATCACCGACGATCCGTCTCCCAAAGGCATTGATTGCGCCTGTCGATACGTTTCTCAAAAAGGGCATTGATTGCGCCGTCGGTTACGTTCCCCAAAAAAGGCATTGATTGCCATCGGTTATGCTGCCCTATTCTTATAAATGGGGGCTTTCTTGAACCCAAACTTCATTCCATCGCTCTTCTGCTCCTTTCTTCTTTTCATCCTTATCCAACTTTGTTTCCTATGTTTGAAAACCGTGGTCGTAAGGTCATATGGCAGTGTTTTCATCAGTTATGCCATGACTCTTCCCCAGGGCTTTCCCCCACTGAGTGGGACTGCACTGGTTTGTTGTTGTTGTTGTTGTTGTTGTTGTTGTTGGCCCGAAATGATGAGAGAGAAATCTCAAATTATCCTCGCATTAAAGGATATATGGACTATGAACTTCTACTCATCTCTCTTAACTACCCCGTGCAGCACTTCACTCATTTTGCTTTCCGTGGAGTGAGGTGGTGCTATCTACTAACTGTTGCATCCCGCACAGGCGCAACGTCTCAAGAAGTGGCTTCACAATAGTGGCACTGGTAGACCCATACTCGCCAAAGTTTTCACCCAGCCACTTCTTCATCTTTTTCTGCTTCTTCGTCTTTTTCTGCTTCTTCTTCATCATTTTTTGCTTCTTCCTCATCCTTGAAGATTCCATTTGGAAGGTCGAGGTGGGGCCCCATGAAATGATTCTTGAAGGCATTGCTCCCGAGGATGTACCCCCGAGAATAGATTAGACTTTTAGCCGTTACTTTCGCTTCTTTGTTTCTGTGTACGGACCCTTCGTAGGCTTTTGTAATCATGTGTAAGGTCCCTTCATGGGCTTTTTGTAACCAACATTTATTAATGCAAAGAAGTTTCTTTAATTTGTCTCTGATTTATGTTGGATTTTCCTTTATTTGCATTTGTGAAGAATCCAAGTACATGACTCTACCGATTGGTTCGAATACCGGGCCCGGGTGTAGGTATTTTCTCGGCTCCTGAATGATTAGTATAATATCCTGTGGAGCCCTTTGTCATCCCTCGGACTAAGCTCGGGTTGGATAGATACAAGCTTAGGCTGCCGGGACCCCCAAGTGAAAATAGGGCTTCGAATTTATAAAACGAAACCTAGCCTTTCAGACCCCGTCAATAGTCCTCGAGGGAGAACTCGCTCGGACGTCCGATAATAAAGATAGCCTTTAGGCTTTCGAAAGCAGTCGGCGAGTGAGAGTCCGCTCAAGCTCGGGCGACCTGAAAACTTGCTTTGAACTTAGAGCGAAGATAACCTTAAGGCGTTGCAGATAGATCCCGGACGAGGGTTCGCCTGGGTTTGGATAGCCCCTGGATTAAAGTAATCGAGAGGACGTTTAACTGGACCCAAAGATAAGAAATAGCCCTAAGGTGTTATTAGTAGTTTTTGAGTGAAACTTGGCTCGGGCTCAAGTAGCTCGGGGTCCGGAGGATCGGGTAAATGACCCGCACTTGCAATAGCAGAAATCCTCGAGGTAGGGTACCACCTCGAGGTCAAGCCCATATGAGTAGGTTTTTAGAACTTATCTTCTTTTTGACAGTGGTCCTCGAGATCGGGTACCATCTCGAGGCTTGTAGTGATATCAATGGCTCCTTGTAGCCTATCTTCTTTTTTGACAAAGGTCCTCGAGATCGGATACCATCTCAAGGCTTGTAATGACATCAATGGTTCCTTAGAGCCTATCTTCTTTTCGACAGAGGACCTCAAGATCGGGTACCCTCTCGAGGCTTGTAACGATATCAATGGATCCTTAGAGCCTATCATCCTTCTGATAGAAATCTTCGAGATCGGGCACCATCTCGAAGCTTATAATGACTTTTATGGCTCTTTAGAGCCTACCTTCTTGTTTGATAGAAATCCTCAAGATTGGGTACCATCTCGAGGCTTAGTTGGTATTTATGGATCCTGGGAGCTTGTCTTCCTTTTGATAGAAATCCTCGAAATCGGGTACCATCTCGAGGCTCGTTATGATGTTTATGGCTCCTCGGAGCCTGTTTTTTTTTTGATAGAAATCCTCGAGATCGGGTACCATCTCGAGGTATAGTCGATCCCGCCGGTACGTTTTCCCAAAGTAATAGTGGTTTAGTCAGTACCTTTTAATTGGCCTTTGAGGCAGGCGGACAGTCATCGTTTGCTTCTATATACAGGCTTTTTTTTCTCCTTTGAGGATTCTGCTATCCTGGGTATCTTATTCTTCTTCATAGAGTTCTTCTCTCTGCGTTAAGTCCTTCACCATTTTAGCTTTGGAATCCTTGCTCAAATTCCCACTCCATTCCTCTGATTTTGCCATAGTTATGGTTGCTGCGCCAGGATCCGTTTAGTAAGGAGAAGGAAGTTCTGTCTTTGATCCCTGCCCGGTTGGTGGCGCGTTGCCGGAGTCAGGCGATCCGCCCTCAGGACATTTCGTTTTGAGAGGGGACCTTCCAACGGGAAAACCTCCCAATGTTCAGGGCAATTGGGAGCATGCTTCGAAGCTTACCTCTCTAATAGGAGAGGGGCATCTTGAGTTAGTGAGGAAAGATTGCAGATGGGGGGAGGAAGTAGTACTGCAGGTACATTCCCCGAAAGAGAGCATTATGGACCGCACCGAGGGGTTTCTGAGTGTATGCACATACCCCTTTACGCTAGGCCCCCTCGATAGGGTTGTGCTCGAATTCAGTCAAAAATATCGGGTTGCCTTGGCACAGGTTCACCCGTCGTTTTGGCGTATAGTACTGATGATGAGATTCTTTGCGGAGGCAGCAGGGCTTGATTTTACCCTTAGTCACCTTATCAGGCTGTACCGGCCTTTTCACCATCGAGGCCTGCTAACCCTGCGATGCCGATCCGCCAGGCCCTTCGTTGTCAATAACGAAGAAGATGGGGACCGGGAATGGATGAGCCGATTCGTCCGAGTACGGACTATGGATATTATCCTGATGGAGTTCATGTCGTTTCCCGAGGAATGGATTTTTGCAAGAAGTGGTACATTTGCGTCTTTGCTGTTTCAGCTTATTTTGCTTATGGCGGAGACGGGTCCCGTAAATGCGTTTTTCCTTCTCTTTGTGCAGCGACTTCATGGACGCCACTCGAGGTCCCCGACCTGACGGATTGGGCTCGGAAATTGGCAATCCATTCGACTCATGATGGTCGTAAGTGGCGAAATTTGTCCAAGGGCAGATGGGAAGCAAAGCACCACGGTACGTGCTACGCGATTTTGCTCTTTCTTTGGAAAGCATTCCCCTTTTAAGCGCATTGATTCCGTCTTTGTAGGTATTGGCGAGTTCTCTGAGGTGAGATCGTGCCTTCCGGAAGAAGGAGAAGAATTATCAGTGTCGGGGCCGAATAATAATAAGTGAAAGGAGCCCTCTCAGGGTGATAGTGCTTATAGAGAGGCAAGCCCACCCCGGAGGCTTAGGGAGGACGTGTTATCTGAGTCGGCAGCGCCCGAGGCCCCTAGTTTTAGGAAAGTGACCTTCCTCGGTTGTCATCCTTTTTTTCCACCGGAGGTTCCTCGAGGAACGAGGGTTCTTTGCCGCCTACTTCTTCTCCCGTCGAAGGTAATTCAAGGGATACTCGAGGACAGGGGCCACGTAGGTCGGGAGACCATATGCCGGCCAGGAGCGGTTTTACCGGGGCTGATGGGGCCAGACTGGTAGATGTGCGCTCGACCTTTGAGGAAGCTCAGCGGCTCTACTCTGTGGTGAGTCTTGGCCGGTCTTGTTGATTTCTTGGTTTTTGCAACTTTCACTCTCTTATTGAGTTTATCCTTCATAGGCTTTTAACAAGCTCAAATCTGAGCTGCTTCTTCGTGAGGCCAGGCTGCAAAAAGTCGTGGATGGGGAGAAATACCTTAGGCTCCTTTGCGATGAAAAGGAAGATGAGTTGGCACACTTGCGGTATGAGGTGAGTCAAAGCCTGAACTATGAAAGCTACCTCGAGGAGCAGGTAAATTTTGTTCTAAGGGGTGCATGTTCCCTTTTCTATCCCTGAGGTTGATGTCTCGTTCATTCTAGTTGTAGAAGAATGAGGAGGACCTGGAACACCTCGAGAGTGAAATTGGCCAAATTAAATGCCAGTGTGATGAATTGAAGGCTTGGGTGGACGCTCAGGTTGTGGTGGAAAAGGCCGCTTTGTCCAAGGCTTCCGCCTTCGAAGTTCAACTTTGCGTAGCTCGCAAAAATGGCTTGGTCTGAGAGGTAATGATTACAAGGCTCGATTCTAAGCTTCTGAAGGTGAATGCCGAAGTTGTGGATGCTCGGGCCGAAGCCGTAATGAGTCGAACTAAGGCCAATAAGAAAGTGGTCGTTTATTTGAAGGATGTTGTCGATGCTCGAGCTGAGCTGAGGAGGGCTCTTGACCGTAAGGGCAGAAGCAGGGAGTATGCTCGGTGCAAATCTCGAAGGGAAACCCTTGAGAAGATTCATGCTAGGGGCTTTGACCTATCGGAAGAGGTAAAGCAGGCAAAGGCGGATGAGTATGATGCCAAGTCCCTTTTGTCTGATGCCGAAGATGATGGGAAGGAGGCCAGTGGGCCACGGTCCCTAAAGGGGACGTAGGTTTAGGCTTTTTTCTTATTAATCTTTGTATATGGTGTTCCTCGAAAACCTTGTAAGCGAAGATTTTATGCAATCATAAAAGAAAACCTTTTGATTCCATTCTTCTTCGTATGTCTTTCTTTGTTTTTAATTTCGACGCTCTGTCAACGATTAGTCAAACATATTGGGCCTTGGGAAAAAAAACCTTAGGCTTTTAATATGGACTTTGAGGCTCGTCGGGCTGGGCCATAGGCTATCATGCGTCTGACTTCAGGCTTTTTGACTATGTTCGATCTTCGAGGTTTTGGATTTTAGGCTGGCCCTTAGGCTCTTACACACTGGGTCGGTGTGACCTTTTAGTATAAGCCGGTGTTTAAGCTCTTATGCTTTTGCCCTTAGGTGCATTCATTTAACTATTTTGGATTCAGCCTCCAAGTCGCCTTTCGACTCGAGCTTTGTGGATCCTTTAGTTTTTTATTTTAAGGCTGGCCCTTAGGCTCTTACAGGTTAGGTCGGTATGACCTTTAATATGGGCTGGAGGCAGTGGCTCTTACGCATTAGGGTCGGTACGACCTTTTGTATAGGTTGGCGACAGTGGCTCTTACGCAGCACGATCGGTACGACCTTTCGCATAGGCTTTATTTCCCTCGTTTAGGACTTTTTTGAAATTATGTTTGCCTGACTCTTTGATGGTTCGATAGAACCTCGATTGTGAGTCATTATGTGGCGATGATCGAGCACCTCAGAAGGTTTTCCTCGGTGGCTGATTGTTTCGAAGCCTATAATTTGAAGCTGACATGGTCGAAGCTCTTTTGCCTATGTCGAGGGTAGCCTGTTTTAACCGGTTCTTTTCGATGTTTTTTTGAAGTAATTGAAGGCCTGTGATTTTATAGCGATGATCGGGCATCCCCGAGTCGCGTTAGTTTGGCCGGAGCCTTATGACCGTAGTCATTTATGTTTGGCCGGAGCCTTTTGGTTCCCGAATGAAGTAGTTTTGATGTCTATATCGAGGGTATGCCTTTTTAGGGGTCTTACAAGTTCGAATATACAGCCTTAACTTTATGGTCGGGGTAATGCCTTTTTGTAAGGTCTTACAATTTTCATGCCTTGCTTGAGGTCTTACAGTTTTTCTTGCTTGGTACAAGCATGGTTCATGCCTTGCTTGAGGTCTTACAGTTTTTCTTGCTTGGTACAAGCATGGTTCATGCCTTGCTTGAGGTCTTACAGTTTTTCTTGCTTGGTACGAGTATAGTTTATGCCTTGCTTGAGGTCTTATAGTTTTTGTTATTGCCTTATAAAGGTCTTTACGAGGTCGAGGTTTCCCGCATGGGGTCTTATGGCCTCGGATTTTGACAAGTCAATGGAATTGCAGCTGACGATAGTCCCCGAGTTTTCGAGGGTTTCTTGACGCCAGTCCCCGAGTATTTGGGACGTCAGTCCCCGAGTATTTGGAATGTTTTTGGCTCTGGAGCCGTTTTTGTGAACTTTGTATTACCTTGTTGAGGTCTTACAAGTTCAGAGCTTTTTGACCCGAAGATCGTACAATTTTATGTTTTTGACGCCAGTCACCGAGTGTTCGGAGCAATTTTAGCTCTGGAGCCATTTTTTGCAAAACTTCCTTGAAATGTGAAACACTTTTGTTGGAGAGGAAAGTATTCTTTGATTACTTGGTACAAGTATACATGCTTTGCTTGTTAAGGGCTTTATTGTTCTATACGGACACGGTTCATTCGACTGTTTGGCCTGGTACATCGTTTTCCTATTAAGACCCCTTCTAGCATATCTTGGCTTCTCGAGGAGGTGACCTTCCGGGGGGATGCCTCCCAGTATTCGAGGTTTATTGAAGAGAAGCCTTAAATACTTGTTGAGTCTTCCTTAGGTAACATAATAGATGTTGCCTCGTTAAAAACCTTGCCGATAAAACCCTTCTTGGGATGAAACCCGATTAAAGGAAAAGAGTGCAACACATGCTTTTGAAACCTAAGGCCTTCAAGTTGGGAAGCGATTCAGCTGCATCGATCGAGTGCCTGCATACAGGTTAGCGCATAATCCGAATCAAAAAGGGGAGATGATCATACATTAGTGCCGGCGGTGCCTTGAGTCTTGATATGCTTCGATTGTTTGCTTTGAGGACGCAGTACAGTCCGTTACTTGTTTTAGTCGGGTGTAACAAAAAGTATAGCTTGTTATTGCTATTGTACCGTTTGCTTATCCGTTGGCTCCTTCAAAGGCGGAGGTATCAGAATCGGTGCCACATCATGTACCACAAACATCTCTTTCGCTGCGTGTTGTTCTCCATAGACGGTTTTTATTCCATCCTTTGTTGGGAACTTCATCATTTGATGGAGAGTGGACGGTACTGCTCTTATGCAGTGTATCCATGGCCTTCTGAGCAAGGCGTTATACCTCATGTCTCCTACGATGACATGAAATTTGGCAGTTTGGGTTGTGCCAGCCACGTTGACCGGGAGGGTGATTTCTCCTTTGGTTATTTTGCTTGCCATGTTGAATCCATTGAGAACTCGAGAGGCGGGCACTATTTGGTCGAGCAGTCCAAGCTGCTCCACCACTCTCGATCTGATAATGTTAGTCGAGCTACCTGGATGCACAAGTACACGCTTAATATAAAATGTGTTTACAAGGAAAGAAATTACCAATGCGTTGTTATGGGGCTGAGATAGAGCCTCAATATTTTCGTCACTGAATGTGAGTGCATCCTCGGGTTTGCTTCTCCCTGGTGATGGATATTTTTGTTCTCCTGACCATGGGTTCTTGTGGAGGATCGATGCTTCCAAAGATCACATGGATGACATGTTGAGGTTCATCTATTTCGTTCTTCTTAGCCGCCTCTCTTCCCAGAACTCACTTTTGGCTCGGTCGGTGAGGAATTCTCGGAGATGACCTTTACTGAGTAACCGAGCGACTTCTTCTCGGAGATGTCAGCAGTCTTCGGTCCTGTGACCGTGTGTGTTGTGAAATTCGCACGTTAAGTTGTGGTTCCGTTGTGAAGGATTTGATTGTACAGGTCTTGGTCATTTGGTGTCTCTGATTTTACCAATGGCGAATACGATGTCTGAGATGTCGACGTTGAAGTTGTATTCTGACAAGCGGGGTGACTCCATCGGCCCTGTGTGCCTGTCGAACCCGGCTCTATTCCTGAGCCCCCAAGGATTCTGACCTCGATCCATCCTCCGATCATTTCGAGGTATGTTGCGCCTTGGGCGTTCCTTCTATCTTCAGTATATGGTTGGTATCTTTCTTTGTTTGGCCTCGGCTCCTTTGCCGGAAGCCTGCTAGGATGTACTGAGCCCGAGAGGGCTCCTAGTTGGTCGTCCTTGACCCTGATATTTGATTGATATCGTTTGTGGACATCTGACCAAGTTATCGTGGGATATTCAACTAAATTCTCCTTTAGCTTCTTTGAAGCTATTGAGCTTCGCTCGTTCAAGCCTTGAGTGAAGGCCTGCACTGCCCAGTTACTAGAGACGGGTGGTAGTCCATTCGTTCCATTTGGAAGCGAGATACGAATTCCCACAGCATCTCGTTGTTTCTTTGCTTGATTTTGAAGACGTCGGATTTTCTTGTAGCTACCTTGATGGCACCAGCATGTGCCTTTATAAAGGAGCCTGCTAGCATGGCAAACAAATCTATTGAGTGTGGATCTAAGTTCTGATACCACATCACCGCCCCTTGATAATAGGCTAGATTTATGTAATTTGGCGATTGTTTATGCCCCAGCTTGATTATGTTTCAATGTGATAATATAGTTAAATGATGAAAAATGGGCCTAATTGTGAATTTCACACGTTGTAGGAGTAAGGAGCTTGTTTGAGGCCTTAAAGCTGTGATTGGAGCTACATTGAAGCAAGAAAAACCCCTAGGAGCTGAGTACGCAAGAAGACAAGAAAAAGAATAGATGAAATGAAGGCTTGGACTAGCACGACCGCGCTAGCCCTGATGGTCGAGGCAGAATGATAGGGCATATGCGCGATCATTAGCGCCGACCGCGCTAGCCCAGTTCCGGAATAGTAATTTTCAGGGGTAAACTTGGAAGTCCGGGGGTAAATTCACTTAACCTATAGAAGGTCAAGCTCGCCCAAGGATTGATTATCAAGGTTTTCATAACTTAGTTGAAGGCAAGGAGAGGCAAGAGGCGAGTAGGATAATTCAACATCGAGTTCTTTCGTTCTTCCTTTTGTTTTTACGATTTGTGATGACTTTGAATATTGTTGTGATGAACACTAGTATGAGTAGCTAAATATTTAGTCTAAGGTTTTGATGGAACCTATTGAAGGATGAACTTCTTGTTATGCTAATATAGTTTGCCCGGTTTAATATCTATTTGTTCAACTCTGTTCTTATTGTAGTTACTTTACAGGATCCTCAATTAGTTGTGCCTATTTAGTGTGCATAACTCGGGAGAAAGTGCATATTTAGGTCAGTTGTTGAACAACACCACTCCCAAAGTATATGAGGGATCAATAACCGAGGGTTTAAAGGCGGGATTAGGGATAACGAAGTCTTGGGTGTGATCTAAAGTGAGCTATAATAAACAAGCCAGCTAGTGTATCTCGGGAGAGTGCGTCTAGTAAATTATTGTGATTACTCGAGAGATATTTACGGTAATAATAGTGCTCATGATTGATAGAGATGATTAGGCAAATCTATGTGAAGCATAACCGGAAGGGATTCCATCAATAGGGGAAATCATAACCTTAGAACCTTCTCTTAATTGTTTACAACTTAATCATAGTTAGTTTTCAGCTCTTATTTACTTTCATTCGTAGTTAATAGAAATACCATCAATTGTTATTTATAACGTTTGGGAAGTTGATTCCGTAGAATTTAGTAAGTCTAACGAGAGTAATTGATAGGTTAATTCCTTGTGGGTTCGACTCAGGGCTAAATACTCAGATTATATTTGCAACGTCCGTGTGTCCTTTTTATAAGTCATAGTTGGGCGTGACCAAATTTTGGCGCCGTTGCCGGGGAATTAACGGTGTTATCAATTATAATTGAAAGAAATACAAAAATTCTTAGTGTAGTCAGTTTTCTCTATGCCCAATCTATACATTGAAATTTTAACGTTTGTTGACTTGGTTGTACAGGTGGATGCCTAGAAAATCAACGAGAACTGGTAAAGTATTCGAAGCTCTATCAGATCCCGAAAAAGTTTTTAAGGCCTTGAACCGGGCCAACCGGAAAAGCAAAAAGCAACAAACAATTGAACAATTCGAACCGAACATGGGAGATCACAAAAATAATCCACCTGCACCTATAGCGCCACCGGCACCTCTTGTGCCAGAGGCTGCTCTCTATGACTGGGCACAACCCACAGCTGAAAATCTAGCCACAGCGATTGTAGTCCCGCAGATACAGGCTGAATCATTCCAAATCACGAATAACATGCTGCACTTGTTGCAGAACGGGGGACTATTTTCGGGGTCACAAGTCGAAGATCCTCAGCAGCACTTGAAGAATTTCCTGTCAATCTGCAAAACCCAAAGGCATCCCAACGTAAATCAGGAAGCAATCAAGTTGTTGTTCCCATTCTCAGTGACAGGAGCTGCCTAGACCTGGCTAAACTCACTCCCCATAAATTCCATAACAACTTGGGAGGAGTTGGTCAAACAATTCCACAACAAGTTCAACCCACCCAACAAGACTGCTCAACAAATTGATGAAATTTTGAGTTTTAAATAGAGACCAATGGAGACACTGCATGAAACATGGGAACGCTTCAAGGGGATGCTAGTTATATGTCCGCACCATGGTATTCCAGATGTGATGTTGGGGCAGCGGTTTTACATGGGGTTGTCAGATAGTGTGAAGAACATAGTTGATGCTTCAGCTGGTGGAGCATTTTTGAGCAAAACATGGAGAGATGGACAGAGTCTACTTGACAAGATGGCACAAAATTCGGGATGGATAACAAGGAATGCACCTATCACCCTAGTGGTTCACTCAGTCCCTTAGATCGATCCAACTCTATGGCTGAAAATATTGCCACCTTATTGACACAGATGAGTATACTCACCAAAAGGTGGAAAAGTCAGGGCAGAAGCAGCAGGTACACATAGTAGATACTACCAATGGGGGCTTGTGCGCATCTTGCATTAGTCAGCCAATTGGTATCCAGTGGAATGCAGAACATGATCATCATCACTACCCTGAAGACATGAATTATGTGTCTAATTATGGAGGCCAGAGACAGGGTGGTCAAAATTGGGGTCAGCAGCAGTAGCCATACAGGCCAGTCCAGCCACAGTTCAACAAAGGAAACATGGGAGGTATGAGACCTTCTAATAATATGGCACCTTACCAAAGGCCACAGGGATACAATAATCAAAATCAGCAGAAGGGGTATCATCCTCCTCATCAGCAGCATGGTGGACGGCAGGAAGATGGGTTTGCTAGACTTGAGGCAATGATGCAGCAGGTTATTAGGTCTAATGCAAAAATCAGTGAGAGAGTAGATGCACATGATTCAGCTATCAAGAATATTGAAGTGCAAATGGGACAAATTTCGATGTCTCTGAACAATCGTCCTCATGGGACATTACCTGCAGACACCCAGATAAATCCAAAAGACCAAGGCCCGAAGCAGCTGATGGCAGTGAGTCTACGCAATGGCAGAGATTTGGATGTAGATCAAGAGAGGGCTCGAGAAACCAGACAGGATGAGACACTCATACCAGTGCCCATTGAGCTGGATGAGTCAATGAAACTGACAGAGGTGACAGTCCAGCCTGCCCAAGAAGAAAATAACATTCAGATTGAGACTGAAAAAGAAGCTGAGACAGCCCGGGAACCAGTAGTTGAAGTGGCAGCTGATAAAGAGCAATCCCAAATCATTGGGAAGAAGAGACCTCCTGCACCATTCCCTCAGAAGCTGGCTAAGTACCAAAAAGAGGAGCAGTACAAGAAATTCTTGGAGATGTTGAAACAAATCCAGGTAAATATTCCATTGATAGATGCTTTGAAAGAGATGCCTGGGTATGCAAAAATGATGAAGGACTTAATGTCCCAAAAATTTGATTTCCAAGACTTGGCCACGGTGACTCTTACTCAGACCTACAGTGCAGTGGTGACTAGACCAATTGCGGAGAAGCTATCTGACCCAGGGAGCTTTACAATTCCCTGCACTATCGGTAATTTTGCTTTCGCTAAGGCACTTTGTGATCTAGGGGCCAGCATAAATCTTATGCCCCTAGCGATTTATAAGAGGCTGGGGATTGGAAGAGCTAGGCCTACCTCTATGTTGTTGCAGCTAGCTGACAGGACTATAAAAAGACCCTCTGGTATCCTGGATGATGTGTTGATTCAGGTGGGGAAATTTGTGTTCCCTACAGATTTTGTGATCTTAGACTGCAAGGTGGATGAAGAAATTCCCATAATTTTGGGAAGGCCGTTCTTGGCCACTGGGAGAGCTCTCATTGATTGTGAGACTGGGGAGCTCAAGATGAGACTGAACGACGAAGAGATAACATTCAATGTGCAGAAATCTATGAGGCGACCAAGTGAATTCGCCAATTGCTCTCTTATTGATGCCATAGATGTAATTGTAGAAACTGATGATGAGATGTTGACAATTGAGGACCCCCTGGCTGCATGTCTGATGAATTTAGATGAGGTGAATGGAGAAGAACTGGCAGAATGGGTGTTGACATTAGAGGGCAGAGGGTTCTGGGATAGAACTCTTGAATTTGAGCCCTTACACTTAGAAAATAGAGAAACTTCTCCAGCTAAGCCATCCATTGAAGAACCACCAAAGCTGGAATTGAAGCCATTGCCAGCCCATCTCAGGTATGAGTTCCTTGGACCTGACTCCACATTACCTGTTATTATCTCATCCAGTTTGTTAGATGTGCAGGCACAACAACTCTTACAGGTACTCAAGGAGTGTAAGACTGCCATTGGATGGACCATGGCAGACATTAAGGGGATCAACCCCGCCTACTGAATGCATAAAATTCTGCTGGAAGAGGGACACAAACCTTCCAGGGAACATCAAAGAAGGCTGAACCCCGATATGAAGGAAGTGGTGAAGAAAGAAGTAATAAAATGGTTAGATGCGGGAATCATTTTCCCAATATCTGACAGCATCTGGGTTAGCCCAGTGCAATGTGTGCCTACGAAGGGTGACATGACGGTGATCAGGAACGATAACAATGAACTGATCTCAACACGAACCGTCACGGGCTGGAGAATTTCCATGGATTACAGAAAGTTAAATCTAGCCACCCGAAAAGACCACTTCCCACTTCCCTTCATTGATCAGATGCTAGACAGATTAGCAGGGAGGTCACAATTCTGTTTTCTAGATGGGTACTCAGGGTACAATCAGATCTCTATTGCACCAGAGGACAGGGAGAAGACCTCCTTCACGTGCCCATATGGTATTTATGCCTTTCGGAGGATGCCCTTTGGCCTATGTAATGCACCCGCCACATTCCAAAGGTGCATGATGGCCATATTCACTGACATGGTAGAGGATATAATGGAGGTATTCATGGATGATTTCTCAGTGGTGGGGAACTCGTTTGATGAGTGCCTCATAAATCTGACTCGTGTGTTGAAGTGGTGTATTGAGACTAACCTGGTTCTTAATTGGGAAAAGTGCCACTTCATGGTACAAGAGGGCATAGTCTTGGGGCACCGGGTGTCAAGCAAGGGAATTGAGGTGGATCACGCGAAAGTTGATGTGATAGCAAAGCTGCCACCTCCAACTTCAGTCAAAGCAATCAGCATCTTCCTCGGGCACGCCGGTTTCTACCGGAGATTCATAAGAGACTTCTCAAAAATTGCCAACCCTCTCTGTAAGTTGTTAGAAAAAGATCACCCCTTCTTTTTTTTGATGATTGCAGGGTAGCATTCGAGGAGCAAAAAAAGAGGCTGGTCACAGCACCAATCATTGTTGCCCCCGACTGGGAGCAGCCATTTGAACTCATATGTGATGCCAGTGACTACGCAGTGGGGCAGTGCTGGGACAACGGAAAGACAAACTAATGCATCCAATATACTATGCAAGTAGAACGCTGAGTGGAGCCCAGTTAAACTACACTGTGACGGAAAAGGAGATGTTGGCGGTGTTGTTTGCTTTCGATAAATTCAGATCATAACTGATTGGCTCTAAGGTAATTGTATACACTGACCATGCAGCTCTCAGGTACTTAATTAAGAAGAAGGAATCGAAACCTCGCCTAATTCATTGGGTGCTGTTACTCCAAGAGTTCGACCCCGAAATTCATGACCGTAAGGGCACAGAAAATCAAGTCGCTGAGGTTGAAGACATTCTGGAATCCTTTCCAGACGAGCAACTACTCGCAGCCAATCTTGAGGAAGTGTCATGGTATGCAGACTTTGCAAACTACCTGGCATGTGGTATAGTTCCCTATGATCTTTCGTCTGTACAAAAGAAAAAGTTTTATCGTGACTGTCGCATGTATTATTGGGATGAACCTTACTTGTTTCGAATATGTGTTGATAATATGATCCGGAGGTGCGTCCACGAGATAGAACAATCTTCTATTTTGCAGGCATGTCATGCATCAGCGTATAGAGGGCATTTTGGAGGAGTTAGGACAGCTGCGAAAGTGCTAAAGGCCGGGTTCTTTTGGCCAACAGTGTTCAAAGATGCGCACCAATGGGTGAAGGGCTGCAATGAATGTCAGTGAATGGGGAACATTTCCCGGCGCCATGAGATGCCCATGAACCCAATTCAAAATGTGGAAGTGTTTGATGTCTGGGGGATTGACTTCATAGGCCCCTTCGTCAGCTCCTTTGACAATAAGTACATACTTGTTGCTGTAGATTATGTGTCCAAATGGGTAGAAGCTGCAGCATTTCCCACTAATGATGCAAGAGTAGTGGTGGGGTTTTTGAAGAAGAACATATTCACCCGTTTTGGGACACCGAGAGCCATTATCAGTGACGGAGGCACCCACTTCTGTAATCGAGCCTTTGAGAAGCTGCTAGCGAAGTATGACGTGCGTCACAAGGTGGCAACACCGTATCATCCGCAGACAAGTGGCCGGGTGGATGTGTCTAATAGAGAAATAAAGAGTGTATTGACCAAGACTGTAAAGCCACGAGAACTGATTGGGCGAAAAACCTAGATGATGCACTATGGGCTTATAGAACTGCTTTTAAAACACCAATTGGTATGTCACCATATAAGTTGGTGTTTGGGAAGGCCTGCCACTTGCCAGTGGAACTTGAACATAAAGCTTGGTAGGCACTGAAACTGCTGAACCTAGACATTGAGGCTGCGGGCACAACGAGAATCACTGAATTGCATGAGCTCGACGAGTTTAGATATCTGGCTTTTGAAAGCACAAGGTTGTACAAGGAAAGAATGAAGAAGTTGCACGATCAGAACATTGTTGAGCGACATTTCAACCCCGGGGAAAAGGTATTGCTATACAACTCAAGATTAAGGTTATTCCCGAGAAAGCTCAAGTCACGATGGTCTGGTCCATTTCGAGTGGTCGAAGTATTCCTTTCAGGGGCTGTGGAGATCGTCTCGGAGAAAGACTCTCACATATTTAGGGTCAATGGGCAGCGATTGAAGTTATATGTAGGTATGAGTGAACCAAAAGAAGTGACAGAAATCCAATTAACAGAACCTCAGAGGTCGAGCGAGCCTTAAATGCGCTTGTCTGCATCGTGCCGCGATGTTAAATCAGGCGTTGGATGGGAGGCAACCCATTGAATTGTTGTAATCGTCATGCCACGACATTAACTAAGGCGCTGGTTGGAAGGCAACCCAACGATAGTAGTAGTTGTTAATTGTGAGTTTTTAGAACGTGCTAACCAATGCAGGTGACAATGGGCGGGTGATAAGGCCATCGAAAGTGGTAAGAACAGGTGAAAAACATGGGAAAAAATTCGCCTAGGAGCGCGCCCGCGCTACTGGCCGCGCATATGGGCAAACATTCTGCCTGGGCTCAAAAATATTAGCGCGCCCGCGCTCGTGAACGCGCTACTGGCCGCGCTACTAGCGCGAATATTGGGTTGTGTTTTGCCTGGGCTAGCGCGGTCGCGCTCGACCGCGCTAGTTCCGCCCAAAATATGACGAGTTTTGTGATATATTTTCTGATTTGTTTTAATTTTTTTTTGTTAACTTCTCCTTAGTCTAAAGTACCCCTTGCTCTATAACTCAAGATTAAGGTTATTCCCGGGAAAGCTCAAGTCACGATGGTCTGGTCCATTTCGAGTGGCCGAAGTATTCCCTTCAGGGGCTGTGGAGATTGCCTCGGAGAAAGACTCTCACACATTTAGGGTCAATGGGCTGCGATTGAAGTTATATGTAGGTATGAGTGAACCAAATGAAGTGACAGAAATCTAATTGACAGAACCTCAGAGGTCGAGCGAGCCTTAAATGCGCTTGTCTGCATCGTGCCACAATGTTAAATCAGGCGCTGGATGGGACGCAACCCATTGAATTGTTGTAATCGTCGTGCCACGACATTAACTAAGGCGCTGGTTGGGAGGCAACCCAACGATAGTAGTAGTTGTTAATTGTGAGTTTTTAGAACGTGCTAACCAATGTAGGTGACAATGGGCGGGTGATAAGGCCATCAAAGTGGTAAGAACAGGTGAAAAACATGGAAAAAAATTCGCCCAGGAGCGCGCCCGCGCTACTGGCCGCGCATATGGGCAAACATTCTGCCTGGGCTTAAAAATATTAGCACGCACGCGCTCGTGAATGCGCTGCTGACCGCGCTACTAGCGATATTGCGATAGTGGCCGCGCATATTGGGTTGTGTTCTGCCTGGGCTAGCGCGGCGGCGCTCGTACCACGCTACGACCGCGCTAGTTCCGCCCAAAATATGACGAGTTTTGTGATATATTTTCTGATTTGTTTTAATATTTTTTTTTGTTAATTTCTCCTTAGTCTAAAGTACCCCGCCCCCCTCCCTCATCTAATAACCCTCCCCCTCTTTAATCCCAAACCCAACGCCCCAATTCAAAACACATCAGAAAAAGAAAAATAAACCCTCCCCAACCCCTCTTCTTCAGTGATTCCCTTTTCCCCTTCAAATCCCCTCTTCAACAAATCTCCATCTTTGTCAATTTTCCCCAAGTCTCAAGCCACATTCCCCGCTATCTTTCTTCTTTTCTCTCCACCCTCTATCACTACAGGTTTGAGTCCCTTGTCTATTTTTTCTTTTTATTTTTATTTTTTTCATAATTTCGTGTGTTTTTAGTGTGGCATTGATGTAGTTGTTTTTCTTTGTTTTTGAGTAGTGGAATTGGTAACAGATGTTGTAGTCTTTGTGGGGTGGTGAGATTGGTTGGGTGTTGCTTCACTTGGTTCGTGATTTTTGAAAATATGGTGGGTTTGGGGTGGTCCAATGCTTGAAATAGGTTGTGGGTACTGAATGCCCACAAGGTGTTTGTGTATATGCCTTAGTGACAGTAATAGTGTACTTGTGACCAATTATGTGTGTGAAGTCTGAGTAACCGCAATGCGTCACAAGTTTGTGTTGGGCTGCGCTAATATGTTTCTGCTCTTCAGGTACTATGGCTCCACCTCGGAAACGCCACGCCACAGGTGCCTCTTCTAGTAGCCAAGCTGGCTCGTCCAGGGCAAGAGGGGCAGCCCCTGCTCGCCCCTTTGATAGCAGCAAGTTTGTCTCTGCTAAGGCTCAGGACCGCTTTGCGGAGAAGGCCTCTAAAAAGCTGATTCCGGAGAGGGGAATTGACATAGGATCGGTCCAGCTACACTTACCTCACATGTACACTGATCTGGTGAGGCGTGGGTTGCAAACTTTCATTGAGGAGCCAGGCGAGGGCAATGTAATGGTTGCTAGGGAGTTTTACGCCAATGTGAAGGAGCATGTCGATGGCGTAGTCACGATGCACCGGAAGGCGGTGAATGCCTCTGTCGAGGCTATACGGACGGCATACCAGCTGCCCCCTCCCGTGGATCCTTATGATGACTTTTATGAGGGGTATGGCAGAAAATACATGCAATGGGAGTTGTTCTTTGAAACAATCTGTGCACCCGGAAAGGAAGTTATCTGGATGAAGTATGGTAAGAAGTTCCACTCCTCGGCACTAACTTTTGATGGGAAGTGATGGTTGAATATTATCAACAACCGTCTGATTCCGTCCTCCAACACTACGGAGGTGAATGGTCCCCGAGCGGCCTTGATTTGGTATTTCGTCAATGGTCACAATTTCGACGTGGCCTAAGTGATTCATGAGGAGATGTTCATTCGCTGTCCAGTCAAAAGGTATGGGTTCTTCTTCCCTTTTTTGGTCACTATACTTTGCAGGGCAGCTAGGGTGCCGGAAAATCTCGCGGTGGATGGGATCGTGCCAAAAGACCGCAAGTTCTGGGCAAACAAGGTAACCAATGGAAAGGAGCAGGTACCAGCAGGTGGTGAGGATAGTAGTGACTGTGATGACTCTAAGGATGAGGAGACTGTGCAGGAGGATGTGGGGGCCGAGCCACAGTCCCATGATCAAATTGCTGCAGCTGTAGCACCATCTGGGACTGCAACATCTTCTGGAGCTGCCCGGGTATTCCGTTTCACCGCTTTGGAGCAGGAGGCGGCTGGGTTGCGTACCTCAGTCACTGATTTGGGTGATCGCGTAGACGCGGTGGCTGACCGGCAGGTGAAGTCGGAGAAGAAATTCTTAGGCTGGTTGAGAGCTCTGGGTCGGGCTTGCAATGTGAACCCAGACACCGTCTCCGATCAGGAGTGATAGTTCAGGGAAGTTCCTTCACCTCACTGTTCTTTAAATTTTTATGCCATGAGGACATGTCTACATTATAAGTGTGGGGTGGGGGATACTTCAATGTATATATGTATAATTTGACTTATTGATTTTTTTTTCTCTTTGATTGTTTTTGGTGTTTTGAGTAATAGTTTCATTAGGTAAGTTTAAAGTAGGTAAGCGACTTGTCCCGACAACGGATCTCTTTCGGCGGGGTTCTTGAGGGACTAAGTCGAGAAAAAAAAGGGGAATATGGAGACTCTTCCTGATGACGGATCCTTTAGACAATTTTCTTGAGGGAAGTAAGTCTAGAGAAAAGACCAAAAAGATTTTTTATTTTTTTAGGTAGTGTAGTAACTCCCCCTTGGTTTTTCTTTGGGCCACAGTTCTTTTCCAAGGGTTTAGCTTGAACCGGGTGTAGGTAGTTTTTGTTAGTTTGTTTTTTTTTTTAGTTTTTAGTTAGGATTAACGGGCTACGAGCTAAAATCGAAAGAGAACCCATAGCGTTGATACACCTAAACACAATAGACACTAGAGTGTAACGCTTAGTCTCAGTGGTTGATTCTTGCTAAAGTGCCTTAAAATGTATGTTTGTCACTGACTTGAATACTCAGAAGAGAGTGTCTTGATAAGCCAATCTGGAATGAGTCATATGCCATGTGTGTGTGAGTTTTACTGTATTCCATGATTCACATTTGATGCCTAGAACTTGCCCCGTGTGTTTGCAAAGCGAAATAGTAGTTTCATTCAGTCTGAGAAGTGATATAGGCATTTCTTTGTTGAGCCAGACATATAAAGTAAACCCACCTAACTGTAATACATCTTAGTTAACCCCGTTGAGCCTATAAGCCTGTTTCTTTGGCAACCACAATGCGAACCTTACCCAATTGTTTAAATATCCTTCTTTTTGAACCCTTTTACCTCCCATAAGCATTTTAATGGTATTGAAATTATGCAAAAGCAAAAGTGTGGGGTGGTGGTTTGGTTTTTGAGTGGAACCGTGGAAATAGAGAAAAGGTGCAGTGTTTGGAAAAGGAAAAGAAGAAGCACCACTTAGAGAAAAAAAAAAGCAGAAAAAGAAAAAAAAAATGAGTAAAGGTAGTAATCGATAAGTGGTGGGTTGTTATAATTGCACCTAATGGATGGGGTTGTTGTAAAAAAAAAGTGGTGGAATGTTTGGTTGACATAAGTATGGTTTGGAATGTTAATGTAATTGTATTAAAAAAGTGCTTAGGGAGGTTAGTCACTATATCCAAATATATCCTACCCGTCCCTTAGCCTACATTACAACCAAGTGAAGTCCTATTGATCTTAGACTGAGTAGGCTCGATTAGTAGAGTAGTACACTACGGGCAAGCCTATGGTGCATCTTTGTGGCATGTGAATGTTCTTTTTGAGAGTGAGCGAATTTTGTCTATCTAAGTTCCTAATTGTTCTAAATATCATTATATGTGGAACTATTCTCTTGTGTGAATGTGAGGGCATGTGATTCATGAAGAAAAGGCAAGTCTTGACTTCTGTGTAGAGTAGCTTGAGAAAGTATGAATATTGCACGGCACGTGAGAGTCGACTTTTGAGGCTAAGATTGTTCACTACTAGGCGTAACTTATGTGAATTGTTCTTGGTGTAATGCGTTAGGGAATAATGCTTAGTGAAGGAACCTCTATAGAGTGTGGTGGATTGCTTGAGGACTAGCAATGATTTAAGTGTGGGGTGATGATAATGGGCTAGATTTAAGTAATTTGGCGATTGTTTATGCCCCAGCTTGATTATGTTTCAATGTGATAATATAGTTAAAAGATGAAAAATGGGCTCTAATTGTGAATTTCACACATTGCAGGAATGAGGCCTTAAAGCTGTGATTGGAGCTACATTGAAGCAAGAAAAACCCCTAGGAGCTAAGTATGCGAGAAGACGAGAAAAAGAATAGATGAAATGAAGGTCTGGACTAGCGTGGCCACTAGCGCGACCGCGCTAGCCCAGATGGTCGAGGCAGAATGATAGGGCATATGCGCGGTCATTAGCGCGCCCACTAGCGCGACCGCGCTAGCCCAGTTCCGGAATAGTAATTTTCAGGGGTAAACTTAGAAGTCCGGGGGTAAATTCACTTAACCTATAGAAGGTCAAGCTCGCCCAAGGATTGATGATCAAGGTTTTCATAACTTAGTTGAAGGCAAGGAGAGGCAAGAGGCAAGGAGGATAATTCAGCATCGAGTTCTTCCTTTCTTCCTTTTGTTTTTACGATTTGTGATGACTTTGAATATTGTTGTGATGAACACTAGTATGAGTAGATAAATAATTAGTCTAAGGTTTTGATGGAACCTATTGAAGGATGAACTTCTTGTTATGCTAATATAGTTTTCCCGGTTTAATCTCTATTTATTCAACTCTGTTCTTATTGTAGTTAATTGACAGGATTCTCAATTAGTTGTGCCTATTTAGTGTGCATAACTCGGGAGAGAGTGCATATTTAGGTCAATTGCTGAACAACACCACTCCCAAAGTATATGAGGGATCAATAACCGAGGGTTTAAAGGCGGGATTAGGGATAACGAAGCCTTGGGTGTGATCTAAAGTGAGTTGTAATAAACAAGCCAGCTAGCGTATCTCGGGAGAGTGCGTCTAGTAAATTATTGTGATTACTCGGGAGAGATTTACGGTAATAATAGTGCTCATGATTGATAGAGATGATTAGGCAAATCTATGTGAACCATAACCGAAAGGGATTCCATCAATAGGGGAAATCATAACCTTAGAACCTTCTCTTAATTGTTTACAACTTAATCATAGTTAATTTTCAGCTCTTATTTACTTTCATTCGTAGTTAGTAGAAATACCATCAATTGTTATTTACAATGTTTGGGAAGTTGATTCTGTGGAATTTAGTAAGTCTAACGAGAGTAATTGATAGGTTAATTCCTTGTGGGTTCGCTCTGGGCTAAATACTCAGATTACATTTGCAACGTCCGCGTGTCCTTTTTATAAGGCATAGTTGGGCGTGACCACCCCTTTTGAGAGTGTCTCTCCAAACTTCTTTAGTAGGACGGACTCGATCTCGTCGTCCCTTAGGTCGTTGCCTTTGACTACACATGTGTAAGCAGTGACGTGCTCGTTGGGATTCGAGGTTCCGTTGTACTTCGGAAGGTCAGGCATTCTAAACTTCTTTGCGATGGGTTTTGGATACGATTCCTGTGGGAACGGCTTTTGCATGAATTTTTGGAATCGACACCCTTCAGGATCGGGGGTGCACCCGGAATTTGATCGACCCTCGAGTTGTAGGTCTCTACCTTCTTGTCGTTGGCTTCTATCTTATTTTCTCCTGACTCGATCCTCTTTGTGAGGTCCTCGGGCATCTTTATGATGGTTCGGCTGCCGACTCTTCGTTGCTCGACCTTTCTGGTACCTGCTCGGCTTAGGGAGCCGTTTCTGGTGCTACTGTGCTTGGAGTTTTTTGGTGGCTTTGCAGCTGAGCAATTGCCAACTGTTATGCTTGTAACATCTCGAAAATGACATGAAGGCTAACCCCTTGTTCCTCCTGAGCCGGGGTTTTTTGAGCCTCCTGTTGGTTTCCTTGGTGTATACTCTTGTCGGTGTGGGAGCTTGTCTCGACATGCTGAGCGTCGCGCGATACCTCATCCACGGGAATTGGTTCTTGTGCCTCCTTAGGGTTTCGTGGTGGTATACTAATACCTGGAGCAGCTACACCATTTTCTCCATGGTCTTCAAGACCGTTGTTTCCGTGTGCGTTTACTGAGTTAGATATTTTGACCTGAATCAAAGATCTTGGACAAGAAAAAATATGAAAGATAACTTGGGTTATGTAGTGAACCAGCAAGAAAATAATCACTATTATTTTTAGCCCCATGGTGGGTGCCAAACTATTTACCTTGAAATTGGTAATAACAATTAGATTTGATTTTGTGGTTCTAAAAATATGTAATCTATTTTTATGCTAGTTGTTAAGCAGTAGATGCTAGGTACGAGGTTAGAAAATAAGATAAGATCTTGAAGATAGCTTTAGAAACCAAACCAAACGGTTGAGAATCGGGGCCTAAAGCTAGCGCCTCGATGTCGAGTCAGACGCCCGTATAGGGTTAGTCGATGAAGGATTAACAGCCATTAGGGCTGTGATTGCGGCTCTTTATGACCAATAATGAGCAATAAATGAAGAACAATTAATGAGATATAATAAATGTGAATAAAGCAATAAATGTAAGCAAAAGAGCCAAATAGAGAGTATGTTTGAGTTAAAGAGCAGAAAGAATGTTCTTGTATTGAATGAAAAATGTTGTCTTTTACTAATGACAAGGATCCCCTTTATAGATGAGGAGAATCCTAATACGGTCCAAGTGCATTTATTACAAAGATATGAGGTTGGTACAGCTATTCTGAGCTAGCCTATAGGCTAGGTCAGCTCTAGTCATGTCCTTGGGATCTTTCCGCTAGCGTGTCATAACCGCTGCTTCATACTGCCTCGGGGCTGATCATCATAAACCCTTAGGATCGAACTCCGAGCTGAACTCCGAGCCTTTCGGGGGTGGCCCCTACGAGGTGCCCTAATGATCATAAAGTTGAGTCCTCTGATTTTACCGTATACACGGATATTATATAATTCAAATACCTTAAAACACAACCTCTTGGGAATATTAAGCACCTCTAATTTTACCCGAAAATACAGGTTACAAAATCCTTGATTCGTTTAACTTCTAATACTTGTTAACCAATCTTATACGCCCTTGTATCGTTCAAGACCAATAGGATTAACTTCTTATCGTTTCAAAGATAATACCTTCTCAGATTTACATTGACTAACTTATGGCATGATCTAACGTACGCGAATATGGGTTATAACAATAGGGCATTGAGGCTACAAGGTCGGATTTGTGTTCCAAATATGGATGCGTTGTGAGAGTTGATTCTTGAAGAAGCCCATAATTCACAGTATTCCAATCGTCCAAGGGCCGCGAAGATGTACCATGATTTCAGGAAGCACTATTGGTGGCGGAGGATGAATAAGGATATTGTTGAGTATGTTTCTCTGTGTTTGAATCTTTAGCAGGTGAATTACGAGAATTAGAAACCTAGTGGTTTCATCTAGAGGCTTGATATTCTGGAGTGGAAATGGGAGTGTATCACTATAGATTTTGTAGTTGGGCTTCCACAGACCATGAGGAGATTCGGTGCAGTATGGGTAATTGTAGACAGACTAACTAAGTTGCGTACTTCATTCCAGCCATGACTATATGCTCTTCAAAGCAGCTGGCTCGAATTAATATCCGAGAGATTATTCTCCTTTATGGTGTGCCCATGTCTATTATCTCGAATCGAGGAACACATTTTACCTTGCATTTTTGGAGAGAGGTGCAGCGTGTGCTGGGCACAAAGGTCGAGCTAAGTACGACATTTCATCTATAGACGGTTCGAGTGCACTATTCAGATTTTGGAGGAAATGTTACGAGCCCATGTCATTGATTTCGGAGGTTCATGGGATCAGTTTCTACCATTAGAAGAGTTCTCCTACAACAACAGCTATCAATCAAGTATCCAGATGGCTCCTTATGAGGCCTTATATGGGAGGAAATGTCGATCTCCAAATGGTTGGTTTGAGACTGATGAGGCTAGGTTGTTGGGCACTAATTTGGTCCATGATGCCTTAGAGAGCGTGAAGTTGATTCAGGAGCGGCTTCGTGCAGCGCAGTCTAGGCAAAAGAGTTATGCTGACAGGAAGGCTCGCGATGTTGCATATATGGTGGGTGAGAAGGTTCTACTCAGATTTTTGCGCATGAAGGTTGTGATGAGGTTCGAGAAAAAGTGCAAGTTGAGCCCTAGGTATATTGGCCCTTTTGAAGTACTTGAGAGAGTGGGGTAGCTTGCCTACAGACTTACCTTCCCACCTAGTCTATCGGGAGTTCACCCAATGTTTGATATTTCTACGCTCCGAAAGTATTATGGGGATTGTCACATGTTTTGGACATTAACATGGTGCATTTGGATGAGGATTTGACTTATGATGTGGATCCAGTGGCCATTTTGGATCGGCAGGTTCGAAAGCTGAGATTGAAGAATATAGCACCAGTGAAGGTTCATTGAAGAGGCCAGCTTGTAAAGGAGGCTACTTGGGAGAACGAGCAGGAGATGCGGAGTAGATATCCTCACCTTTTTTAGACTCAAGGTATGATTCTATACGTTCGAGGACAAAATTTTATTTAAGAGTGAGAGAATGTAACGACCCGGCCGATCATTTTGAGTATTTTAGCATGTTTCCCTATTTGATGCTTTACATATGTGTATTTGTGATATTGGGACTTTTCGGGGTGGTTGGCTTGGTTTTGGAAAAGTTTTAGAGTGAATTGGGAAACTTAGTCCCAAGGTTGGATGCTCAAGTAATAAGAGTTAACCAGAGTTTGACTTTTGTGTATACGACTCCAAAATGGCATTTTAATGGTTCCAATATCTTTGTATGGTGATTTTGGACTTAGGTGTATTTCCATATTTGAATTAGGAGGTTCCTAGATTGTTTTGGCTTGAATTAGTGAAAGTTGGAAAGTTGAAGGTTTGGAAGGTTGATAGGTTTGACCGGGAGTTAACTTTGATGGTATCGGGTTTGGTTTATAGTTGCGGGAGTCTTAATAGGTCCGTTGCGTCATATGGGATTCGCATGCAAAATTTGAGGTCATTCCGAGTTGTTTAGGCTTGTTCACCGTAATATTTGAATTTGGAAATTTGGATTAGTTCCTTAGGCTTGAATTGAGGTGTGATATGTGGTTTTGATGTTGTTTTGAATGATTTTAGGCCTCGAGTAGGTCCTTATTATATTTAGATTGGTTGGCGTGATTGGACGGGGGCCCGGAGGCCTCGGGTGTGTTTTGGATGGGTTTCAGACCTTTTCACCATGTTTTGGACTGCTTATTTCTGAGGTTTGGTTTCCTTCTTTGCAATCGCGATAAGGTTGTCGTGTTCGCAGAAGGTTGGAGTGTGCTGGGCACTCGCCCTTCTACGTGTTCACGATGGGGCTCCGCATACGCAGAGCAGCGGGAATTGGGAGGAGTTTGGCCTACATGTTCGCGAGGTCCAAGACGCGTTAGCGTAGTATCAGATGTGTTCTTCATCGTGTTCGCAATGGTGTTGACGCGAGCGCAAATGCTTTTTCTGGGCGGATAACTGTTGGCATTTGTGATTATAATGGGTCCCGTGATTGCGATGCATATGCCTGGGCAGATTATTTTAGTACTCTATTTCTAGAGTTTTGGTTATTTTATCACATTTTTAGTTAAAGAGCTCGGATTTGGGCGAATTTGGAGGGGATTTTCACAATTTCTATTGGGGTAAGTGTCTATGACTAGGATTTGATCATTATTCATGATTCCAACCATGGTTTTTGCATTTAGTTGGTGAATCTAAGTGAAGAAATTGGGGATTATACTAAAAACATTTCTAAGGTATAAATTGATGATTTGATGGTAGATTTAAGGTCAAATTTGGATGAAACACATATGTCTAAACTCGTATTGGAGTGGATGTTTGGAATTTGTGAGTTTTGTCGGGTTCCAGGGTGCGAGGTATCTTAGTTTTATTACTTGGAATTATTTTCCATGTCTTTATTGATAATATTAAGTTATATTGGCTAGATTCGAACGAAGGTTCATTCCGCGGGAAGGGCTTATTTGGGGATTGATTTGGCTTGCTTGAGGTAAGTATCTTACCTAAACTTGGTTGAGGCACTAGTTGCCTGAGTTATTTGTAATAGCTACGTGCTATAGGTGACACGCATGTGTAGGGTTGAGCCTATGTTCGTGCACCAGGGTAATATTCATGCTCGGGGTAGCGCTCAAGCTATGATATGCCTTGAATTTATTATTGAGATTTATGATGTGATCTTTCTTATATTTGCACCCCTTTCTATTTGAACCATGTTTGAGGTCACAAAGAGGTTAATCTCCTGATTGAACATGATAAATTGCTACTTTCGTGATGCAGTTTCCTAATTTGAGCTATGCTAGCACACTTTGCATATGCATACACCTTAGTATATCACTTATACTATCCTAGGAGTATGAAATTTGATATTCATTGATAGTGTACAAGTATTCTTGTATATCTGCTTCCTGTGTGATATGGATTTGACTGGTAGCATGTGACCACGCCATGCGAATTTTGATATTGAGCCTGTGACCACGCCGGGTAGATTGTTATATTGAGTGTTACCACACTGGGCAGATTGTGATATTAAGCTTGTGACCACGTTGTGCGGATTGTGATATTGAGCATGTGACCACGTCGGGAAAATTATGATTATTGGCACGTGACTTTGCCATGTAGCATATGGATATGGATCTATCCCCCTAAGGTCACCCTCTCATATTCCTTCTTGATGGTGTATACACGGTTGAGAAAAGTTGATCAGTGATTTGGTTTGATTTGGCTATTGCATTTCATCTTTACTTGCAATTTCCTTGGTTGTTTACCTAATTTGTTGCGTATCAACTTTATATGTTGGATTGTTAACTTAGCAGACATACGTAAGATATTGTGTGCACCAAGGTGGTTTTATCTATGATTCATGACTTAATCATATTACTCTTATGTACTTGTTGGGATTTATGAGCTTTACAGGTTATTAGCGAGTATTATTTAGAATTCTTTGTTCGAATGGCTCGCCGAGGTTAGTTATGATACTTGCTGACATGGGTTTGTTGTACTCATACTACACCCTGCACTTAATTGTGTAAATCCAGGTGCTGGACCGAGTCATCAGTAGCTGAGGCTTGTTGTTGGTTATCTTTGAAGAGATAAGGAAGAGTTGCATCTCGACCGCAATTTTGGCATCTCATTTCATTTTGTACGATTGCCTTTCATTCAAACAATATTCTTAATTGGCATTTAAGACTTGTATTTTCATTTTAGATCTCATGACTCTGTATTTATCAGTTCTAGGGGATTCTTTTTGTATCAATGCTATTATATTATGTTGATGGCTTTAGACTTGTAGTATATTCATCATTTTTTTTTTATTATGACCCGTTATTGTTATGTTCGGGTTGCCTAGAAAGTGCATTAGGCGCCATCACGATAGATTCCGGGTCTTGGGCTGTGACATCCTCTAAATTTACTTTGGCCAATACCTGAATCTACACAAAAAGTGCAAAAGTTTAGTATGAGACAACCGACCCAATATACTCGGTATGTATCAAGTATAACCTAAAGAAGAAGTGGTTAGGCTCTGACGAATAAGATACTTACTTCCATAATCAGATAATCAACAAGGGAAAACTAAGAGAAGGAACAACTCAAAAATAGTGAATATTAGTAATATGAATCACAACCAAAGAAGATGATAAATATGTTTCTCAGAGATATTGATCAAGCATAATTCTTACACTAAGCCCACATAAGATAAATGATATCAATGAAATAGCATGATTCAACGCTCCAAATCTGCATATATAGGTGAGATGGATCAACTAGAATTTAAACGAATGCTTTTACATGAGTGCATGATGTATATGAATGCTCAAAACTCAACCATTCCACATAATCAGTATCAATCCACAATCACTAAGCACACCACATGTGCATGGCACTAGTGTCCCTCACAATCACACACACTCAGCACTATTCAGGTGCTTGGCATAAATGCCCCTCACAAAATAATTTTCTATGTGCTTGTGTTCACAAGACTCAATATAACAATATAGCCTAAAGTCTCTGTATTCAGCAATACAACAACAACAACTACATACCCAGTATTATCCCACACCGTGGGGTCTGGGGAGGGTAGTGTGCACGCAGACCTTACCCCTACCTTGTGAGGATAGAGAGGTTGTTTCCAGTAGACCTCAGCTCAGGAAAGCATAAGAACCACATTAATGAAAATATTGGCAAGAAGGGACTGTACCAAAAATTCGTATAAAAGCAGAATAAAAACAACAAGATAGTAAGGTGATCAACAATGAAATAAAATGACGGTTAGTCATAAAAACCTACTACCAACAGAAAGCGAGATAACGTGCCAATACTACTGTTATGAACACTCTAGACTACCTACTCTACTACTCTAATCCTCGACCTCCATACCTTCGTATCAAGGGTCATGTCCTCGATCATCTGAAGTTGCGCCATGTCTTGCCCAATCATCTCTTCCCACCTTATCTTTGGCTTACGTCTACCTCTCCGTGGGCCCTCCAATGTCAAGCTCTCACACCACCTCATCGGAGCGTTTGTGCTCCTCCTCCTCACATGAACAAACCACCTAAGCCGAGTTTCCCGCATCTTGTCCTCAATAGGGGCCACACCCACCTTGTCGCGAGTAACCTCATTTCTGATCCTATCTAACCTGGTGTGCCCGCACATTCATCTCAACATCCTCATCTCTGCTACTTTCATCTTCTGAACATGAGCAATCATGACTGGCCAACACTCAGCACCAAACAACATTGTTGGTCTGACCACCACTCTATAGAATTTACCCTTAAGTTTCGGTGGCACCTTCGTTGTCCACTCATATGTCTTGATGTACCTAAACATCTCAACTACCATAATCACATAAATCCAGGCGGAATGTACCATGTCACCATAACTTATCTCATATAACCATATGCACTGATGTATGCATATGCATGTGAGATAATATATGTATGGTGCACAAGGGCATAATAAATAATATGCGGATGCATATGCTCATGAGAGTAATATATGACAACGGCTAAATCAAATAGCTTGGTATATCAAGAATGTGTCATCATGTCCAAATAAGGAATTATAAATCTAGACAGGATCTCTAGCATGAATAAGAAAGCCCACATAGTCATACAATAAAATAAAACATGTATCAAAAAGAATACATAATCAAATATGGCATAAAGAATCCTAAAAGTATCCCAAACATGGTGTTATCCTTGGTCCGTGTATATAGCCAAATAATACTCATTAAGGTTAAATAATGCTTAGGAAGCAATCTCAAATCAAAAGCTTCAATCTTTAATAAATTCTCAAAAGTCAATCTGGGCCAAAATGGGTAATTTTTTCAAGAAGTTTGCATAGGGGTTATCACCTCTGGAGAGTCTTTGATAAACCGTCTGTAAAAACCAGCTTATCCCAAAAAACTACTTACTGCCCTTATCGAAATGGGAGGTGGTAACTTCTCTATCACGTCAACCTTAGCACGATCCACCTTAATACCCTTAAAATACGATGCCCTAAGATTATACCTTTTTGTACCATAAAATTACACTTCTCTCAATTTAGTATCAGATTTGTCTCTATGCACCTCTTTAACACTCTCATCATATTTGTCAAACAATAATCAATCGAGTTTTCAAAGACCGAAAGGTCATCCATAAAGACCTCCATATTGTCCTCAATTATGTCAGTGAAAATTATCATCGTGCACCTCTGGAAGGTAGCTGGTGCTTTACAAAGGCCAAATGGCATCCTCCAAAAGGCACATATGTCTTACAAGGTAGATTAATGATGCCTTCTCTTGATCTTCAGGGGCAATCGGGATCTAGTTATACCCTGAGTATCAATCTCGGAAGCAAATGCGGGACCTTCCCTCCAAGTTATCTAGCATTTGACCAACGAATGGCAAAGAAAAATGATCTTTTCTGGTGGCAATATTTAATTTCCTATAGACCATGCTAATTTTCCACCATGCCACTATGCGGGTGGGTATCAACTTATTTTTCTCTCTCTACACGACTGTCGTTCCACTTTTCTTTGGGACACATTGGATAGGGCTTGCCTAATTGCTATACGATATGGGGAAGGCAATGTTTGCGTCCAACCATTTGATCACTTCTTTATTCACCACTTGATTCCTATTCAGGTTCAGCCTTCTTTGATGTTGTACAGAAGGTTCGTCCCCCTCTTCCAATAGAATCTTATGCATGCAAAAGACTAGACGGATACCCTTAATATATGCTATCATCTATCCTATGTCTGGCTAGCATTCCTTTAATACCTCTATAAGTTTTTATGCCCGCACATCTAACAAGCTAGATGAGATAATAACAGATAAGGTAGAACTAGATCCCAATAATTCATACTTAAGATGACATGGCAGAGGTTTTAGTTCCAATATGGTGGTTCCTCAATTGAGGGTTTGGCCAATGGAGTCATTCTATCTTACAAATTCAATGGTTTAAACTTTTGGTTCTCTTTTCCAGTATTCCTAGCCTTCAAGCGTCAAGATCCACTCTGCCAAATCTTCGTTGTTATCTTTTTCTCATATTCAGTAAAAACGCTTCCAACGGATCGTTGAGGTGAAAATTTTCATCTATATACTTGACTTATAACATCTACTACCATTATGAGTGAGCAATTTTCCAACTCACTGTGTCTCCTCTAGAATGCTAAACATTGAAGTTTATCTCCTCTTTATTCAGCCTTATTTTCAATTTCCCAATCTCGCAATAATCAGATCTCTCCTAGTGGCAAATAAATGTCACCCTAAAATTATGGGAATCTCCTAATCTACCAGGTGGTCAAGAATAACAAAGTTAGCAAGAATCTCAAATCTTTTCACCTGAACAAGGACATCATCCATGATTCTCAATGGTCTCTTCAGTGTTCGATCAACAAGTTGCAAACATTGAGATCGGTCTATCTCTTACAATACCCAACTTCTTGTAAATTGCTAAAGTCTCAAGTTAATAGTAAAGCCTAGATCACACAATGCCTCGACAAAATCATAACCCCTACTGGTGCACGAGATTGTGATGCTCCCAAGGCTAGAAAACTTCACTGCCATGGGTTTTGTCACCACGACACTACATGTGTGAGTCACTGTAATTGTGGACAAGTCTTGGAGTTGAACTTGCGAGACATTAGATCCATCATCTTCTTTGCATAACTTGACATCTCTCATTGGAGCATCTATCAATTGTATGTTCACCTACATTTACGTCAACATCTCCATGACCTTTTTATATTGATCATCCTTCTTGTGCTTTCCTAATTCTTGTGGAAAAGGGTGCAGGTGGTCTCTTCTTCCCACTTTTTTTAGCATTGTCCTACTCAGACACCTTCTCTGCAGCTTTCTTTGGAGTAGGTTCAACTTTTTTATTTTCATTTATCCACCAATGCTTGTTAGATTACCACCTCTATGAGGTCATTAGACTCATCTATCTCAAGTTTTGGGACAAGTTGCACTATTTCTCTACTTACTTGAGCAATATAAATCAAGATCTCTGTCAATTCTAGGGCTTACAACTATTATCTACTTATGTGTATAATCTTTCGGGTTAATGTTGGTATCAATCAATAATCAACCAACAAAGACAAAAAAGGAATAATCAACTGTCATAATATAAATAAAAAGTGGATAAGTCTGAATTTGACATAATAATATGATAATACCACATTAATCGCAAAACCCGATAGTACAAATTCATGAGCTATAGAATAGAGTACAACGAGTCTCAAATGTAAAATACTGTCTAAAACAAGAAAATAGTATGATAAATAGGAAGGGGACTCCATAAGCTACGAAACTCGCATACCACCTCACCAAGCAGTCTCCAAAGCCAAGCTCTAAGCACCTTCCTGGATACAGCTAGGACAAATACTACGATCTGCACAAAATGTGTAGGAATGTAGCATGAGTACAAAATTGATGCATACTCAGTAAGTATAAAGTCTAACCTCTATGAATTAGTAGCGAGGTTTTTACAATAATATCCACATTCCATAACTTGTTCAATTCACAAGCAAGTACAAGAAATAGAGAAACAACCAACAACAACGGGTATACATAATTAGGTGCACAGGCAAAAAGAAAGATGTTAGGCATGCTTTTCAATAAAGTAATCAAAGAACGAATCAAGACACCAAATTTGCATATAAAGGAGATATGTACTTGCTAGCTTTTGTGCGAATGCTTCTACATGAATCTCGAATACGTATTCATAGTAAAGGCTCTAACTTTACCCTAAGTGACACCTCCCCAGTGTCCAACATCATGGCGCACACATGGCCCAATGTAGCATGGGTAGCCACGTTACTCTAGAGGGATGGATCTAAATCCATGCGCCGCAAGGACAAATCAAGTTGCCCAATATACATATATAGAAAACTCACGTGCCATATCATACTCCGTACACAATTCACGTGCCAAGTCCTTAGTCCATATCAGAAACCACACACAGGGATATATTCATGTGAATAAGAGATTGAATATATATGATGCACAAGGCCACAGAGGTAATCATGCCACTACAAGAAAAAGGGTTTTTAGTGGCAGGTATTAGCGGCGACTTCTGTAATCGCCACAAAAGTTAGTGATTTAGTGGCGACTCTAACAAATCGCAATAAAAAGGTAAAGTTATTTGTGACGACTATAAAAGGTCTTCACGGAAAAGATACTATAGTGGCAACTTTACCTAGTCGCAACAAATATTTTCAGCTACAGGACAAAATTTTACTTTCCCCCTAAAGGAGAAAATTTGGCTCCAAAAAGTTAGCTCGTTGACTTTTGTGGTAATTTGATCGCCACTATTTTTTCATTTAAAGTTTTAAGGATAAATTAAAATACAAAACTCCAGAAATATATAAAGTTATTTATTCTGCTTTTTAAAGATAAAACAATCTGGTCTCAATTCTCAAAAATCTCTCACGCTCAAAAAAGGAATAGAACTCAAAAGTAGCCCTAACTCAAAAGGGCAGAAATCTCACGCTCGAGAGATCAATTTCTAATCTCAAAATCCAACTGGAAATTCTCTCTTCAATATAGCCCTAAGCCAGAACACAAAATCGACGAATCCAAGTGACGATTTTCACCCAAATGGCAATTTTTACCCTGCTGCGCCGAAGAACTCAACGAACGCGCTGAAGAACATCAGTAAGCTATTTCTTCTCAATCAGTTTAGGAATTATTTGTTGCTTGAGTTCAACTTTATTTTTGAAGAAAAGATACTCATATATATCAGCTAACCTCTGTTTTTCTCTGGATTTGTCCAATGTACAATCTGTAATATCAGATACTTTCTCCTTATTTTTTCATTAAATTTTGTTAAGATTGCTTTGTGTGTAGTCTTTCTGATAGAATAATATTTTTGGAATAGAATAAAGTGGGGTTTGTGGGTTGATGATTGCACATTGAAGAAACACCAGTCAGAGATTATTCTTAGGTAGTTTCGGATTAATCAAGGATTAGGAAATTCAGTACTTTCTGTTTAAGTTTTCTGAGATACTTTTGGCGGTATCTTATTGTCATTGAATGGAGATGGTAACAATAGAAGAAGAGTTGTTTAGTCGAGATTGTACACTTATAATACACATGTATTTTTAGCTTCTTGTTTCCATCTATTTGCTTTGTACATGGTCTACTTATCAAAGCCTGACATCGTTATTAATATTATCACGGCATTCAAACCTCGATTGATGCTCCTTCTATTTCAGAAACTCAAGTCATTCTTGCTGGTCAAACATCTTGCCTTAAGGCACATATACCAACTACAAGTGCAGTGTTGTCAAAGGCGCGCTTAAAGCGCGCTTAAGCCCTGAAGCGAGGCTCAAATCATGTTGAGCGCTTCACCTTGCTTTGTGGGCGCTTTAGTGTGCATCAAGGCTCTAAGGCATACTTTTCCTTGCCAATGAGTGTAATCCTGAAAAGGCGACATTAAACAATTGATGTTTCACTTTCTCATAAAAAAAAATTTCAATTTCTTTGTCGATATATTTGTCATTCATGATTATAATTATTAGTCTTGGACTACATATACATATTTTTACTTTTTCTCCAATTGAGCCTTTTTTCATTAAAGCCCACGCTTTATTTGCGCTTTGCGTTTAAAGCCCCAACGGACCTTAGAGCTTTTTTGCGCTTTTCGCCTTTGATAACACTGTACAAGTGTAAATACTCGATGTGCCTTGAATACAAATGAGCCATTTGTGTTGGCATCTCAGTCTGAACAAGTCTTCTATGTCAACAACATGGTTGATAAAGATTGGCTTGTTGTTTTAAAGACAAGTCCTCGCGACCTTTTTAATATGCCTGAAGAGGATGATCATTGCATAAATGTTGAAGATGAAGCATTATAGAATGGAGAAACTTATCAACAAGAGGAAGTTGAATTTAATATGGAGCGTAATGGTGATCAAGAAAATGATATTTTAGTGTCTGTACACAGGGATGATGTTGAACCTCACATCATTAATTATGATCATGCAATAGAACAAGCTGCGACAAGTGGGTATAATGAAGAAGATGGTTTCATTAATGATAATGATATATATATGACCGAAGATGAAGAAACCGAAGAAGAGATATTTGATGATAGTGAAGGAGAGGATAGTGATATGGACTGATCAAAGAAATAGATTCATATATGTAGCTTTTTTGTGCTTTTTTAAGCAAGGCTTCTTACGCCTTTCTATCCTCTGTTCTTTTGCCATTAATATGAATTTTTGAATAGGGTACATCTTCCTTTTAAAGCATACTCAATTTTTTTTAAATAAGTGCATATGCAACCTTTGATATTCTTTTTTTATCTTGCATTGTGACTAACCTGACACTTCATTTTCCATTCTTGTTAAAGGTTTGTCCTTTGGTTCAAGGTCATTGAAGGATTACATCATGCTTGGTTTCTGATTTGTTTTTAGTTTAGAATTGAGAGAATATGATATAAATATTGTATAGAAGACAAAAGTTTCTATGGTGCATTAAGTGCATTCTAACCAGCTAATATTGACATAATTCTAAAATGTAAATCTTTATTTATTTTTTATGTGATGCTGCAGGAAATGACAGGAATTGGACCAGGTAAAAGTAGGCGAGGTGGAAAGGGTCGTGGATGCGGCAATGTAGGAGTACTACATGATAATTCTAGTGTTAGGCCTAATCCACAAACACAACTATCTCCCGATATGGGACAATCAAGTAACCCTCATCAAGTACAATCTATGGACTCATTATCATCAAGGGCTTTTGTAGAAAGTGTGCATCCCGCTCTAGAGACTGAAAATAGTGGTGCAGGTTAGTTCTTTATTGAATCGGAATCATGAACCAAGCATAGTAGTGGATTGGATCTCTAGTTTGCTATACCTAAAAATGCTTGCCTTGGCATATGGTTCTTTCTGTCCAGTCTATATCTAAAAAAGATGAAATTGTGGCTTGTTGAATCGATGAGTTGTTGCGCGTGTTTGTTTTGTTTTTCAGCATCATGTTATGTGGGCTAAGCATATATATATCATCAATGAAGCCAAGTTCAAGTAGTCAATATCTGAAAACTATCCATTCAATTCACTGGTTACAGATGATTTGCTGTATTTATTCAGTTACACATGTGTAATTTATCAGGTTTAGAAAAGTTATTTTGCCTATCAAATTTTGAACCATTGTAAAATTATTCTGCATGATCTAACCATGTACAATGAAAGTCATGTAGATTAAATCTACTTATTAAGTGAGTATGACAGAAGTTTTCTTATTCTTGTGAAGCTAATCTTTGTGAAAACAGAAAAATTAAGGAAGGCAGAGGGAGATACAAATCTCTACATGTGGATATGAAAACTAAGTATGGTAGTAAAACTCCCATCATCATTCCGGATGACATTGTGAGAGCTGTAGGTCCAAGGTATAGGGATATTGTAAACTATTGTGGCTTGATTATGCGGAGCACTATCTCATTCAGAGATGGTGATTGGAAAGCAATAATTGCGAAACATGGAGAAGCGATGTGGTTGAAGGTTAAGGTAATAATTTACTTTCAATATCACATTGACTTTATATCATACATTTTATTTACCTTTACTATCTTTACATATTTGTTTTAGGATAAATTTGAAGCTAGTGGTATGTGAGAACATGTGTTGCAAGCTCTTGTTGTTGACACTATGCAAAGGCTTTTTAGAGCATGGAAGACTCGATTGCATAAAGAATACAATCTCTATACTACTGACAAAGAGAGACTGTCTCATAGGCCGGATGATGTTACGCCTGAGGACTGGGTGTTTCTTATAGGACTTTTTGGAAGTCCAAAATTCAAGGTAACGTTGTAATAAAAATTCTTGATAAATCTATATTTAATTATTGGTTCTTATGTATTGATTTAATTGCTAGGCTGCAAGTGAGAGGAACAAACTTAATAGGGAAAAACAGATAACTAAGCATTCTTGTGGCTCAAAATCATTTGCCGAAGTGGAGGAATCGATGGTAAATGCATTTACCACAATCACTATAAAATTATTCGTCATTAATTTATAACATATCATATTTTTCTCTACTGAAATATATTATAGAGAGATCCTGTTAGTAGAAACAAAGCAGCACCAGATCGAGTTTGGGAGCTCCAACATACTCGTAAGGATGACAAAGAAGAAATTGTATGGTCGGATCAACAGTCGCAGCAAATTTATGTAATATTTTCGCATCATTATTTTGTTATTTTATTATCTGTTTCCTATTTTATACTATAAATTTATACATAATTGTAGGGCCAACTAAAGGAAATTGTAAGTCAACAACAATCTGAAGAAAATTAGCAGCCAATGAGTGCGGATGAGATTTTAGCCACTGTTCTTGGCGAACGAACTGGATATGTTCGTGGAAAAGGGTATGGAAAGAAGCCTACAAAAAAGAGCAGTTTGCATCAGGTAGACTTAGAGACAAGTATGTCTTCTCAAATGGAAAGAATGCGTCAAGAGATGCAAGAGGAAATGGATAGAAAATTACAAGAAGAACGCGAGCAAATGGCTGCCGAGTTGAAAAGCAAGCTAGAAGAAGAAATGGTTGTTGAGTTGCAAAGTAAGCTAGAAGAACAAATGGCTGTTGAGCGTGCATGAACGATCTACAACTTGAAAAAAGAATCGAAGAAAAGATGGATGCATGGCTGATCAGAATGCAACATGTAAGGATTTCTCTTGAAATCAGTTTAGTGTATATGACATGGTTCTCCTTTTCTATTAATTTAACTTGATGAATTCTCAATTTCCAATATTCAACTAATTCCCTGTAAAATACAAAATATTTTTCACATCTTATTTGTCCATGCATTGTTGCTCTTCACGATGGAACAGGAAAAAGGATGCTGAGCTGAGCCATTTTCACCTTGAAGCTTAGTTAATCCTTCTCTAGAAAACCAACCTTCACTAAATGCTTGTTCAATCATTTTGTCATCCATAATATGTATACCTACAAGTTCTGTCTCTATTAGAAAAGTCTTATCATCATTTCTACATGGAAGATATAGGATTCTGTAAAATGATCTAACTAAAAAAAATGCCACTGCCACAAATGCAATATGGAGTAAACGATTAGTTTTGGGGTTTTAGAATTCTAAAGGACAGCCCGGTGCGCTTGGCCTGTCTCTGGAAGCCGGTCTTCTGCAGTACTAGGCATAGATCTTTGTCTTTCATCAGTTATGACCATGTAGTGAAACCTGGTAACGCCATAAAGATACTAAGAGTTACTTCTTCTGGTTTTTGTTTGTAGTGGTCATCTCCTAAGCGTTTGTCATTCTATATCCTTAAGGACACAACATTCTTCTTTACGAAGACAGCTTTTAAAAGAACGTTGGACAAATGCATGTTGGACTACATCCTAGCATTTTCTTTCCTTTCCTCTATCTATTAAGTTAATACCTTTCCAATGATAGAATATCGAATAAAAAGAGAACACGACCGTTGCAAATGAATCAAGTTCGTTCACTTTAACATGCTGCTTCATTTTAAGAAAATAGCTACGACGATTCTTACTTTTCTTTATTGAGCATGAAAGCGATTCTGGTTGTGTTAAGATTGAAAGCAGGCATGTCTTTTGTGTGCTCAAAGATGGCATACGAGTAAGATCCTGGGACATCACGAAATACTATAAACCTGTAAATAAGTATGAATCCAAGTTGTTTATCATAATTTATGAGAAAATGTAATGAGATGGTCCAGGATGTAAGCAGCCAATAGGCATTTTCAGTCACCAATTTTGTTAGGTGGCTGACTGCAGAGTTTAATTTTTGTTATTTTAATGACTGGTGATTGATTGTACATTATAGATGGTTTCAGTAGGTTCTTAGTCGAACATTACGTTGTCGTGTTGCTTTAAGTAATTTGGACATAGATTATGTAATACGACTCTGTGCAATCATTTCAATTCATGTACTATATTCAGAATTATAATTATTTGTGTTGGTTTTGATAACTGAATTTCGCAAAGTATCAATGACATCTTACACTGATTGACAGATTTTATAATAATTTAGACTAAGCATCCTTACCATATATATATTGCGACCGCAAGGTTGATGTTCCCATGCTTTAAAAAGTTATTGCTTGTGGGGTTTTCTAGAAATACCTTTCTTTGCTTTACTTCTCGCTTTTTTCGGCTAATTTTCTCTTAAAACTTACTGTCTTCTTTGTACATATGCATATATTAATGATGTTCATCTTTATTTTTTAATAGCAAGGACAAGATGCTTCAAGAACGAGGAAGTGAAGTTGCTCAAGGAGTAGTTTGAAGATATTTTTATGGTCTTTTTGTTTATCGTAGAAGACATTGGAGTATGTCTTGAAGACTATTTCTTTTTTGTTTGTGTCGTGAAATGGCAATGTATATACATTAACTACTTTTGGCTGTGTAGACTTTTTAACATTAAAAATTCTACAATTTTATTTTGATAATTGTTATGGGGTTGTACAAATATTTGTAGTTTTATATATTTTTCTAAAACAAGAAATCCTTTTATGGAAAACATGTGTTGTGACCAAAAATAAGAGCTTATGGGATTATTGTCTACTGCCACTAATAGAAAATATAATTAGTAGCGATATTTTGATGCCACAAAAAATGGAGATTTGGTGGCAATACCAAGTTGTCTCTAAAATGTAATTTTTAGCAGCGACAAAAGTAGCCACCAAAGTCAGGCTTTTGTTGCACCCACAGTCGCCGCCAATGATCTGTGGCGATATGAGTCGCCACCAAAGGCTAGCATTTAGTGGCGACGGATTCTCTAGAGTGAATTTTAGTGGCAATCCAAAATAAGTTTTGCGACGACAAATGTCCCCACGAAAGGTGGACCTTTTGTGGCGACCATTATAAGTCGCTACCAATAAGTATCTGCCACTTAGTATAGTCAACGACCATTTGGTCGCCACGTGGTCGTCACGAAAGCTATTCGGCGGCGACAATTAAACTTTATGTGGCAGATTTTGTCGCCACTAAAAGCCCTTTTTCTTGTAGTGTGCAAACCTGTATGCATATGTACAAGTGTGACTACAACTACTACATAGTATCCAATGTTCAAAATAGTCCAAATAAGGAATCAAAAAGCCTAGAAATGATCTCTAGCATGAATGAAGTTGATCAAGTAGTTATACAAACAAATAAGGCATAAAAAAGAAGAAACATATCTTATACGTGGAAAAAATAAGCCTAGAGTTTAGCCTAAACATGATATAACCTTAGCGCCTGCATTTTTCGTTTAGTTTGAAAGATGGACGAGGGGTCCGAATAAGATGTGTTGTTATGTTTTAGAAGATGGGGTCAAGTATGGGCTGGGTTGGATTGGTTTTAGTAAGGTAAAAGGCGTAAAAACACTTACCTATAACCCACATGGAACGGGGCAGCATAGAGGGTTACGGGGACATAGTGCGAGGCAACATCAAGCGTGCCACTATCTGTGTGGTAGACACCACCAGGCAGCATGCATGGCACTAGCCTTTTGTTGTGAGGCGGCGTGTGAGGCTACAGATATATGCCGTGAAGCAGCATGGAGCGCCGTAATTGGGTGTATTTATGATAGTTTACGATTCATGTTGAATGTTGTTGCCACTCATTTTGACCCTTAAGCGCATCTTTTCTTCATGTGTCTCATTACCGGGCAAATCACATGAAGGACGCACCAACTAACTCATTAAACCTTTTCAAAATCAAAATCGAAGTTAAAAACTGAACTACATATAATTTACGAATTAGGTTGCCTCCCAACAAGCACTTGATTTAATGTCACAACACAATATAAGTCACGCTTGCAAACGTCTAATTAATCTATCATGGTTTTGTGAGTTTGAACTCCACCATACCAATAGTGCTTTACTCTTTGCCCATTAAACAAGTAAGTACCATCATTCTTGGGATCTCATAATTCCACCGCTCCATGAGGCATAACACGAGCCATTTCAAAAGACCCGATCATCTAGATATAAGATTTATAGGAAAGAGCTTCAATCTCGAATTAAACAAGAGAATTGCTTGGCTTGGCTCAAACTCACGGTGATTAATGTGCTTATCATGCCATCTCTTTGTCTTTTCGGTGTACAAATTGGAATTTTCATATGCATGCAACCTAAATTCATCAAGTTCCTTGAGTTGCAAGATCCTTTTTTCACCGGCTAAGTCCATATCGAAGTTGAGCGTTTTGATTCTCTAATACACCTTGTGCTCATGCTCAATGGGCAACTGACATGCCTTCCATTAACTAACATGTACAATGAACTACTAATTGGAGTTTCGTATGTAGTACATATGCGCGTAGAGCATCATCAAGCTTGACGACCCAATCTTTCCTACTCACGTACCGTTTTCTCTTAAACCCGATTCACTTCTCTATTTGACACCTCAACTTGACCACTAGTCTGTGGGGGATAAGTAGTAGTGGCCTTGTGTTTGACCCCATACTTAGCCAAGAGATTACCCAATAATTTATTACAAAAGTCAGATCCCCTGTCACTAATCAAAGCATGCGGAGTCCCGAATTGTGCAACGATGTTCTTTTTCATAAATTTCACCACTACCTTCGCATCATTTGTAGAAGACCTCCACTCACATTGTCGACTACAAACAAGATATACCTGTTTGAATTAAAGTTTGAGAATTGTCCTATAAAATCAATCCCCCAAACATTAAAAAGATCTTCACCTCCGGAATCTTTTGCAAAGGTATCTCATTTTTTTGGTAGTTGTCCCATTTCTTTGGCATCTATCACACTTTTTTTGACAAAGGTGTATACATCCTTAAACAACTTCGGCCAGTATAAAGCCGATTGCAACATCTTTGTGGCTATTCTATCTCTACCATGATGAAATCCATATAGCGAGGCTTGACAGTCATGAAAAATTTTCCAACCTCTTCTTCAAAAACACAACTTCTTACTAATTGATTTGCACATTGCTTATACAAGAATGGCTCATCCCACAAATAGAGCCTCACATCATGTAGAAATCTTCTTCTCTGTTAGGTATCAAGTATGGAGTCATCACCCCACAAGAAATAAAATATACATAATTTACATACCACGGGGTTGTTCTAAATGTAATGGCTAGTAACAGCTTATCCAGAATGATCTCTTTTATCACACTTCCCTCAGTAAGATGATCCTAATTTTGGAAGCTGGACAAGTGATCAGCCATAAAGTTATTCGGAACAAGGTGGGTGTGGCCCCTGTGGAGGATAAGATGCGGGAGGAGAGACTTAAATGGTTCGGACATGTTAAGAGGAGAGGCACTAATGCTCCGGTGAGGAGGTGTTAGAGGATGGCGTTGGAGGGCTAATGAAGAAGTAGAGGTAGACCGAGGGAGTATTGGGGAGAGGTGATAAGGCGATATATAGCATTGCTCTAGCTAACTGAGAACATGACCATTGATAGGAAGGTGTGGAGGTTGAGAATAAAGGTAGAGGGTTAGGTAGCTGAGTGTTGTCCTTGTTTGTAACACTAGCTTTGATACATCACTTAGTGTTCTTCGTGTATTCTTTTATCTTAAGATTTCTGTTATTACTTGTTGCTGCCTTGTTTCGGTTTTTTGATTGCATTACTTAGTTTTAGTTTTGTATTTTCGCTTCGGTTGTTAGATTGGTTTGCTTTTTATTTTCCTTCCCCTTGTTCCTTCCTGAGCCGAGGGTCTACCAGAAATAGCCTCTCTACCTTTTTAATGGTAGGAGTAAGGTCTGCGTACACTCTATCCTCCCCAGACCCCATTTGTAGGATTACACTAGATTTGTTATTGTTGTCGTTAGACAAGTGATCAGCTACTCGATTCTCTGTTCCTTTTCAATCTCAATTCTCCAAGTCAAATTCCTGCAAGAGAAGAACTCAACATATTACCCTTGGCTTAACATCTTTCTATTCAAACAAATACCTGATAGTTGAGTGGTCTGTGAAGATGATGACTTTTGTGCCCACTATATAGGCTGTGAATTTGTCGACGCCCATACTAGTGCAAGCAACTCCTTTTTAGTGACTACGTAATTCATTTGGGATAGAATGAGAATTTTACTCGCTTAATAAATAGAGTGGAAAAATTATTCATCTTTTTTCCCAAGACAACTCCAATTTTTGAATCATTCTTATCACACATCAACCCAAACGGTTCGGCCCAATCCGGAGCGATGATAATTGATGCAGTCACCAACCTTTTCTTCGGCTCCTCAAATGCGTTCAGACACACATCATCAAATTTAAAGGGAGTATTTTTTCAAAAATCCTACACAAAGGAGAGGAAATTATTGAAAAATCCTAAGTGAAATAACGATAGAAACCTACATGGCTCAAGAAATTGCGAGTGCTCTTCACATACGTTGGTGTGGGTAATTTTGCAATTGCTTCCACATTCTCGTTGTCTAGCTCAAACCCGTTTTTGGGCACCTTACCATACCTTCTCGTACCATAAAATGAAACTTCTCCTGGTTCAACACCAAGTTTATCTCACATATCCAGAAAGAACTTTATCAAGATTTATTAAACATTCATTAGAAGAAGATCCAAATACCGAAAAGTATCCATGAATAACTTAACATGCCTCTTTATCATATCATCGAAAACAACCTTCATACATCTTTGAAAAGTATCAGATACATTACACAAGCCAAATGGCATTCTCTTGAACAGATACGTGCTATAAGGAAAGTAAAGGCAATTTTCTCTTGGTCCTCCAAGGTAATAACAATATGATTATACCCCAAATAGCCATCTAAGGAATAAATTCTTGTCTGGCTAGCTATCTCGCACTTGATCAATAAATAGGAGAGGAAAGTGCTCCTTGTGGGTAACATTATTTAACATTCTGTAGTCTATGCAAATTCTCTACCAAGTCACAATTATTTTTGGAGCTAGTTCATTATGTTTATTTACCACAATAGTCATACCTCCCTTCTTAGGTACACATTGGACCGCACTAACCCGCTTGATGTTAGAGACAGGGAATAAAACCGACATTAAGCTAACTTCATTTCTTACCACATCCTTCATGATTGCGTTCAAGTGACGCTCGTGTTCTACAATTAGCTTGTGTCCCTCCTCCATGAGGACTTTTTGCATGTAGAAAGCATGACTAAAACCTTCGATATCTATAATGACCCGACCGGTTGTTTTGTGTATTTGAGCCTCGTTTTCTCTATTTGATGCATCTCGTATGTTTTTTTTTAATTGTTTTATTACTTGAGGGGTCGGTTGGATTGGTTTTGGGAAGGTTTAAGAGTGATCGAAATACTTTTTCTTTTTTTTGGAAGCACAAATGGCTAGAGTTGACCAAGGTTTGACTTTTCAGTAAGCAACCCCGGATTAGTGATTTGATGGTTCCATTAGGTTTTTATGACTATATTGGACTTGGTCGTTTATTCAGATTTTGATTTGAAGGTTCCTAGAAGGTTTTGGCTTTATTTGCCAAAAGTTGGCAATTTGAAGGTTTGGGGAATTCATAGGTTTGATCGAAGTTGATTTTAATGTTATTGGGTCTCGATTGGTGTTTCAGAACTTTGGATAACGTAATTTAGTTGATTGAAACTTATATGAAAAGTTTAGATGGAATCCGAACATTTAGGCATGAGTCGGACGTGTTTGGCGAAGTTGGCACATTTCAAGGTTAAGAGGTGGATGTTGATAGTCAATTCTTGATTTTGATGTTAGTGTGGTGTTTTGAGCATTTGGATTGGCATAGATTAGATAGATAGACGTGGTGGCATGATTCAACGATGTCCCAGGGGACTCGAGTGGGCTTCAGATTGGTTTCGAACAATTTGGAGGTGATTTGGCAGATCTAGTACCGATGTGTCACATCTGCGGAGCTCTTTGCGCAGGTGCAAGGACGCAAAAGCGAAGGAATGGCTACATCTGCGGAGATGCTTTTGGAGCTTAAGGCTCGCAGAAGCGAAAGTCTAGCGCATTTACATGATCACAGAAGCGCATATTTCTGCGTAGAACCATGGGGTGTTGCGCAAAAACGCAGTTTGGCAATGAAGGGGAAACACACAAAAGCGAGCTTGTTGTCACAGAAGCAACCATTTGACCGTAGATCCGGAATGCCTAACATAAGGGTTATAATTCCAGGGGCAGCTTATTTCTCACTAATTTGTGTTTTGAGCTCGGTAAGAGGCGATTTATATTCTTAGAAGAATACCAAGTGGCTAAGGTTCTTCCATTGTCAATGCATGTGAACGTCTTCCGTTTATTGGCTTGGTAGTATACTGACAAAAACAACAGACGGTTGTAAGAATAGCCCCACCACAAAATTTGCACGAATTTGCTTACTGAACCTCCTGACCTTAATTCACACTCCTATCAGTGCATCATCATATTGTTTCCAATGGTTGAAACAATCTTAGAAATACAACTAAATAATGGAAGCATTCGCTTGGCTTGAATATTAATAAAGGGACACCCCAAAAGAGTCTACAGCAATCACATAACTAAAAAGGGTCTCCTCAGTTTTCTGCCACACAAATAAATATCTGAACGTACATCAGCTAGAAAAGAAAAGCTGAATACAACAATGAATTACAGAAGAAAAAATCCTAATGACCGTACTAACCCTCTTGGCATTCTATCAAGGGGTCTGGCTCTGGTGTTTGTAGTGCAGAAAAGGTGAGTAGAAGAAAAATAGCATTTCTATGCATCAGTTTTAATCAATTTGCAATTTCTAGCTTGATTTCGAACTAGAAGTTACTATTAAGAGAGAAACTTATAAACAAATAGGTAACATATAAAATAGCTCCTCTCTACATTACCGACGAAAATGGATATTTACAACTGATGCCTGTAGAAACAAGGTTTGCTGAACAGAAATTGCAAGGGGTAATATTGGGTGGAAGAGGAAGGAACAGATCTTCTTAGTCCGCCCATCCGTGCTGCCGGCTTCGGGTCCTAATAAGAAGCATAGTGTTGTTGGCATAAATGTGCATTAAGAATATGCATACGAAACAAGCAACATTCACAACCAGAAGACGATGAAGCTTGTCGAGATTTCTTAATGAAAGAACCAGTACCTGGCTTAATTTTGAATTTCAGGATATTAGGTTGTCTCCTTGAAATGAATTTGATTGGATGGTCAGTAGACTGTCTATGGCGGTCAATCGCTGAAATAAGCTGCAAAAGAAGGTCTCGTCAGGAATTTAAAAGGTTCATGAGAAAATTGCCAACATTTTGTTTAGAATCAACACTTATAGATTGCAATTCAACAAAACATGCACATTCGGGTGTAGGTAAGAAGAAAATAAGGACTCCATAGACCACGACGAACAACTGCAAAGAAAGAAGCCAACATGTTCCAAATTTTATTGAAGCATCAGAATGATATTAAATGAATGTTGCTTATGAAAGTCCAGCTGTAAACTAATTGCAAATGATTTAACTTATCGACAAAAAAGACCAATTACATATGATTCTCAACATTGTCTATATGGTTGCAATAATAAAACTGCAGTCAAGATCTGAAATTTTCAAAGACAACACCCCCC